>NC_058520.1:525886082-526511082 GCF_904849725.1 Hordeum vulgare subsp. vulgare | reverse complement strand
TTTGAGAAAACCCAAAAAGATTTTCTTGTTCTTCTTTTGCTTGTTGGGAGCTTTCCCGTGTAAATAGTTTTCTTTTTCTTTGGGTCAAGGTAGAAGACCATGGTTACAATGTTTAGTGGCTCTCGCATGCATACCTATTTAGCTGTCAAAGAGCCATATTACTTTGTCTTCTCCTTTGTGTTTGCCTGCAGATTCCAGCTTTAGTCCAATGCATGAGCACACTTATTATTGTTCACATCATTCGGTCGTGCAAGTGAAAAGCAATAATGACGATATATGATGAAGTGATTGAGCCTGGAAAAGCTGGTATGAACTCGATCTATTTTGTTTTTGTAAATATGACTAGCTCATCATGCCTGGTTCAGCTTTGTTGTGAGAGAAACATGTTTGCAATGACAACTTAGAGATCATAGTTGCATATGCCATTCTTACTTAGCTAGGAGCTTATAATAGTTTGTCGTGGATGCCCACATGAGTGTTGAGATGACTGTGTTGTAGTATGATAGGATGGTATCCTCCTTTGAATGATTCAAGTGGCTTGACTTGGCGCATGTTTACGCATGTAGTTGAAACAAAATCAACATAGCCTCTATGATATTCATATTCATGGTGATTTATGTCCTACTCATGCTTGCACTCTATGTTAGTTAATCTCAATGCATTTTGATGACTGTTGTCGCTCTCTAGTTGGTTGCTTCCCAGTCTTTTGCTAGCCTTCACTTGTACTAAGCGGGAATACTGCTTGTGCATCCACTCCCATAAACCCAAAGTTGTTCCATATGAGTCCACCATACCTACCTATATGCGGTATCTACCTGCCGTTCCAAGTAAATTTGCATGTGCCACTCTCTAAACCTTCAAGAAATAATTTGTTTGGCATGCCCGAACCACTCATGTGGTGACAGGGGGCTATCGGTATCTTCCATGCTAGGCGTGTTATCCTCGACATGTGTTTATTCACTATCATTCACGAGAAAGGGGCCGGTAATTGGAATGCCCAGTTCCATGCTCAAATCGAAAAGATAATTGCAAACAAAACTCCCCCAGGATTGATGTTCGTATGGACGGTACCCGAGGATTCGGCTAGCAATGGAGTGTGATTGATTGGTGGTGGGGGAGTCAAAACTTTACTTTTCTGTTTGGGAACCGCATATAGCATGTGTAGCGTGGAAGATGTTGAGAACTCTTAGTCAGTGCGTTGACAATGAAAAGCATGCCACCCAAAATTATTATCTCTATTTTCAAAGCTTGAGCTCTGGCACCTCTGCAAATCAATGCTTCCCTCTGCGAAGGGCCTGTCTATTTATGTTCCTGTCGAGTCATCCTCCTCTTATAAAAGCACAAATTAGAGAGCACCACTGTCATTTTTATGCTTTGCTTTTAACTGTGTTGAGTATGAGTGTGACTGGATCTTCTTGTTGATGAGTTACAATGTTTAGTCAGCCCTTGGTCTTTGAAGGTGCTCTGCATTTATGTTTTGTGGTCTCAGAAAGAGCTGGCGAGATACCATCTGTTCGTACTCCTTCATGTTGTTTTGATTGAAGTGTTGACATTTGAGGCTTATTATTATTTGCTCGCTAGCTGATTATGCCATTGATATGAGTTTACCGTGAGACCTAGATGTCATTTGCTTGTGTGGTTTTCTTGTGATCTTGCTGAAATTCTGGTTATGAGTTAGACATAGTTGCAACAACAAGATCAAACAGAGTTCATCAAAGTTTTTCTTTTGTCTCTTTCAGTTTGTCAACTGAATTTCTTGAGGACAAGCAAGGCTTTAAGCTTGGGGGAGTTGATACGTCTACGTCGTATCTACTTTTCCGAACTCTTTTGCCCTTGTTTTGGACTCTAACTTGCATGATTTGAATGGAACTAACCCGGACTAACACTGTTTTTAGCAGAATTGCCATGGTGTTGTTTTTGTGCAGAAATAAAAGCTCTCGGAATGACCTGAAAATTTACATAGAATTATTCTGGAACAAATGAAAAATATGTGCGCAAAGATCCACCGGAGGAGGTGAGCCATGGGCCCCAAGCCCACCAGGCGCGGCCACCCCCCTGGCCACGCCTGGCAGGCTGGTGGGGCCCACGAGGCTCCACCGCCTCCAATCTCAGCTGTATATATTCTGTTTCACCCGGAAAAAAATCAGGGAGAAGGATTCATCGTGTTTTATGATATGGAGGCGCCGCCACCTCATGTTCTTCATCTGGAGGGCAGATCTGGAGTCCGTTCTGGGCTCTAGAGAGGGGAAATCGTCGCCATCGTCATCATCAACCTTCCTTCATCGCCAATTCCATGATGCTCTTCACCGTTCGTGAGTAATCTCATCGTAGGCTTGCTGGACGGTGATGAGTTGGATGAGATCTATCATGTAATCGAGTTAGTTTTGACGGGGATTGATCCCTAGTATCCACTATGTTAAGAGATTGTTGTTGCTATTACTTTGCCATGCTTAATGCTTGTCACTAGGGCCCGAGTGCCATGATTTCAGATCTGAACCTATTATGTTGTCGCCAATATATGTGTGTTTTAGATCCTATCTTGCAAGTTGTAGTCACCTACTATGTGTTATGACCCGGCAACCCCGGAGTGACAAGCCGGAACCACTCCCGGAGATGACCATAGTATGAGGAGTTCATGTATTCACCAAGTGTTAATGCGTTGGTCCGGTTCTTTATTAAAAGGAGAACTTTAATATCCCGTAGTTTCCATTAGGACCCCGCTGCCACGGGAGGGATGGACAATAGATGTCATGCAAGTTCTTTTTCCTAAGCACGTATGACTAAATACGGATTACATGCCTACATTAGATTGACGAACGGGAGCTAGTTACATATCTCTCTGTGTTATAGCTGTTACATGATGAATCACATCCGGCATAATCATCCATCACCGATCCAATGCCTACGAGTCTTTTACTACTGGTCCTTGCTACGTTACTTTGCCGCTACTGTTGTCGCTGCTGCTGCTGTTACTCTGTTGCTACTGCTGTTACTTTGTTGTTACTGGTTACTGTTGCTACTGCTGCTATCATACTATCTTGCTACTGATACTTTGCTGCAGACACTAAATCTTTCTCGTGTGGTTGAGTTGACAACTCAACTGCTAATACTTGAGAATATTCTTTCGCTTCCCCTTGAGTCAAATCAATAAATTTGGGTTGAATACTCTACCATCGAAAACTATTACGATCCCCTATACTTGTGGGTTATCAGTCACCAAGATCAATCTAGGATATGCTAGCAAAGAGAGAGAGTGAGTGCATCTTCATACCGATGAAGATCGCTAAGCGGAAGTGTTGCAAAGAACGCGGTTGATGTAGTCGTACTCGCGCCGATTCAAATCGCGGAAGATCCGATCCAAGCGCCGAACGAACGGCGCCTCCGCGTTCAACACACGTGCAACCTGGGGACGTCTCCTCCTTCTTGATCCAACAAGGAGGAAGGAGAAGTTGAGGGAGAGCTCCGACAGCACGATGGTGTGGTGGCGGTGGAGCTCGTGGTTCTCCAGCAGAGCTTCGCTAAGCACTAAGGAGGAGGAGGGGGTGTAGGAGGGGGAGGGTTCTGCCATGGACGAGGGGATTAGGGGTGCCCCTGCCCTCTCACCCCCATCTATTTATAAGCTGAAGACGAGAGGGGGCCGCCCCCCTAGATGTATCCAGAGGGGGCGGCGGCGGCCAAGGGGGAGGCTTGCCTCCCAAGTTGGTGGGAGGCGCCCCACGCCCTAGGGTGCCCAACCCTAGGTGCCTTGGGCCCTTGGGGGGGAGGGGGCGCACCAGCCCACTAAGGGGCTGGTTGCCACACATATTCAGCCCATGTGGTCCTTCGGGGAAGGTGGCCCCACCGGTGGACCCCCGGAACCCTTTCGGTGGTCCCGGTACAATACCGATAAACCCCGATACTTTTCCGGTGAGAGAAACTAGACTTCCCATATATAAATCTTCACCTCCGGACTATTCCGGAACTCCTCGTGACGTATGTGATTTCATCCGGGGCTCCGAACAACTTTCGGTAACCACATACAATTCCTATTACAACTCTATCGTCACCGAACCTTAAGTGTGTAGACCCTACGGGTTCAGGAACCATGCAGACATGACCAAGACACATCTCCGACCAATAATCAATAGTGGGATCCGGATCCCCATATCGGATCCCACATGTTCCATGATGATCTCATCGGATGAACCATGATGTCGGGGATTCAATTAATCCCGTATACAATTCCCTTCGTCCATCGGTATGTTACATGCCCGAGATTCGATCATCGGTATCCCTATACCTTGTTCAATCTCATTACCGGCAAGTCTATGTACTCGTTCCGTAACACATGATCCCGTGACTAACTCCTTAGTCACATTGAGCTCATTATGACGATGTATTACCAAGTGGGCCCAGAGATACCTCTCCGCACACGGAGTGACAAATCCCAGTCTCGATTCACACCAACCCAACATACACTTTCAGAAATACATGTAGTGCACCTTTATAGTCACCCAGTTACGTTGTGACGTTTGATACATCCAAAGCATTCCTACAGTATTCGTGTGTTGCACAATCTCATTGTCCAAGGAAATGACACTTGACATTAGAAAAGCTCTAGCAGACAAACTACACGATCTTGTGCTATGCTTAGGATTGGGTCTTGTCCATCACATCATTGTCCTAATGATGTGATCCCGTTATCAACGACATCCAATGTCCATGGTCAGGAAACCATGAGCATCTATTGATCAACGAGCCAGTCAACTAGAGGCTCTCTACGGACATGGTGTGGTCTATGTATTCACACATGTATTACGGTTTCCGGTTAATACAATTATAGCACGGACAATAGACAATTATCATGAAGAAGGAAAGATAATAATAACCATTTTATTATTGTCTCTAGGGCATATTCCCAACAGTCTCCCACTTGCACTAGAGTCAATAATCTAGTTACATTGTGATGAATCAAACACCCATAGAGTTCTGGTGTTGATGATGTTTCGCTCGTGGAAGAGGTTTAGTCAACGGATGTGCAACATGTAGATCCGTATGTACTTTACAAATATCTATATCTCCATCCTGAATGTAACCATGAATGGAGTTGAAATGACGCTTGATGTGTTTGGTCTTCTTGTGAAACCTGGGCTCCTTGGAAATGGCAATAGCTCCAGTGTTGTCACAGAAGAGAGTCATCGGGCCCAACGCATTGGAGATCACTCCTAGGTTAGTGATGAACTCCTTCATCTAAACTCTTTCCTGCGCTGCTCCCGAAGAAGCTATGTACTCTTCTTCACATGTAGATGCCGCCACGGCGCTTTACTTGCAATTGCACCAGCTGACTGCCCCACCATTCAAAATATACATGTATCCGGTTTGTGAGTTGGAGTCATCCAGATCTGTGTCGAAGCTAGCATCGACGTAACCCTTTCTTCGTCACCTCCATAAACAAGAAACATATCTTTAGTCCTTTTCACGTACTTAAGGATATTCTTGACCGCTCTCGAGTGTTCCATTCCGGGATCACTTTGGTACCTCCCTACCAAACTTATGGCAAGGTTCACATCAGGTCTAGTACACAGCATGGCATACATAATAGAGCCTATGGCTAAGGCATAGGGGATGACACTCATCTTTTCTCTATCTTCTACCGTGGTGGGGCATTGAGCTGTGCTCAATCTTACACCTTGCAATACAGGCAAGAACTCCTTCTTGGACTGATCCATATTGAGCTTCTTCAATATCTTGTCAAGGTATGTGCTTTGTGAAAAACCAATGAGGTGTCTCGATCTATCTCTATAGATCTTGATATCTAATATGTAAGCATCTTCTCCAAGGTCCTTCATTGAAAAACACTAATTCAAGTAGGCCTTTATGCTTCCCAAATGTTCTATATCATTTCCCATCAACAATATATCATCCACGTATAAAATGAGAAATGCTACAGAGCTCCCACTCACTTTCTTGTAAATATAGGCTTCTCCATAAGTCTGTAAAAACCCAAATGCTTTGATCACCTCATTAAAGTGAATGTTCCAACTCCGAGATGCTTGCACCAGCCCATAGATGGAGTGCTGGAGCTTGCATACCTTGTCAGCATTCTTAGGATCGACAAAACCTTCCGGCTGCATCATATACAATTCTTCCTTAAGAAAACCGTTAAGGAATGCCGTTTTGACGCCCATTTGCCAGATCTCATAATCATAAAATGTGGCAACTGCTAACATGATCCGGATGGACTTCAGCATCACTACGGGTGACAAAGTCTCATCATAGTCCACTCCTTGAACTTGTCGATAACCCTTAGCGACAAGATGAGCCTTATAGACGATCACATTACCATCCGCGTCAGTCTTCTTCTTAAAAATCCATTTATTTTGTATGGCTTGTCGATCATCGGGCAAGTCCACCAAAGTCCATACTTTGTTTTCATACATGAACCCTATCTCGGATTTCATGGCTTCAAGCCATTTGTTGGAATCCGGGCCCGCCATGGCTTCTTCATAGTTCGAACGTTCACCTTGTCTAACAACATGATTTCCAGAACAGGGTTGATGTACCACTTTGGTGCGGAACGTGTCCTTGTGGACCTACGAAGTTCAGTAGTAACTTGATCCGAAGTTTCATGATCATCATCATTAACTTCCTCTCTAACCGGTGCATGCACCGCAGAAATATTTTCCTGTGTTGCGCTACTCTTCGGTTCGAGAGGGGGTACAATTAGCTCATCAAGTTCTACTTTCGTCCCACTTACTTCTTTCAAGAGAAACTCTTTCTCTAGAAAGGATCCATTCTAGGCAACAAAGATCTTGCATCTGGGTCTGAGATAGATGGTATACCCAATAGTTTCCTTAGGGTATCCTATGAAGACACACTTTTCCAATTTGGATTCGACCTTTTCAGGTTGATGTTTCTTGACATAAGCATCGCATCCCCAAACTTTCAGAAACGACATCTTAGGTTTCTTCCCAAACCATAACTCATACGTGTCGTCTCAACGGATTTAGATGGTGCCCTATTTAAAGTGAATGTGGCAGTCTCCAATGCATATCCCCAAAATGATAGCAGCAAATCAGTAAGAGACATCATAGATCGCACCATATCCAATAGAGTGCGATTTCGACGTTCGGACACACCATTACGCTGAGGTGTGACACGCGTCATGAGTTGTGAAACAATTCCACATTTCCTTAAGTGCGTGCCAAACTCGTGACTCAAATATTCTCCTCCATGATCAGATCGTAAGAACTTTATTTTCATGTCACGTTGATTCTCTACCTCACTCTGAAATTCCTTGAACTTTTCAAAGGTCTCAGACTTGTGTTTCATCAAGTAGACATACCCATAAATGCTTAAGCCATCAGTGAGGGTCAGAACATAATGATAGCCATCGTGAGACTCAACGATCATTGGACCGCATACATCGGTATGTATTATTTCCAACAAGTTGGTTGCTCGCTCCATTTTTTCAGAGAACGGAGTCTTAGTCATCTTGCCCATGAGGCATGGTTCGCACGTGTGAAATGATTCATAATCAAGAGACTCCAAAAGTCCATGTGCATGGAGTTTCTTCATGCGTTTGACACCGATATGACCAAGGCGGCAGTGCCACAAGTATGTGGGACTATCATTATCAACCTTACATCGTTTGGTACTCACACTATGAATATGTGTAACATCACGTTCGAGATTCAATAAAAATAAACCATTGACCAGTGGGGCATGACCATAAAACATATCTCTCATATAAATAGAACAACCATTACTCTCGGATTTAAATGAGTAGTCATCTCACATCAAACAAGATCCAGATATAATGTTCATGCTCAAAGTTGGTACTAAATAACAATTATTGAGGTTTAAAACTAATCCCGACGGTAGATGCAGAGGTAGCGTGCCGACGGCGATCACATCAACCTTGGAACCATTCCCGATGCGCATCGTCACCTCGTCCTTCGCCAGTCTGTGCTTATTTCGCAGCTCCTATTTTGAGTAAAAAATGTGAGCAATCGCACCGGTATCAAAGAGCTACTATAAGCGCTGGTAAGGTACACATCAATAACATGTATATCATATATACCTTTGACGTTACCGACCTTCTTATCCGCTAAGTACTGGGGGCAGTTCCGCTTCCAGTGACCGGCTCCCTTGCAATAATAGCACTCAGTCTCAGGCTTGGGTCCATTCTTGGGCTTCTTCCCGGCAGCTAATTTACCGGGCGCGGCAACTTCTTTGCCATCCTTCTTGAAGTTCTTCTTACCCTTGCCTTTCTTGAAACTGGTGGACTTATTCACCATCAACACTTGATGTTCCTTTTTGATCTCCACCTCCGCTGATTTCAGCATCGAATATAACTCAGGAATGGACTTCTCCATCCCTTATAGCTAGGTGGAAGCGACTGGTGGATTTTGTCAATAACCGAGTCATCTGAAAGGTTAACTCCCAGCTGAGATAAGCATTTGTGCAACCCAGACATTTTGAGTATGTGCTCGCTGACAGAACTATTTTCCACCATCTTATAACTGAAGAACTTGTCGGAGACTTCATATCTCTCGACCGGGGCATGAGCTTGGAAAACCGTTCTCAGGTCTTCGAACATCTCATATGCTCTGTGTTGCTCAAAATACTTTTGGAGCCCCCAATTCTAAGTTGTAAAGCATGCCGCACTGAACCAGGGAGTAATCATCACTACGAGACTGCCAGACGTTCATAACGTCTTGAGTTGCTGGGAAAATAGGTGTGTCACCTAGTGGTGCATCAAGTACATATGTTTTCTTGGAATCTATGAGGATGAGACTCAAGTTACAGACCCAGTCCGTATAGTTGCTTCCATCGTCTTGCAACTTGGTTTTCTCTAGGAACGCGTTGAAGTTTAGGGCAACATTAGCGTGGTCCATTGGATCTACAAGATAGATTGTAAAGACAATTTTAGACTAACTTCATGATAATTAAGTTCATATAATCAAATTATTTAATGAATTCCCACTCAGATAGACATCCCTCTAGTCATCTAAGTGATACATGATCCATATCGACTAGGCTGTGTCCGATCATCACGTGAGACACACTAGTCATCAATGGTGAACATCTCCATGTTGATCGCATCTACTATACAATTCATGTTCGACCTTTTGGTCTCTCGTGTTCCGAGGCCATGTCTGTGCATGCTAGGCTCGTCAAGTCAACCTAAGTGTTTCACGTGTGTAAACCTGGCTTACACCCATTGTATGTGAACGTTAGAATCTATCACATCCGATCATCACGTGGTGCTACGAAACAACGATCCTTTGCAACGGTACACACTTAGGGGGAACACATTTCTTGAAATTTTAGTGAGGGGTCATCTTATTTATGCTATCATCGTTCTAAGCAAATTAAGGACAGTAAAACTGAGCCTAAACTGAGCTCTCTCAGCGATTTGCGACTCTGGACGTTCGTTTTCACGATCTAGCAGTTTCTGCCCGTCGGATCTAAATGCTCTCCACCACATGGGCTAACTAAAAAGATTAGTGGCCCAACTGTCTTAGGGGATGCTACTCCAGTAGCCAAAACTGAGCCCGCTGGTAAATTGGGCCACGTCTCGCAACCCAGATCACTAACCAAATACTGTTGGAATTATGCCCTAGAGGCAATAATAAATGTATAGTTATTATTATAATTCCTGTATCAAGATAATAGTTTATTATCCATGCTATAATTGTATTGAATGAAGACTCATTTACATGTGTGGATACATAGACAAAACACCGTCCCTAGCATGCCTCTAGTTGGCTAGCCAGTTGATCGATGATAGTCAGTGTCTTTTGATTATGAACAAGGTGTTGTTGCTTGATAACTGGATCACGTCATTAGGAGAATCACGTGATGGACTAGACCCAAACTAATAGACGTAGCATGTTGATCGTGTCATTTTGTTGCTACTGTTTTCTGCGTGTCAAGTATTTATTCCTATGACCATGAGATCATATAACTCACTGACACCGGAGGAATGCTTTGTGTGTATCAAACGTCGCAACGTAACTGGGTGACTATAAAGATGCTCTACAGGTATCTCCGAAGGTGTTAGTTGATTTAGTATGGATCAAGACTGGGATTTGTCACTCCGTGTGACGGAGAGGTATCTCGGGGCCCACTCGGTAATACAACATCACACACAAGCCTTGCAAGCAATGTAACTTAGTGTAAGTTGCGGGATCTTGTATTACGGAACGAGTAAAGAGACTTGCCGGTAAACGAGATTGAAATAGGTATGCGGATACTGACGATCGAATCTCGGGCAAGTAACATACCGAAGGACAAAGGGAATGACATACGGGATTATACGAATCCTTGGCACTGAGGTTCAAACGATAATATCTTCGTAGAATATGTAGGATCCAATATGGGCATCCAGGTCCCGCTATTGGATATTGACCGAGGAGTCTCTCGGGTCATGTCTACATAGTTCTCGAACCCGCAGGGTCTGCACACTTAAGGTTCGACGTTGTTTTATGCGTATTTGAGTTATATGGTTGGTTACCGAATGTTGTTCGGAGTCCCGGATGAGATCACGGACATCACGAGGGTTTCCGGAATGGTCCGGAAACGAAGATTGATATATAGGATGACCTCATTTGATTACCGGAAGGTTTTCGGAGTTACCGGGAATGTACCGGGAATGACGAATGGGTTCCGGGAGTTCATCGGGGGGGGGCAACCCACCCCGGGGAAGCCCATAGGCTTTGGGGAGACACACCAGCCCTTAGTGGGCTGGTGGGACAGCCCCAAGGGGGCCTATGCGCCAAGAGAAGGAAATCAAAGGAAAAGAAAAAAAAAGGAGGGAGGAAGTGGGAAGGGAGGGGGACTCCTCCCACCAAACCAAGTCCAACTCGGTTTGGGGGGGGAGTCCTCCCCCCCTTGGCTCGGCCGACCCCTTGAGGGTCCCTTGGACCCCAAGGCAAGGTCCCCCTCCCTCCTCCTATATATATGGGGCTTTTAGGGCAGATTTGAGACGACTTTCTCACGGCTGCCCGACCACATACCTCCATAGTTTTTCCTCTAGATCGCGTTTCTGCGGAGCTCGGGCGGAGCCCTGCTGAGACGAGATCATCACCAACCTCCGGAGCGCCGTCACGCTGCCGGAGAACTCTTCTACCTCTCCGTCTCTCTTGCTGGATCAAGAAGGCCGAGATCATCGTCGAGCTGTACGTGTGCTGAACGCGGAGGTGCCGTCCGTTCGGTACTAGATCGTGGGACTGATCGCGGGATTGTTCGCGGGGCGGATTGAGGGACGTGAGGACGTTCCACTACATCAACCGCGTTCTCTAACGCTTATTCTGTATGATCTACAAGGGTACGTAGATCACTCATCCCCTCTCGTAGATGGACATCACCATGATAGGTCTTCGTGCGCGTAGGAAATTTTTTGTTTCCCATGCGACGTTCCCCAACAAATACAACCCAGCCCACCACCACTCCTCCAGGACTCCACGAGCCACCCCTAAAAGAACATCTCCAGGAGTCGCGTCGCCTTCCTCGTCGTCCAAGCCGACGCCCCTCGATCTCCCACGAGGGCACGACCACCTCGACCCCGTCGACCCCTTTCTCCGCCACCGCCGCCGCTCCCAACCGATTTCGCTGCCTCCAGTCGCTCCTCCATGCGTCGGCCCTCCTCTTTGCCCTAGCCACGAGCGGTGGCACGCTCCAATGCGGGATCGCGACACCTTCCGAGATGCGGGGAGGACTTACATCCCATGGCGAAGGCGGCCTGGACCTCCTCCCACTCTGCTCCTTCCCCCTGTTACTGGTCTGCTCCCCCTCCCTTGCTCCATGAATGGATTCTCTTGAAACCTCGATCTGACTGACTAACTCAATATTTTCTATAGCCGTACTCCATAGCGATGATGGATCTGCCTCCAGATGGATAGCAACGATCTCAAGATGATGGTGAGGTTGCGGATTAAACCCTTTGGTTGACTCTGTTCATGTGCATTTTATAATTTTATGTAGGTACAACTATTCTTTGTTCTAGCCATTGTGTTTATTAGATTTGGTAAATAGAATTTTCTTAATCTTATTACATTAGGATTTTATGTCAACATGAAATTTTAACTGAATTTTCTATTCAGCTGGCAATTCTAATAATTATATGTATTGTATATGCATGTACAGAGTTGTCTACACAACGGTCAGGGGCATATGCTTCTCCTGCCACCTACGTCTTCCTCCTATTGTAGCCAGAATCTTAAATGATCAGAAATATATTGTCATTTGCGAGGGCAGAATGGCGTATTAATGCTCACAAATCTGTGAGGTGGTTGGCTGAAGAGCAGATGCTGGTCAGCGCGCGGCGGTGGTCCACCGTGCCTCAGGTTCTGTGCGTGCACTGAGGCGGCAGGGACGTCCTTGGTGATGTTCATAACCGGCACCTCAATCGTCTCGTATGCTTGTTCTTGAATCTGCATCACAAATCCAACATTTCTTTTCTTTTGTTCAGACATTGAGTCTTTCATGGTGTTGCAGATGCGGGATGAGGCCATCTTGCTGGCCCTCGGCAGCTCTTGGTTTTTTCACTGTCTCACCTGTCCTCGATGCTTTGGTCGCCATCATCCTCTTTCACAAAGTGTATATTAGCACGTGTTACAGCCGACTGTTAGTTTGTAGCCCGTTTCTCCTCTCTTTCCTCTTCTTTCTTTTCCAACTTATCACAGCCCGCCTACGTCATCCTATTGTACTTGCTCTAAGTAGTATAGATGGGACTATAAGAAGCATATTGTCTCTTCGTAACAACAATAATATTCAAGAGTGTGGTACATTATCCATCTAATTTCCAATTTTCTAAGAAAATGTTGTTTTAATTGAGGAATAATGAGCATACATATGGTGTTTCCTGGACTTGGTTTTCTATCTTGAGTTGGAAAATAAGATGTTGAGTGTGAGAATTGTGCCATACTTTATATATAATTTCCTGCCTATTGTTTCATAATGACGTGGTCCTTGAATTTCTATCATGTCACATGATAGGTGATGTACGATGCTTTTTCCATCAATGTCGGGAAGCAAACATGAAGTATCTAACAATTGCTTGCACGAGTATAATTTTATGATTTTTTTCTGTTATCAAAACTTGTCCTTATCTTATCAATTATGTATTTGCTGAAAAAATATATCTTAAATCATGTTGACTAGAGTGACATGCAAGCTCAGGTGAGAACTTTACATGATTTCCTTTTTCTAATACTTGTCACTCAGGGTTTATAGAGTTTTGTATCTTTACATGCTTTCCTTTTTCTAATACTTGTCACTCAGGGTTTATAGAGTGTTGTATCTGGATTGCAGTTCTGCTAAGAAATGGGATATTGCATCAGGCTCGCCTATTCTTTTCTGTTTCCAAACATGGTGGCTTCTCTGGAGATGCATGTGAAGATTTCATGAATGTTCCATGTAAACAATCCGCTGCTTATCATCTGTCTTGGTAGAATTGATTATTTATATTTACTACAAATAAATAGTGTATTTGGTCATACCAATCATATTTCTATGTGTAAACCTTGCTTTTAATGATTATATATGAGATTTCCTTTGATCACTGGCTAATATTTAGTTATGTTTATCGAAAGTTACTATGCCTCATGTAGTCATCTATTTAAGAAAAATTCTATTATTTTTTTTGTATAAATGGACGGTTGCGGCAACGCACACCATCATTGATCTAGTAAGACGTAAAAACATGATAAACATGACATGCAAATCATAAAGTGACATGATATGGCCAATATCATCTTGCGCCTTTGATCTCCATCTTCGGGGCGTGGCCTGATCACCATCGTCACCGGCACGACACCATGATCTCCATCATCATGATATCCATCATCGTGTCTTCATGAAGTTGTCTCGCCAACTATTACTTCTACTACTATGGCTAACGATTAGCAATAAAGTAAAATAATTATATGGCGTTTTTGATTGACACACATGTCATACAATAAATTAAGACAACTCCTATGGCTCCTGTCGGTTGTCATACTCATCGACATGCAAGTCGTGATTCCTATTACAAGAACATGATCAATCTCATACATCACATATATTTCATCAGATCCTTTTGGCCATACCACACCACATAGCATACCCTGCAAAAATAAGTTAGACGTCCTCTAATTGTTGTTGCAAGTTTTACGTGGCCGCTATGGGTTTCTAGCAAGGACGTTTCTCACCTACGTAAAAGCCACAACGGTGATATGCCATTTTCTATTTACCCTTCATAAGGACCCTCTTCATCGAATCCGATCCGACTAAAGTGGGAGAGACAGACACCCGCTAGCCACCTTATTCAACAAGTGCATGCCAAACGGTGGAACCCGTTTCACGTAAGCATACATGTAAAAGTCGGTCCGGGCCGCTTCATCCCACAATTCTACCGAATCAAGATAGGACTAGTAACAACAAGCAAATTGACCAAATCATCGCCCACAACTACTAGTGTTTTAATCATGCATAGAATCTATGCATAGACCTAGCTCATGATGCCACTATTGGGGAACGTAGTAATGATTCAAAAAATCCCTACGTGTCACCAAGATCAATCTTGGAGATGCTAGCAACGAGAGAGAAGGAGGGCATCTTCATACCCTTGAAGATCGCTAAGAGGAAGCGTAGCAAATAACGCAGTTGATGGAGTCGTATTCGTGGCGATTCAAATTGCGGAAGATCCGACCCAAGCGCCGAACGAGCAGCGCCTCCGCTTTCAACACATGTACAGCCTGGGACGTCCATTCCTTCTTGATCCAGCAAGGGGGTGGAGAAGTTGAGGGAGAGCTCCGGCAGCACGCCAACATGGTGGCGGTGGAGCTCGTGGTTCTCCGGCTGAGCTTCGCTAAGCACTACAGAGGAGGAGGAGGTGTAGGAGGGGAGGGCTGCCTCCCAAGTTGGTGGGAGGCACCCCCACGCCCTAGGGTTCCCAACCCTAGGTGACTTGGGCCCTTGGGGGGAGCGCACCAGCCCACTAGGGGGTTGGTTCCTACCCATATTCAGCCCACGTGGTCCTCCAGGGCAGGTGGCCCCTCCCGGTGGACCCCCGGAACCCTTTCGGTGGTCCCATTACAATACCGATAAACCCCGAAACTTTTCCGGTGACTGAAATAGGACTTATCATATATAAATATTCACCTCCAGACTATTCCGGAACTCCTCGTGACGTCCAGTATCTCATCCAGGACTCCGAACAACTTTTGGTAACCACATACAATTCCCATTACAACTCTAGCGTCACCGAACCTTAAGTGTGTAGACCCTACGGGTTCGGGAACCATGCAGACATGACCGAGACACCTCGCTGGCCAATAACCAATAGTGGGATCTGGATACCCATATTGTCTCCCACATGTTCCACGATGATCTCATCGGATGAACCGCGATGTCGGGGATTCAATTAATCCCGTATACAATTCCCTTTGTCCATCAATATGTTACTTGCCCGAGATTCGATCGTCGTTATCCCTATACCTTGTTCAATCTCATTACCGACAAGTCTCTGTACTCGTTCCGTAACACATGATCCCGTGACTAACTCCTTAGTCACATTGAGCTCATTATGATGATGTATTACCGAGTGGGCCCAAAGATACCTCTCCGCCACATGGAGTGACAAATCCCAGTCTCGATTCATACCAACCCAACAGAAACTTTCGGAGATACCTCTAGTGCACCTTTATAGTCACCCAGTTACGTTGTGACATTTGATACACCCAAAGCATTCCTACAATATTCGGGTGTTGCACAATCTCATGGTATAAGGGAATGATACTTGATATTAGAAAAGCTCTAGCAGACGAACTACACGATCTTGTGCTATGCTTAGGATTGGGTCTTGTCCATCACATCATTCTCCTAATGACGTGATCCCGTTATCAACGACATCCAATGTCCATGGTCAGGAAACCATGGCCATCTATGATCAGCGAGCCAGTCAACTAGAGGCTCACTAGGGACATGGTGTGGTCTATGTATTCACACATGTATTACTGTTTCTTGGTAATACAATGATAGCATGAACAATAGATAATTATCATGAACAAGGAAATATAATAATAACCATTTTATTATTGCCTCTAGGGCATATTTCCAATAGTCTCCCACTTGCACTAGAGTCAATAATCTAGTTACATTGTGATGAATCGAACACCCATAGAGTTCTGGTGTTGATCATGTTTCGCTCGTGGAAGAGGTTTAGTTAACGGATCTACGATATTCAGATCCGTATGTAATGTACAAATATCTATATCTCCATCCTGAATGTAACCACGAATGGAGTTTGAAATGGCGCTTGATGTGTTTGGTCTACTTGTGAAACCTGGGCTCCTTGGCATTAGTGTGGTAGCAGTGGCATGCGTCCAAATACCCAGTTAGCGAGTTTTAAAGTCTATATAGCCACGAGAGTGCAGCCTCTATCGACACGTGAGTGAAGCCCCTAACAGGCACAACAGTGAAGCCACTACATCCATGGGCATGAAGCCCCTACATGCACGGGAGTGAAGCCTCCACAGCCACGTGAGTGAAGCCTCTATAGCACAGTTGTTGAAAGGATCGATATGGTTGACTAGAGGGGGGGGATAGGCAACTACCAATTTTTAGCTTGTCTTAACAAATTAATGTTAGCAACAAAAGTTCTCTATGTGAATGACTAGGTGAGCAATCTATATGATGCTAACTACAAGGATAACAAGTGCAAGCAAAGAATACACCACAACAATAAGAAGTGCAAAGTAAAGGTAAGAGATAACCACAAGTGGAATCGGTGGACACGAGGATGTGTTACCAAAGTTCCTTCCCTTTGACAGGAAGTACGTCTCCATTGGAGCGGTGTGGAGGCACAATGCCCCCCAAGAAGCCACTAGGGTCACCGTATTCTCCTCATGCACTCACACAATGCGAGATGCCATGATTCCAGTATTGGTGCCCTTGAAGGCGGCGATCGGACCTTTACAAACAAGGTTGGGGCTATCTCCACACAAATCTTGGAGGCTCCCAACAGGCCACGAAGCTTCACCACAATGGAATGTGGATCCGAGGTGACCTCAACCGTCTAGGGTGCTCAAACACCCAAGAGTAACAAGATCAGCAAGGGATTAGTGGGGGGAATCAAATATCTCTTGCTGGAAGTGTAGATCAAGGCCCTCTCAAGCAATCCCTAGAAAATCAACAAGTTTGATTCGCTAGGGAGAGAGATCGGGCTAGAATAACCTTTTGGAGCAACAATGGAGCTTGGGGAGGTAAGAGGTGAGCTTCTCAGCAAAGAAGACACCTATATATAGTGGGGGGTACAATCCAACCGTTACCCACCCACCAACTGCACTAGCCAAGAGCGGTACTACCGCTTGACAGCTCACCAACCACGGTAGTAAGAACACACTACTGTGCCTACTACTGTGAGGGGGAGGATGCGCAAAAAGTCCGACGGAGCGGTAGTAAAAAAACTACTATCGCCCCAACGGCGGTAGTATCGCTCATGGAGCGGTAGTAAAAAAATACCACTGCCCCTAGAGCGGTACTACCGATGTGCCAGCGGTACTACCGCTGGCCCTTTTGCATATGCATGAAATACAAGGTTGGAGCTCCATTTTTGCATGGGAAAGGTGGTGCACTATAAATATGTAGGTGATGATTCCACCCAAACCTTTCCGACATGGACCCCCTCTTAATAGCACGACTTTCCTACGACTCAAAACCACCAAAGAGAAACGTAGAAAGCAACCGTCTTCGAGAGACTTCGAGGGCCATCGAATCGTCTTGTGCCTAGACATGATTTATCTGAAATGCTCAATGCACACGATTAGTCGCACAGTCATTGTCATCAATCACTAAAACCACTTAGGGAGAAATATGCCCTAACAATTGTGAAGCCTCCAGAGCCACGGTATTGAAGCCCCTACATGCATGGGAGGGAAGCCTCTACAGCCACAGGAGTGAAGCCTCTATAGGCACGCACGTGGGCTTCTCGAGGCACTGATATCAACACCCTTTGCATACACAAACGTGTGATAGAAGTGGCATGCGTCAGAATACCCAGTTAGAGAGTTTTAAAGTGTGTACATGCACGGGAGTGAAGCCCCTACAGATACGCTAGTGAATCCTCTATAGACACATGAGTGTGCCCCCTACAAGCACGGGTGTGCAACCCATATGTAAGCAGCAGATCCAGTGAAGTCTCTCGAGGCACTGCTCATATGAAGACAAAGCACTGATTCATATTAGGAAGATGCATTGTATCTGTAAACAGCAGATCCAGGGCGGTGCGTGTACGGGAGGCACGACCCATATGTAAGACAGAGCAATGGTTTATATTAGGAACATGCACTGTGCTTTATGTGTGAGAGGCACGCCTGATAATGAGACAAGAAAACAAGGTCCGCGATGTAAAACTACAACACGATTTGATATTAGAAGGTGCACGCGTGTACAATGTGAGAGACGCACGTCTCGCTGGGAGACAAGAAGCACAATCCATCTATATACATATAAGTTTTATATATCTGAATATCTATAATTATGAATAACAATCTTTTGTACCATATATATTATTAAAAACGTATGCATACAACTACACGCTACATAAATGTTTTACTTCACAGTCTACAAGTAGGATCACTCCGACAGAGGGCTGAAAATAACAGCAAGCTCCTCATCACGCTCTTTGAAGGTTATGAGCACCAAATTTTTTATTTCAATAGATGATGCCTGAGGAAAATTACTGAAACCTTCCTTCTTGAACACCATTCTACCACCCAAGCCAATAAAGTAGGAACAAGTAATGCTCACATATATATCATCATCTTCAGAATCCAAAGCAATTTCAAGAGTTAAAGAACCAGTCCTAGGAATTGACAAATATCCTTCAAACTACTCACAACCATGCTCGGAATAACCAGATAAAAACATCAAGTTATATGATGTTCAACTTACAAATTTAAAAAACTAGACTCAAAAGCTCTACATACATAAATAACAAATGAATAAACAGTAACCAAAAACAAATCTCACCATATGTTGACCATTGACATTCATGGAAGTAATTCTATGAACAAAAGGAGAACATAATATGTAGTTGTCATCAAAGAGTTGTCGCGACATGAAAAAAATTTGCTGATAATTCAGACCGACACAACGACTATAAAAACAACTGTCAACAAGTTCCCTATCAGATTCACTCGTTTCAAAAAACAATTCACAAGTTCAACAGAACAGCAAACACATATAAGGTGAAACAAAAATCTAAAGCCACTCAAAAAACAAACCTTACCAACACAGGGTAAAGGGAACAACATAACACCATCCCGATGAAAATCAACACCAATCATAGTTTCATAGTGCTCGAGCCTAATAGTCATCGTGTCACGATGACGGAGACCATAATAAATAACAAGTTCTTCCCAGGAAGGACCATGGAATTTACTGCTCATACGACCATGTCTAAACAGAACACCATATAAGTAACCCTCACTGTTGTGAAGAGCAAGATCAATATCTTTGTCACCCCTCCAAATAGCTAAAGCTCTGCATTCCTCAATGTATCGAGCAAGATGTGATCTAACACTTCACGGAACATACTATAAAAAGAATGAAAGCAAACATCACAATCATATAAACAAAGGCATTGGAATACATTCCAACCAAAATAACATCAACCATATGCCACAATCAGATAAACAAGAAATAGATTCTTACAACACGTCTTGAACAACGACGATCCAGCACCACAGTGAACACAGACACACAAGAATCAAAGGAAGAACAAGGGCCACCTAAAGCTCGGCAAAAGGGGCAAGCCATTACCTGCAAAGAAACGGTGACCAATAAGAACTGATTCCACAACCGAGTTGAAAGTTGACATTTGGTTGTGTTGTAAGCCCACACCCATAATTTTCCCTGAAATATTAATTTTTTGGAAATATAATGAGAAAACAAAAACACGAAACGGGAAGCACTGGGGCAATTTCCCGGGGTCAACTACAGCGAGGCAACGACGGCGGGGCCACGACGAAAGGACGACGACAGCGGGACGGTCGACGGAAGGACGACCACAGCGGGAAGAACGACGACAGGATGGCCACATGGGGATGGACGACGAAAGCGGACGATGCACCCGATAGGACGACGACGGCCGCGGGACGAGACAAAACAAATCTGAACAAATAGGTCGAAGCATTACTAGAAAACCTAAATTGTTTAGGGACTTAATTGCAAAAGGAAAAACCAGAAAAAAGAAACCAGAAGCCGAAAATATCGGGACTCTACTCTACACGACAAGTGTCACGCGCAGAGCGCCGTTGAAAGGTCTCTAAGGGCATGTACAATGGTGCTATCTTAGGAGTGCCACATAGGATAAATGATGAGGTGGAGGAGAGAGAATTCGAAAAAAATGCTTTGCCTTCTCTTATTTAAGAGAATACAAAAGGTAATCTCTTAACACAATATGTCTCACCATATTTTTAGGAATAACTAATTATAGAAGATAAGAATAAGGGATTCAACTATGCAGCGGCGCCGCATGCTGGTGCTCCCATGCGGTGGCTCGCATGCACATGCATCACATAAAGATTCTCTCCAATGCTTGAAATTTAAAAAGTTTTATCTTCAAAACTGTTAATTCAATCGATGATCTGTTTTCACAATTGGCTTTGTCGCGACAAGATCTTCGAAACTAGATCCCATGTCGACATGTTTCGACAAACTTTTTTTCCTTCCGTAATTGCCACATTGTTCCACTCACTTGCTACATTATTAACCACTTACTTGCTCAATAAAAATAACTAAATTGTCATATGTTTTGATGTCGTTTCGTGCAAAGATTGTCGATGCTTATAAATGCAGTCCCCAAAATGTTTTGATGTGCTTGTCATTTTTATTCTACTAAGTTGTCATGTGGTCTCATAAAGCTTGTAGGTGCTTATAAAATCAAAGTTGCCACATATATTTTTTGTGCTTGTCATTTTAATCCTACCTCGTTATCATATTGTCTCATACAACTTGTCAGTCATTGTAAAAAAATAGTTGTCACGGTGTTTGTTGTATTTATCTGTTGAATTTTATCCTCAATTGTATGTTGTGTGGTAATAAAAGGACATTTGATTATTCTGAAACGTAGTTGTTATAGTGTTCTGTTGTGTCGGTCAGTTAAATTCTACTCAAATAACATGCTTTTATATCATGTATAATGAAATCTGTTACAAGGCTTTTGTACGAAACAACATTAAAAAGTGACAATCAAGTTATTTTTTTGAGGCAAGTAAGTGGTTAATAATATGGCAAGTGGGTTAAAAAATATGACAAGTATGAACGGAAAAAAAAGTTGACAAAACATATCGACATGGGATCTAGTTTCGAAGAACTCGTCGTGAGAAAGTCAATGGTGAAAACGGATCATCATTGAATTAACGGTTTTGTAGATAAAACTTTTTGAATTTCAAACATCAAAAGGGAATCGCACGTTGTCCTCCCGCCGCACGGCAACGCAGGCCTCACACCCTATCAATTAGATTTTTCGAAGAATAAGAGATGACCTATTATAGACTTTTTCTTTATCATCTTCAAATCACATACAAAATTTAAAATAAGACTATTCTATCAAGGAAAAATTTTAACCGAAGCACCCGAACCCATAAAATCAATCATTGTACACTTATCGGGCGCGATGCGATATATACTCCCAACTAGTGATTTTGGGCGGCCGTTCGCCCGTTCAGCTCAGCGTACGGAGGAATCTCCTAAGAGCATCTCCAACAGCCGCGCTATACTAGCGCCGCGCCGCAAAAAAGGCAAATATAGCGCGCGCGCAACGCGGCGGACAGCTCCAGCGGGCGCACAAAAACCGCGCGCGCTAAAACGAGTTGGGCGCGCTGGCCATAGCCTAATCCGCGTTGTGTATTTCGGGCGTCCACTTCCGCGCGCGGCAGACTCGAGCGCGCGCGCGAACTCGCTCCTTTTCTTCCTCCTTTGCTCCCGCGCGCGCTGGCGCCAGCGCCCCTGCCACCATGGACGCGCACACCGGCACCCCGCTGACCCCGCTGTACAGCCGCGACCCCCCCGCCGCCGCCCTCGCTGCCGCAGCCGCCGCCGCCGCCGAAAACCCTAGCGCGGCGGGCGTTGGCGCTGGCGCCGCCGCCGCCGCCGGAGCTCCGCCGACTGTCGGCCTCGCGCGCAGCCTCTTCTTGCCGCCGCGGATGACCACGCCGACGGGTGGCGTCGCGCCGGCGCCGTCCCGTGCCGCCGCCGCACCGTCAAATCTCCCCAATGCGTCGGAGCCGAAGAAAGGAAAAACATCCGCGGAGAAGAAGGCGACGGACGGCTCCGGCAGCTCGAAGGCGAAGAAGAAGGTTGCAGGGCGGCGGACGGGCGCGGCGTCTACCGAAGCGCCGGCGACCTCACTCGTTGAGCCGGCGGCCGACGCGCACCACGTGTTCGACGAAATGCCCCCAAGGTGAAAAAATTCCAACTTTTATTTTCTTGTTATTTTTTCAATGCATCATCATATAGATAGCTTATATTTGCATTGTTCACAAAACTTTGTAGTCTCAACGATGATGCATACATGTCAACTATGGGTGTTGGGTCCAACAATTCGCATTGGTCTCAAACCAATGACATCCATTTGGACGACCATGAGTTTGAGGTGGACGAGGAGGGTGAGGGCATTGTCGAGGCACCGAAAGGAAGAGCGGGCAATTACACCACCAACGATGACAAATTACTATGCAATACTTGGTTGCAAGTGTCGAGGGATCCATCCGTTGGAGGTGATCAAAGTAGAGATGCTTATTGGGGGCGAATGAAAGAACACTTTGATGCTCATAACGTGAGTGGAATTGACCGCTCCAAGAGATCACTTCGGTCCCGATGGTCGACAATCAACTCGGATTGTCAAAAGTGGGCGGCCGCACAAAAGGCAGTTGACAAGCTTAACCCAAGTGGCACAAATGAGGATGATAGAGTAAGTGGCATCTCATACATGTTCATCATACTTGTTTTTGGTGTCCGAAGTGCTAACTTGTTTTGTTTTTCTTGTAGTACAACATTGCACAAAACTTGTTCAAAGAAGAGACGAGGACAACCAAGAAGGCGAAGATCAAGAAAGGAAAGATCTTTACCTTGCCTCATTGCTACGAAGTGTTGAAGGATGATGAGAAATGGAAGAAGCGTGAAGATTTGGATGATTTGCATTTGAGCAACAAACGCAAGCGCACAATTGAGTTGAATGATGATGAGGAGGAGGATGATGCATCAAGTGATGACGGAAAGAGAAGCCCCACACCCAACTCAGTTTCATACTCGAAACCAAAACGACCGGATGGGTGCAAGAAGGACAAAACCGAAAAGAAGAAGAGGAAAGGAGATGATGAGCTCACAAATGCTATGGAAGCTATTGTGAAGGCAAGAAAAGAAGCGAACGAGGTGAGGAAAATGGCAAGGAACCAAGATGCCGCGGCCGAGGAGAGGAGGTTGGCGGCCGAGGAGAGGAGGGTGGCCGCCGAGGAGAGGAAAGTGGCATTGGGGGAGAGGAAGGTGGGCATGGAGGAGCGAGCTAAGTTGTTGGAATGGGAAAAACACTTATTCTTCTTGGACACATCTTTGTTCAATGATGCGCAAAAGGAATATGTCAACCTTGCCCGTGAAGAAGTGTTGATTCAAAAAAGCCATGATCCGCACAATGGGTGGCGGTGGCCTTGGCGGCATGGGTGGCGGTGGCCTCGGCGCCATGGGAGGCATGGGCCTCGGTGCCATGGGAGGCTTGGGTGGCTTCGGAGCCATGGGAGGCATGGGTTCACCTACGGCCGCCATGGGAGGCATGGGTGGCTTTGGAGCCCCCTCCAACGCTATGGGAGGCATTGGTGGCTTTGGAGCACCCTTCAACGCTATGGGAGGCATGGGTGGCATGAGTTTTGCTTCTCTCATGGGAGGCATGGGTGCACCTCCGACCATGGGTGGAATGTCTTTCGATGTGCCTCACACACGTACCCATGAAAATGCCGTTGAAGATCTTGCCAAGACCGTCGGAGCTACACGTGATGCGGTGCGTGATGAGGTTAGGGAGGAAGATTCATCTTTAAAGACGGAAGAATCGTCTTCGGAAGAAGAGAAAGACGACGAGGAAGATGATCGATGTGTTATATGTCTTCAACTTTGTTGGATGAACTTGTATTTTGAACTTGGTTTGCATTTTGAACTTGGTTGGATGAACTTGTGGGCATGACTTTTATTCATCAACTTGTTTGTGTTAAATTTCACATGTTCATTGCATTTTGATGAATGTTTCAAACTATTTTTTGTCCAAATGCCATATATTTGGGCGCTGCTGCAGCGGCGCGCGCTGCATTTTTGCGCGCTGCTGCAGCGGAGCGAGCGCGCTGCATTTTAAAGCTACTGCTAGACCCAGCGCTGCGCAAAGCGTCAAACCAGGCGACCAGCACGCGGCAAACTTGTTTTTTAGGCCGCGCCTGTTGGAGATGGGCTAACCGAAGCACCCGCACCGCACGGCCCACCCGCGACCTGGCGGCACTCGCAGGCAGGCAACAAACGGCACGGAGCCACGGAGAGCCGGAGAGCCGGAGCGGAGGCAGCGGCACGGAGAGCCGGCGCGGAGGTCCAAGACGGAATGGAGCAGGGACGAACCCTCCGAAGCGCACGCGCGCGCGCACACACACGGGGCGCCTCCACGCCGCCTCCCCGCCGGACCCAGGTTCGTCTGCATTTCCCCTCCCTCGCGCTCCTCGAAACCCTTGCCCTAACACACCAACGGCTGCAAATCCAAACGCGCTCTTGATTCGAAGCTATGCGTTTATGCGATCTAGCATCACAACTTCAGTGCAGCTCACATTGCCATTTCTTTTATTTAACGTTACACGGATGAATTCACCGCCGACCGTTGGTTGATTTGGTCACAAGTTAATCGAGCATTCGAGCCATGGCCTTCAAATTTGGGCGAATTGCAAGTTGCAACCACTGATTAGGGAAAAAAAATGTCCACTGAGTAGGCAAAAGAGCGTGCGGGGAGCTCAGTACCGAGTTCCACGGTGGGACCCGGAGGGCTCCTCCGATATGTCGCTGATGGCACCACCACCACTGCTGCTCGATCCGGTCACAACCACCGCACCGCTGTATGGGCCTCCGGTGGCTTGCCCCGCATGCTCGAACTCGGTGACAGACGAGCCGGACGAGCTCAGCCCCTCGTTGTGAAGCATCGTCTCGATTTCCTTCACCACCGAGCTCATCGTGGGCCGTTTTGAAGCCGACTCCTCCACGCACTCCATGGCCAGCTGCACGAACCTTCTGAACCCGGCGGACTTGGCCGCGTCGTGGATGGCCGGGTCGATGATGCCCTGCAAGCCGTAGTAGTCGTGCTCGTTGGGATCTATGGCAATCCTGAACTCCCGGACGATGTACCTGCCCTTTGTTATGGGCAGCCTGGCGCTTAGTAGCTCAAGCATGACGACGCCGAAGCTGTAGACGTCGCTCTTCTCCGATAGCTGTTGCGTCATGTAGTACTCGGGGTCCAAGTAGCCCTACATAATCAAATGTAGCCATCGTCAACGATAAGAGTAACCAATGAAATCTGTACACAGATTGGTAGACAATGGTAAGCAGAGCATTTACAAGTGTTCCTTTGACTTGAGTAGAAACATGCCCCTTTTCAGTATCCGCGACTAGCTTCGATAGACCAAAATCAGCAACCTTTGCCTTGAGATTGTCATCCAAAAGGATATTTGTGGATTTGATATCTCTGTGGATAATAGGTGGATCAGCAAGTTCGTGAAGATACGCTAGTCCTCTAGCTGAGCCAAGAGCAATCCTGAGCCTCTTCTTCCAGTCCAGGTAAATTCCCCTTGCTGAGTCAAAATTGCAAGTTGTGAAGGAGAAGAGACACAAAATATGCTTACTTTTACGCTTATGAACTATCCTCTTTATGCATACCTTGCAAGTTCTCTCGCAATGTACCATTAGAAACATATTCATACACCAGCATCTGTTCCCCTTGTTCATAGCAAAATCCTATCAGGCTTACTAGATTCCTGTGATGAACCCTGGACAGCAGTTCAATCTCATTCTTGAACTCCACCGCACCTTGCTTTGATCCATACTCTGCTCTTTTTATTGCAACACCTGTTCCATCTTCAATCGTTCCCTTGTAAACCTTTCACATGAGGTAGACCATAAAATTAGCTGTATGTAAATCTTCTTGGAAGAATGTTAATCAATAACTATATAGTTATTCACCTTTCCGTAGCCTCCTGATCCTATTTCATGATTTTCTGAGAAATTGTTGGTGCAGTTCTTCAGTTCATCATAAGAGAAGAACCTGGCTCCTTTGAGCTGTGGAGCACCCCCACTATCTTTTTGAGCAACTCCCCATGAAGCTTAATTTTAGATGTGAATGGAGTAAAATCAGTAAAGTTTCAGCAATCTACAAAAGTTTGTCAGTTTTCCGTTATCAATGCTGTGAGTATTTGTTAGCAGTGGACTTGCAAGAAAAAAAAGTATCGGTTGTTATTGCTTTGTTGTGTTATGATGTGATGTGTATCTACTTAGTTATCTGCAATCTTTGTCAATTCTAGTAATATATATAGTTCTCTCTCTGGTTTCGGAGCAAAACAATGTATTTCCGTTATGCATTTAATGGAAAGGGGAGAAGCCCGGTTCTAAATGTCTCGGCGGAATCGACAGCTGCATAGTTGGAATTGCAGTTCACATTCTTTGGAACCTTACCGAATGGATTTGCTCGTCCTGATGATTGTTCTAGCCTTCTCTTTTTCAGTATAGCAAATGTCGCCCCAGACATTAGAGCAAGCAGAAGAAAACTGCAGCCTACTGCAGTTCCAGCTATAGCACGTTTGCTCATCTGAGATTTTCCACTGCCAACACCACCTGAGATAGGAAGTACCAGTGAATTTCTTATGTATATATGGACATAGATTTATGTAAATATGGACATAATTTACATTGATGATATTGGGTACCTGAAAATGAGGCATATGTATCTGCAATGAAGTAATAAGGTCCAAAAATACTTGGTGGCTTATAAGTTTGGTTGCTAAAAGCAAAGCCAATGTTTATAAGTTCTGACGTATCAAAAGATGTCCCTGTTGATGGAAAGAGGCTCACTTGAACTTGGAGGTAGTCATCACTGCTGAAATGGATATCAGAAAGGAAAACTGCACCAGGGCGCAGTCCTAACTCTTTCCAGAGACTAGTTTCCAGTTGCTGAAAAATCGTTCTGTCACTCGGGTCAGCGAACAATGGCGCCCTGAAGATCATCTTGCCCGTGTAAGGATAGGCACAACTGCAAGTTGCAGGGTCCAGACCTTGATCACCGGAACATGTGGTTGAACCACATTGGGTTACATTGGTTCTGTATGATTCCAGGTCCTCTTGCTGAAGGCTGCAAAAGGAGCGGCTCGAGGAATCTGAATCCAAGCACACAGGATTCCCCACAAGTCTGCGAGTAGGTGAAATGGCAATGCTAGTGAATTAATGGAATACAGAGGGAATGTGTAGATCTTGGTTCTAGAACACGCAGGTACTGCTCACACAAGGGTCTTGTTGTAGCTCTGTGTTATGTTGACTGCAAGTATGCGATTGTTAAGGAGATTCACGATCTTCAATTGTTGGGTGATGTTGCCAGTCATCTCTAGCGTTGCATTCAATGCGTTGTTTCTTAGCATACTGTCTGATCAGTGACAAAATAGTAGAACATGAGAAACTTCTATGTTCATGATAATTCATTTCTTTACAGGTCACCAGAAAATTACACTCGCTGCAGGTTGGGTAGGGTGAAGAGCCTTTCGGGAACCGGGCCAGAGAGTCCTCCAGAATCTATTGTTCTGCATATTAAGGTGTCAAAGTAACAAACTGGTGATTGATGGAGAAACATATTACTGACTAATGACTACTGTGAGAGAATGTGAGATGATCAGTAGTGCACAGTATTAATTTACTCACACTGAAACAAGAGACTGTAAAGTTGAGAACCAGTTTGGTGCTACTGATGGATCAAACGGATTGTTGCTTAAATCCCTGGTTATACAGATAAAATTCATCAGAACAGTGTTACATCATAGAAGCTTGCAGAAGACAATGCAGAAGCTTCTTACACCACGTTTAGGTTGGTCAAGCTACTGAGATCTGGTATTTTCCCCTTCAGCTGGTTGTTTGCTAAATTGCTGCAGAAAAAGAATTACACCACATGAGGTAAATATGAGCATTATTCTTTTTGGTTGTGTGTCATCACAATTCACGCTACTTACAGGACATTTAGGTTGTGTAGCTCGCTAATGTTGGCTGGAACTTCTCCTGTGAAATTGTTCTTGTCTAATCGTCTATGGAAGATGCAAAGGAGTTCAACAATAGCAAGTAGAATATGTTGGAAGAAAGACATTGCCCATATACTTACAGGATCTTGAGGGTTGCGATGCCACTAAGCTCAGTGGGGATAGGACCAGACAATTGATTGTGGTCAAATAATCTGATGAAGTTGAACAAATTAGTCAGTATAACATGTGTAGTGCTACTAACAATGAAAATTTGTACTTCCTTACATGTGCTCGAGGATCATGCTAGAGTTGAAGAGGCCAGCAAGACTACCACTTAACTGATTCTTGTTAAAATGGCTGTTGATTGATCGGGGATAAGCATCAGTAGTATGGTATGAAAATAAAGCGACATAAATTTCAGTTACAAAAAATGACTTAACACTCATATTTGATCATGCATTCTTGATTCAGGCTGAAGGAAGAAATGTTAGAGGGACTTACAAATGTTTGGTGTGTGTAAGTAGGTCAAGTCCTGGAGAACCACCTGAGGAAACTGGAATAGGTCCAGAAAGCTGGTTATCTGCCAGGTCTAACCAAAAGAGGTTTGAGAGTAGACCAAACGATGGAGGAATTCCGCCTGTGAAGTTGTTTGAATTCAGCGCCCTATGGAGAAATTGTTACAGAGAAAATTCATCTCATTAGTACAACCAAAGTAGCAGCAGAGCTTAATAATAATGTGAGTATGACTAAGGCTTCGTATGTGTCTAATAGTTCTTACAAGAACGAGAGCTGCGGCAAGTTTCCTAATTCTTGGATGCCTCCTGTGAAGCTGCAGCCAGCCAAGATCCTGAGAAGCACAGTGCAGTAGGGTAGGCCAGTGACTGATGTATCCCAAATATGCAAGATAAGGATTTGCTAATGGTCATGCAGGCATACAGTGTTGTAAGCTTCTTGAGATTCCCGATCGCATCAGGCAGTGGGCCACCAATTCCAATGTTGAAGGAGAGATCCCTGCAAGCACCCTAACGTATGAGCAAAAACAGTATATTATATCTTATCAAGGTAAATTAGCCAGCTGTTTTTATTTATTACTATAGCTGATGTCTTCTCTGTTAAAATGTTATAAGCTCTGCAACTTTACCATATGGAAACAAAGAATTCATGTTAATGTTTTCTGTAAGAAGTCAAAGTCTCCAGAATCTTATATACTCCAACATTTGAAGCACATAATGTACTCTTACTATTGATGATTAATAAACTTAAATGATTTTATGGGTACGTAACTCACAGGTAAACAAGCTCACTGAGTTGGCCTATGCTGTTGCTTAATGTGCCTTGAGCGTTAATAATGCCCGAAAGCCTCCTGGAAACAGGGATGCCAAAGTTAACTGGATGGTAGGTGAAAGTAAAAGATCATTAGTTAGTACTCACAGTGACGTCACCCGCCCATTGTCGCACATAACCCCGTCCCATGGTGTACCACATGGATCATTTGATGCTTTCCAGTTTGATGGGAAGTCCTGCCATCCACTGACGAAAGACTGGAGTGCAGCCGCTGACAATTCGTATTGCTGTTATTATTTAGGAAATTTAAAGACCACTGACTTAAGCTATAATATCATTGCATGGTGTCATATCTTCCTTCTATTGTCAGTTGCTCTGTGTTAAGTTATGCAGATAATAACAAATCTGCCAACTTGGAGAATAATGAAAGGAGATGATATTGAATGAACTATTTGATTTGGTGGTTATGATAGCAAGATTACATTATGCACCTGAGTGCCATCTCCTTTTTGTAGATAGAACAAAGTTGTTTCTCATACTAGTATGGCAGATAGAAAATTTCATCTAAATACTTGTGTGGCTTGTCACCTTCAACATGATCAAGCTACACCTTTGCAGTGAAAGTAATATAAGAAGAGAAAGGTACAGAAATTAGATTTATCATAGTTACCATCTTGAGGATCTGTATCACAGAATCGCACAGGAATACTGGCCAACAGCATCAACAGCAGCAGAAACTTTCTCAATACCTCCATTCTCAGAGCCTATGGGGATCACCTACGGGGATCACAATTTAGAAACACTCAAGAGTGGCAACAAACTACAAAGCTGGTTGTGAAAGCTTCTTTGCAAGAACCCAAATGGAGGAGCTTCCTAAGATGAATGCCAAAGCCTTGCTCTTTGGAAGGACATTTCTCAAGAATAGGTCAACCGAATTTGTACCTGTTTGCATATTCTGCGTGATAGTTGGACCAGCTGCGGGTTTTGTTGCCAAAAGGGAGAGATGGTCTAGAGGTGATCGAAAGGCAAGTAAAACAACCAAGTTGCATAAGGATTACTGACTGTTCCGTGGGTGTTATTTCTTAACCTTTTCTAGACAGGCTGAGGACCTTCACGGGTCTAGGCTTTTCTTTGATCTTTGGTGGCGTGATACAGGTAACAGCTTTCATCCAACCAACCTGTTTCCTTTAAACGATGAAGTCGGGATGCTCTTTGGAGTTGGCACAACTGTTTGTTGGCTTTTCTTGGTTGAAATTAACGTCGCTGTGATGAAGTGATTCGTATATTCCAATATATACTTTCTTGTTAAGTAGTTAATAATATTATATTCCTTTGGTACAACTATGTAGGTGGGGACTGAAATTACAATGACAAGGATTTGGAAGCTCTGATAGTGACAAAGTCATTGGTTTGTTCCTCCATTCTTTGTGCAAAGGTACTTCCCCGTTTTGCCCCTCTTAATTTAAATTTATTCAGGGCAAAATATCCGCGCTGTTATCATTTGGCATACATGTCTTTGATGTGCCATTTTGCGAAATGACTGCAGATATTGACTGATATTATACGTAGGGACTAGAGTTATTGACTGATGTTCAATAAGAAAAGTGCAGTAAAGGTGCATGGTAATCAAGGCAGTATTATCTTTTTGATTGGTTATGCAATCATAAGAAAGATGCTTCATTGTACATGACCGCAATGCATCTTCTACATTTTTTTCATCAATATAGTTGACCAAATCGTTGTTCTCACTAATACTGTATTATATCCACAACCACCCACCAATGCCAACCACTTTTTTTAGTAATGGGGACTTCTTCTAAACGAAAAAATGCCATTTCGCAACATATATTTAACTATTAATAGGGACTTTTTTTTAGTAAAAAGTCTCCATTAATAGTTAAATATATGTTGCGAAATGGCATTTTGTCGTTTAGAAAAAAGAACTGTAGAGATTGCATCTGCTAATTACTCAAATCAGAAATCGGATGAAACAATTCAAATCAGCGAAGGGTGTTTCTAGGCTTTCTAATGGATTGGAACTGTATGCTGGAGATGCACAATGTTCTTTCTTTTAGGCTTTAGCACATATCATTCTTTTTAGTTTTAGGTCATTGATAGAAAAAGAACAGGTCATGAATGTTATGGTATTATCGACAGATCATTCTCTTCTGTCACATCTTAAGATAGCAATTTGCGAGTGACTTCTTATAAAATATTCCGCCTTGGTTTTATCAACAGACAGGAAAAGGAATATTGTACGACAAATTTCTCATGCCCTATTGGACCATGCACTAAAAACAATGAGTAGAGATAAGCAATAACCAATACATAGTTCCTACTTTGGTTCAACAGCTGAGTACGAATATACACTGTTGTAATCGAAAGCACTGCTGCTGCTGCTGTCATCTTTCATAGGAGAGTGTTCCTCTTGGCCTCTACCTGTTGCATCTCCAAAATGTTCAGTTGACAAAGATGCTGAATTTAACAACGGCCCCCCTTCATTCTGTAAAATGGTCTCAAGTTCCTTGACCACATCATTCATTGTCGGGCGGTCAGCAGCAGATTCTTCTACACATTCCATAGCCAATTGCACAAATCTCCTGAAGCCAACTAATTTAGCCGAATCCCTGATTACTGGATCAATTAGGCTCTTCAAGCCATAGTACTCTTGATCATACTGGTCTATTGCGGTCCTTATCTCACGCACAATATACTTACCCTTCTCTATGGGCTGCCTGGATGTTAATAGCTCTAGCATGACAACTCCGAAGCTATAGACATCACTCTTCTCAGAGAGCTGTTGAGTCATGTAGTACTCAGGATCCAAATAACCCTAGTATTTCGATATAAAAGATAAATTAGCAAGAAATCTTGTTTTCCCAACAGAAACTATGCACTTATAATTCTCAGAATCACTTACCAATGTTCCCTTCACTTGGGTAGAAACATGCCCCTTTTGCGTGTCAGACACTAGCTTCGAAAGACCAAAATCAGCTACCTTTGCAGTTAGACTTTCGTCCAAAAGTATATTGGTTGATTTTATATCTCTGTGAATAATTGGTGGATTAGCAAGTTCATGAAGGTATGCCAGGCCTTTAGCAGACCCAATTGCGATCTTAAGTCGTTGCATCCAATCCAACTGTATCCCTCCTTTACCTGCAGATAAGCAATGGTTAAATCGTATGTCCTTGTTTATGAGTATAATACGGTAAAGATAGTTGTAGTGATAATGATAGTATACCCATCAAATTGTCCCTGAGTGTCCCATTTGGAATATACTCATAAACCAACATCTGCTCTCCTTGTTCATAGCAGAAACCTACTAAGCTCACTAGGTTCTTGTGATGCACTCTGGACAGGAGTTCAATCTCATTCTTGAACTCAGCTGCACCTTGCATGGATCCTTGCTGTGCGCGTTTTATTGCAGCTATTTGCCCATTCGCAATCTTTCCTTTGTAAACCTTTAAACAGATAAATATGACATTAGATGCTTTTTGGGGCCATCGTGACATTCGATGCTTCTGTAGACTTTTACTTATGTCTAGATACGAGAGCACAGAAGTCAATTACCTTGCCATATCCTCCAGATCCTATCTCATGAGTTTCTGAGAAATTATTGGTGCATTTCTTCAGTTCCTCAAATACAAAATATCTCGCTCCTTTCAGTTGTGGTACCTCTCCATTATCTTTACCACCTGCTCCCCATGATGCTGTGGTACCGAAAACAACAAGATCAAATTTGCAAACATGTTATGACATTCTTAAATGCTTATGATTATCTTGCTTTTTCTGTGGCATGTGTAGAGAACTAAAACTAGATTATTCAAGTTGGATATTTATTTATGGATTCGACAAAATAGATGATTACCAAACGGATTAGCAGTTCGCTCTACTGCCTCCTTGGCTATTTTCTTCTGCCGTAGAGCATATATTGCTACCAGAACAAGGCCGACAATGAGGACAAAGCCGGCAATTGCTATTCCGATTATTGCACCTTTGTGCATTGAGGATCTTTTACTGCTTGGGACTGAAATGGATAAGTTATGTAAGACTTGGAGACATGTCAAATAAAAGAGAATACAGATCTATGCAGTGTGCATACTTGCGAAGTATGGGCTTGCTTGGAAGTAATATGGTCCAAATTGAGTTGGAGCTTTATAAATTTGGTTGGCCAAAGCCGAACTTATTCTTATAACTTCTGAGCGACTGAAGCCAGTTTCACTGACCGGAAAAAACTTCAACCTGAATATTAGAGGAGCTCCTGGGCTGAAGTCAACATCGGAAAGTGCAACTGATCTTGGAGCTAGGGTAAGGTTCTGTGCAAGCGTCGATTCCAATTGTTGGAATAACTCGGGGCTTGTCATGTCAGAGAAGGCAGGCGCTTGGAAGAACATCGTACCCTCGAAGGGGGTAGTGCAAGCACAGTCTTGTGAAGTCTCTGGATTTGGTAACTGACCAGTGGGGCAGGAAATAGCACCGCAGGGGCCCAGGTTAGTAGAGTATGGCACTTGCCGCTTTTCCTTGAGTGTGCAGAAACTGATATTGGCTGAGCATGCAGGATTCCCTGTTAGTCTGGATAAGAACAGATGGGTGAGACGCATGCCACATAGTTGTACATGTATACTATTATGGGGTGATACTTACATTAGGCTGCCAGTGTAGCTTGGGTCAACTGTAATATCGATGATTTGATTATTTGCCAAATTAACAACCCGTAGTTTTGAGCTGATACCAGTCATAGTCAGTGAGATTCCAAGGGCATTCCCAGCTAGTGATCTGCATTAGAATACTAGTTACAACATCAGAATACATAAAATTATTGGTACATTGAGGTTTAGTTAGAAGTCATCTCAGGGTCTATTTGCAACTAAAACAATACAAATATAAGTGTAAACAAAGGATGTGAGGTCCTGAGGGACACACAATTGTTTCTCAAAATCTGCCGAAATTTACTGAAGAGAAACTTTCAGTTATATATGCCATTGAAGAAAGTTTAGCTGGAGTATTGGGGAAATTACATTCTCTGCATCTGTGGGAGGCTGAAAAGAGCGTTGGGTATTGTCCCAGTAAGATCAGTATTATCCATAAACCTGTAATTATCCACCCAGAGCAACAACGTATTTAGAATCTAGCTTATTCACGGGGGTGGATTTTGTACACTCAAGGGCTATTGCAAATACTATATCAGTCATTGATACAGCCTCGAGATCTTTTCACACATTGCAAGAGTGTGCATAGACCTGAAGGTTCTATTTATGTCTGATATAGTTTCTACACCCACCCTTCAGTGTACCTAGGCATTTTCCCTTACTAAGCCCATATAATGTTCACTTCGCTAATCCTTGTACAACTCACAAGGTGTTCAGGGCCATCGACGTCGAAAACCATCTTGGTGCTCCTGAGCTTGCAAAATTATTGTTGCTCAGGTCCCTGTCCGGATAGAAAACTGTGTTGATACAACATAAGAATCATTGAACTTAAGCATTGATATTTTGTGTCTTACACATAAGTGAGATTAGTTGCATTAGTGAGGTCTGGCACTGCCCCGTTCAGTTGGTTACTTGCTAAGCTCCTGTAATAACCAAAGAAATATTTGCAACATCATTTGGAAGGAAGAGGAAACATCAGTTGTTCCTTGTTGATAGCCACTTACAGTTCCATCAGGCTAGTCAAGTTACCGATACTATCAGGTATCACACCATTGAAGTCATTATGGTCTAGTCGGCTGAAACAAGAAGTCGACAAAAGAGAAGTCAACAAAACTGTGCAAAAGAGAGTGCGAGACAAATGAAGATTTTTTATCAGATATGTACATAATTTGAAGTGTTTTGACAAGCCCAAGAGATGGGGGGATTGGTCCAGTAAGGCTATTGTTGCCAAATAGCCTGACAATGATTAGAAAAACAAGTTAGATGACATGAATTAACAGAGGGCATTAGCAAGTGCAGATGAATATACTGCTTACACATGTATGAGTGTCATATTGGCATGGAAAAGTCTTCTGTCCATTGGGCCTGTCAACTGGTTCTCGCTAAAATGACTATTTATTTGGATGGATGGATGAGCCGATATGGAAAAGTTAGCACATTTAAGCTATCAAATATTCCTTCCATTCTAGAATGGGTGCAACATTTTAGTACTTACAAATGCTTTGTGTTGACAAGTTTATCCAGCCCCGGGTCTGAACCTCTCGAAACTGGGATTTGTCCTGACAATTGATTTGCTGACAAGTCCAACCAAAAGAGATTTGTGAGAAGGCCGAGTTCCGGGGGTATTCTTCCAGTGAATTGATTTAAGCTTAGGGACCTGTATGAGAGTAACTTGTTAATTGAATTGTATCATCCCGCGAATCAAATAATGTCATTAAATATCTGCATTGAAATTTCAGTGGATTCTTACAGGAATGTGAGCTGTCTTAAGTTGCCTATCTCTTGTGGGATGTTACCTGTGAAGCTGCATCCAAGCAAATTCCTGAAGGGAAAAACACACACGATACGTCAGCTTTACACCTGTCTTTTCTTTTGCTCCTCTCCACCTAACCCAAAGAAGAAGAATGTTTTTATATGGTCGCTGTTCTTACAGAATGGTGAGCTGCTTCAGATTTCCAATATTTGGGGTAAGTGGACCTCCAAGACTTGGATTGTTAGACAGATCCCTGCATTTAGTTCATATCAGTAGTCTAAAACATATCATGGTTTAGATCTCTAGATAATTTTGTAGGCTGTAGTTCCCGTTCCTGGACTTCTATCTGTTACTGCATATTTTTGTTGAGAAAAACTGAAGTTCTTATTATTGTATGAAGGAAGTTCTTTTGAAATTGAGGAAGCAATGACTTACAGATACGTCAAAGCGGAGAGTTGTTCTATGGCATTGCTTAATGTACCTGCAACATTCATGCTTGATAATCTCCTGCAATTACCAGGTTTCAGTGGATTGTTTCTTAATAAAAGAAATACAAAATGACGACTGATAAGTTGAGTTCTAACAGTTCTGTCACTCTCCCGTTGGAACAGGAAATTCCATCCCAGGGTTTGCACGGATCGGATCCTGTCCAGCTTTGCGGTTGATTCCGCCAATTCTTCATCAGTGCTTGAAGTGCGGCAACTGTAGGTTTAAGCTAACATTAGAGAGGCGCTTTTATACCAACAACTCCAGTAGTTCAATCTCCCTCCTTCTATGGATCATATTAGACACTAATCTTAATCCTATGAGAGTAGATGCAAGTATCATCGTAGAGCATGCAAGATAAGTCTTAATCCAAGAAAGGATGCCTTTCTTTGAACTCTCAGTTGTACTGGCAGGAGAGAAACATTGTTTCAGTTTCACCTTTTACTGTGGGACCTATTTCTCCATACATTAGCACAACTTCTAAATTTGTTTGATTTGACCTACTGTGGATTTGATCCATTAGAGTTTTATTTGTGCTACCTAGCGCAACAAATTGAATTTAATGATCACAAAAGGCTTAATAGTTAACTACTAATGCTACCGAATTGAAAAACAGAACCATAATCTTAATGCTACATACTACTATGATGCTGATGTTTCTTTCCTGTTGGAATTCATTATAAGGAATAATCCATCTTCATCTTATGATCCAGGCTAAACTAATCTGGCTCACCTTCTTCTCAGGCTAATGGCCGCTCAGTGAGCAACTTATCCTCAAAAGAAGGCAACTTTTTTCCCATTAACCCAGTGAGAAAAACGAAGGACTGTGGCTTACCATCTTGGGGGTTCGTCTGGCTGGAGCCTGACTGAAGGCACAGCAAGAGCAAGAACAGGAACAGCACCCACTGCATCGCCACTCAGCCGTGTTGTCCTAGCCTCTACAGCAGATCAAGATCACATCAAACCAGAAGTAGTTTCGATGGATGTTCTTGTCGGACAAGTCTACCCAATTGACAAGTTCGTGGAGGAGCTAGCAGGTACCAAACGGCGCACCCTCAGTAACAAAGGCAGGCAAAGCAAACAGGTATTCAAACAAAACGATAGCATATATAGCTTGCTTCAGGGAATTTATTAGCAGGCATTACCTATCGGACTGCTTACCAGGTCCAACAGATATGCAGGTGGTAAAACGCATGCACAGATGGTTGTTGGTGGCCTTATAAGACTTAAACAAGTCGTAGTAAGAGCTCTCAGTTGAACTAATCAAAAGATGAGATGGTTGAAGCAAACGTTTGTGTATTGCATTTGAGTAGTGGGGGCAGGTGCTTCTTGCCTATCCGTGTGCGGCCTTATCTGTGCAGCACCTTATGTTATGCATTGCTCTTGCTCGGCATTGGCCCAGTCGTAACTTCGGGGTAGCTGGGTATCACTCTTGGCTTGGGTAGCTGGGTTTTGTAAGTTTTTCTGTCCATATCGTTGTGTTTTTAGTTAACACATAGATAGATTTGGTACGGCGATAGGTTGGATTTTATGCATGCTTGGCCACATGTCAGACACTGGATGTGCTGCTCGGCTGTTGTACTTAACAATTCTGTTTTCCCCCTTGTGCAGGTGAATCTCAGGTTGGGTCAAGAACTGAAGATGCCTGCCAGCGCCAGGCAGCAGCCCTGCCGATGTTGACATGGCATGAGGGCATGTAATGATGAATTATGCCGACTAGCTCGCCCATGTTTGGTCAGGATACCCCTCTTTGACATGGTCACGATCTGTTAGTTTATTTGTTCGTTCCCTCGAATCCGCGATAGTAGTCAGTTTAAATACTACTCATAACTGTGCATCTTTCTTTTTTGCAAGGATGAGATGTTTCTGTAGCTTTCTGTAGGGCACTACGGTCTTCATGGGACCTTCATCAGCGCCAAACAACACAATAGTTTACTTATTTTGAGGCAACAGCACAATTGTTAATGTGGCATGACATGTACCATGATGTATGCGGTACCCTACCAACTACCAAGCCCATTTGGCGCGAGCCAAGCTAATGGGGGAAAAAATGGGCCAGGACGGCGAGCCTTTGGATCCACACGGCCGGCATCTTCGCTTTGTCGTCGTTGGTGAGAGCTGATACGTGATGTCGAGGGCAGGCAACGCCATGGGACATTTTTTTGGAGAACAAAAGTGAGGTTGCGCGCGGGAAGATCCCACGCGCGTGTGGCCAAACCGGACGGCCGGCAGGCCAATGATTGATTGATTGATTGATTTCTCGAGGTAAACTGCAGGCGACTGCAGTTTGTTTGGGTTGGAGGATGGCTACCTGCAGCCACTTGGTGGCATGCATGCATGGCGCCAGTACGGCAGCGCACACGTATTGTGGTGGCTCGTATCGTGACCCCGTTCAGTTGAACGGAGCGAGTCCGCCCTTGTCCCAGCGCGCACACGCCTTGTGATCTTGTCAATCCGTACATGTATGATGTAATATGAAATGTTCTCGAGTGCGAAGGTGTCAAGGCAGAAAAACAGGCGCCGTTTACTTCTTCTCGCGGTGATGGTTAACTGTTCTTTTTCTTGTTCTCGCGGTGATGGTTAACTGTTCTTTTTGGAACGGCCGCTGGTGGTGCCGGAGTGGCCCCCGCCCAGACGGTGGCCACTCCGGCGTCACCAGCGGCTGCTCCGACCTTGCTGCCCGTTGACCCAGCTCCGGCCACTCAGCTTGCCGCGGCTGTCCTCGCCCCGGTCGTCCAAGCCCATCTTTGCAAGCCCGCAACGACGGTGGTCACTTTGACTTTACCGGTCGCCGGTGCCTCTGTCATTGGCTTGCTGTTCACTAGTAGAAAATAACCCTTTAGCCCGTTTCAGAGGCCCATTAGTCTCGGTTCTGGAACTGGGATTAAAGGGTCGGAACTAAAGCCCAGAACCTTTAGTCCTGGTTGGATTACGAACCGGGACCAAAAGGGCTCCATGTGACGCTGTCTGGGACGGGTGGAGGAAGGACCTTTACTCCCGTTTGGTGTTATCAACCGAGACTAAAGGCTCCACCTGTTTATTTTGTTTGATCCAAAAAGGTAAAAAAAATGAATATTTTTGATTTGTTTTTATGTTTTGTTTCAATTTTTAAATCTTTGAATTGTTTAACAATTTAATCTATAATCACCCATCGTCATTGCTCCACCGTGGAGCACTCATTCTAAATCGTCTAACTTCTCGACCGATCACCCATCCTCTCACTTCAGCCTGGGCGTTCGGGTATTTTGGTTATTTTGGTTCGGGTAGTTCGGTTTATGGGTAATTCGGGTATTCGAAAATGCAAACCAAAATTGTTTCTGTCAAAAAAATACCCGAACCTAAATTACCCAAAATTTCGGTTCGGGTAATTCGGGTACCCAAAATACCCAAAATATTCGGAGCATACATGAACTTTTGATATGAATAACTCAGATATTATGGATATTTTTGGTAATATGGATATTTTAGTTAGTATGGGTAACAAGTTAGTATAATAATAGCATGAAAATTTTGGACAATATGAATAATTTGGGTAGTATGGGTGTTTTGGGTTTTCTAGCCTAGAACCCGAACCGTAACCGAGAAATCGAATAGTCAAGAAATGAGAAGCGAACCATTACCCGATACCCGAATTACCCAACAATTCGGGTAATTCGGTTCGGTTCGGGTAACGGGTTCGGGTACCCAAACGCCCAGGGTGACTCTCATTGCTTCAGACCGAGCATGCTTAATTTCCTGGTTCTATCGTCCCTAGTTGTCAAGTCTACACTTGTTGTTTTCCTCACAATAGTAAGCTATCAATCCTAAACAACCTTAGGTCTTGATATCATGTCACATGATTTAATTTTTTGAATTCCAAATAATTATTAAAATAAACAAAATAAGTAATAATAATAGTGAATTTCAATGAAAACAAAATAATTTTTTATTCGATTTTTGTCATTTATTCATTTAATATGGCATAATTAATATCTTTAAATATGTAAATCAAAATTCGACAAATAATATATCCATTATTATCAGAAAAATGTGAGGAATCCAAATATGACATCATTTATTTATTTTTAAATAAAATTATTTTTTTCTGATTTTTCCGAAAAAAACTTCTTTTTGAAATAACTTTTTTTACATTTGGAATTTTGAGCATGTGAGAAAACTTCACCGGGCAAGCCTGGGTGAAATCGAGTCCTAATTTTCTCTACTTTTTTTATATATTAAACTTTTTTTACATCGTATGCAAAAGTTATGTCCGTTTTACATTTTTTTTTCCTTTTTTGCAAAAACGGTCAAAATTCATATCTCAAAATTTCTATACCAATTAGACACTAAAACCTAACTACATCTCAAATGATTTTATCTTTTGAAGATTTTATCATTTTTGTTTATTTTCTACAAAACTTAAAAGGCGGTCCACCGGGGGGAGTAGAGTTTGAAAATTTCAAAACCCCCTTTAGCCAAGAGTCCAATCATATCGTCGACTACATCTGCTAGCACCATCCCAGCCAGAGTCACAACTCAGGTTAACCAAGCCAGAGTTAACCATTTCTAACTTCATTTGCTATTTTTCATGCATTTAATGTTTTTTGAGCTAAATGACCCTGAAATTAAAAAAGACTACAAATAAACTCTGAAAATGTTGAAACTTGGCATGGCATCATCATTTCACCCACATAGTTTGTGCTAAAAAGTTGAGAGAGTTACGACAAAAACTGGATGCACTTCGTGTACAAACTGGATCATCTCCTTCGAAGTATCAAGGTTTCACATGAAAACCCATCTCTTAGAAAGGCACTTCATTTTTTTACTTATTTCAACTCCAGACTTTTTGTGCATTTTTTGCATTCAATATGCACCATTCAAAACCACATCCTAAATTTCAACCCTTTATAACTTCATTTGCTATTTTTCATGCATTTAATGACTTTTTGAGCTAAATGACCCTGAAATTGAAAAGCCCGACAAATAAACTCTGAAAAGGTTGAAACTTGGCATGGTATCATCATTTCACCCACATAGCATGTGCTACAAAGTTGAGAGGGTTACGGTAAAAACTTGATGCACTTCGTGTACAAACTGGATCATCTCTCCTTCGAAGTATCAAGGTTTCGGACGAAAACTCGTCTGTTATAAAGGCATTTTTTAAATTATTTCAACTCCAGAAATTTTGTGCATTCAATATGCACCATACTACACTAGTGGGGACGGGGCTTTTAGCCCCGGCCCATAAGGGGCTTTAGTCCCGGTTCACCAATCAGGACTAAAGGGGCGGGACTAAAGGCCTAACCTTTAGTCCCGGCCCTGTTCCAAGCCGGGACTAAAGGTGCTCCACGTGGGCGCCTCGTAGCGCCCTCAGGGGCAGGCCCTTTAGTCCCGGTTCGTTACACGGACCGGGACTAAAGAGTTTCAGATTTTGTTTATTTTTGGGTTTTAGGGTTTTAGGGTTTAGGTGTTCGGGAGATTAACGTGATGCCTCGTTTGGTGTTCGGGAATTAGTTTTCATATAATTTAAATAGAAATAATTATGCATATATATATAAGATTAACTTATCTTACAAGCGAGCATATATATACAATTATATGGAGATCTGAATTATCGGGACTAGAGCCCGTCTATTCGATTACATGGACGAACATCAGTAATGGCTCCTAGCTACACTAAATCGTCCTTTGTCATCTATAGCTTCCGTCCTCAGAAAGGTCGCAAGCTCCTCTGCAACAGCAATCGCGCGTTGCTCTGGTAGGACCTTCGTCCTCATGGCCGTGTACTATATAAGAAGAGGAGATGAATATGAATATCAATCATGATAACAAAGAATGACGGGTAAAAATAGAGGTGTGAATGTTCATTGCTTACGTCGAATCTGTGATCCTTGTGCTCAGAGGTAAACGTGCGAATGGTCTCGCAAACATAGTATCCGCATAGATGCGTCCCCCGTGGCTACTGGTCGCACTTTACGAGAATAGAATATATATAATCAAAATAATAATCTAGCATCATAAATGTATTGAAAATAGAAGTATATCATACTACTACTTACCTGAGCCGCTCTAAAGGTCAGCTTCTCAGGCTCGATACCGGGAGTCACGCACTTGAAACGCTTCCAAACCCTGCCCGACAAGGATAATGATTTGCTAAGTTTTTCATTAATTGATATATCAAAAAATCATCGAAAGAGACCGATAGAGCGCAAGAATGATTGAAATTACCCTTGGAGCATGTCCTGCAGGCTTTGGAACTGTTCCAAGGGTCTCGATAATGGGTCAAAGGCATCAACTCTTCCCTTATCAATTTGAATGTCCAACAGAATCCAATGGAAGCTGCACATGTATATATATATATCTATATATATATGTGTGTGTCAGTAACTTATCAATTACACTTATAAGTGAATGGACACAACAGAGTAAAGACCCTCACCTGAAGTTGTATGGAAACAGTATGTGGTCACAGAAATTTTGATCTGTTAGAAACCTTAGAAGGTTTTCCTCCGTCTCATTGGGTTTATCAGTTAGCGTCGCTATATGTATTTTATCTGGGTCAGTAAATCCAATATTTGGGATGTTCCTGCTTTTACAATCCAGAATCTTCATTCTGCATAATAGAGTACAAGTTATATATAGACAATGAATTGAAATAACTAAACAAGTTATATGTAGACAACGAATTGAAAAACTTACAGACAATAGCAACTCATAAGTGATTTGTCGAGGGCGTCGCCATTGTACATCTGGAAGAGTTCATCAAAGTCGATATGGATTTCTTCGGGGCGGCCGTAGTACTCCCGTGGGACACCCACCACGATCATCGTTCTCCCATTCTTTGATTCACTTAAGTACCATGCATGCAAGTAACGCATATTTGTTGGGAGATCATCTTTGCTGACCAAAGGCGCTCCCATGACAAACTGTGGCTTAGGGGCTACCACAGCTGTGGGTAACCTGTCGTCTTGGGAAGCCAGAATGTCTTCAACCAGGATACCCCATTCAGCCGCCCACTTCTTTGCTAATTCCAAATCTTGCCCCTGCACCGGAGGGGGGACATTCTCGGTTAACACCCTGAGGGGTGGGATCGACTGTTTGGCCTGTTGTCCAAGCTGAGGAACGTCTGATTTTTTCTTTCTTGTAGTTGAACTTGATTTGCTCCCACTTGCACTTACACGTGATCTGCTCTTTTTGACTTCCTTCTGCAATGTGCGTGTATAGTCATCAGTCTTATGGTGTAAGTCATAGTGTGATGGAAGGGTCGTGAAGTATTTTGCAAATGCTATTTGCTTCTCGGTGTATTCCGGGCGGGGCTCGGGTTCCTTTTTTTTCATCTGCGCATCATGATGTTCCTTTGCTATCCTCGCGTTTTCCTCGGGGGGTACGATCATAAGGTCTGATAGGAAGATTAGCATGAGGTACCTTTGGGAGGGGCGACCGTTTGCGCTTTGGGGGGCTCCGTCGCTTAGAAATCGTCGGCGGAGCGTTCTTGCTGGCACGCTTCCGCTTAGTATCCGGAGCGGGCGGCGGCGGAGACGGACGACCCAAGTCCGGTGGCGGTGATCGAGATGGACTCGTGTTGTGCTGGCCGACGTCATGTGGAGGGCTTGGAGGTAATGAAGGTGTAGGTGACCTGCGACGACTCGGAGGCGGTGTTGTCCTTGGGGCCGAGCCTGGAAGCTTGATGTAGTTCTTGTCCCATAGGATGACTCCACCCAGTACTTCTCCGAGTGTCCTCTCATCTTCGGGTCCAGCTATGTCGAGCTCCATATCATGAAACCCCGCCATGATTTCATCCACCCCGACTTTAGCAAAGCCAGCTCGAATCTCACGGCCATGCCAGCGTGCATCAGGACCAGAAGGTAAAGCTTGTCCGACGGCCACCTTCATGGATATGTTCTTGAATTTCTGATGGAGTTCACATGATGTTGACTCCTTGATTCCATCCACGGGGTAGCCGGGACCGCCCTCTATCATTCTTCGTGCACCGTCGGGCGGGGCCTCAGATTCAGCCACGCTGCTTTTCCGCTTAGATGGGGCGCCGGTAATATCAAATGCAGGATCTTCCTGGCGCGCTACTCGTGTAAGCTCATCAATCTGCTTCTGTTGCTCGTTAATCCTCGCAAGCAACTGGTTGAACTTGTCATTCTCCTCATCCTGCTGCCGCTTCTTTGCTCTCTCTCGGCTTCTGTAAGTGTCTTGGTCTCTGGCAAACCCAAGCCACCACGGGTAAGATGGACCGAAGCCTCGCGTTCGTCCTCCATGTTCGTCATTGCCGAGGACCAGTGTGAGAAAATCTTTATCTCTATCTGCAGTGAACTTTCTTTGTCCCTCCTTAATTTCTTTCACTATCCTTATCCAATTCTCCCTGGGTATCCTAAGATTGTCATTGCAGATGAGGTCCCCTGTTTTTTCGTCGTACGACCCACCATGCGCAAGGAACCAATTTCTTGCTCTCACTTCCCACTCATCACGGAGTGGTTCAGGTACGACGCATTTATCTATCAGATCTTGCTCTTTCTTTTCCCACTTTGGGATGGCAGTCTCATAGCCCCCTGGCCCCAGCTTGTGGTGATATTTCTTCTTGTCGACATTTATCTTGTTCTTTTCTGATAATGCCTGGGCATCTTGTGACTCCTTGTACTCTTGAAATGCCTTCCAGTGATTCGCCTGCTTCGCTAGATACTCCTCGAATACTGGCACTTTCTTTGTCTTCAGATAGTTTTTCCATAGCTTCTTCTTCCAGCTACGGAACAGTTTAGCCATCTTCTTTAGAGTCCACTGCTTGACTTTGGCCCTCAGTTTGTCTGCGGCGTCTTCATTCTCACATTCTGGCAGGTTGAAATGTGACATGAGATCATTCCAAATATTATCTTTGTACCTTTCGGCGACATAGTCACTATCGGCTGCCCCTTTGCGCTTGTTCCACTCCCGAACGTTGATCGAGACGTGATCCCTAACGAGAACTCCGCATTGCTTCTTGAATGTGTCAGCAACATTCTTAGGAAGCTTGGGTTCGCCTGTAGGCAATATCACCTCAAAGGTGTAATGCATCCGTGCATCCAACTTTCTAGTCGGGCCTCGTTTCGTAGCTTTGCTCGATGTGGAGGCCTAAGAGGGAGAAACATTCGTCAAATGAATATATATGTATACAATATAGAGCTATCTCCAATATTTTTCACATATTACAAGTGATTGTCGAACTTCATATGTATACCTCGCCGGAATTTATTATTTCTTCACTGGCTTCTCCATCAGTGGAGCTATCACCTTCTCCGTCATTGGACCTATCTCCTGCCCCATCGACTTCATCTTCGTGTCGGTCGACCTCCATTCCATATCCGGAGGGGTTTAGATATGACGACGGAGATTCAGCTGGTTCAACGTCGGGGCCGTCTTTGATTATATCTTTGAGAAGTTCTTCCTCTTCGAGGTTCCTGATATTCGGATCCATAGTTCTGCAAAAAACCGACATTTGATTAACTAATAAACTAACAAACTATATAAGAGGGGTTAGAAACTTCGAAGTGTCGTTTTATATAGGAGGACCTTTAGTCCCGGGTCTTGGCTAGAACCTAAACTCTAAAATATGTCTAACGGATTCTCTTAACCTTTGTACCAAAAAAAAATTATTCTATCAGGAACTCCGTTCCAAAACAACTTTAGTCCTGGGTCGTGGCTCCACCCGAGACTCCTAGATTTCTGCATAGTATTCAAAGTAGGAGTACTTTTCCAATTTGAGCATTCAATAAGCAAAACCAAATCGTAAAATAAAGTAGTATTCAAATTAGCATGCATTCAATTATAAGCAAATACATCATCTCTTTTGTCCATACATCGTCGAATATTATCACTAATACTCCTCGAATACTATCATACATATAGCATCACTGATACATCTAGAACCGTAGCGCCCGACGGGTATCGGCGCGGGCGGTGGACACCCAAAGAGAAGGAACCATCACAGGATCATAGCTCCAGTGAGATCCCCGAAGAACCTGCCAGGTATGCTCGAACCTGCCCTCCAACGCAACCATGTAGCGACGGACGTGCTCATCCTCCTAGTTGACACGGTGACGTACCACCTCCGCGGTGTCCGAAGCCTCGACACCCTCACTGGCCCACGCGACCGCCACCAAACAAGGATCGGGTCAACGACGGGCTGGCTCCTCACCAACCTACGCCCCCCGGAAGGTAGCACCTGCCAATACCAGCCGGGTGGAGCCCAGTCCCGGACAGGGCCCCTCTGATCAAGCAGGTGTCCTCCGCCGAGTCGACGACGAGGATGGGGATAGGCATCGTAAAATGAACTAAAAAAATAAACTAGTTCTATTAATTTCTTGCTAAAAATAAACTATTAACACTTAAGCATATACAATAGCAAAATTAAACTATTAACACTTAAGCATATACAATAGCAAAATTAAGCAATAATCTAAGAAACACTATTAACACTTAAGCATATACACTATACAATAGCAAAATTAAATGACAAAAAAATATACTTCTTCTTCTTGTAACCCTAAACAAATTTTTCCTCTTCTTCTATTTCTCCTCGTCTTCTACTTCTTCTTCTACTTCTACTTCTCCTCTTCTTCTACTACTTCTCCTCTTCTCTTCTTCTACTTCTCCTTCCTCCTCTTCTAATTTTTTCTCTTCTTCTACTTCTCCTCTTCTTCTATTTTTCCTCTTCTTCTCCTCTCCTCCTCTTCTTATTCTCCTTTTTCTTCTTTTCTTCTCCTCCTCTTCTTATTTTCCTTTTTCCTAATCTTATTTTCTTATTTTTGTTCATATTTCTTCTTCTTGTAACCCTAACCTAATTCTAAATATTACTAACCCTAATAATCTAGCACAAACCTAATAACAATAGGAATTAAATGACAAAAAAAACTTTTTATTTTTCTTCTTTTCTTCCCTTTTTCTTCTTTTCTTCTCCTTTTTCTTCTTTTCTTCTCCTTTTTCTTCCTTTCTTCTCCTCTTTGTTCTTTTCTTCTCCTTTTTCTTCCTTTCTTCTCCTTTTTCTTCCTTTCTTCCCTTTTTCTTCTTTTCTTCTCCTTTTTCTTCTTTTCTTCTCCTTTTTCTTATTTTCTTCTCATTTTTCTTATTTTCTTCTCCTTTTTCTTCTTTTCTTCTCCTTCCCTTTTTCTTCTTTTCTTCTCCTTTTTCTTCCTTTCTTCTCCTTTTTCTTCCTTTCTTCTCCTTTTTCTTCTTTTCTTCTCCTTTTTCTTCTTTTCTTCTCCTTTTTCTTCCTTTCTTCTCCTTTTTCTTCTTTTCTTCTACTAGCGGGAGTGTTGGGGAGGAGGGGGCGGGGGGCTTACCGGCCGGAGGTGTCGACGGCGCGCGGCGAGGAGGACGGTGGCGGCCAGGAGGACGGCAGGCGACGGCGAGGAGGACGGCGGGCAGCCTGACGGCGTCGTCGAGGTCGTCGGTACGCCACGCCGGGCAGGAGAACGAGAGGAAGAAGAAGAGAAACGAACGATTTGGGTTGGAATTTTTCTAACTCCCGCTTATATAGGTGGATCTTTAGTCCCGTTTCGTGGCTCCACCCGGGACTAAAGGCCTCTTTTCGGGTAGACCAGAAGGCGGGAAGCAGGGGCCTTTAGTCCCGGTGCGGAGCTCCAACCGGGACTAAAGGGGGTCTTTAGTCCCGGTTGGAGCCACGCACCGGGACTAAAGCCCCTCCTCGGCAGGCGGCAGGCGAGGGGCTTTAGTCCCGGGTCGTGGCTCCACCCGGGACTAAAGCCCCTCCTCGCCTACACGATAAGTTTAGTCCCACCTCGCCCAGCGAGGGGGACTAACACTTGTTTATAAGCCCCGTCGCAGCTACTCCATCGAGCTCCTCTCTAAAGCAGGCTTACGGGCCTAAACTGACTGTAAATTAAAAAATTGAAACTATATTTGAAATTGTGGAGAAACTTAAACCTGAATTCAAAGTGAGCTCACTTTGAATTTAGGTTTAAGTTTCTTTACAAATTCTCATATAGTTTCAATTTTTTTCTATTTTCAATTAAAAACTATGTTTTATTAAAATTCTTTTTGCATATTTGAGAATTTGACAAAACTATGATAATGAAAATTGTTTGAAATTGAATAAATAATTCAAAACTATTTTCTATTTTCAAAAGTAATTATTTTGACTATCCAAACTATTAACTATTTTGTTATTTTCAATTAAAAACTATGTTTATTAAAATTCTTTTTGCATATTTGAGAATTTGACAAAACTATGTTAATGAAAAGTGTTTGAAATTGAATAAATAATTCAAAACTATTTTCTATTTTCAAAAGTAATTATAGCATGTGTTAAAAAGTTGAGAGGGCTACGACAAAAACTGGATGCACTTCGTGTACAAAACGGACAATCTCTCTCGAAGTATCAGGGTTTCGAACGAGAACTCATCTCTTACAAAGGGATTTCATTTTTTTGAACTTATTTTAACTCAATACTTTTTGTGTGTTCAAAATGCACCATTCAAAGGCGCATCACAAAATTTCAACAATTTCTGACTTCATTTGGTATTCTTCGTGCATTTACTTATTTTTTTTGAGCTAGTTGACCCTGAAATTGAAAAGCACTACAAATGAACTCTGAAAATGTTGATAGTTGGCATGCTATCATAATTTCACCCACATAGCATGTGTTAAAAAGTTGAGAGGGCTACGACAAAAACTGGATGCACTTCGTGTACAAAACGGACAATCTCTCTCGAAGTATCAGGGTTTCGAACGGGAACTCATCTCTTACAAAGGGATTTCATTTTTTTGAACTTATTTGAACTCCATACTTTTTGTGTGTTCAAATTGCACCATTCAAAGGCACATCACAAAATTTCGACAATTTCTGACTTCATTTGGTATTCTTCGTGCATTTACTTATTTTTTTTGAGCTAGTTCACCCTGAAATTGACAAGCACTACAAATGAACTCTGACAATGTTGAAAGTTGGCATGCTATCATCATTCCACCCACATAGCATGTGTTAAGAATTTGAGAGGGCTACGACAAAAACTGGATCCACTTCGTGTACAAAACGGACAATCTCTCTCGAAGTATCAGCGTTTCGAACGAGAACTCATCTCTTACGAAGGGATTTCATTTTTTTGAACTTATTTGAACTCCATACTTTTTGTGTGTTCAAAATGCACCATTCAAAGGCACATCACAATATTTCAACAATTTCTGACTTCATTTGGTATTCTTCGTGCATTTATTTATTTTTTGGAGCTAGTTGACCCTGAAATTGAAAAGCACTACAAATGCACTCTGAAAATGTTGAAAGTTGGCATGCTATCATCATTTCACCCACATAGCATGTGTTAAAAAGTTTAGAGGGCTACGACAAAAACTGGATGCACTTCGTGTACAAAACGGACAATCTCTCTCGAAGTATCAAGGTTTCGAATGAGAACTCATCTCTTACAAAGGGATTCCATTTTTTTGAACTTAATTGAACTCCATACTTTTTGTGTGTTCAAAATGCACCATTCAAAGGCACATCACAAAATTTCAACAATTTCTGACTTCATTTGGTATTCTTCGTGCATTTACTTATGTTTTTTTGAGCTAGTTGACCCTGAAATTGAAAAGCACTACAAATGAACTCTGAAAATGTTGAAAGTTGGCATGCTATCATGATTTCACCCACATAGCATGTGTTAAAAAGTTGAGAGGGCTACGACAAAAACTGGATGCACTTCGTGTACAAAACGGAAAATCTCTCTCGAAGTATCACGGTTTCGAACGAGAACTCATCTCTTACGAAGGGATTTCATTTGTTTGAACTTATTTGAACTCCATACTTTTTGTGTGTTCAAAATGCACCATTCAAAGGCACATCACAAAATTTCAACAATTTCTGACTTCATTTGGTATTCTTCGTGCATTTATTTATTTTTTTGAGCTAGTTGACCCTGAAATTGAAAGCACTAGAAATGCACTCTGAAAATGTCGAAAGTTGGCATGCTATCATCATTTCACCCATATAGCATGTGTTAAAAAGTTTAGAGGGCTACGACAAAAACTGGATGCACTTCGTGTACAAAACGGACAATCTCTCTCGAAGTATGAGGGTTTCGAACGAGAACTCATCTCTTACAAAGGGATTTCATTTTTTTGAACTTATTTGAACTCCATACTTTTTGTGTGTTCAAATTGCACCATTCAAAGGCACATCACAAAATTTCGACAATTTCTGACTTCATTTGGTATTCTTCGTGCATTTACTTTTTTTTGAGCTAGTTGACCCTGAAATTGAAAAGCACTACAAATGAACTCTGACAATGTTGAAAGTTGGCATGCTATCATCATTCCACCCACATAGCATGTGTTAAGAATTTGAGAGGGCTACGACAAAAACTGGATCCACTTCGTGTACAAAACGGACAATCTCTCTCGAAGTATCAGCGTTTCGAACGAGAACTCATCTCTTACGAAGGGATTTCATTTTTTTGAACTTATTTGAACTCCATACTTTTTGTGTGTTCAAAATGCACCATTCAAAGGCACATCACAATATTTCAACAATTTCTGACTTCATTTGGTATTCTTCGTGCATTTATTTATTTTTTGGAGCTAGTGGACCCTGAAATTGAAAAGCACTACAAATGCACTCTGAAAATGTTGAAAGTTGGCATGCTATCATCATTTCACCCACATAGCATGTGTTAAAAAGTTTAGAGGGCTACGACAAAAACTGGATGCACTTCGTGTACAAAACGGACAATCTCTCTCGAAGTATCAAGGTTTCGAATGAGAACTCATCTCTTACAAAGGGATTCCATTTTTTTGAACTTAATTGAACTCCATACTTTTTGTGTGTTCAAAATGCACCATTCAAAGGCACATCACAAAATTTCAACAATTTCTGACTTCATTTGGTATTCTTCGTGCATTTACTTATTTTTTTGAGCTAGTTGACCCTGAAATTGAAAAGCACTACAAATGAACTCTGAAAATGTTGAAACTTAGCATTCTATCATCATTTCACCCACATAGCATGTGTTAAAAAGTTGAGAGGGCTACGACAAAAACTGGATGCACTTCGTGTACAAAACGGACAATCTCTCTCGAAGTATCAGCGTTTTGAACGAGAACTCATCTCTTACAAAGGGATTTCATTTTTTTGAACTTATTTGAACTCCATACTTTTTCTGTGTTCAAAATGCACCATTCAAAGGCACATCACAAAATTTCAACACTTTCTGACTTCATTTGGTATTCTTCGTGCATTTACTTATTTTTTTTGAGCTAGTGACCCTGAAATTGAAAAGCACTACAAATGAACTCTGAAAATGTTGAAAGTTGGCATGCTATCATCATTTCACCCACATAGCATGTGTTAAAAAGTTGAGAGGGCTACGACAAAAACTGGATGCACTTCGTGTACAAAACGGACAATCTCTCTCGAAGTATGAGCGTTTCGAACGAGAACTCATCTCTTACAAAGGGATTTCATTTTTTTGAACTTATTTGAACTCCATACTTTTTCTGTGTTCAAAATGCACCATTCAAAGGCACATCACAAAATTTCAACAATTTCTGACTTCATTTGGTATTCTTCGTGCATTTACTTATTTTTTTTGAGCTAGTGACCCTGAAATTGAAAAGCACTACAAATGAACTCTGAAAATGTTGAAAGTTGGCATGCTATCATCATTTCACCCACATAGCATGTGTTAAAAAGTTGAGAGGGCTACGACAAAAACTGGATGCACTTCGTGTATAAAACGGACAATCTCTCTTGAAGTATGAGGGTTTCGAACGAGAACTCATCTCTTACAAAGGGATTTCATTTTTTGAACTTATTTGAACTCCATAGTTTTTGTGTGTTCAACATGCACCATTCAAAGGCACATCACAAAACTTCAACAATTTCTGACTTCATTTGGTATTCTTCGTGCATTTACTTATTTTTTTTGAGCTAGTTGACCCTGAAATTGAAAAGCACTACAAATGAACTCTGAAAATGTTGAAAGTTGGCATGCTATCATCATTTCACCCACATAGCATGTGTTAAAAAGTTGAGAGGGCTACGACAAAAACTGGATGCACTTCGTGTACAAAACGGACAATCTCTCTCGAAGTATCAGCGTTTTGAACGAGAACTCATCTCTTACATAGGGATTTCATTTTTTTGAACTTATTTGAACTCCATACTTTTTGTGTGTTCAAAATGCACCATTCAAAGGCACATCACAATATTTCAACAATTTCTGACTTCATTTGGTATTCTTCGTGCATTTAATTTTTTTTTGAGCTAGTTGACCCTGAAATTGAAAAGCACTACAAAAGAACTCTGAAAATGTTGAAAGTTGGCATGCTATCATCATTTCACCCACATAGCATGTGTTAAAAAGTTGAGAGGGGTACGACAAAAATTGGATGCACTTCGTGTACAAAACGGACAATCTCTCTCGAAGTATCAGGGTTTCGAACGAGAACTCATCTCTTGCAAAGGGATTTCATTTTTTTAACTTATTTGAACTCCATACTTTTTGTGTGTTCAAATTGCACCATTCAAAGGCACATCACAAAATTTCAACAATTTCTGACTTCATTTGGTATTCTTCGTGCATTTACTTATTTTTTTTGAGCTAGTTGACCCTGAAATTGAAAAGCACTACAAATGAACTCTGAAAATGTTGAAAGTTGGCATGCTATCATCATTTCACCCACATAGCATGTGTTAAAAAGTTGAGAGGGCTACGACAAAAACTGGATGCACTTCGTGTACAAAACGGACAATCTCTCTCGAAGTATCAGGGTTTCGAACGAGAACTCATCTCTTACAAAGGGATTTCATTTTTTTGAACTTATTTGAACTCCATACTTTTTGTGTGTTCAAAATGCACCATTCAAAGGCACATCACAAAATTTCAACAATTTCTGACTTCATTTGGTATTCTTCGTGCATTTACTTTTTTTTTTGAGCTAGTTGACTCTGAAATTGAAAAGCACTACAAATGAACTCTGAAAATGTTGAAAGTTGGCATGCTATCATCATTTCACCCACATAGCATGTGTTAAAAAGTTGAGAGGGCTACGACAAAAACTGGATGCACTTCGTGTACAAAACGGACAATCTCTCTCGAAGTATCAGCGTTTCGAATGAGAACTCATCTCTTACAAAGGTTTATTAAAATTCTTTTTGCGTATTTGAGAATTTGACAAAACTATGAAAATGAAAAGTGTTTGAAATTTAGTACATTCCATACATGCATTACATAAAAGGTTTAATAAATTATTACATTATTGCACCAATATTCCTATCTATTATTTTTGTTTTCTTCTGGGTCGTAGCCATGGAGAATCTTCATCATTCAGTAGGATGCTTGGGTCAGTTTTCACTTTGAAGGGCGAAATTTCATGAAACTTATTATAATCTTCTGACATGTCTGTCTTGTCTCCTACTCCCACGATGTTTCTTTTCCCTGAAAGAACTATGTGGCGTTTTGGCTCATCGGATGATATCTTCTTTTGCTGATTTCTTTTTCTCGTTTTTGTAGACATGTCCTTCACATAGAAAACCTAAGCGACATCATTGGCTAGGACAAATGGTTCGTCCATGTATGCAAGATTGTTGAGATCCACTGTTGTCATGTCATACTTTTGGTCTACAACTACCCCGCCTCCTGTCAGCTTCACCCATTTGCACCGAAACAAAGGGATCTTAAAAGTAGGTCCATAGTCAACTTCCCATATCTCCTCTATGTACCCGTAATATGTTTCCAAACAGTGCCCATTCTCGTCTGTTGCATCAAAGCGGACACCACTATTTTGGTTGGTGCTCTTTTTATCTTGGGCAACCGTGTAAAATGTATTCCCATTTATCTCATACCCTTGGAAAGTACATATAGTCGAAGATGGTGGCCTGGCCAAATAGTACAGCTGATCTCCAACGGTGTCGTCATTCATGAGATGTGTCTGCAACCAACTGCCGAAAGTCTTCTCGTGTTCCCCTTTAATCCAAGAGTCAGCCTTCCCCGGGTTTTCGGAGCGTAGAATATTCTTGTGTCTCACGATATACGGAGCCACCATGGTGGAATTGTGTAGAACTGTGTAGTGTGCTTGAGAGAAAGAATGCCCGTCCATACATACTTTTGCTTTCCTTCCTAGTGTGCCTTTTCCTGTCAGCCTACCTTCATACCGAGATTCAGGAACACCAATCGGCTTAAGGTCAGGAAGAAAGTCCACACAAAACTCAATGACCTCCTCTGTTCCATAGCCCTTGGAGATGCTTCCTTCTGGCCTAGCACGGTTACGAACATATTTCTTTAAGACTCCCATGAACCTCTCGAAGGGGAACATATTGTGTGGAAACACAGGACCGAGAGTTCTAATCTCTTCGACTAGGTGAACTAGGAGGTGTGTCATTATATTGAAGAAGGATGGCGGGAACAACAACTCAAAGCTGACCAGACATTGGACCACATCAATCTGTAACCCTGATAGACTTTCTCGATCGATTACCTTCTGAGGAATTGCATTGAGGAATGCACATACCTTCACAATTGCCAAGAGAACATTTTCCGGTAGAATTCCCCTCAATGCAACCGGAAGCAATTGCGTCATAATCACGTGGTAGTCATGAGACTTTAGGTTTTGGAATTTTTTGTCTTTCATATTTACGATTCCCTTTATATTCGACGAGAAGCCAGTCGGGACCTTGATACTGAAAAGGGCTTCAAAGAAGATTTCCTTCTCTTCCTTAGTAAGAGCGTAGCTGGCACGCCCTTGAAACTACCCTGGATGCATGCCATCTCTTCCTTTATGACGTTCCTGGTCCTCCCGTGCTTCCGGTGTATCTTTTGACTTCCCATACAAGCCCAGGAAGCCTAGAATATTCACGCACACATTCTTCATCAGGTGCATCACGTCGATTGCCGAGAGGACCTCATGGACTTCCCAGTAGGGTAGCTCCCAAAATATAGATTTCTTCTTCCACATGGGTACGCACTTATCAGGGCCGTTAGGAACAGGTTGGCTGCCAGGACCCTTTCCAAAGATTACTTTTAAATCTTTGACCATATCAAATACTTCAGCACGAGTACGGATGACAGGATTCCCCCGGGGTTCTGCCTTGCCATTCAAATGCTTGCCTTTTTTCTTTAAGGGATGCTTGGGCGGAAGAAAACGACGATTGTAAGGGTACACATTCTTCCTACATTTGTCCAGATATATACTTTCTGTCTGATCCAAACAGTGCCTGCATGCATTGTATCCCTTGTTTGACTGTCCTGAAATGTTACTAAGAGCAGGCCAATCATTGATGGTTACAAAAAGCAACGCTCGAAGGTCAAATTCCTCTTGTTTGTGCTCGTCCCACACACGTACACCTGGTTCGGCCCACAGCTATAGAAGTTCATCAACTAATGGCCTTAGGTACACATCAATATCGTTGCCGGGTTGCTTTGGACCTTGGATAAGCACTGGCATTATAATGAACTTCCGCTTGATGCACAACCAAGGAGGAAGGTTATAGATACATAGAGTAACGGGCCAGGTGCTGTGATTGCAACTCTGCTCCCCAAAAGGATTCATGCCATCTGTACTCAGACCTAACCATAAGTTCCTTGCGTCAGCTGCAAATCTCAGGAACTCTCTCTCGATTTTTCTCCACTGCCAACCATCAACGGTGTGCCTCAACTTATCGTCTTTCATACGATCTTCCATGTGCCATCGCAACAACTTCGCATGATCTTTATTTCTGAACAGACGTTTCAACCGTGGTATTATAGGAGCATACCACATCACCTTGCAGGAACCCTCTTCCTGGGTGGCTCGCCCTCAGTATCACTAGGGTCATCTTTTCTGATCTTATACCGCAATGCAGTGCATACCGGGCATTTATCCATATTCTCGTACTTCTCACCGCGGTAGAGGATGCAGTCATTAGGGCATGCATGTATCTTCTGCACGTCTAATCCTAGAGGGAAGACAAGCTTCTTTGCTTCGTACGTGCTGGCGGGCAATTCGTTCTTTCTTGGAAGCATCTTCTTCATTAGTACTAGCAACTTTTCGAATGACGAGTCAGTCACACCGGTCTCTGCCTTCCACTTCAGCAATTCCAGTGTGCTACCCAGCTTCTTCTGGCCATCTTCACAAGTTGGGTACAACAATTTGTTGTGGTCCTGTAACATCTGCTCGAACTGCAACCTCTCCTTTTCTGTGTCGCAACCTCGCAGTGCATCAGAAATGACCCGGCCAAGATCATCAGCGGGCTCATCTGGTTCCCGTTCTTCATCCTGATCTTCTTCTTCATTGTCTTCCATTGCGGTATCAGCATACTCAGGGAACATAGATCGGTAGTTGTCATCATCGTTCTCTTCTTCTTCATCGTCGTCTTCCATCATAACCCCTCTTTCTCCGTGCTTGGTCGAAACATTATAGCCCGACATAAAACCGGACCGAAGCAAGTGGCTCTGAATGACTCTTGAGGAAGTGTAATCCTTCTCATTCCGACATTCAACACATGGACAAAACATATAGCCACCACCATGCTTGTTCGCATCGGCTGCATCTTGAAAAGAATGCACGCCTTCTCTGTAAGCGGCTGTGCGTCGATCACCGTACATCCATGGATGGCTCATCTGTGTCATACGACAGTATATCAAATACAATCACGATCCTAAAAATTAGTACCGCACGGTCTAAACGAGGAAATATAGTTGCTAACCTTTTAGAATAAGTAGAAATAAAGAGGAAGAGGTTTAAGCGTGGCTCGGGCATCTCATATCGTAGTTGTGTTCGGTGAACTGAAGCGGCATCGCTCTAACACACATTTCAACAAACACCTCTAGTGCATCCAAAAAATGGAGAGCTAGCACACACCCACACTCTTCCATCCAAGAAAAATGCAAGGAAGAGGGGAGAGGGGGGCTGTGCTATATATAGGCAGAGGACTTTAGTCCCGGTTTGAGACACAAACTGGGACTAAAGGTGGCGCACATGCGGGCTGCCCACCGCGTAGCCCTTTAGTCCCGGTTTGGGACACGAACCGGGACTAAAGGCTCCTTACAGGCCGGGACTAAATCCTCGAGGGAGGCATTGAGTATTGGGGCGACGTGGCCGGGCCTTTAGTCCCGGCCCAGAGGCAGGCCGGGACTAAAGGTTCCCGGCCAAAGTCCCGTTTTCCACTAGTGCTACAACTTGTTAAAATCTATAAAAAGAACTAACTAAAATAATAAAAAACAACAATTAAATGACTAAAACCGCTACTCCCTCCATCCATATATATAGGGCCTAATGCATTTTTCAAGATTACCTTTGACTATTGATAAGATTAATAGTATATGAGATGTATAATGTGAAAATCATATCATTGAAAGCTCTTTTCACGTATGAATTTGAAGATATGATTTGTGTAACTTGCATGCCATATATTATTGCTCTAACATATGGTCAAAGTTAGCCTCGAAAAACGCATTAGACCCTATATATATATGGATAAAGGGAGTATATAAGCAAAACAGTATTGTTTTAATTGAAATCCTAATTTAAATTATTCTAAAAATAACCAAATAAATCTTAGTGTGACAACAATCTAACACATGACTAGGAGCCAAAATAATTAAATTAAAAACTATTTTGTAAGCTCAAGTTATTCACAATCTGGGTTTGAAGAAAATTTGAACAAATTCGAACTTAAACCATTCAAATTTGAAAACTAATGGCACAAACATAAACTAGACAAAAAATTTGAATCTAATGCAAAAATAATCGCTCAAAAACATCAAATATCCTAAAAGATATAAGCAATTTAAAACAGAAACTACAAACAAAAAAACAAATTTAAAAACAAAAAAAATCAGAACCCCTTTAGTCCCGGTTGGTGTCTTGAACCGGGACTAAAGGTCTACCCTTTAGTCCCGGTTGGAGACACCACCCGGGACTAAAGCCTCCAACCCCTTTAGTCCCGGTTGGTGTCTCCAACCGGGACTAAAGGTCCCATTTGAATCGGGAGTGATGTCCGACCGGCGGCCTTGCTGCTCGAACCGGGACTGATGTCCGACCGGCGGCCTTGCCGCTCGAACCAGGACTAATGCTAACACTAGTCCCGGTTCATAATGGAACCGAGACTAATGTGTAAATCGAGCTGAGACGAAAGCCCTGTTTTCTACTAGTGGTTGCCGCCCTAGCATTGGGCTCGAGCCCAACGCCTCCTTTGGTTCTTGGCTCGGAGCGGCCACAACCTGAGTCATGGTCCTTGATGGAAGCCGACGATGACGACGGCGCCGATGAAGAGGGACGCCGCCGCCGATGAAGAGGAGTTGGTCCTTACAACACCGCTTGCTATCAAGGCATCGACCCCGCTCGCCCTGACCGTTTCCTAGCCGAGTGTGGGATGTGTGATAGAGGTGTGCGAGGGATGGGAAGAGGTGTTGCCTCAACATGGTCCATGTGGCCCAATGATGTTGCTAGGCCGGACAATGACTCCCCGTCCAATCCCTGCTTGGATGTAGGGCCGGTGTTGGAGATGCCTCCTTCATGGGCATCATGCGGCTGAGTCTAGAGATCCGTTTTGGTGCTCTCGTTGCTTGGAGAACAGCCATCCTGCGCGTGGATGTCGCAATCCATGGCGTCCTCTATGCTTTTTGTCGCAATCCATGGCGTCCTCTATGCTTTTTGTCACAATCCATGGCCTCATGCCTTGCCGTGGAGCCAATTTTGGGTATTGTGCACCGTCCCGCTCCAATTTCATGTGAGGGTCCGATGAGATACACGCTACCATCCAAGGCGTTTCGTCATGGGTCTTTGGCATCTATCATCTCTACTTCAGTTGACTCGGCAACCCAACCCGATGTGCGGTCTGCTTTGGTTGATCATACCGTGCAGTTGCAGGGTTGGATGACACGGGTTGAGAGCTTTCTGGAGAGGGTGGAGGCTGTTCTGGACATGCTCTCCTTTGGGCCAGCTATGTTGTCGACCACTCTAACGTCATGCCCTCCTGGTGTGGCCGATGTTGCCTCCATAGAGGAAGGGAGCCAAAATCTATATTGATATTTCTCTCCGCGTGTCGGGGACACTGCATCGCCACTATCGACCTTGTCTCATGTGTTGCCTACCACTCAAGTCGAGCCCATCGCCATGTTCGAGGCTTCGGTTCTACAGATCATGCCCGACCTACAGGAGCTATGTTTGAGCCCTATTTTGCCTTTGTCTATGGAGCACTTGGAGATGGACTCATTAGTGATCTCGTGTGAGGGGCATGTTTTGCCTATTTCATGTGAGCAAGTGGAGGTGCCTAAGTCAATTGTGTTAGTGGTTCCTATGGGTGATGTTGTCATCTCAGTTGCTTCCTTGGCCGATGATGTTGATGCGGACGCTATGTTGGCGCCCGACCCTTTGGAGCCTAGCCAGTTGCTCGCCTTTGGGGACCCTGGACACGTGATGTTTATGCATTACAAGGTCAATGAGATTCACTTTGAGTTGGAGATTTACAGCTTGCTCAAATGTTTAGAGGCGGCTAGCCCTGGATCTGGCAAGGTCCTCATGGAGGAGGCTCTCAGGAAACAAAGTAAGAAGAGTGGCACCACAGAAAAAGCGTCTAGAACTTCTTGATGGATGGTCATCAGTCTTTTGGTTGTCTTTATGGCATGTCTTGTCTTCGTGGTTTTGGTGGTGCTCGTGGTCTTCGGACGATATACTCTTGCTGGATTTTTCCTTGCGATATAGTTGTGTGGGGGTTGGTGGTCGTTACGTATTGGTTTGCTGGGTTGATCATGCGCTTATGGGGTTGCATGTTTCGTGAGTAGTCCTCATGTGATAGGTTTGTATCTTTTCCGCCCGGTTTTCTATTAATTAACCGAAAAACTTTCTTCTTGTTAATTAATAGATTAGGAAAATCTTTTGCTTCCATTTCAAAAAAAACTTACCATGGGCTGGGTGTGTAAACGCATGGACTCTCTACGATGACCGAACAATCCCATAAGTCGTAGAGTTTATCAATATTTTAAATAAGGATAGTGCTAATTTCCAACCATTCGGAAGTTTAGCAACATATCCGTACGATCCTCCCACGACACTTCTCCCGTCCCCCATCGATCTATGATTTTTCCGGCGCACATACTTCTTTGTCGATTCCACCACTTCTTCCGCTTTCCTTATATTTCTAACGCGGCACAAAAACATGGTAAAATGGTTGAAGGAGGTGGGAGTCGAAGTCGCCACCTCTTGATAAATCGTCATTTGTCCTATCCATCTGGTCTGATTTTGAGTTGTGATTACAAAGAGGGTTAATACATATTTGTACCGCTAAATGTGTGACCAGAAAAGCATGTTGTTTTCTTTCTTTCTTTATCATTTTATCTTCCCTTTTGTACAAGGTAATTATTGCGTCATAGACGTGATAACTCATGTACGGCGATAACTTTTTGACTCTAGGTGAAAAAAATGTTGTAATACACCTGATAACATAAGTGTAAAAGAGCATGATAATTTACATACCACAAGCCTGATAACTTACTCACAAACATTGTGGTAACTTTTATCCTGAAGAAAAAATGTTGTTGTAACACACTCGATAACTTATGTGTAAAAGAGCATGGTAACATTTACGCCACAAACCTGATAACTCGCGCCCAAACATTGTGGTAACTTTTTTGACCACATGAAAAAAAATTGTAATACACTCCAAAAACTTCTGTGTAGAGGGCATGATAATTTATATTTTTAACAACTTTTCCCCCGGGTTAAAAAGTTAGCACATTGTTTGTACTCGATTTATCAGGTCTACGATGCATATATTATCATGCTTACCAGGGGTATGGTTTGAAAAAAAACTATAGGTAAAAGTTACCATAATATTTAGGCGTAAGTTACCTTGTTCGCAGTGAGTTTATTACCATGCAATTTCCACAGAGATTATCGGGGGTATAGTTTCGACAACTAATTTTTCGTGGATCAGAGTTACCATGATGTTTCTGCGTGAGTTACCTCGTCGAGGTGTGTATATTATCATGTTATTTAGGTAGAAGTTACTGGTGTATGTTTCCTACAACTTTTTCACCCAGTTCAAAAAGTAAACACGACGTTTGTACGTGAGTTATCAAATCTACAATACATACATTAGCATTTTATTTACATAGAAGTTATCAAAGATGTTCTTAACAACTTTGTTCTCTTGGGTCAAAGTTATCACGATGTTTGTGTATGAGTTATCAGGTTTGTGGTATGTAAATTATCATTCTTTTTACACACAAGCTACGAGGGGATGTTTTCAAACAACCTTTTCCCCTCAGGTAAAAGTTATCACCGTGTTTTTTCATGAGTTATCAAGTATGTGATGCATAAATTATCATGTTATTTACACATAAGCTAGGGGGAGGGAGTATTGTATCGCTTGTAGCCCGATAAAAAAAACATGTTGATTACTACAATACATCCAGCCTCATAACTACCTAATAACCATGTTGATAACTATAGTACATCTAGCTCGATAACTATATAGTAAACATGTTGATAACTATAGTACATCTAGCCCAATAACTACATAATAACCATGTTGTGGGATGGTGCATCTTGTTCACTCTAGCCCGGTAACTTTAGTACGTGTTTCACGACAACTGCTTGATGTGGGTTTGAATCCCATAATCAGCATCAATTTTGTGACTAAAAATCCCTGTAACAGGGCCTACTAATAGATCCAGTGCGTACAAAAAAACATGATGAATCCAATCCAGTGAAAAACTCACGGACGTCGGAGTCATTGAAAAACGGTAATGCTATTTTCCAGTCGACTCGTATATTGCAGTAAATTCGAACAATGTGGATCTCGTTCATTCCGGATCGAATGGTTGCCAGCACACCAAAAGTCAACACAAGCATCGGAGCGAGAAACAGAAAGGGAGAAAGGGGGGAAAGGATGGGATTCAAGCCGCCCACCTCCTTCATGTACGCAACCACACTAACCATCCCACCTAGACTTTGTTGTTGTAAAAATACCCCACACTCTTAATTTAATGTGAAGTGGCTCTTTGTTTAAGACTAAAAACCTGAATGCGTTGCTAATTTTATGGCGCATTTAGTGAGGGAGAGTGCTAACTTCCAACCATTGGGAAGCTAAGCAACATATCCGTACGATCCTACCACGACACTTCTCCCATCCCCTATCGATCTCCGATTTTTCTAGCGGACATCCTTCTTTCTCGATCCCACCACTTCTCTCGCTTTTCTTATATTTCCGATGTGGCACAAAAACGTGGTAAAATGGTTGAAGGAGGTGGGAGTCGAACTCGCCACCTCTTGATCAATCGTCACTTGTCCTACCACCCGGTCTAGTTTTGAGTTGTGATTACAAAGACAGTTAATACATATTTGTACCGCTAAATGTGTGACCAGAAAAATAAGTTGTTTTCTTTCTTTCTTTACCATTTTATCTTCTCTTTTGTATAAGGTAATTAGTGCATCATAGACATGATAGATCATGTACCACGGTAAATTTTGACTCTAGGTAAAACAATGTTGTAATACACGTGATAACTTATCTGTAAAAGAGCATGATAATTTACATACCGCAAACCTGATAAGTCACTCACAAACATCGTGGTGACTTTTGACCTGAAGAAAAAATGTTGTTGTAACACACGCGATAACTTATGTGTAAAAGAGCATGGTAACATTTATGCCACGAACCTGATAACTCACGTCCAAACATTGTGGTAACTTTTTTGACCACATGAAAAAAAAGTAGTTGTAAGGCCAACTCCACCGCGCGACCCCATCCTGTCCGGCCCCGTCCGTTTGGGGTAAAAGGGACAAACCGGTCGGCCCAACGAGACACGGCCCGGACCCATCTTGTCCGTTTTGTGTCCGGGACGATCCATTTCGAGCGCAAACTTGCGCGGGCTTTGGGTCGCGGCGGACAACAAACGGACGCGCGATCGTCCGCGTCGGGGCGGCGTAGCAGGCGGCCACCTACCTCCCACCCGCCCACATCAATGCGCACGAGCGGCCGGGCCCGCCTGTCATCCGCCGAGGGAACGGTCGCGGTCCTTCTTAAATGGGGAAGCCGTGGATCGGTCGTCGTCCACACTTCCCACTATGCCCCGCGGCCTCCTCGAAACCCGACGCCCCACACCCTAGCCTCGAACTCGTCGGCCGGCCGCCTCGCAACCATGGGGCTCTGGAACTATGGACACAAGGGGAAGCACGACCGCGAGGCAGGCTCCTCGTCGGGACGCCGCCCCGGCTCCATGAAGGAGGAGGCCGCATCGCCACCGCGCTGGGCCTCCGTGCCTGCTCCCTTCACCATCGGCCCTAGGCCCGCCGGCCAGCGCGACCGGCAGTACCTCAACGCTGAGGTATGCCGACGCTACTAGGAGACAAGGACGCCGGTCCCGTGGAGCGACGTCCACCTCCCCAACAACTGGCACCTCTCAGCCGATCGGGTCCCGATCCCGCCGGTGCCAACGAGCGACCGTGCGCGCCGTGATGAGATCGAGCGCCGCCGCCGCCTCCTCCCCGACGACCTGTACTACGACTACATGTAGGCCACCAATTCCATGCTCTGGGACACGTGGCTCAGGGACGAGCACGACGTGCGGCGCGCCTCTTACTTCGCCGGCACGGTGTCGGGGCCGCGACGGCCACGGGAGGTGCGCGGGCGTACACGGGTGCGCGGCCTCACGCCCACGCCGTCGCCTTCCCCGTCTCCGTCACCACCTTCACCTCCTCGCATGACAGCGTAGGAGGAGGCCAGGCTCATGCAGCGTGTCATGGAGGACTCCATGATCATGCATGATGAACGCCAATGGCCGGGCCTAAAGGACGTGATGGCCCTCTCTGCGACCAGCGACGTCGCCATCCTTGAGCTGATGGAGGAGGAGGAGGTGATGGAGGACACCCCGGTGACCGCGTTCCCTCTGGATCTGGTGGGCCAGCAGTGGAGCTGGTCGTGCACGGCGCCGGAGATGGCGCACGCAGTGGGGGCATGAACTGGTGCCCCACGCCGCCGCGGTCATCGGAGCGGGATGCCTCGCCACGGGAGGAGGTGTTGCAGGCACCTGCCAGCTTCCAGCCCACCCCCGCGCACCACGGACCGCCAGCCCACCTCTGGACGCCGCCGGCCTACGTCGACCTCGTCAGTGACGACGACGACACCGGCGACCACTGAAGATGGCGAAGGGCGTTTTTTATGTTAATTATGTCAACGACGGTGAAACTGGGCCGTTTTGTGGCCGTGACCTTAATGTTATGTTTTAAGTTTTTTTTACTGTGTTTATTTACTTCTTATTTAAGTTTTTCTATTTTTTTAATCACGTCCAACACGGACATGATTTGGGATGCGGTCGCGTGGTGGGCGCACGCACGACCCAACGGATAGAAGCGGACATGGGCGAACCCTTTGCCGCCCCAAACGGACAAAATCCGGCCAAACCGGACGTCCGTTTGGGGTCGCACGGTGGAGTTGGCCTAACACACTCCAAAAGCTTCTATGTAGAGGGCATGATAATTTATATTTTTAACATATTTTTCCCTGGGTTAAAATGTTAGCACATTGTTTGTACTTGAGTTATGAGGTCTACAATGCATATATTGTCATGCTTATGAGGGGTATGGCTTGAACAAAAAAAATATTGGTAAAAGTTACGTAATATTTATGTGTAAGTTACCATGTTCGTGGTAAGTTTATTACCACGTAATTTTCACGGAGATTATCGGGGGTACGGTTTCGACAACTAATTTTTGATGGATCAGAGTTACCATGATGTTTCTGCGTGAATGTAACACCCAAAATGCGATCCTATCCTTATTTTGGCTCGATGACCTCGACACGGATATAAGCACATCTCGTCGTTTTGCAAGAATAGATATCGTTACAAGTACATTTACAAAAGAGATGAGTATATGGAACCGACTTACACTTGCCACAAGCTACAACATGAACATCTTAATACAACAATACATTCAAACATCAAGTAGAAGAGCAGGGTCCGACTACGGACGAAATCAAACGATAAAAGAACGATGTTCATCCTTGCCATGCCAAGCTGCCAACCCGGAACCCATAGTAGATCGATGATGAAGAAGAAGAAACTCCAAATAGAACAATCATTGCACTCACGTCAAAGTATTGCTTTACTTGTACCTGCAACTGTTTTTGTAGTAATCTGTGAGCCACATGGACTCAACACTCTCATTTCCAAAGATATCAAGACTAGCAAAGCTTAATGAATGAGGTATGGTTAAGTGGTGAGGCTGAAGCAAGTGACTATTTTTATTTGAGGTGGCTAACTTACGAGTACAAGAATAAAAGAGGTGGGGGTGATCTACGCATAATGGACGTGAACTAATGATGATCAAATGAATGATCCTGAATGCCTACTTACGTCAAACATAACCCCATCGTGTCCTCTCTCGGATAAGAAGTCACGAGAAGAGACAGTCATGGTTACACACACAGTTGGCATATTATAATTAAGTTTACTTCAAGTTTGCTATGATCGGCTGTTAAAGAAAGTTTCCAAGTTTCCACATAACCGCGGGCACGACTTTCCAAAATATTTAACCCTGTAGGGGTGCTCCAACTAGTCCATCACAAACTACCACAGGCTGCGTCGGAAACCTCAACCAAGGAGAACATGTGATCTCCTCAGCTTCCTAGTGGAAAACTTCAACCTCGAGATAGCCAAAGTATCCTCGGAATCCCTCGCACAAGATATTTCGTAAAAGGTAAAACAAATCCAGCAAGGCCTCCCGATTTGTCGATGAACCCGATAGGAGCCGCGTATCTCATTCTCATGACATGACCGGATGGGAAAGCCTACGAGTAAAACCAAACCTCGAGTTTCCACACGGTAGCCTCGAAGTCTGCCCTTTTTGGACCAACAATCATGAGGAGCACTGGCCCGGGCTGTTGATTAATTATCCACGGTGTCAGGAAAGTCCCTATGCAATTTTATTAGTTATTAGGCAAATGTAGTACCAAAGTTGGGCCTTGCCAGACGAGTTGTAAACCAAGACGAATTATCAAGGGGGTCCCCATAACATGTTGGAAATATGCCCTAGAGGCAATAATAAAAAGATTATTATTATATTTCCTTGTTCATGATAATTGTCTATTGTTCATGCTATAATTATATTAACCGGAAACAGTAATACATGTGTGAATACATAGACCACAACATGTCCCTAGTGAGCCTCTAGTTGACTAGATCGTTGATCAATAGGTGGTCATGCTTTCCTGACCATGGACATTGAATTTCGTTGATAACGGGATCACATAATTAGGAGAATGATGTGATGGACAAGACCAAATCCTAAGCATAGCACAAGATCGTGTAGTTCGTCTGCTAGAGCTTTTCTAATGTCAAGTATCATTTCCTTAGACCATGAGATTGTGCAACTCCCGGATACCATAGGAATACTTTGGGTGTATGAAACGTCACAATGTAACTGGGTGATTATGAAGGTGCACTACAGGTATCTCCGAAAGTGTCTGTTGGGTTGGTACGAATCGAGACTTGGATTTGTCACTCCGTGTGACGGAGAGGTATCTCTGGGCCCACTCGGTAATACATCATAATAATGAGCTCACTATGACTAAGGAGTTAGCCACGAGATCATGTGTTACGGAACGAGTAAAGAGACTTGCCGGTAACGAGATTGAACAAGGTATAGGGATACCGACGATCGAATCTTGGGCAAGTATCATATCGATAGGCAAAGGGAATTGTATACTAGATTGAGTGAATCCTTGACATGGTGGTTCATCCGATGAAATCATCATGGAACATGTGGGAGCCAATATGGGTATCCATATCCCGCTGTTGGTTATTGGACAAAGAGGTGTCTCGGTCATGTGTGCATGGTTCCCGAACCCGTAGGGTCTACACGCTTAAGATTCGGTGATGCTAGAGTTGTAATGGGAATTGTATATGTGGTTACCCAAAGTTGTTCAGAGTCCTGGATGAGATCCCGGACATCACGAGGAGTTCCGGAATAGTCCGGAGGTGAAGATTTATATATGGGAAGTCCAGTTTTGGGGTTTATCGGTATTGTACCGGGACCACCAAAATGGTACCGGGGGTCCACCGGGAGGGTCCACCTGTCCCGGAGGGCCACATGGCCTTAAAGTAGGAGGGAACCAGCCCCCTCGTGGGCTGCTGCGAGCCACCATAGGGGGCCCAAGTTGCCTAGGGCAAAAACCCTAGGGTGTGGGGATGCCTTCCTCCAACTAGGGTTGCCACCGCCCCCTCCTAGAGTTCTCCTAGGGTGGCCGCCTCCCTCTCCCCTTCCTACTATAAATAGAGGAGGGTTGGGAGGGCTGCGAACACCCCTGAACCTGTCCCCTTGGTGCAACCCTACCTCTCCACTTCTCCTCCTCCGCGGCGCTTGGCGAAGCCCTGCGGGAGAACCACAAGCTCCACCGCCACCACACCGTCGTGTTACTGGATCAAGAAGGAGGAGACGTCCCCGGGCTGTACGTGTGTTGAACGCGGAGGCGTCGTTCGTTCGGTGCTTGGATCGGATCGCCGCGAGTACGACTCCATCAACCGCGTTCATAGTGACGCTTCCGCTTAGCAATCTTCAACGGTATGAAGATGCTCTCCCTCTCTCTTGTTGCTATCATCTCCTAGATTGATGATTTTTTTAGTGTTGGTCTATGCGTTGATATATGCACGAGTAAAACACATGTAAGTTGTGGGCGATGATTTTGTCAATTTGCTTACAGTTACTAGTCTTATCTTGATTCAGCGGCATTGTGGGATGAAGCGGCCGAGACCGACTTTACACGTACTCTTACGTGAGACATGTTCCACCGCCTGACATGCACTTGTTGCATAAGGTGGCTAGCGGGTGTCTATCTCTCCCACTTTATTTAGATCGGATTCGATAAAGAGGGTCCTTCTGAAGGGTAAATAACAATTGGCATATCACCGTTGTGGTTGTGACGTAGGTAAGAAATGTTCTTGCTAGAAACCCATAGCAGCCACGTAAAACTTGCAACAACAATTAGAGGACATTTAACTTGTTTTTGCAGGGTATGCTAGGTGATGTGATATGACCAAAAGGATGTGATGAAATATATGTGATGTATGAGATTGATCATGTTCTTCTAATAGGAATCACCACTTGCATGTCGATGAGTATGAAAACCGGCAGGAGCCATATGAGTTGTCTTAATTTATTGTATGACCTGCGTGTCAATAAAAAAAGGCCATGTGATTACTTTACTTTATCGCTAACCGTTAGACATAGTAGTAGAAGTAATAGTTGGCGAGACAACTTCATGAACACACAATGATGGAGATCATGGTGTCATGCCGGTGACAATGGTGATCATGCCGCGCCCCGGAGATGGAGATCAAAGGCGCAAGATGATATTGGCCATATCATGTCACTATATGATTTGCATGTGATGTTTATCATGTTTTCACATCTTATTTTCTTAGAACAACGGTAGTAAATAAGATGATCCCTCACTAAAATTTCAAGAAATGTGTTCCCCCTAAGTGTGAACCGTTTGAAGAATCGTTGTTTCGAAGCACCACGTGATGAACGGGTGTGATAGATTCTAACGTTCGCATACAACATGTGTAAGCCAGATTTACACACGCGAAACACTTAGGGTGACTTGACGAGCCTAGCATGTACGGACATGGCCTTGAAACACGAGAGACCTAAAGGTCAAACATAAGTCGTATAGTGGATACGATAAACATGGAGATGTTCACCATTGATGACTAGTCCGTCTCATGTGATGATCGGACACGGCCTAGTTGATGTGGATCATGTATCACTTAGATGACTTGAGGGATGTCTATCTGAGTGGGAGTTCATTAAATAATTTAATTAGATGAACTTAATTATCATGAACTTAGTCTAAAATTGTCTTTGCAATCTATATTGTAGATCCAGTGGCCCACACCAATGTGCCATTGAACTTCAACGCGTTCCTAGAGAAAACCAAGTTGAAAGACGATGGAAGCAACTATACAGACTGGGTCCGTAACTTGAGGCTCATCCTCATATCTTCCAAGAAAATATATGTCCTTGATGCACCGCTAGGTGACTCACCCATTTTCCCAGCAACTCAAGACGTTATGAACGCCTAGCAGTCGCGTAGTGATGATTACTCCCTGGCTCAGTGCGACATGCTTTACAGTTTAGAACCATGGCTCCAAAAGTGTTTTGAGCAACATGGAGCATATGAGATGTTCGAGGAGCTGAAACTGGTTTTCGAAGCTCATGCCTCGGTCGAGAGATATGAAGTCTCCGACAAGTTCTTCAGTTGTAAGATGGAGGAAAATGGTTCTGCTAGGGAGCACATACTCAAAATGTCTGGGTTGCACAACCGCTTGTCTTAGCTGGGAGTTAATCTTCCGGATGACTCGGTTATTGACAAAATTCTCTAGTCGCTTACACCTAGCTATAAGAGCTTTGTGATGAACTACAACATGTAAGGGATCGAGAAGTCCATTCCCAAGTTGTATTCGATGCTGAAATCAGCGAGGTGGAAATCAAAAAGGAACATCACATGTTGATGGTGAATAAGACCACTAGTTTCAAGAAAGGCAAGGGTAAGAAGAAATTCAAGAAGGACAACAAAGCAGTTGCCGCGTCGGTAAACCAATTGCCAGGGAAGAAGCACAAGAATGGACCCAAGCGTGAGACTGAGTGCTATTATTGCAAGGGAAACAGTCACTAGAAGCGGAACTGCCCCAAGTACTTAGCGGATAAGAAGGCCGGCAACGTCAAAGGTATATATGATATACATGTTATTGATGTGTACCTTACCAACACTCATAGTAGCTCTTGGGTATTTGATATCGGTGCAGTTTCTCACATCTGTAACTAAAAACAGGAGCTGGAGAATAGGCGGAGACTGGCAAAGGACAATGTGACGATGCGCGTCGGGAATGGTTCCAAGGTCGATGTGATCGCCGTCGGCACGCTCCCTGTGCATCTACCTTCGGGATTAGTTTTAAACCTCAATAATTTTTATTTAGTACCAACTTTGAGCATGAACATTGTATTGGGATCTCGTTTGATGCGAGATGGCTACTCATTTAAATCTAAGAATAATGATTGTTCTTTTTATATGAGAGATATGTTTTATGGTCATGCCCCACTGGTCAATGGTTTATTCTTAATGAATCTCGAACGTAATGTTACACATATTCATAGTGTGAGTAGCAAAAGATGTAAGGTTGATAATGATAGTCCCACATACTTGTGGCACTGCCGCCTTGGTCATATCGGTGTCAAACGCATGAAGAAACTCCATACAGATGGACTTTTGGAGTCTCTTGATTTTGAATCATTTCACACATGCAAAATGTGCCTCATGGGCAAGATGACTAAGAGTACGTTCTCTGGAACAATGGAGCGAGCAACCAACTTGTTCGAAATAATACATACCGATGTATGCGGTCCAATGAGCATTGAGGCTCGCGGTGGCTATCGTTATGTTCTCACCGTCACTGATGACTTAAGCAGATATTGGTATGTCTACTTAATGAAACACAAGTCAGATACCTTTGAAAGGTTCAAGTAATTTCAGAGTGAGGTAGAGAATCAACGTGACAAGAAAATAAAGTTCTTACGATCTGATCATGGAGGAGAATATTTGAGTCACGAGTTTGGCACGCACTTAAGGAAATGTGGAATTGTTTCACAACTCACGCTGCCTGGCACACCTCAGCGTAATGGTGTGTCTGAACGTCGTAATCACACTCTATTGGATATGGTGCGACCTATGATGTCTCTTACTGATTTACCGCTAACATTTTGGGGATATGCATTGGAAACTACCGCATTCACTTCCAATAGGGCACCGTCTAAATCCGTTGAGAAGACACCGTATGAATTATGGTTTGGGAAGAAACCTAAGCTATCGTTCCTGAAAGTTTGGGGATGCGATGCTTATGTCAAGAAACTTCAACCTGAAAAGCTCGAACCCAAATCGGAAAAGTGCGTCTTCCTAGGATACCCTAAGGAAACTATTGGGTATACCTTCTATCTCAGATCTGAGGTAAGATCTTTGTTGCCAAGAATGGATCCTTTCTAGAGAAAGAGTTTCTCTGGAAAGAAGTGAGTGAGAGGAAAGTAGAAATTGATGAGGTAATTTTGCCCCTCTCTAACCGGAGAGTAGCGTAGCACAGGAAAACTGTTTCTGGGGTGCGTGCACAGGCTAGAGAAGAAGTTAATGATGATGATCATGAAACTTCGGATCAAGTTACTACTGAACTTCGTAAGTCCACGAGGACACGTTTCTCACCAGAGTGGTACGGCAACCCTGTCCTGGAAATCATGTTGCTGGACAACAGTGAACCTTCGAACTATGAAGAAGCGATGCGGGCCCGGATTCCAACAAATGGCTTGAAGCCATGAAATCCGAGATAGGATTCATGTATGAGAACAAAGCATGGACTTTGGTGGACTTTCCTGATGATCGGCGAGCCATAGAAAATAAATGGATATTTAAGAAGAAGACTGACACGGATGGTAATGTGACCATCTATAAGGATCGACTTGTCGCTAAGGTTTATCGACAAGTTCAAGGAGTTGACTGCGATGGGACTTTCTCACCCGTAGTGATGCTGAAGTTCGTCCGAATCATGTTAGCAATTGCCGCATTTTATGATTATGAGATCTGGCAAATGGACGTCAAAACGACATTCCTTAACGGTTTTTCTTAAGGAAGAATTGTATATGATGTAGTCGGAAGGTTTTGTCGATCCTAAAAATGCTGACAAGGTATGCAAGCTCCAGCGCTCCATCTATGCACTGGTGCAAGCATCTCGGAGTTGGAACATTCACTTTCATAAGGTGATCAAAGCGTTTGGGTTGGTACAGACTTATGGAGAATCATGTATTTACAAGAGAGTGAGTGGGAGCTCTGTAGCATTTCTCGTATTATATGTGGATGACATATTGTTGATGGAAAATGGTATAGAACTTTTGGAAAGCATAAAACGCCTATTTGAATAAGTGTTTTTCAATGAAGGACCTTGGAGAAGCTGCTTACATATTAGGCATCAAGATCTAATGAGATAGATCGAGACGCCTCATCGGTCTTTCACAAAGCACATACCTTGACAAGATATTGAAGAAATTCAATATGGATAAGTCCAAAAGGGGTTCTTGCTTGTATTGCAAGTGTAAGATTGAGCACAGCTCAATGCTCGACCATGGCAAAAGATAGAGAAAAGATGAGTATCGTCCCCTATGCTTCAGCCATATGCTCTATTATGTATGCCATGTTGTGTACCAGACCTGATGTGAACCTTCCCATAAGTTTGGTAGGGAGGTTCCAAAGTGATCCCGGAGTGGATCACTGGACATCGGTCAAGAATATCCTTAAGTACCTGAAAAGGACTAAAGATATGTTTCCCATTTATGGAGGTGCCGAAGAGCTCGTCGTAAAGGGTTACGTCGATGCTAGCTTCGACACAGATCCAGATGACTCCAAGTCACAAACCGGATACATTTATATTTTGAATGGTGGGGCAGTCAATTGTTGCAGTTGCAAGCAAAACATCGTGGCGGCATATACATGTGAAGCGGAGTACATAGCTGCTTCGGAAGTAGCGCAGGAAGGAGTCTGGATGAAGGAGTTCATTACCGACCAAGGAGTGATTCCTAGTGCGTCGGGACCGATGACTGTCTTCTGTGACAACACTGGAGCTATTGCCATTCCCAAGGAGACCAGGTTTCACATGAATACCAAGAACATCAAGCGCCGCTTCAACTCCATTAGTGGATACATTCAGGATGGAGATATAGATATTTGTAAAGTACAGACAGATCTGAATGTCGTAGATCCATTGACTAAACCTCTTCCACGAGCGAAACCTGATCAACACGAGAACTCTATGGGTGTCGTATTGATCACATTGTAACTAGATTACTAACTCTAGTGCAAGTGGAAGACTGTTGGGAATATGCCCTAGAGGCAATAATAAAACGGTTATTATTATATTTCCTTGTTCATGATAATTGTCTATTGTTCATGTATAATTGTATTAACCGGAAATCATAATACATGTGTGAATACATAGACCACAACATGTCCCTAGTGAGCCTCTAGTTGACTAGCTCGTTGATCAATAGATGGTCATGATTTCCTGACCATGGACATTTGATGTCGTTGATAACGGGATCACATCATTAGGAGAATGATGTGATGGAGAAGACCCAATCCTAAGCATATCACTCTGCTAGAGCTTTTCTAATGTCAAGTATCATTTCCTTAGACCATGAGATTATGCAACTCCCGGATACCGTAGGAATACTTTCGGTGTATCAAACATCACAACGTAACTGGGTGATTATGAAGGTGGACTACAGGTATCTCTGAAAGTGTCTGTTGGGTTGGTATGAATCGAGACTGGGATTTGTCACTCCGTGTAACAGAGAGGTATCTCTGGGCCCACTCGGTAATACGTCATCATAATGAGCTCAATGTGACTAAGGAGTTAGCCACGGGATCATGTGTTAAGGAACGAGTAAAGAGACTTGCCGGTAACGAGATTGAACAAGGTATAGGGATACCGTCGATAAAATCTCGTGCAAGTATCATACGGTAAACAAAGGGAATCGCATACGGGATTCAGTGAATCCTTGACATCGTGATTCATCTGATGAAACCATCGTGGAACATGTGGGAGCCAATATGGGTATCCAGATACCATTGTTGGTTATTGGCCGGAGAGGTGTCTCGGTCATGTCTGCATGGTTTCCGAACCCGTAGGGTCTACACACTTAAGGTTCGGTGACGCTAGAGTTCTACTGGGAATTGTATATGTGGTTACCGAAAGTTTTTCGAAGTCCCGGATGAGATCCTGAACATATTGAGGAGTCCCGGAATAGTCCGTAGGTGAAGATTTATATATGGGAAGTCTAGTTTTGGTCACCGGAAAGGTTTCGGGGTTTATCGGTATTGTACTGGGACCATCGAAAGGGTACCGGGATCAACCCAGAGGGTCCACCTTTCCCTGAGGGCCACATGGGCCAAAAGTGGGAGGGAACTAGCCCCCTGGTGGGCTGGTGCGAGCCACCATAGGGGGGCCATGGTGCCTAGGGCCAAAACCCTAGGGCGTGGGGCTACCTCCCTCCAACTTGGGAGGCAAGCCACCCCTAGGGCTGCCGCCCCCTCCTAGGGTTTTCCTAGGGTGGCCGCCCCCTCTCCCCTTCGTCCTATAAATAGAGGAGGGTTCGGAGGGCTGCGAACACCCTTGAACCTCCCCCCTTGTTGCAGCCCTACCTCTCGACTTCTCCTCCTCCGCGACGCTTGGCGAAGCCCTGTCGGAGAACCACAAGCTCCACCGCCACTATGCCGTCGTGCTGCCGTAGATCTCCCTCAACTTATCCTTTACCCTTGCTGGATCAAGAAGGAGGAGACGTCCCCGGGTTGTACGTGTGTTGAACACGGAGGCACCGTTTGTTCGGTGCTTGGATCGGATCGCCGCGAGTACGACTCCATCAACCGCGTTCATAGTAACACTTCTACTTAGCAATCTTCAACGGTATGAAGATGCTCTCCCTCTCTCTCGTTGCTAGCATCTCCTAGATTGATCTAGGTGACATGTAGGAAAGTTTTGAATTATTACTACGTTCCCCAACATAACAACCCCCAAGCATGTAAGGAGCGCTCAATTATGGAACATAACACCGGTACACAAGTAACTATGGTGGCAAAGATGGAACAATACACCGAGCTTGAAGGCTAAGCCTTCCATCTTTTACCAAGTATATAGGTGCATTAAATTAATTTGCAATAATATGGTGATATAACAAGGAACCCATGTTGTCACATGGAAGCAACTGCACCTGCAACTAGCAATGCTATAAGAAGGCTAAGAAGGAGTAACATATTCAAACAAGGTTTGTTGGGATGTGGAGGGTTAGAGGCTTTTCATGGCAATGTTGGGAGGCTGAACATAACAGTTGGTAGGCAGCGAGACATAGCGAAAGAAATGGTACAACCAGCATGGCAATGATAGTAGTGGTGTCTAAGAAAATGATCATCTTACTTGAGATCCCGCTTGGAAGAAGAACGATTCCATGAAGTAGATGAACCAACCTAGCCGAACTGTTCTTCACACTCCAATGCGGTTCAGAACTCTATCGAGGATAAACAATCCGGAACAACAATAAACACACGATAACACCACAACATATGCATGATATGATGTGCAAACAAATATGATGCATGTTCGGTTTGATTATGCAAGGCATGGCATGGAAATTCACAACAATCAAACACTACAAATTAAGTGAAGCTCAATATGCAACGAGTTGCATTTTGAAGGAACTCCACATTCAATTTATTTAGTTCACTACTGTTTATTTACAAGACAAATTCGAATGTTGTTAAACATGGCAAGAGGTGAAGCATACATAAACTACTCTATCTAGGCATTTCAAATGAGGCCGGAAACAACATATAGCATTTCCGAAATGACCCCACATGTTAATTTCGAAATTAGTCCAGATCTGAACTAGACATATTTTATATTTGTTAAACAGAAAAATAAAGTGGACCATGTGATTCTACATGTTATTCTAGTCAATTTTTATATATAGATCATTTAAAATGGAGCTACAGTCTAAAAGATACGAACAACACAAGATAATATGCCACGAAGGCAAAATGCATGCAAATGACAGCGAGACGCATGTTATTCACGGATGCAACAAGATATTATGAAGTTACACGAAATTCTAAGCATGTTTGAATGAGACCGGAACAACCAATAATAATTCCGAAAAGTCCCCATATGCAAATTAACATTTTGGTACCGTTGTGCCTATAACACAATTTTAAGGTTTTTAAACAGCAAAATAAATGTTACCTTGTTGTTCTACACATTTTTTAGCCAAGTTACATATATGAAACATTTTATCAGAGCTACGGTCAATTAGTTATGAAATAAATCATTTTAGCATGGCATTTGAGAAAATTAAATTAAAACAACAAGTTAAACATTTTAACCATGTTTCAAAGTTGGATATTGTAAAACTCCAAAAGTTCTAAGCATTTTTCATGTATGAAATTTTTAAATCCGATGCACGGTTAATTTTCTACAAATTAAATCATTTTCATATGGCATCACACAAAATAATGCAAACAACAAGTTTAAATGATTTTAACATGCATGAAGCTAGAATATTGTTAATCTACACAAAATTTTGAACATTTTACATATCTAAATTATTTTTAATCCGGTGAACAGTTAATTTGCTAATAGCATTTCAAAACATGGCATTTTTATGGAACTAAAATGTCCGAGATAAAGTTGAAATTCACTGATAGTAAAAAAGAAATGCTATATGGGCCAAAACAACACGCGTAACATAGCTATAATCTGCAAATTGCACTAGATAGGAAAGAGGATGGCCACCTTAGCGGGCTCCAACCCCGGCGAGGAAGCGGACCGACGGGACGAAGTCTTGGGCGGGGCCTTGGTCAACGGCGTTGTGACAGCCCTAGAATAATTGGTTGCAATTAGTTGCATCATCATCTTGCATCATGTTAAACCCAAATGTTTTTCAAATTTGGACTAACAAAACCCTAGCACCTCACCTCACTAAAGGAAATTCTACTAAGTGTGATTTTTATTGAACCCAAAATGGTTTTTAAAAATGTTCATCTTTTCTGATAAATGTTGGCAACAACATTTCAGTGATGACTTTTATTTTCAGTAACTTTTGACATTTAAATTAATCCACAAAAGGCACTGGAAATTGCCAAAACAAATAACTATAAATATTTAGTTATTTCAAAAATACTAAATCTTTTTGTGGAACTTGGAAATAGTCCAAACAAAACCCCACAAATGATTTCAATTTTTTGGCCTAGGGTTGGAGCCAAAACAAATAAAAACAAATTCCAGAAAAAAAATAAAAAAAGAAAAAGGAAAAGAGAGAAAGAAACTTACCTTGCCTTCCTTGCCGAGGAGGGAAGTCAGTCCAGCCTGCTAGGGGCAGGGGGTCTTCTTCTTCCTCGTGCCAGGAGGACAGGCAGGTGCGTGGCGCACACGGCCACGCCGCCGACCACCTCCACCCTGCCTGCCTGTCTCCCCCCCTCGCCTTAGCAGCGCCATGAAGGCCCCAATTCTGTCCTCATCCATTCCCCCCATCTCTCTCCCTTATCTCTCCCCCTCTGCTCTTCTCCTTCTGCCATGGCCGAGCTCGGCTCGAGCTCACTGACGCCTCCCTGACCCCTGCTAAGTCTCCTCGAGCAGCCCATCCCCTTCGCCATGACGCGCCGCCCCTCCCCGCCTTAGGAATTGAAGCCAGAGCCCCCTGGCGCTGCCATCGTCATCATCTCCGCCTCCGACCACCGAAGGCCGCCGGCCCCGATTCGCGCCGCCCAAAGCGCCCCGAGCCCACCGAACCACCATTCGAGCCCCCCGTGAGCTTCTCCGTTGATTCCCCCTGTTCCCCTCTCCTCTTGCACGCCGTAGCCGCTGCTCCACCACGGCCGAGCTCCGGCCGCCGCTTACCACGTCGCTGGCGCTGTTCCAGTGCTTCCCTTCTCTAGCCACCGCCCCGAATGGATCCGGCCAAGTCCGAGGACCGCGTAGATGCCCTCCGCCGGCTATTTGGTCGCCGGAGGAGGAAATCCGTCAGCGCCTCCGTGCTCTGTGGCCACCGGCGATGAGCTTCGCCGGTCTGGGTCGCTGACAAGCGGGCCCAGCCGGTGAGGTGTTTAATTAGCGCCTAATATAATTTTAGTTAATCTGTGACTCACTGACAGTGGGCCCTACGATTCTAAAACAGGAATTAAAACTAATCTAACCCTCTCAATTAACCTCTGTCACTAACGTCTGGACCCCACACGTCAGGTTTGACACTGACCAAGCCAGTTGACTGCTGACGCAATGCTGATGCAGTGCTGACGCAGTAATTGATTTTCAATTATAAGATAAATCCAGGAAATTGCTAAAACTTGTAAAAATCATAGAAATTAAAATATAACTCGGATGGAAATAATTTATATATGAAAAAGGATCAGAAAAATCCAAAGAATCTGATTATGGCATTTTCATGCATGTTTGAAAAAGTTAACAACACTAAATAGGAAAAATGATGAATAGGGTAAATTTAATAAATAGTTTGGAGTTGGAATTGATACTTATTTGAATTCCACTTCAATTGTTACGACCAAACATTGGTCAATGCAAATCAGTACCTCAAAATACTAACTCCATACATGTTGGAACAATTTGTTATGAGCATCAGGTCGAATCAATTATAAGGGTACTTGGAAAGATACCTAGCTTGAAGTGATGTTTGGATCCTAATTCAAACCAACTTCAACTTAATAAATGATAGCCACATTAGCCCTGCCACCTTTCATTTCATGTCTTGAGCATGCATCATAGTGTTGCATTTTCATGAAGTAATTGTTGTTCTTTCTTGTTTGTCGGTGTTGTTCCCCCTCGGTAAACGATGTTTCCGACGATGTGATCGTTGACGTTGATGAAGACTCATTTCTATCTTCAGACGTGTCAGGCAAGCAAACCCCCCTTGAGCATACTGAAATAAACCCACTCCCTCGCTCCTGCTCTCTTTTACTGCATTAGGACAAACACGATTCAACTGTACATGTTATCGGTAGTTGAACCCATTCCTCTGCAAGACCTGATTTTGTCACAGTAAATAGTTGAAACCACTTAGCATGAGTAGCAACTGCTTGAGCCTTGTTGTGCTTACTCATCCATGCTTGTTTACAATGCCTGCTATGCTTAGAGTCGTGTCGGGTCTGATCCATCTTGATGATGAATCAGAATGGTTGTGTTCATGTCCTACAGTGTGAGAGTAAAAGTGTGAATCCGATTTGGTAAAGGTAGTGATGAGAGGCCATGTAGGAGTACATGGTGGGTTGTCTCATTGGGACCGTCCTTAAGAACTGAGTTCTGTGTGTGTTATCCAAGACAAGATACTACCACACATTGGGATACTTAATTGACCCTCTTGGCTTATTAATCGCCTAGATCTCTGTCCAGGAGTTGCAACTAGTTTCTGGTGTTTATAGGAAAAGTGTTGGCGGCCGTGTTTAGCTCTGCCCGACGGGGTAGGCTTCTCTGCGGTAGATACACAGTGGCACGGTGTACCAAGTGGCACCCGGATGGTGGCCTTGGGAACCCTGCGCACATCGTTTGGGGCCGTAGAGGAAACCTCGGCCGGACTTCCTTGCGGGTTCAGTCTCAAATAGGCGATAAACCTGGACTAGGGTCTTGTGTGGTTAACGGTCGTGGCCGACACCCACGCCAGTGCTTCCGCTTGAAGGTTGCCGAGATGCATGACGTGCATATGGTGATAAGTGGTGAGAGCATGTGTGAAGAAGTATACCCCTGCAGGGTGATTCAATCTGTTCGAATAGCCGCGTCCTCGGTTATGGACTACTTGGAAACATTACGTGGTACATAGACAATTTAAATGGATACTTTAAAACATGCAAGATAAGTGTGAGTGCTATGGAAGGCCTTCTCGTAGGGAAACGAGAGTGGATCCATAGTGGTGTATTGAATTGGTGAATATGTGGACTCGTGTGCGCTATCCCACCTCAAAGAAAGAACTTGTAGTCGTAGCACAGGTTAGCCAAGAGTCAAAGCTGGCTTGCTGCAATCAAACCCCACAATCCTTTCATTGAAACATGATGCATATGTAGATAGTTCTGATGTAAGACTTGCTGAGTACCTTTGTACTCACGGTTGCTTTATTTATGTCTTTGCAGAGAAGGCTTAGACTCATTAAAAGGTTCTACGCGATGTGTTCGATGTTGACCGGAATAGCTTGGGAATCCCAAACAGAGGTCTGGCTCCTTTGGTAGGGTCGTAGTAGCTTTTCAGGCTCTTCCAACCACTTTTAGTAGATGTCTGTACCCAGACATGATTGCTTCCGCTTGTTGTTTGTATGACTTGAGTGTCGGGTCATGAGACCCCTGTTTGTAATATCATACTATGTTGACTCTTATGAGTCTTTAATAAATGCTTGAGTCATAGAGTTATGTTGTGATGCCATGTTGTATCTACACATATCGTGCATAATGTGTGTATGTTTGAAATGCATTATATGTGTGGGATTCGACACCTAGTTGTTTGCCTTTAGTAGTACTCTTTACAGGGAAATGCCTCTTTGTGATTCCATCGAGCCTTGGTAGTTTGCTACTGCTCGGAACAGATTGATTGACCGGTATGTATCCTTCTTTGCTGCTTTGTCTGTCCCCTCAGGGAAATGTCACGCGGTGTAATGGAGTCCTTGTAGCTTGCTACGACTCGTCTACACACGCTGATGATCGACACCTGCTTTGCTGGGTTATGTATGCATGTCCCTGTACGGTTGTACCGCTGGGGTTTATAACTAGTCATGTCGACCCGGGTTCTTTGTCGTTTGAACGCTAGCAACATATTCATATACGTGAGCCAAAAGACGCAAACGGTCCCGGCCAAGGTAAGGTGGCAGCCGTGGAGTTTACCGTGCGTGAGGCCGCAAAGTGATGTGATGTGTTACAGGCTAGGTTCTTATGACTCAGGATCGGGGTCCCGACAGCTTTGGTATCAGAGCTTGACTACCTGTAGGATAACCAAGCCAAACTGGTCGATGTTGAGTCTAGCAACTCTTTAGTTATATAAGGGAATTGTTTGTGAAAGGGAACGTAAGGCTCTTTTTACTCCTTTCCTTGTGTCATCCTTATTCTGAGTCACCCTCTTCTTTATTCTACGGGGTTTAAGAAATAGGCTTTCCCATCTATTCATTAGGATGACGAGTTACTATGTTGGGGACTTATAGGAAAGTTGATATCTTCAAGGATCAGTGTCTCCATAAGAATTCAATTGTTATGTTGTTAGTTTTCTTGCAGGTTGCCTCATAATTCATGCCCGTACAACCGTTATGCTGTCTAAGTTTTCCAAAGTTTCCAAATAGTCTGATGCGATTGCAAATTCCTTCCTTTTTCCCAATGTCTTTTGGCCGGACAAAGCACACTAATAATTGTGTTGAGGTACTTATTACCTCGATGTTTCGTTGAAGTATTAGGAAAACATGTTACTCCGAAAACTACCCAATAGTCTAGATGTGTTTTGGTTTCCAGTGTGATAGTTCTGGCCATTATCTTCGGAAAAAAACATCTCGTGATGTTAAATAGCTTGTAGGTACTCTATTTCTAGGTTCCTGAATCCAATGATCATTCTGCTCATCTTTGTTGATAGTGTTGCTAGTTCCTCTAGGATGATTAGTAACCTTGTTGTAGTCCTCAAGGTGCGTGGTATATCATTCTTCCAATACCATGGACCATCTCTGTCAAAAGTCCTTCGTGAACTAAAGATCATAATAAGAGTGCTCGTGATGAGTTCTCCACTCCATATTGTGATTCTGCCTACTCCGCTCTTCTGCATGGGTTAACTGGAAGAATTATGTTGAACTCTTTCGACATTCTAATTCATGCATCCATAACTCAAGAAATCATGTGCTCTTGAGTTGGCCCTATCTAGTTGTATTCTGACCTTCATCCATGAGAGGATAGTCAAGAATAGTTGTGCATTCGTGTCATTAATGTCTTTTATTTTGTGGTCTGTAAAGTTGTTCTATTCTCGAAAGACTGGGAGAAGCAAACTCCAGTACCACATCCATTTCTTGGATTGGGTCAAAGTAGTTGTATTCCACAGATCGAAATGCTAAAACAGCTTTTGTTCTGTTCTATCTTGGAGCATTACCCTCTTTTTGTCAAGAGTGTTATGAGAATTGCACCATCTCTTATGAGCTCTTGATGTAGCGATACTTCTCGCTATCATTGTTCATCCCTCGATTTTCGTGTTGATTGTAACCGGAATATCGACAAGTGAACCATGATGTGTGAAATCAATACTCCTAGAAATGCTGTTGCTTGGTAGCTAATGGACAATAATTTCACTCTTATGGTGATGGTGATTGAATCGTCATCCTAAGATTGAGTGTGCTACCTAGTCCATGTTTCATGGTGCACTTTTCGATCGATGGGTTAGGATCGTGTCAATCCCTCGCTCTATTGATCACATCATCTTGCCCTGAAAAGAAAGATTGTTCCCGAGCTTAATAATATATCGGTGGTTCGTGATTTTTCGAATATCTTCTCGAAAGTATTACCAGGTTGTTTCCTGACTGTTATGATAGAGCTCGTGATCAAGTTGGTTTCTTTATAAGCCATCTTCTCCAAGAATCCGTGTTGGATACCCCGAGCTAGTTGGTTAAGCTAAACAACAACTTGGAGAGTTGGAAGATTAAAGCTTTGACTAAACTTAGCTCATTTAAAAAGGATATTCTTCCTGTTGTGTGAGTCTGAAGAAAGATGATATTTTCATCGGTTGATTCGTGTGATCAATTGTTGCATATATTATCTTGTTCAATTTTGATTTGAGTATGGGCTATTGTCAAATCAAACTCATAACCAAAGATTTTCGTAACGGTGTCTTACTCAGGGATTTCCTTGAGCCTACATTATTGTATTCTTTGACCTCACCAATGCTATTATCTTGCTCACATAGTTGTGGAAATCCATTTATATGGGTATCTTGATGAATTGTTGTTGAGCCCATCGGCAACATTTTCATTTGTTCCATGATTTATGTTGAACATTAAGTTAGTGCTGGAAACTTTGTAGACATTGTCTTCGTGTCTCATGCACGAGGTAAATGTTAGGTGTAAGAAGTGACTTCCTCTAATTCATGTGCATCTGATACAAGTTTCCGCCATGAATTCGAAAAAAGTTAATTTGTTTCTTTAGAATCATCCCAAATCAGTCATGCACGTGCGAAGTATGCTGTGGTTTGATAGCTTTGCAACCTCTCTCTCCATATGTATTTCCTAGCACACCAAGCCACTGATTGATTTGTTCAAGGAAAAGAAGTTAAGTTCCATTCCTGAAGGTACCAGACGGACTTGCACATGGCTTCGTCATCCGCAATGATGGTTCCCAAACTAGAACGCGGTAGTGTTTTGTTGTAAGACTTTTCATGTGGTCATCATTGTCTTGGGCAGAGTGTTCACATGTGTGTTGCAATCCAGCTCATGTTTTGGAGTTGGCTTTCGTAGTTCATTTCCTGAGAATCACGCAACGTTATCTCGTCAATTTGTGTTGCAAACTTTCTTTTCGGACATGCTGAGTCTGAAGCATCGTGTCACCAACCGGAGCTGAATCTCAGGCAGTTATAATGGTTGGAACTTTCCCCAAGAATTATAATATTGGTCTCTATGTAACCCGGTAAAGTGATGTAATGGCTAACACACCTAGCCGGAAGACTTGATATTATATATCTTGTATCAGCAATCTTAGCCATATCCCCGTGAGGTTTTGTATGACTTATTTTGGAAGTTGTTCCTCATGGACTCCCTTTGATGCCCCGAATTCCGACCTATACTTGATGTGCTAGATATCAAGCATGATCTATAATTTGGTTGTGCTAGTACATAAAGGAGAACATTAGAAGCGGAGTGCTAAATGTCTCTCGGTCGATCAACCAGATTTCGTTCCCTTGGCACAGCTAAGGTGAAATCTGAGGAAGTGTTGTCTTCTTTTGCATCTGCATCCTCCATCAGTGTTCATCATGGTGGTATGTTGTGTCACCAGGATCCTTGGCACGGATGTTGGTAAACCTTGATGAATATGGAAATGCTCAAGTTCTTGAGAGCATGCTCAGACACTAGGTTTTATCCTCGGTAATAATTGGAATGTGCTTTTCGTTCGCTGAGTTGTTCTATAACCCTAGTTTCTTTCCAACTGAGTATGCCATTCTTTCAAAATCCTTCAAACAATCATTTGTGAATTGCCTTACTCTAGTATGAAGAGTTTCAATGATCTTAGGATCAAAAGTAATTCTTTTTGCCACTTGAGGGAATAACTCTAAGAGTCACCTTCCTAAGGTGCCCCGTTGTGGTATGAAGGGTAACATAATCCTCGCTACTTTGAAAACCTCATCACCATCTGTCTTAAGTGTGGATTTGTTGCCTACCAATTGAACTTTTGTCTTATGCCTCACTTCCTCGTTTCTGTCATGAGTGTTGTGTTTCAGCTCAAGGGACGTTCCTATGTCCCATTCTATGAGTTGATCTTGAGTTGCTCGATCTTTCAGGAGATCGAATCTTGTAGAGTCTTCCTGTTCTTTTGTCGTCGAGCTAAATGAAGACTTCAAAGACAAACATGTCAAGATCAACATGATGCGATGACTCAATATCCTAGAGAGGAGCAAATGGATCATGAAGATTGTGATAGTTTAGTGTTCCCTCTTCCTCTTCCCGACTACGTTTGAATCTCGGGATGAGATTCTTGTTTAGTGGGGGTGAGTTGTGACAGCCCTAGAATAATTGGTTGGAATTAGTTGCATCATCATCTTGCATCATGTTAAACCCAAATGTTTTTGAAATTTCGACTAACAAAACCCTAGCACCTCACCTCACTAAAGGAAATTCTACTAAGTGTGATTTTTATTGAACCCAAAATGGTTTTTAAAAATGTTCATCTTTTCTGATAAATGTTGGCAACAACATTTCAGTGATGACTTTTATTTTCAGTAACTTTTGACATTTAAATTAATCCACAAAAGGCACTGGAAATTGCCAAAACAAATAACTATAAATATTTAGTTATTTCAAAAATACTAAATCTTTTTGTGGAACTTGGAAATAGTCCAAACAAAACCCCACAAATGATTTCAATTTTTTGGCCTAGGGTTGGAGCCAAAACAAATAAAAACAAATTCCAGAAAAAAAATAAAAAAAGAAAAAGGAAAAGAGAGAAAGAAACTTACCTTGCCTTCCTTGCCGAGGAGGGAAGTCAGTCCAGCCTGCTAGGGGCAGGGGGTCTTCTTCTTCCTCGTGCCAGGAGGACAGGCAGGTGCGTGGCGCACACGGCCACGCCGCCGACCACCTCCACCCTGCCTGCCTGTCTCCCCCCCTCGCCTTAGCAGCGCCATGAAGGCCCCAATTCTGTCCTCATCCATTCCCCCCATCTCTCTCCCTTATCTCTCCCCCTCTGCTCTTCTCCTTCTGCCATGGCCGAGCTCGGCTCGAGCTCACTGACGCCTCCCTGACCCCTGCTAAGTCTCCTCGAGCAGCCCATCCCCTTCGCCATGACGCGCCGCCCCTCCCCGCCTTAGGAATTGAAGCCAGAGCCCCCCTGGCGCTGCCATCGTCATCATCTCCGCCTCCGACCACCGAAGGCCGCCGGCCCCGATTCGCGCCGCCCAAAGCGCCCCGAGCCCACCGAACCACCATTCGAGCCCCCCGTGAGCTTCTCCGTTGATTCCCCCTGTTCCCCTCTCCTCTTGCACGCCGTAGCCGCTGCTCCACCACGGCCGAGCTCCGGCCGCCGCTTACCACGTCGCTGGCGCTGTTCCAGTGCTTCCCTTCTCTAGCCACCGCCCCGAATGGATCCGGCCAAGTCCGAGGACCGCGTAGATGCCCTCCGCCGGCTATTTGGTCGCCGGAGGAGGAAATCCGTCAGCGCCTCCGTGCTCTGTGGCCACCGGCGATGAGCTTCGCCGGTCTGGGTCGCTGACAAGCGGGCCCAGCCGGTGAGGTGTTTAATTAGCGCCTAATATAATTTTAGTTAATCTGTGACTCACTGACAGTGGGCCCTACGATTCTAAAACAGGAATTAAAACTAATCTAACCCTCTCAATTAACCTCTGTCACTAACGTCTGGACCCCACACGTCAGGTTTGACACTGACCAAGCCAGTTGACTGCTGACGCAATGCTGATGCAGTGCTGACGCAGTAATTGATTTTCAATTATAAGATAAATCCAGGAAATTGCTAAAACTTGTAAAAATCATAGAAATTAAAATATAACTCGGATGGAAATAATTTATATATGAAAAAGGATCAGAAAAATCCAAAGAATCTGATTATGGCATTTTCATGCATGTTTGAAAAAGTTAACAACACTAAATAGGAAAAATGATGAATAGGGTAAATTTAATAAATAGTTTGGAGTTGGAATTGATACTTATTTGAATTCCACTTCAATTGTTACGACCAAACATTGGTCAATGCAAATCAGTACCTCAAAATACTAACTCCATACATGTTGGAACAATTTGTTATGAGCATCAGGTCGAATCAATTATAAGGGTACTTGGAAAGATACCTAGCTTGAAGTGATGTTTGGATCCTAATTCAAACCAACTTCAACTTAATAAATGATAGCCACATTAGCCCTGCCACCTTTCATTTCATGTCTTGAGCATGCATCATAGTGTTGCATTTTCATGAAGTAATTGTTGTTCTTTCTTGTTTGTCGGTGTTGTTCCCCCTCGGTAAACGATGTTTCCGACGATGTGATCGTTGACGTTGATGAAGACTCATTTCTATCTTCAGACGTGTCAGGCAAGCAAACCCCCCTTGAGCATACTGAAATAAACCCACTCCCTCGCTCCTGCTCTCTTTTACTGCATTAGGACAAACACGATTCAACTGTACATGTTATCGGTAGTTGAACCCATTCCTCTGCAAGACCTGATTTTGTCACAGTAAATAGTTGAAACCACTTAGCATGAGTAGCAACTGCTTGAGCCTTGTTGTGCTTACTCATCCATGCTTGTTTACAATGCCTGCTATGCTTAGAGTCGTGTCGGGTCTGATCCATCTTGATGATGAATCAGAATGGTTGTGTTCATGTCCTACAGTGTGAGAGTAAAAGTGTGAATCCGATTTGGTAAAGGTAGTGATGAGAGGCCATGTAGGAGTACATGGTGGGTTGTCTCATTGGGACCGTCCTTAAGAACTGAGTTCTGTGTGTGTTATCCAAGACAAGATACTACCACACATTGGGATACTTAATTGACCCTCTTGGCTTATTAATCGCCTAGATCTCTGTCCAGGAGTTGCAACTAGTTTCTGGTGTTTATAGGAAAAGTGTTGGCGGCCGTGTTTAGCTCTGCCCGACGGGGTAGGCTTCTCTGCGGTAGATACACAGTGGCACGGTGTACCAAGTGGCACCCGGATGGTGGCCTTGGGAACCCTGCGCACATCGTTTGGGGCCGTAGAGGAAACCTCGGCCGGACTTCCTTGCGGGTTCAGTCTCAAATAGGCGATAAACCTGGACTAGGGTCTTGTGTGGTTAACGGTCGTGGCCGACACCCACGCCAGTGCTTCCGCTTGAAGGTTGCCGAGATGCATGACGTGCATATGGTGATAAGTGGTGAGAGCATGTGTGAAGAAGTATACCCCTGCAGGGTGATTCAATCTGTTCGAATAGCCGCGTCCTCGGTTATGGACTATTTGGAAACATTACGTGGTACATAGACAATTTAAATGGATACTTTAAAACATGCAAGATAAGTGTGAGTGCTATGGAAGGCCTTCTCGTAGGGAAACGAGAGTGGATCCATAGTGGTGTATTGAATTGGTGAATATGTGGACTCGTGTGCGCTATCCCACCTCAAAGAAAGAACTTGTAGTCGTAGCACAGGTTAGCCAAGAGTCAAAGCTGGCTTGCTGCAATCAAACCCCACAATCCTTTCATTGAAACATGATGCATATGTAGATAGTTCTGATGTAAGACTTGCTGAGTACCTTTGTACTCACGGTTGCTTTATTTATGTTTTTGCAGAGAAGACTTAGACTCATTAAAAGGTTCTACACGATGTGTTAGGTGTTGACCGGAATAGCTTGGGAATCCCAGACAGAGGACTGGCTCCTTTGGTAGGGTCGTAGTAGCTTTTCAGGCTCTTCCAACCACTTTTAGTAGATGTCTGTACCCAGACATGATTGCTTCCGCTTGTTGTTTGTATGACTTGAGTGTCGGGTCACGAGACCCCTGTTTGTAATATCATACTATGTTGACTCTTATGAGTCTTTAATAAATGCTTGAGTCATAGAGTTATTTTGTGATGCCATGTTGTATCTACACATATCGTGCATAATGTGTGTATGTTTGAAATGCAATATATGTGTGGGATTCGACACCTAGTTGTTTGCCTTTAGTAGTACTCTTTACAGGGAAATGCCTCTTTGTGATTCCATCGAGCCTTGGTAGTTTGCTACTGCTCGGAACACATTGATTGACCGACATGTATCCTTCTTTGCTGCTGTGTCTGTCCCCTCAGGGAAATGTGACGCGGTGTAATGGAGTCCTTGTAGCTTGCTATGACCTGTCTACACACGCTGATGACCGACACCTGCTTTGCTGGGTTATGTATGCCTGTCCCTGTACGGTTGTACCGCTAGGGTTTATAACTAGTCATGTCGACCCGGGTTCTTTGTGTTTGAACGCTAGCAACATATTCATATACGTGAGCCAAAAGACGCAAACGGTCCCGGCCAAGGTAAGGTGGCAGCCATGGAGTTTACCGTGTGTGAGGCCGCAAATTGATGTGATGTGTTACAGGCTAGGTTCTTATGACTCAGGATCGGGGTCTCGACAGGCGTCTGCACGGACTGGAGGGAAGTGGGCCTTAACAGGACAACCCAACCCAAGCGCGGGGGGAGGCAAGCAGCCCAGGTGCGGGGGACGCAGGCGGCCCAGGCGCAGGACGGTCGACCCCACCGGTCAATGCGGATAGGACCCGTTCATCACTCGAGAAGATGGAAAACACAGGCGCCGCGGCAGCTACTCTCGCGAGGGCTTCCGTGATGAAGAAGCAACAAGGTCGGAGATGGTCGTGGGGGCGGTCAAGACTGGGCGCGGCTGCTTGGCGTCCGACGTGGTCGTCGACCTCCTGCTAGATCATGGCGGACAGGGGCATGGCGAGATAGGGAAACTCCAGCGAGGCGAAGCGAGGGGCATTCGATGGTTGGAGAGGCGGGCAAGGACGACATGGCGGCGCGGCTATGGCGGGAATGCAGGGTCGACAAGGGACCTCTAGATTTGAGCATCGGATGGTGAAATCACTTGGATCTGGCCGAGGTTGGAGGTAGGGATGAGAGGGGCGGCGTTCGCTGGGATGGCTAACGAGGAACTCGGGCATGGGGAGGAGCTCGACATGGCAGGGCGACGACTCTACGGGCAGGCGGACAGGGAGCCTCATGTTCTCTGCGGGCGACGAATGCGGCCACGGGACAAGAGGGGAGCTGTGGATGGCTGCACGTTGCGGTTGGCTTGGCGGGCAAAGCGAGGATGGGACTAGGGGTGACACACTCACTAGATCGGGGGGATCCCGAGGTGGGAGGCGACTAGGTATGGGTGGCGGTGGCTGGGAGGATTTTTATGATTAGGTCTAGGGTTTGTCTAAAATGGACTAGGGGTGGACTATATATAGCAAATAGGTTAGCTTTCGGGGCATCTGGACCCTTCGATTAGATTAGATGGTTGAGAATAACTAGGTTAAGGAGTCCACTTGACAAACCGATGATGGTTTGGGGTATTGCGGGGTTGATCTGGACCCACCGGTCACGACCGTATGTTTCTGGTTCCGGGAGGTATTTGGGCTATGTTGCACGTAGGGTGTGTGCACTGTGTAGAGGTGCCAGTCATAGAAGAGAAGGAAAACAGGCAGCCCGACAACAAGGTTTGAAGTAGCGAATACGTCCATGATTTGACCGGCTATAGTGTCGCTATAGGTTTAACGGTTCTAGTATCAAACGGACTCTGATTGTGATGAAATTTGGCAGGCGATCTACTACACTATATTAAGACCGGACGCCAACTTTCAACCCAATCCAAGAAAGTTTTATACACACTTTTAAAAACAATATTTTAACGATGGCGTGGGTGCGTGCGTGTGTGGCTGGTCTCGAAACGGTCAACGACAAAAAAGAGAGAACCGACAACTAATACCGGATGGAAGTTTTGAAAATTGATGGAAGCAGAGTGCCAATGCAATGAGAATGATGCGCATGATGCGATGATGAATGAGCCAACAAAATAAATCACAGGAAGACAATGAAATAAAAGGGGAATCTTGTGGAGCGTCGGTTCCGGGCTGTTACAAATCTCCTACACTAACAAGAGATATCGCCCCGATATCTAAGAATGAAAAGGGGAAGTGGAAGAGGAAAGAGAAAGAGGTAAAACTTGGTTGCTTCTTTGACAAACGCGTGAAACCAGCAATCCTTAGAGGTTGCAACAAGATGAAGAATGACAAGAGGAACAAGCAACAATTCAAAAGAAATTTCGGGAGCACTTCAGTAGGAAAAGGAGGCAAAACTGATAAGATGGAAAGAACATGAAAATATTTCACAACACTCCTATTAAATGGATAATAAAGGAAAGAACATGATCTTGACGAAACAAGATGACAGATTGAAGAGAACATCACAAAGCTTCCAAAACAAGGAATAGAAGCAAGATCATTGGCAAGAATGAACGAAGAAGAAAATGACAACCTCTACCAAAATTGAATTTGATAACCATCCTTACAAGAAGAATTGAACAGAGTTGTTGGAAAATCAGCAATGATAATAATTCTTGTTGCGGGATTATGGAAACCATTTCAAAACTATGAGGTGACAACCGTCCACTAATAGAAACAAAGATTGCTTTGGATCAACAAGATATTAAAACTTCTTTCACCAAGAGGATACATTGAGAACTTGAATCAACAATAATCGCCATAGTAGCACCAATCCTTAGAAAATACTTTAGGTGAAATCTAATCCAAGATAACTCAAGGAAGATAACATGGTTTGAAAATATCTCATGATCAAAGAATTGGTGGGTTTAAATATGTCATTCTTGAAACAAATTCCCTTCGAGACTCCTCGTGAGTCAAGAATGCTATAACACCACCTCAAAGGACAATTGAGGAAGAATTGCACTTTGAAATGCAAGATACAGTACAGGAATCAACTTCTTTGCCATCTTCCATAGCGGACGGCAAATGACCATTCCATGAGCGACAATTTTTTTTGCCAAAGGTAGCCTTTGTAAAGGCCTTCTTTGTCGTCTGCCGACGTGCAGCGGACGACAAAGGTCTTTGCCGTCGGTCTGCCATGACAAGCAGACGACAAAGGGGCTAGACGGCAGCCAACAAGGTATACTCTGTTAGGTGGCTAATGGAGGCTTTGCCGTCTACCAAGGGGGGGCTTTGCCATCTGCCAGGTGGGTGCCTTTGCTATCTTCCAAGTGGGGGCCTTTGCCGTCTGCTAGGGGGCGTGGGGGGTCCTGTGCCGTCAGCCAGAGTGGGTCCTTTGCCATCTGCCATAGGGGGCGGGCTTTGCCGTCTGCCAGGGGGCGTCGTGGGGTATCCTTTGCTATTTGCCAGAGTGGGTCCTTTGTCGTCTGCCACAGGGGGGGCTTTGTCGTCAGCCAGATGAGGGCCTTTGTCGTCTGGCATTCTTCGACATCCAACGTTATTGGTTTCGAAGCACTAGCTAGTGCAAGCTTTTCCTTTGAATAGGCTGAGGTTGGATCCACCTTTTTTAGGTCGCCATCATTGTACCGAGGCTTCGGATTATGCAAATGACGATTTTTGGCTTCGTAGTGTGCTATCACGAAGTTTGCCACCTCCGCAGTAATGAATGCCTCGACCATCGATGCTTCAATTCTATGTTTATTTTTACATTTTGCTCGAAGTGTCTTCTGCATCCTCTCAGTTGTAAAGCACCAACGATTTTGCACGGGCCCACCCAATCTTGCCTCGTTCGGGAGATGTAAAATCAAATGCTGCATTGGATTAAAGAAGCCCGGTGAAAAGATCTTCTCTAACTTGTAAAGCAACTCCGGCGCCAACTCCTCCATGTCATCTACCACGCCAGGTGATAGTTCTTTCGCACAAAGAACACAGAAGAAATAGCTCAGCTCTGCCAATACTAGCCATTCATCGTGAGGAATAAAGCCACGTAACATCACCGACATTACCCGCTCAAGCCATATGTGCCAATCTTGACTCTTGAGATCAAATATTTTCAATTTTTCAAGACTCGCTCCCCTCTTTAGATTCACTGCATACCCATCGGGGAACATCAAGTGCATTTTGACCCACAAGATAATTTCCCTCATAGCTGGCCTTCCAAGATTGAACCAGGCCTTTGGTTTCGACGAGTTCTGCTTTCCTTTCGATTGTCGCGTGTTTTGTAACGGTCTATCACATAGAGTCTGCTGATCGACTCTAGCCTTAGGATTATCCTTTGACTTCCCCTTTATGCCGAACAATGTACCAAAAATGGCCTCTCCGATCTTCTTTTCAGTGTGCATGATGTCGATGTTGTGGGGAAAAAGGAGGTCTTTGAAGTAAGGTAGATCCCACAAGCATGTCTTGTGAGTGCATGCGTGTTCTGAATTATACTCCTTGAAATACCCTGGACGCTCTGGATCAGGCTCGAGAGCATTTACTGGTCCACGATCTGTTGGCCTGTCGACACAGGTGGTGCCTAGTTTTTGACAATTTTACCTTTGATAAAGTTCTTCTTGTCTTTTCTGAATTGATGACGAGGATCCAGGAATTGTCTATGCAAGTCAAAGCAAGAATACTTACAACCCACTTGCACCCAATGAAATTGAAGAGCTCCCTTGCATGTGGGGCACGGGAACCTTCCACGCACACACCAGCTAGCGAATAGCGCATATGCCGGCAAGTAATGCATCGAGTACATGTACCAAACATGCATTTCGAAGTTTTCTTTTCTAGGAGTGTCGTATGTATTGAACCCATCATCCCAAGCTTCTTGCAATTCATCCTTAAGCGGCTACATATATACATTCATATTCTTCCCCAGATAGTTGGGCCCTGGAATTATCAACGTCAGCAATATGTTCTTTCTTTGCATAATCTGTCCGGGGGGGGGGGGATTGAGTGGAATGACAAATACAGGCGAACTACTGTAATGGCTTGCCGTCATACCAAAGGTATTTAACCCATCCGTGGCGACGCAGACTCGAGGATGCCTTGGATCTGCCGCTTTAGCCGGATGTAATTCTTCGAAGTGCTTCCACGCTTCCGCATCCGATGTGTGTACCGACATCTTATTCCTACATGCATCTAGTTTGGTTCTTTTTTCCCAATTTGTGCCATTTCATCTGTCTGGCCGTCTCTTCGGCCATGAAAAGATGTTGATGCCTTGGTATGATTGGCATATATCGAAGAACATTAATTGGGATTTTGGTCTGCCTCTTCTCACCCATACCGTTGTCTACCATAACAAACGTGGAAGACTTGCAAACGGGACAATAGTTCAAGTCTGCATACTCAAGCCTAAATAAGACACATCCTTTCTCACAAGCATGTATCTTCTCATAGGGCATCTTAAGTACATGGAGTATTTTTTCCGACCAGTACAGGTTTGCACACATGACATGGCCAAGCGTTCAAATAGTGTCATCATCGCATCGTATCATTCTCTTCCCAAGTTGAATTGAGCCTTCAGAGCCATTACTTGTGCAATGGTTTCCAGCTGACAAAGCTCAGTGTGCTCGTGGAGAGGACGTTTTGAAGACTCCAACATTTCATAGAAGGCCTATGTAGATTCCTCCATCTCATCGTCCGAATCCCAAGCATCATCAAAGTCTTACACCATGTCTTTGATCCCGATACCATGCTCGTAGGTGCGACGACAAACCACCTCAGCTATGGTGTGTTGGGAATACTTGATACATCTCCAACGTATCTATAATTTTTTATGGTTCCATGCTATTATCTTGTCAACTTTGGATGTTTTGTATGCATTTTATATCTTTTTTGGGACTAACCTATTAACTCAGTGCCAAGTGCCAGTTCCTATTTTTTCCGTGTTTTTGACCCTTTTCAGAGGAGATTATTAAAGGGAGTCCAAACGGAATAAAATCTTTGGAATGATTTTTTTCCGTAACAGAAGATACAAAGGGAACTTGAGAACCAAGGCAAAGGACCCCAGGGGAGGCCACAAGCCCCCTAGCCGCGGCCTGGGGAGCACCTACCAGGCTTGTGAGCCCCCCGTGGCTCCTTTGCCCTACTTCTTCTGCCTATAAATTCCCTAAAAATCCAAAACTGCCAGAGGGAGCCACGAAAATACTTTTCCGCCGCCGCAAGCTTCTATCTCAGCAAGATCCCATCTGGGGCACGTTCTGGTGCCCTGCCGGAGGGGATCCGGACACGGAGGGCTTCTTCATCAACACCATTGCCTCTCCGATGATGCGTGAGTAGTTCACCACAGACCTTTGGGTCCATAGCTAGTAGCTAGATGGCTATTCTCTCTCTTGGATCTTCAATACAAAGTTATCCATGATCTTCATGGAGATCTATCCAATGTAATGTTCTTTTGCGGTGTGTTTTTCGAGATCCGATGAATTATAGATTTATGATCAGATTATCTATGAATATTATTTGAGTTTCCTTTGATCTCTTATATGCATGATTTCGTATCCTTGTAATTCTCTTCGAGTTGTGGGTTTTGTTTGGCCAACTTGATCTATAATTCTTGCAATGGGAGAAGTGCTTGGTTTTGGGTTCATACCGTGCGTTGTCCTTACCCAGTGACAGAAGGGGTAGCGAGGCACGCATCATGTTGTTTCCATCAAGGGTAAAAAGATGGGGTTTATATCTATTGCATGAATTTATCCCTCTACATCATGTCATCTTGCTTAAGGCGTTACTCTGTTTGTTATGAACTCAATACACTAGATGCATGCTGGATAGAGGTCGATGTGTGGAGTAATAATAGTAGATGTGGACAGTATCGATCTACTTGTCTCGGACGTGATGCCTATATGTATGATCATTGCCTTAGATATCATCATGACTTTGCACGGTTTTATCAATTTCTCGATAGTAATTCATTCACCCACCGTAATACTTGTTATCATGAGAGAAGCCTCTAGTGAACACTATGGCCCCGGGGTCTACTTCACATCATATTTTCAGCTCTACACTTTTACTTTGTTGCACTTTCAACCTTCAGATCCCACCTTGCAATTAATCATGAAGGGATTGACAACCCCTTTATAGTGTTGGGTGCAAGTTTGTTTGGTTTTTCGCAGGTACATTGGTGACTTGTCTTGATACTCCTACTGGATTGATACCTTGGTTCTCAAACTGAGGGAAATACTTACTGCTACTGTGCTGCATCACCCTTTCCTCTTCAAGGGAAAAAACAACGCAAGCTCAAGAGGTAGCAAGAAGAATTTCTGGCGCCGTTGCCGAGGAGTATCAAGTCAAGAATAGTTTCCCTTCAACGTGTCAATTTATGGCACCAGGGACTATTATAAGTGAAGCTTATCCAAGTAACTGTCGCAAACGCATCTCTTGCATTTACTTTTTTTGCCTTTTGCCTCTCGTTTTCCTCTCCCCCACTTCTGAAAAGCAAAAATTACAAAAATATTTGCCTTTTTCGTTTGCCTTTCCCTTGCTTGTGTGCTATGTGACTTCAATATGCTTGCATCTTTGCTTGCTGAAAATCTATTGATATGGATCCTCATCCACTTGCTAATCCCTTTAAGAGATCCAATTATGTTGATCCAATTGCTAGTGAGTTGAGTGCACTTGACTATCTTTATGGAGTTTTGCTTGAGATGTGTGAATCTGAAAATCGTGATGAAGAAATTTATGAAGTGATTCACGAGGGCTCCTTGAATGAAAATCATGATTGCAATGGTTTCACTATAAATCCTATTAGTGTCAATCATGCTAAAAATATGCAAAACCCTAAGGTTCTGTTTGGATTGCCGTTTTGACTCAAATACATCTGTAGAGAAAATACAGACCTCTCCTCGTCGTTTTTTTTCCGGCTGGAAATTTGCTAGCAACCGGTAAGATACACCTGGAAAATTAATACGATTGTATTTGATTACACTGCTACCAAGCGCGGCCTAAGCTTGGGGATGCTAGTTTCGCTATGTCCACTACTTGTTGCAATGATCATGATTGGGGTAATGATTTTTCTTATGATCTTGAATTTTTTGAAGCCTCATGATGATTATTATATTTGCAACAATATTGAAAGTGGGATTGGAGAAGTTATGACTTTAGTTGATGATAATCCCACTATTTTTGAAGAGCGTCAACTTTGCATGCATGTGGATCATGAAAAGAATATCCTATGTGATAGCTATATTGTTGAATTTGAATATGATCCCACATGTAATTGTTACGAGAGAGGAAAATATTGTGGTAGAAATTTTCATATCACTAAATTACCTCTCGTTATGTTGAGATTGATATTGTGTCTTTCTTCTTCCTTGCATATGGTAACTATTGGTTGTCTTGACAATCTTTTTTCCTATAAAATGCCTATGCATAGGAAGTATGTTAGACTTAGATATGTTTGTCACATGTTTCATGATGCTCTCTTCGTGTCCGATTGCTATCTTTTATGTGAGCATCATTGAATTATCAATGCCTAGCTAAGGGCGTTAAACAATAGCGCTTGTTGGGAGGCAACCCAACAAATTTATCTTTGCCTTTTGCTTTCTGTTTTGTTGTGTCCACACCATCATAATTATGTTATGATTGTGTTTTTATGTTTCTTTTAGTGTTTGTGCCAAGTAGAACCTTTATGATCAGTTTTGGTGATGGTTATTTGATCATGCTGAAAAAGACAGAAACTTTGTGCTCAAGAAATTATTTTAATTCCTATACAGAAAGAGCTTTTGAGTTGATTCGTTTTGCTGCTGGTTGATATGCCAATTTCCCTAATTGTCATAATGTTTCAGAATTTTTGAGATACCATAAGTATACGAAGTATACAGATTGCTACAGACTGGTCTGTTTTTGACAGATTCTATTTTTTGTTGTGTTGATTGCTTATTTTGACGAAATTATGGATAGTATCGGGGGGTACTAGCCATGGAAAAGTGAGAATACAGTAATCTAACATCAATCTAAATATAAATCAAGTTTACTACAGTACCTAAAGAGTTGGTAGTTTGTTTTCTTGTGCTAATGATATCACGAGTTTCTGTTTAAGTTTTGTGTTGTGAAGTTTTCAAGTTTTGGGTGATGTCCTCATGGACAACGGGATAAAGAGTGGAAATATATCAAGCTTGGGGATGCCCAAGGCATCCCAAGACAAATTCAAGGACACCAAAATGCCTAAGCTTGGGGATGCCCCGGGAAGGCATCCCCTCTTTCGTCTTCAATCCATCGGTAACATTACTTGGAGCTATATTTTTATTCACCACATGATATGTGTTATGTTTGGAGCATCTTGTATCATAGGAGTCTTTTCTTTTTGTTGTGTCATAATCACCCTTGCTACACACCTTTTTGAGAGAGAGAGACATGCACTCATCGTGATTTTGCTAGAATGCTCATAGTGCTTCACTTATATCTTTTGAGCTAGATACTTTTGCTCTTGTGCTTCACTTATATCTTTTGAGCTAGACACTTTTGCTCTTGTGCTTCACTTATATCCTTAGAGCACGGCAGTGTCATATTTTGTAGAAATAAAAACTCTCGATCTTCACTTATATCTTTTTGAGAGTGCTCTCTGTGAGTAACTTCGTAATTGGCGTGTGCTATGAAAGTAGTCCTAAAGATGATAGGCATCCAAAGAGGATATAATGAAAACTTCCATATTCATGTGCATCGATTAGTAAAGAGATGTTTGATTCCTCTCAATTAGTTTTGAGACATGGATTTGGTAATATTAGAGTTATGTTAATAGGGTGTTGTGAATCTAGAAATTCTTGCGTCGAAGTTAGTGATTCCCGTAGCATGCACGTATGGTGAACCGCTATGTTAGGAAGTCGGAGCATAATTGATTTATTGATTGTCATCCTTTGTGTGGCGGTCGGGATCGCGCGATGGTTAACACCTACCAACCCTTCCCCTAGGAGTATGCGTTTAGCACTTTGTTTCGATTACTAATAAAACTTTCGCAATAAGTATATGAGTTCTTCATGACTAATGTGAGTCCATGGTATAGATGCACTTTCACCTTCCACCATTGCTAGCCTCTCTAGTGCCGCACAACTTTCGTCGGTGCACAAACCCACCATATACCTTCACTACTGAAATTCAGAAATTTGCCGTCTGCCAAGGCAGACGGCAAAGGCTTTGCCGTCGGTCAGCTGACGGTAAAGTAGACGGCAAAAAAAATCCGGTGAAGAGGTTCTTTGCCGTCTGCTTTCCCAAAGCGGACGACAAAGAATCTTTGCCATGAGGGGGCAGACGGCAAAATAAATGGGACGGCACATATTGCAACGTCCCCGTTAAATGTTAACGGCATGCCTCCTCTCTTTGCCGTCTGCCTTCCCCCCTTTGCCATGTGGGGGCAGACGGCAAATAGGGGAGAAAGAGGGGGCAGATTCCCCCCTTTGCCGTCTGCCTTCCGCCCTTTCCATGTGGGGGAAGACGGCAAAGAGGGGAGAAAGAGGGGGCAGATTCCCCCCTTTGCCGTCTGCCTTCCCCCCTTTGCCATGTGGGGGCAGACGGCAAAGAGGGGAGAGAGAGGGGGCGGACTCCCCCCTTTGTCGTCTGCCTTCCCCCCTTTGCCATGTGGGGGCAGACGACAAAGAGGGGAACCAACCCCTTTTTTATTTACTTTTGTTATATCCAGCATTTTTAACAATAATAAGGATATATATATATTTGACATAAATAAATTTCTTTCCGTACTCATAACCATATTAAAATAACCTCTTATATCCAGCTTTCAAGTTGCATCCGTACCAAACCATATATTACACCAGTTTCATCCACGTGCATACAAAGTTTCATATATTCATATACTACAATAGTTTCAATACAACCCATGGTACAAGAAATCATCTTCAATCATTCCGTCAATATTTTCCAAGCTTCCCGTGAAGTGAAGGTGATCTGCAAAATGACAAATAAGAAAGTTAGAAGAATAATACTAGATGAAGTAGTGTATATATAGGTTATTTCGGAGATAAATTAGCTAAGTATAGACCATTTAGGAGCAGCTAATTATGTCATTTAGGTGGAACCCTAGCTAACTATAGGTCGTTTCGGAGCTAACTTGGGTAAAATAGGTCATTCCGGAGCAAAATATGCTTATTAAGCCATTTTTGATCTAGCTAGGCTAATTATAGGCCATTTAATACCTAAGTTAGGGGGAATAGGTCATGTTGGAGCTACGTAAGCCTTATTATGTCATTTAGGAGAGAACTTAGCTAACTATAGGTCATGTTTTATTAAATAGACCATTTAGGAGCTAACTAAGCTAATTATGTCATTTCGTGGGATAATTAGCCAATTTAGCCTTTCTTGCATGAGTCTAAGCTACGTAGAAGAAGAGAAAGAGAAGAAGAAGTAAAAGAAGGAGGAGGAGGAGGAGGAGGATGAGGAGGAGAAGGAGAAGGAATAGGAGAAGAAGAAGAAAAGAAGAAGGAGAAGGATAAGGAGGAAGAAGAAGGAGAAGGAGGAGCTCCTTCTCCTTCTTCTCCTCTTTCTTCTCCTTCTTCTTATCCTCCTCCCTCTCCTTCTTCTTCTTCTCCTCTTCTTCTTCTTCCTTCCTTTCATTTTTCCTCTTTCTTCTCGTCTTGTCCCCTTCTTCGGGCTAAATTGGCTAAGAATGCCTTTTTGGAGCTAATTATGTCATTTCGAGGATAATTAGCTACGTATAGGTCATTTTTATTAAATAGGTCATTTTGGAGCTAACTAAGCTAATTATGTCATTTAGATGGATAATTAGCCAATTTAGCCTTTCTTGGATGAGTCTAAGCTACGTAGAAGAAGAGAAAGAGAAGAAGAAGTAAAAGAAGGAGGAGGAGGAGGAGGAGGAGGAGGAGAAGGAGAAGGAAGAGGAGAAGAAGAAGAAAAGAAGAAGGAGAAGGAGAAGGAGGAAGAAAGAGGAAGAAGAAGGAGAAGGAGGAGCTCCTTCTCCTTCTTCTCCTTCTTCTTATCCTCCTCCCTCTCCTTCTTCTTCTCCTCTTCTTCTTCTTCCTTCCTTTCATTTTTCTTCTTTCTTCTCGTCTTGTCCCCTTCTTCGGGCTAAATTGGCTAAGAATGCCTTTTTGGAGCTAATTATGTCATTTCGAGGATAATTAGCTAAGTATAGGTCATTTTTTTATTAAATAGGTCATTTTGGAGCTAACTAAGCTAATTATGTCATTTAGATGGATAATTAGCCAATTTAGCCTTTCTTGGATGAGTCTAAGCTACGTAGAAGAAGAGAAAGAGAAGAAGAAGTAAAAGAAGGAGGAGGAGGAGGAGGAGAAGGAGAAGGAAGAGGAGAAGAAGAAGAAAAGAAGAAGGAGAAGGAGAAGGTGAAGGAGGAAGAAGGAGGAAGAAGAAGGAGAAGGACGCATAATTAGGCGTAAAACCCCACTTCTACAGGTGTTTACCCATTTCAAACTCTGTCTGCTTTTTCCAGTTGTCGTAGTTGGGACAGGGGCACCATGTTTTATGCTGGCCATTTGCAAATGCGGCTCTCACAAACCCCCTGGTTTTTGTTAACCATTCATGGGTCATGTCTTTCTGACTAGGGTGACCAGTGTACATCCAAGCACGATCACTCATGTTGCCTAGCTACCTATGGGGGCACAAGAAATAAATATATAATTTATCATCTATATTCATACGCTAATCAAGTTTGTCAGTTTTATTACGTCCATGCAACCTACACGCTAATAGGTAAAGATAGGTCCTAATCCCACCCGAGTATGTGTAGACTGGGTTCGTTTTCCCATGCTCTGCTCCAGATGCGACGCGGAATTTCGGCAGCACCTCCCCGCTGTTCTCCTGATACACGTCTCGGCAATAAGCAGACAGGATGTGTACCCGGAGGACAACAGGGGAGGCACTGACGAAATTCCGCATCAGATCCAGAGCACAGCATACGGGAAAACAAACCCAATTTACACATACTCGGGTTGTCCATGGATAATGTTGGACAATTCGAAAGGATGGCGGTTATAAATATGCAAAGAAATCATATTTATAGATGTCGCCCTTTCGAACGGGAGTCGCATACTGGTCACACATACTCATGATTGAAGAAACCTATAGCTAGCAAGTTTCATCGGCACGAAGACCGGGACAGAGCAAATTAAGGGGGGTAGGAGGAGAAGTCATTTGTGCTCACCAACAAACGCAAGGGCGGAGCTCGTCCAACGCACGTGGAGGTCGTTGAACAACTGCACATTGAAATTCACACGATCAACACAAATACGATGTTTTTATAATTAACATAATCGGAAAATATGTGACCTAACTCATAATTTACAAAATTATGACCCCGTGGGCCTCTAGAAGGCCGAAAAGCACCTTCTCGTTCAACAGAAGGCAGAAGAGGTGTCGGGGTCGGGGCTTAGTGGTGTCGGGAGTCAGTGCCGTCGATGGTCGGTGATGTCGGGTGTCGGTGGTCGGGAGTCGGGTTAAATGCGTCGATGGTCGGGGGTCAGTGTCATCGGGGGTCGAGGGTCACTAGCGTCGGGGGTAGGGGTCTTTTCGATCAACAAGAGGCCAAAGAGGTGTCGGGGGCCCGGGGTTGGGGGTTAGTGGCGTCGGGGGTCGGGGGTAGGGGGTCGGGGGTCGAGGGTCAGTGGCGTCGGGGGTCGGGGGTCGGGGGTCAGTGGTGTCGGGCGTCGGGAGTTGGGGGGAGGGGGTCAGTGGTGTCGGGCGTCGGGGGTCGGGGGTCGGGAGTCGGGTGTCAGTGGCGTCGGGGGTCGGGGTCGAGGGTCGGGGGTTGGTGGCGTCGGGCGTCGAGGGTTGGTGGCGTCGGGCGTCGGGGGTCGAGAGTTGGGTGTCGGGGGTTAGTGGTGTCGGGTGTCGGGGGTCGGGAGTCGGGTGTCAGTGGCGTCGGGGGCCGGGGGTCGAGGGTCGGGGGTTGGTGGCATCGGGCCTCGGGGGTTGGTGGCGTCGGGCGTCGGGGGTCGTGGGCGGGGGGTCGGGGGTCGGGGTCCTTTTCTTTCTTCTTCTCCTCTCTCCTCTTTTTCTTCTTCTTCTTGTATATCCCTTGTGACCTCACTCGGCCTCCATAACTCTAACTTTCTATTAACCCCCGTTACTAGAAATGGAAACTATCTAGAATCTAGTGTTTTTTTGATTTTTGCTTTCCTCCTTGAAAGAAGAGACCACCATTGCAAAAGCACAAACAAGCAACCGATGCATATATCTCGGGATAACTTTCATTTTTCTTCTAGTTTATTATTCTCTTATTTTCTTCTAAGTTTTTTTTCTATCTATTTTTTTTCTATCTACTTTTTCTACCTAATAAACTAACTATCTAATTTAACATAAAAAACAGAAAAAAAAACTAAACCTAGCACTAAACTACATATTCTTCTTCTACTTTTTCTACCTTTTCTTTTTATTATTCGGACTTTCTAGCAAAAAAGAAGAAGAAACAACAGGAACAAAAACAAAACAAAAAAGAAAAACACTAACCGGAGGGGAGGGCGTCGGGGTCGCCGGCACAGGGGAGGTGTGGCTGGGGCGGCGACCGAGAGGGAGGTGGGAGGGGCCGGCGGCGGACGGGAGGGAGGCGGGAGGGGGCGGCGGTCGGGAGGGAGGTAGGATGGGGGGCGCCGGGAGGGAGGTGGGAGGGGGCCGCGGCGGCCGGGAGGGATGTGGGAGGGGGGCGCGGCGGCCGGGAGGGTGGTGGGCGGGGGGCGGCGGTCAGGAAGGAGGTGGGAGGGGGCGGCAGTTGGGAGGGAGGTGGGAGGGGGGCGGCGGTCGGGAGGGCGGCGGCGCAGGTGGATGGGGAGGGGAGCTACCGCGGCGGCGGGTGGGCAGACGACAGCGCGTGCGTGCGAGAGAGAGAGAGAGGAGAGAGAGGGGGTAGGCGGGCAGGGCGTGGGTGGGGGTGGGAGTCGTTAGGGGAGGCGCCCAAGCCGTTAGGGCCATGTCCCCTTTGCCGTCTGCAAAGGGAGGGTGGCGGACGACAAGGGGGCGGGGTGGGTGGGGGTGGGCTTTCGGCCGTTGGGGGGGCTTTGCCGTCTGCCCACCCTTTGCCGTCCGCATAGGGCTCCTTTGCCGTCCGCCAGCAGACGGCAAAGAGGTGGCCGACGGCAAATAAAACCTTTGCCATCAGCCACCTCTTTGCCGTCAGCACTGTGCCAACTGACGGCAAAGAGTACCTTTGCCATGCGTCAGCAGACGACAAAGGCAAGGCAGACGGCAAAATTCTCAATTCCAGTAGTGCTTCCTCAAAATAGCCACCATACCTACCTATTATGGCATTTTCATAGCCATTCTGAGATACATTGCCATGCAACACCTACCATTCCGTCTGAAGACTTGTGTTGTCACTTTCAAATTGCCATTGCATGATTGTAAGATAGCTAGCGAGATGTTTCAACGTCATACGCTAAGCTAGATCGTTGCACATCCCGATACACTGCCGGAGGCATTTCCTATAGAGTCATCATTGCTCTAAGTATTGAGTTGTGAGTAAAGAAAAGCGTGATGATCATCATTATTAGAGGATTGTCCCATGTGAAGAAAAATGAAAAGAGGCCAAAGTTGCCCACGCAAAAAAATGATGAAAAGAGGCCAAAGATCCCAAACAAAAAAATGGGAGAAAAATAGAGAAGGGACAATGCTACTATCTTTTTCCACACTTGTGCTTCACAATAGCACCATGTTCTTCATGATTGAGAGTCTCTTGTTTTGACACTTCCATATACTAGTGGGAATCTTCATTATATAACTTGGCTTGTGTATTGCAATGATGGGCTTCCTCAAAATTGTCCTAGGTCTTCGTGAGCAAGCAAGTTGGGTGCACACCCACTAGTTCTCCTTTTGAGCTTTCACACACTTATAGCTCTAAGTGCATCTGTTGCATGGTAATCCCTAATCATTCACATTGATATTTATTGATGGGCATCTCCATAGCCCGTTGATACGCCGAGTCGATGTGACCATCTCCTCCTTTTTGCCTCACAACCTCCACCACACTCTATTCCACCTATAGTGCTATATCCATGGCTCACGCTCATGTATTGTGTGAGAGTTGAAAAAGTTTGAGAAAGTAAGAGTGTGAAAACAATTAGTTGGCCAATACCGGGGTTGTGCATGATTTAAATTCGTTGTGTGGGGGATGATGGAGCATAGCCAGACTATATGATTTTGTAGGGATAACTTTCTTTGGCCTTGTTATTTCAAAAGTTCATGATTACCTTGCTAGTTTGCTTGAAGTATTATTGTTTTCATGTCAATAGTAAACTATTGTTTTGAATCTTACAGATCTAAACATTCATGTCACAAGAAAGAACTAACAAAGGATAAATATGTTAGGTAGCATTCCACATCAAAAATTCAGTCTTTATCACTTTCCTACCCGAGGACGAGCATGAGTTAAGCTTGGGGATGCTTGATACGTCTCCAACGTATCTATAACTTTTGATGGTTCCATGTTATTATCTTGTCAACTTTGGATATTTTGTATGCATTTTATATCTTTTTTGGGACTAACCTATTAACTCAGTGCCAAGTGCCAGTTCCTGTTTTTTCCGTGTTTTTGACCGTTTTCAGAGGAGAATATTAAACGTAGTCCAAACGGAATAAAATCATCGGGATTTTTTCCGTAACAGAAGATACGCAGGGAACTTGAGAACCAAGGAAAAGGATCCCGGGGGAGGCAACAAGCCCCCCTAGCCGCGGCCTGGGGGGCGCCTACCAGGCTTGTGGTCCCTCGTGGCTCCTTTGCCCTACTTCTTCCTCGTATAAATTCCCTAAAAATCCAAAACTGCCAGAGGGAGCCACGAAAATACTTTTTCGTCGCCGCAAGCTTCTGTTTCCGCAAGATCCCATCTGGGCACGTTCTGGTGCCCTCCCGGAGGGGGATTCGGACATGGAGGTCTTCTTCATCAACACCATTGCCTCTCCGATGATGCGTGAGTAGTTCACCACAGACCTTCGGGTCCATAGCTAGTAGCTAGATGGCTTCTTCTCTCTCTTGGATCTTCAATACAAAGTTCTCCATGATCTTCATGGAGATCTATCCGATGTAATCTTCTTTTGCGGTGTGTTTGTCGAGATCCGATGAATTGTGGATTTATGATCAGATTATCTATGAATATTATTTGAGTTTCCTCTGATCTCTTATATGCATGATTTCATATCCTTGTAATTCTCTTCGAGTTGTGGGTTTCGTTTGGCCAACTTGATCTATAATTCTTGCAATGGGAGAAGTGCTTGGTTTTGGGTTCATACCGAGTGGTGTCCTCACCCAGTGACAGAAGGGGTAGCGAGGCACGTGTCGTGTTGTTGCCATCAAGGATAAAAAGATGGGGTTTATATCTATTGCATGAATTTATCCCTCTACATCATGTCATCTTGCTTAAGGCGTTACTCTGTTTGTTATGAACTCAATACACTAGATGCATGCTGGATAGCGGTCGATGTGTGGAGTAATAGTAGTAGATGTGGACAGTATCGATCTACTTGTCTCGGACGTGATGCCTATATGTATGATCATTGCCTTAGATATCATCATGACTTTGCACGGTTTTATCAATTTCTCGATAGTAATTCATTCACCCACCGTAATACTTGTTATCATGAGAGAAGCCTCTAGTGAACACTATGACCCCGGGGTCTACTTCACATCATATTTTCAGCTCTACACTTTTACTTTGTTGCACTTTCAACCTTCAGATCCCACCTTGCAATTAATCATGAAGGGATTGACAACCCCTTTATAGCGTTGGGTGCAAGTTTGTTTGGTTTTTCACAGGTACATTGGTGACTTGTCTTGATACTCCTACTGGATTGATACCTTGGTTCTCAAACTGAGGGAAATACTTACTGCTACAGTGCTGCATCACCCTTTCCTCTTCAAGGGAAAAACCAACGCAAGCTCAAGAGGTAGCAAGAAGAATTTCTGGCGCCGTTGCCGAGGAGTATCAAGTCAAGAATAGTTTCCCTTCAACGTGTCAATTTATGGCACCAGGGACTATTATAAGTGAAGCTTATCCAAGTAACTGTCGCAAACGCATCTCTTGCATTTACTTTTTTGCCTTTTGCCTCTCGTTTTCCTCTCCCCCACTTCTGAAAAGCAAACTAAGGGAAATACTTGCTGCTACTGTGCCGCATCACCCTTTCCTCTTCAAGGGAAAAACCAACGCAAGCTCAAGAGGTAGCAAGACTCACCATGAAATGTCCACACCGTATAATCATACGTAAAACCCCTCCTCTGTAGGTGTTTACCCATTTCAGCCTCTATCCTCTTTTTAAAGTTGCCACACCTAGGACAAGGGCACCAGTTTGTTGTCTGGCCATTTGCAAATGTGGCTTTTACAAACTCTTTGGTTTTTAAAACCATTCTTTGGTCACCTCTTTCTAACTAGTGTGACCGGTGTACACCCACGCACGATCACTCATCTTGCCTAACTACTAAACACACAAGATATATATATATATAATTCAGCATATATATTCATCAGTTATCAAGTTTGTCAGTTTTATTACGTCCATTCAACCTACACGCTAATAGGTAAAGATAGGTCATAATCCCACCCGAGTATGTGTAGATTGGGTTCATTTTCCCGTGCTCTGCTCCGGATCCGATGCAATATTTTGGTAGCACCTTCCTTTTGTTCTCCTGATAGACGTCTCAACAATAAACAGAGAGGATGTGTAACCGGAGAACAACAGGGAGGCACTGGCGAAATTCTGCATTGGATCCAAAGCAGAGCATATGGGAAAATGAACCCAATCTACACATACTCGGGCTGTCAATGGATAATGTTGGACAATTCAAAAAATCACGGTTATAAATATGCAAATGCATGCATATTTATAAATGTAACCCTTTCGAACTGGAGACGCATACTGGTCACCTATAGCTAGCAAGTTTCATCGGCACGAAGACCGGAACAAAGCAAATGAAGGGGGCGGAGGAGATGTCATTTGTGCTCACCCATGAACGCACGGGCGGAGCTCGTCGAACACCAGACCCTCGCAGCGACGAAAACAACTGCACATTGAAATCCCAAGATGAGTAACATAGCATTATTGTTTTTTCCTTCAACCTAACTAAATATTTACAACAGGATGCCACCGCCAAGTTGTAGAAAAACAACTCGCGCTGCTCGTTTCGTCCACGCGGAGGCACCCCTACCCAAAATATATGTCATTCAGGGTTCCGTCGACGTTGAGGCACCCCTAACCTATATAGATGTCATTTAGGGTTCCATCGATGCTAAGGAACCCCCTAACTCGCTCGTCCCCAGCGCCTCAGGTATGGCGATGCACGGTCGACGGGTCAGCACGCCATCTCTTCCGGTTTCGGAGACCTCTCTTTTGTGACTCTCCTCTCCTCTCCGATGATGCCCGCCGTCACCCCGGACCGAGGGATTCTCGGCATGGGCATCGATGCCGGGACCACCATATCTCTCCCTAATAATAAAGCATCGATGGCTTCTGTCGTCCGTCGTCGGCACTTTTGTACAAAAGTCCCTCTGCTTCTGGGTATTCAACCGACAGTCCCTATGTAAGTGGATCTGGAAAAAAACATTTCGAGTTTAGAAAATAACCCTTGCGTCATGTAATAAGTCCGCCCACGCTCCTTATCCACGCGGTTGGGGACGACGGTTGCTCGATGAGGAAGGACAGCGACGACTGCTCGATGCGGAATGCCGACGGCGACTGCTCGGCAGGGGCTGGATCGGTGCGCTGTAGAGGATTGGGAGGCCGATTTGGAGGTAGGGGGTGAGGAAAAGATCAGAGAGGGCATCACCGAGGAACGGAGCCCCGTGGGTGCAGCCGGAACAAACGACAGGTGGGGCGGTGGGAGCTTGGGTGTCAGATCCAAAGGGAGCATCACCGAGGAACGGAGCCCCGTGGGTGCAGGTGAGGCGGTGGGAGAGATCCAGAGGGAGTTAGTGTGAAGGGAATGAGTTGCAGGGGCAGCCGACGACGGCGTCGTTCGTCGGACAAGAAGCCAAAAGCGAGGGTCTCCAGGCGTCAGGCTTGAGGGGGAGCTGCTTCAGGCGTGGATGGCTGGATGGAGAAGTACCACTGCGTGGTCGGTGGAGAAGATAAGAAGTGAGCGATGAAAAAATAATTCTCAATGGGATTGAGTGCGTGTTGCTACTGTTTTCTCTCTTGCTAGATGTTGATCTGTGCTAGCATACAAGTACGAGTGTTGTTTGAGCCTACAATATTTTAATCTTAATTATAAATACATTAATAGTTACAGTACTTAAAAGATGTGTGACTGGAATATTAGAAAGATTTGTTTAAAAAATATTGAAAAGAAATAATATTTCTTGATGGAAAAGATATTTGGGGCTCACCTCTAGACTACCTAATCATCAATATATTCCTCGAGTCTTGATGTTTTCATGCCGTTGATGAAAGAAAGAGGAGGGAAGGATGAAGAGTTGGGAGAATACGACAACAATGCATCCTGTTTGAAATGGGTCTCGAGGAGTGGTTGTGTCCTATTTTGCCCTGCATGCCAGCTAGGGAGAGAGAGAGAAGCATGTGGTCATGGCTACGCCGACTATGTCCTCCTTCCGTGCACCACCTCCATTCCTGTGGCTACACCCCTTCGTCATACCATCTCACCCGCAACTCCACATGTCCTAATCCTTATCATGTTCGACCTTTAATGATAGTATCAAGGGAAGTAGCCGTGTTGGCGTAGTCGGTGTGCTCCTACTGCTGACGGTAGTACATCAACAAAAAAGTACCAAGCATTGCAAATTCTTTACTATCTAACGGACCGTTTTATATTTGAAGTGGTCAAGTAATAAATATGAATTTATGATAAAACGAGAAAGAATATAATAGATTTAGAAATAAAGCTCAGTATTTCACCAATGATAGATAAAATATACGTAAACCCTGGAATTTATTTCATACATATTGCAACGCATGGTTTTTTTTGCTAAAACATCAACTTTTATTAGAAAATAATAAAATTCTCACGTTTAACCATGTTATCAATGTTTATTAAAATCAATGTAAAAACTGATGCACCATGGAACATGAAGTAGGTTATGTCAATTTTTTTGTCTGGTGCATTGCACAGGCATTTGTACTAGTACATCTATCTATCTATACATCTATCTATCTATACTATCCACTCCACTATATACTACTCCCTGTGTCGTAAAATAATTGTCTCAACTTTATACTAGTTTCAGTATAAATTTGTATTAAGCTTAATACACTTATTTTGAAATGAAGTATCTATCTATACTATACTATGTATCTATACTATGCGCCGGAATCGCGCTCCATGCAAAGTAGCGATGCCTTGCATGCCCGATTGTTTGATGTGTGTGCCCGACTGTTTCATGCGTTTATACGATGGTATGTATATCGAAAATACAAGGGAGCCGTGCGCTGGCATGCTATCATTCTACGTGGGCCTCGGGCACGCGTGGCTGCGCAAGCACGCAATGTGCCTGCTGGGCTGCTTTGAAAAATAACACACTTAGCTGGTGGTAGGTTGGGCTCGTAGGATATGAAATTCCGGTTCGACGGGCCCATCTGGTGATGCAGGCAACTTAACCCCGAAAAGTGCAACTTATTTCCCTCTGGTTCGAGAAAGAAAAAACTTTGACAAAGCGCGAAATCACTAGTTAGCGAATACACCTTCCAATGATTACTCTCACCTTCACAAATTATGACAATTGGCACACTGCATCCGTGCCACTTGACGCAACCTGAAAGTTTTTTCCTTTTTCATAAATCCGTATTTTCAAAACGTTTTATCTCCTAAAACGTGCGTTCAAATCTTGAATCGTTTTCACTATTAGCTTTCTCGCGTCGAGATCTTATCTAGATCGCAGGTTGATAGGTTTTAACGAACTTTTTTTTTCATGAAAAAAACCGGAAGAAAAAAACCGGACAAAAGAACCGTGCCTCACGCAATAGAAAAAAAAAGAAAAAGCGGTTTTTTCCCTTTCCGAGAGGCACGGGTCGTGCCTCTCGCGAAGGCAAAACCGTGCCTCTCGCGGATAAAAAAGAGAACAGAAAGCGTGTTTTCCCCTTTTCGGGAGAGACACGCTAGCAAAGGCAAAACCGTGCCTTTCGCGGAAGCAAAACCGTGTCTCTCGCAAAAAAACAAAAAACACGTTTTTCCCTTTCGGGAGAGGCACGGGTCTGCCTCTCGCGAAGGCAAAACCGTACCTTTCGCGGAAGTAAAACCATACCTCTCGTAAAAAACAGAAAACACGTTTTTCCTTTCCAAAAGGCACGGGCGTGCCTCTTACGAAGGCAAAACCGTGTCTTTCGTGAAAGCAAAACCGTGCATCTCGCAAAAAAATATAAACGCGTTTTTTCCTTTCCGAGAGGCACAACTATGCCTCTCGCGAAGGCAAAACCGTGTCTTTTCCTGAAGCAAAACCGTGCCTCTAAAAAAACAGAAAACATGTTTTTCACGTAAAAAAAGAAAACGCGTTATTTCGCGGAAAAATTTGATTTTTTGTCCAAAAGTTACGAAAGACCGACGAAAAACCATAACATCAAAAAATTTCAAAAAAGACCACTCAAAAAAGACGAAAACACATGAAAAAAAATAAAAAAAATCCGAAGGAAACACTCAGAACGTGACACGTGCCGGCGGCTGAAAACACGGGAGCCCTCGCTGGAAGGCTTCCAAGGAAACGCTTCATACTAGTTGCTCTCGACAAAGCGCCATCAAACAACCAGCTAAAAGGACCAGGTTCTGTTGAATCTGCATGCGGCAAGGCCACAAGAGCACTACATGTCCACATCGCGGTGATCTTCCAAAGGCTCCGAGGAAGTCGGTTCTCTGCTCCAGGTGCAGCTTGAGATTGTCTCAAAAAACGGTGCGGCTTGAGAGGCCACATGAGGAACACGTGTATCAGCCCGCGGCCAAAGCTGATTTGAATGACTATGTTGTATTTTATGTTCGAAAGTTGAACTTCTGGCTGAAAATTCAGATGTTTGTCGCTTGAAAAAAGCAGTGGGTGTATTTGAGATTGTGTTGTAGTCAGAGTGCTAATAGCCATTCTGCATTTTACAAACCTATGACTGTCTGAATCTGAATTGTCATTGTTGTAAGCAAGTTATTCGGAATTTCAAATTAACTGTGTCCACTGGCTAAAATGTCAGGGTTATTTTGAGTTCTTGCTGATTTGCTTCTTTTGTATAATTTTTCACCTTGTTCAAGTTCAAGTGCAAGTCGGCTATCACTTGATTTGCATGGTTTTTGTTTCCTTCAAATTTGCACGAATAGTTGACCGAAAAAAAAGAAATACCGTCGAAAACAGAGCGTGACTAAAATAAAAAAAATGAGATTCCTCGCTTGTGTTGACGAAGTCAATCCCATGTCCTGGTTTGTCATGCACATGTGTTTCTGTCATCGTACGCGTGTGACCGTGCCAAGCAGCTCTACACGCACTGCTGTGCCGACTATTATATGTGAGCTGCCACTGTTTACTTGTTAGCAAATATGGCATTGTGCAACCGCCTCTACTACAAATACAAATATTTACATACCAACTTTGTAGTCGCGACAACCAGACACAGACCATATACCGGCCTACAGATACAAATACAATATTTACATACCAACTTTGCAGTCGCGACAACCAGGCACAAACCATATACCGGCCTACAGGTAGCTCAGCCACCAAAGTGCATTTCCGATATATCTATACTATATATACATCTATTAAAAACAGAAAAAAAATAGAAAAAGAGGTGGGAGAGCCCTCTCGGGGCAGGAGCTCACCAGATGGGGGAGGCAGGGGGCATCGAGCGGCCGTCGTTAGGGCCGCCGGCCTCGGGGCAGTGCCGCGGCGGGGCGTCGGGGCAGAGGGCTCGGGACAGCGGTGGCGACGGAGCGGCGGGATGGGGGTGGCCGCTGGGCAAGGGCACGGGATGGCGGCGACGACGTCGACAGGTGAGGCGGTAACAACAACGGCGGCAGCGGCGAGAGGGAGAGGGAGATAGATGAGCGCAGGGGGGGAGTGGGGAGAGGCGGGGCGTGAGGTGACCGTTTAGGGCAATGCCCTCTTTGTCGTCTCCTAGCAGACGACAAAGAGGGTCATCCGTTAGGTTAGTCAATGGTGTGCTCCAGTGGCCCCCATCCCCTCTTTGTCGTCTGCCTTGCCTTTCTTTGTCGTCTGCTAGCAGACGACGAAGAGGCAATAGACGACAAAGAGGTGACCTAACCAACACCGGCCCCCCATGGGCCCACCATCCTCTTTTGCGGTCTGCCATTGGCCTCTTTGCTGTCAGCTAGTTGTCGAAAAAGAAAGAACTCACAACATAATTGAATTTTGCCATGAGTCATTTCTTTGTCGTTTGCTTTCTGAGAGCAGACGGCAAATTCTGTCTTTTCCGTGAGCTCGCAGACGACAAAGAGGCGACAGATGGCAAATTATCAGATTCCAGTAGTGATAAAGACTACTTGAGGTTCTCCAAGAAGAATCTTGAAGAAACCATCGAGAAATAATTACATGCTGAACGAAACACCTTGAAGAACCACTTGGAGAACACCAGAATGGAATGATGATAGGAAATAATTAAAGGTTGAAAAGAATAAGATCGAGGCCTTGCAAAGATTTAGATGAAGCTTCACAAAGACATACTCGAGAAAAGCTTGGAACTCCGGAAAAGAAAGATGAACAAATTAGAATCTAGAATTGATATCATGAGCCACTCCGAAAGAAGAATTGAAATCACTTTGATGAAAACTAGAATAAGAATTATGTTATGCTTATCCTTCATCAAGTTAAACTGATGGCAAGCAACAGATTTGCATACCACTTATTCTTCATGAAAAAGATTGAAGAGAGATGTAGGGCGCAAACTTGAAGAAGCCTTTAATGAAACACCGGTAAGAATTCACAAATGAATGAGGATACCCAAATGAATGGAAATACATGGGAACAAAGAGACTATAATCCATCTGAGAGAAAACTTGAACAAGGCACCAGAATAATTGAGCAACGAACGAAGATACAACAATTGAGAAGAAATTGAGAATGAAAGCTGAAAGCTGAGAACGAAGAAATCTTCTGAAATGATGGCCTTCGGAGGATTAACAAATGAAAGCAACTATGAAATGCACCGAATAGATATGGAAGGAATTACTCATGATCGAAAACAATTTGAAAGGATAGCAACAAGCTGAAACCAAGAATCTTCAAAAGCATGGACCAAGATTTAAGAGAAACTCTCGTTCGATCTTCAATGCTGAGAATGATGGCAAGAAGCACCATCAAGAATTACTGAGACACTCTCGAATGATGAATAAAGAAAGGTTGAGCCAACAATGAAAAATAATTCGAAACGATCTTGGAGAAGGAATATGACTGATGGAATACATTCTTACGTCATATATGAAAAGAACTTGAGATCTTCGGAAAAAATAGAAGAGCCAAGTAAGATCGTGGGAAAACCTGTGGATTGTGGGCCTAGTAAAAGAGAACCCCGTTGAATGGATTGCTAAGAAGATTGATTGCACCGGTATAAATGAAAACTTCACGCGGTGAGCACCTCGAAATAATTGAAAGGATTGAAGAAAACACGAATCTTTAGAGATATCTTCAGCACTCCGGATAGAATAGAGATGGATGAATAAACAAGAGAGACTTGGCTGAGAATTTCTAACACAAGAAAGCATTGGACAAACGAAAAGGATATGACAAACCCTGAAAGGTTCAATTGAATCCACAGGGGAAGAAAATAAAATGAAGAAATGATGAATTTGAAGCCCCTGAGCATCTTCACAATGAATCGCCGGATAAAACACAAAAGAGAAGATAGCGGAAGTATAAATGATAAGAAAGGCACTAGGATGATAATTTAATCACTGAAGAAAAGGGTGGGAGGGCGGGGAAAACAAAGACAACTTGGGACAGATGAGATGAACTTCGAAAAGAAATGAGGGATTGATTTTGGAAATATTCGAGATGATTGAATTAACTTGAAGAGCAACACAGAGGTTGAAAAAAAATTACATGACAATTGATAGAGCAAAAGGATCAGCATTCCCGCAAAAATATAAGAACACCGCTTAGGAAAGATATGAAATCACCAATTGACAATGAAGCAACTCAAATTACCATATTCCAACAAAATAAGTATGAGGCCTACGAAACAAGCCTGAAACAAATATATGACAGAGATTTCATCCGATATTTTCGTGGTAAGGTTCGCACGGTCTCGATCGTACCTTGGATTGCCATATTGAAATAACGCTCGAATATGCTCCCTAGGCATAGCGAACAACAAGGCTTGACGAAGCATATCTGATGATATACATATATATCGAGCCTGTCCTCTATAGGAACGACCGTGAACAAACGAATCCACTAGATGTCAAACCCCAACCTCACATCATGCATCTGGTGAAACATATCCTACGTAACTACTTGAATTCCCACCTGAGAACTTTCGAAATTTTCCAGTTATGCAATCGGGTCCATGTATACAAGGAGTAAAATCCATCACTCAACTCCTAGCAATAGCACTACTCGTCTAGTGTATCACATCCGTCAACACATAACCAGAGATCTCGAAAACTCATCTATCTCGAGCCCTCGAAAACACAACGATACAAAATATGTCAGTACATCTGAACTATCTCCACCAGTACTGGGGATGCTAGACTCCTCTCGCCACTACTAGTATTAAAGCAATTTCGAACATCCTCCGTCCTGAGATACTAAGAAATCTGCATGCTAACAATGTGCCAAGAATCTCGTGGAGCTCAACTCACCAGAAGAAATCAAGTCAGACAGGAGGCACCAAGTCAAAACTCCGTCACATTGACATCATATAGATTTCGAAATACCCATGTGATCCTAAAAAATTGAGTGAGAAGAGGAGTAGAATTCAAATTGTTACATCAAGATTCCGCACCACAGCGTAGAAGAGGAGTAAAAGGAATCCTACTCTCGATATATAACTAGACTCAAAGTAGTTTTTCACTAGACTCGACTCGGCCAAGTTCGATCAATCAAGGTGGATCCTAGGTCGGTACTACCGTGATACCAACTTGTAACGCCCAAGATGCGATCATATCCTTATTTTGGCTCAAGGGCCTCGACAGGGATAGAAGCGCGTATCGTTGTTTTGCAACAATGGATATCATTACAAGTACATGTATAGAAGAGATGAGTATATGGAATTGGCTTACACTCGCCACAAGCTACAACATGAACATCTCAATACAACAATACATTCAAACATAAAGTAGAAGAGCAGGGTCCGACTACGAACGAAATCAAATGATAAAAGAACGACGTCCATCCTTGCTATCTTAGGCTGCCGGACTAGAACCCATACTAGATCGGTGATGAAGAAGAAGAAGAAACTCCAAATAGAACAATCGTTGCGCTCACGTCAAAGCATTGCTTTACCTATACCTTCAACTGTTGTTGTAGTAATTTGTGAGCCACATGCACTCAGCAATATCATTTCCAAAGGTATCAAGACTAGCAAAGCTTAATGGGTGAGGTATGGTTAAGTGGTGAGGCTGCAACAAGTGACTAAGTATTTTTATTTGAGGTGGCTAACTTACGAGTACAAGAATAAAGGGGGGGTGATCTACGCATAACGGACGAGAACTGATGATGGTCAAATGAATGATCGTAAACACCTACTTACGTCAAACATAATCCCATCGTGTCCTCTCTCGGATAAGAACTCACGAGACGAGACAATCACGGTTACACACATAGTTGGCATATAAAAATTAAGTTTACTTCAAGTTTGCTATGAACGACTGTTAAACAAAGTTTCCAAGTTTCCACATAACCGCGGGCATGAATTTTCCAAAAGATTTAACAGTGCATGGGTGCTCCAACTAGTCCATCACAAATTACCACAAGCTGCGTCGAAAAATTCAACCACGAAAGCCCCGTAATCTCCTCGACTTCCTAGTGGAAAACCTCAACCTCGAGATAGTCCAAAGTATCCTTAGAATCCCTCACACAAGATATTTTGTAAAAGGTAAAACAAATCCAGCAAGGCTGCCCGAAGTGTCGACGAACCCGATAGGATCCGCGTATCTCGTTCTCAGGACCCGACCGGATGGGAAAGCCTACGAATAAAACCAAACCTCAAGTTTCCCCGCAGTCTACCTTTTTTGGACCAAGAATCATGAGGAGCACTGGCCCGGGTTGTTGATTGATTATCCAAGGGGTCCGGGAAATCCCTATGCAATTTCATTAGTTATTAGGCAAATGTAGTACCAAAGTTGGCCTTGCCACATGAGTTTAAGCTAAGACGAATTATCAAGGGGTCCCATAACAACCCAAGAATGTCAGGAGCGCTCAATTATAGAACATAACACAAACACACAAGTAACTCAAGCATGTTAGGAGCATAGATGGAACAAAACACCGAGCTAGAAGGCCAAGCCTTCCACCTTTTACCAAGTATATAAGTTCATTAAATTAATTAGCAATAATATGATGATATAACAAGGAACCCATGTTGTCACATGGAAGCAACTACACCTGCAACTAGCAATGCTATAAGAAGGCTGAGCAAGTAGTAACATAGCGAAACAAGGTTTGCTGGGATGTGGAGGGTTAGTGGCTTTTCATGGCAATGTTGGGAGGCTGAACATAACAGGCGCTAGGCAGCGAGACATAGCGAAAAAAACGATACAACTGGCATGACAATGATAGTAGTGGTATCTAGGAAAATGATCATCTTGCCTGAGATCCCACTTGGAAGAATAACGAATCCATGAAGTAGATGACCAACGTAGTCGAACGGATCCTCATACTCCGAAGCGGTTCGGAACTCTATCAAGAAGAAACAATCTGAAAGAACAATCAACACACGATAACACCATAACATATGCATGATATGATGTGCAAACAAATATGATGCATGTACGGTTTAATTATGCAAGGCACGACATGACAATGCACAACAATCAAACACTACACATTAAGTGAAGCTCAATATGAAACGAGGTGCATTTTGACGGAACTCCACATTCACTTTCTTTAGTTCACTCCCGCTTATTTACACGACAAGTCTCAATGTTGTTAAACTTGGCAAGAGGTGAAGCATAAATAAACTACACTATCTAGGCATTTTAAATGAGGCAAGAAACAACATGTAGCATTTCCGAAATGACCCCACATGTTAATGTCGAAATTAGTACAAATCTGAACTAAACATGTTTTATACTTGTTAAACATGAAAATAAAGCAGATCATGTGATTCTTGTCAATTTGCATATATAGATCATTTAAAACGGAACTACGGTCTAAAAGGTATGAGCAACGCAAGATGATAAGCCACCAATGCGAAATGCATGCAAATGACAACCACAAGCATGTTATTCACATATGCAACAAGATATTACGAAGCTACATGAAATTGTAAGCAAGTTTAAATCAGGCCGGAAAAATGAATAATAATTCTAAAAAGTCCCCATATGCAAATTAAGATTTTGGTATTGTTCTTCCTATAACCTAATTTTAGATTTGTTAAACAGCAAAATAAATGTTAAAATGTTGTTGTACACATTTTTCTAGCCAAGTTACATATATAAAACATTTTAATTGGAGCTACGGTTAATTAGTTATGAAATAAATCATTTTATCACGACATTTGAGCAAATTAAAATAAAACAACAAGTTAAATTTTTTAACCATTGTTCAAAGTTAGATATTGTGAAAATACACAAAATTCTAAGCATTTTCCATGTATGAAGTTTTTAAATGTGATGCATGATTAATTTGTTATGAATTAAATCATTTTAATATCTCATCAAACAAAACAATGCAAACAGCAAGTTGAAATGATCTTACCATTAATGAAAGTGCAATATTATTAATCTACATAAAATTCTGGACATTTTACATATCTAAATTATTTTAATCCGATGCACTCGTAATTTTCTATTAACATTTTCAAACATGGCATTTTTCTGTAATTAAAATGTCCCGGATAATGTTAAAATTCACTAACAGTAAAAAATGCTATACGGGCCGAAACAACATGCGCGACATAGCTATAATGCGTAAAGTGCGCTAGATAGTAAAGAGGACGGCCACCTTAGCAGACTGCAACCTCGGCGAGGAAGCAGGCCGACGGGACGGAGTGTTGGACGGGGCCTTGGTCAATGGCGTCGGCGTGGAATGGAGGGAGCTGGGCCTTAGCGGGACAACGCGGGGGACACAGGCGACCCAAGCGCGATATGCATGCCATCTCACACGGGCGAGACGGTCGACCCCATCGGTCAACACGGGCAGGACCTGTTCGTCTCTCGGGCACATGGAGAACACGGGCGCCACGGGAGCTACTCTTGCGAGGGATTCGACGGAGAAGAAACAACAAGGCCGGAGGATGGTCGTGGGGGGCGGTCAGGATTGGGGGCGGCTGCTTGGCTCTCGACGTGGTTGCCGACCTCCCGCTGGATCATGGCGGACAGGGGCTTGGCAAGGCAGGGCAACTCCAGCAAGGCGAGGAGAGGGGCATTCGGTGGTTGGAGAGGCGGGCAAGGACGACATGGCAACGCGGCTACGACAAAATTGCTCGGATCTGAGCAGCGTACGACCAAATAGCTCGGATGTGGCCGAGGTTGGAGGCAGGGATGGGACGGGCGGCATTCGCGAGGCTGGCTGGTGAGGAGGAACTCGGGCATGGGGAGGAGATCGACAAGGCAGGGCGACAACGCTACAGGAAGGCAGACGGGGAGTTGACGTATATACTTCTCGTCCCTAGTTGGACCCCAAGTAGAAGGTGTATATGTCGTCAACAAAAAATTTCCCTCACACGGAGACTGTAAGGTTTATCAAATCAGAAGGACTCCTAGTCTCAACAAGTAGGTGTCTTCCACCCTGGTGCTAGCATAAGACGTGGACCTGCACACACAACAAATAACTTTACTCCCAACAAGTACACAGAGGTTGTCAATCTCTCTGGCCTTTTAGTTTGCAAAGGATCAAAACACAAGCGGAAATGTAATAGTGATTGCAATGGAAAAGTAAAGAAAGCGGTAAATGGTGTAGGTGTAAGCAATGATGGTGATAAGGACCGGAGTCACATGATGTTCACTAGTGATGTCTCTCTCCCAGAAGACGATAAACAACAATGCTAGGGTAAACAAATCACATTTGGGCAATTGACAGAATTATGATCGCACCGCAATGCTAATTATGCTCCCTGATAGTTAGAGGTTCAATAGTAATGGGCAATACGTCAAGTCAAGTAGACCGTTTATTCGTCAACATCTACTTATTAATCATCCACCTTGAGATACCTATCCAGAACATCTCTCCGGTATTAAGTTGCGATCCCCACCCAAAGTGTAAACTCAAAGCAACGGACAACTGCATTAAGGAACTATGCGTAAGGTAAACAATCCTTCCAACCGTGGTCACAAGCACCGTAGTTTTCTCCCTGGTGGCAACAAGCACATCCCATAGTCTTATGTTTCTGTCACTCAAGCTAGATGATGACCCACAAGTATAGGGGATCAATCGTATTCCTTTCGATAAGTAAGAGTGTCGAACCCAACGAGGAGTAGAAGGATCTGACAAGTGGTTTTCAGTAAAGAAATATCTGCAAGCACTGAAATTATCGGTAACAAGTGATTGTGTGGTGAGATGATTCGTAGCAAGCAACAAGTAACAAAAGTAGCAACGGTGCAGCAAAGTAGCCCAATCCCTTTTGTAGCAAGGGACAAGCCTGGATAAAGTCTTATAGAAGGAAAAACGCTCCCGAGGACACACGGGAATTTCTGTCATGCTAGTTTCATCATGTTCATATGATTCGCGTTTGTTACTTTGATAGTTTGATATGTGGGTGGACCGGCGCTTGGGTACTGCCCTTACTTGGACAAGCATCCCACTTATGATTAAACCCTCTCGCAAGCATCCGCAACTACGAAAGAAGAATTAAGACAAAGTCTAACCATAGCATTAAACCAGGGATCCAAATCTACCCCTTACGAAGCAACACACAAACTAGGGTTTAAACTTCTGTCACTCTAGCAACCCATCATCTACTTACTACTTCCCAATGCCTTCCCCTAGGCCCAAATAATGGTGAAGTGTTATGTAGTCGACGTTCACATAACACCACTAGAGGAAAAACAACATACAACATATCAAAATACCGAACGAATACCAAATTCACATGACTACTATTAGCATGACTTATCCCATGTCCTCAGGAATAAAAGTAACTACTCACAAAGCATAATCATATTCATGATTAGAGAGTTAATGAGTAGCATCAAGGATCTGAACATAAACTCTTCCACCAAGTAATCCAACTAGCATCAACTACAAAGAGTAATCAACACTACTAGCAACCTTACAAGTACCAATCGGAGTCGCGAGACGGAGATTGGTTACAAGTGATGAACTAGGGTTTGGAGATGAGATGGTGCTGATGAAGATGTTGATGGTGACGAGTCCCCTTCGATGAGAGGAGTGTTGGTGATGACGATGGCAATGATTTCCCCATCCGGGAGGGTAGTTTCCCCGACAGGATCGTCCTGCCGGAGCTCTAGATTGGTTCTGCTCAAGTTCCGCCTCGTGGCGGCGGCTAAACCACGAAAAAGCTCCTCTCTGATTTTTTCCTGGACGAAACCCTCCATATAGAAAAAGAGGGGGGCAAGTGGGCCAGCAGGGTGCCCACAAGCCCCCATGGCGCGGCCTGGGGGGTGGCCGCGCCGTGCAGGCTTGTGGCCACCCCCTGGCGCCCCTCTGGCACTTCCTCGACCCAGTATTTTTGATAAATCAGGAAAAAAATCCTCGTTGATTTTTACGCCATTTGGAGTTGCGCAGAATAGGTATCTCAACTTTGCTCCACTTTCAGGCCAGAATTCCAGTTGTCGGCATTCTCCCTCTTCATGTAGACCTTGCAAAATAAGAGAGAAAAGGCATAACAATAATATCGTGAAGTGAAATAACAGCCAAAGAAGCGATAAATATCAACATGAAAACATGATGCAAAATGGACGTATCAACTCCCCCAAGCTTAGACCTCGCTTGTCCTCAAGCGAAAGCCGAGCTCAATAAATATGTCCACATGTTTAGGAGAGAGGTGTCGACAAAACAAGATAAAAACATGCATGCATCATTATCAAGATCAGAACAGCAATACGAGCATATAATCTCTCATGCTAAAGTGATAATTCCTTCACAAAGTAAAGCATGGATCAAGAACCTTATCGAGAAGTAACAACTGATAGCCTTTAGTCATTGAAGCAATTGCAATTTATCACAACATCAGGAAGAGTCAAATAAGAGCTTGTAAAGCAAATCCACATACTCAATCATTCTTTCGTTCTCTACAATTGCTACAACTCACGTGGTACTCATGAGATCAAAGTTTCAACTAGACACAGAGAAAGATAGGGGCTTACGGATTTGCCTCCCAACTGCTTACCTCAAGGGTAATGGCAATAATAATAATTCATGAATGCCTACCTCCAAGTTGACATATGAATATAGATCTTTCCCAAGCATATGACGTTTGCCAAGATAAAGGCGAGATAAGAAATTGGTGAAGATCACCATGACTCTTTCAAGGGCAAAAAGTAAAGGTACAAGATATGCCCTTCACAGAGGCAAGCAGAGGTTGTCATGCGCTTTCGAGGTTTGGATGCATGTCCTCTTAGTGCGGAGGAACGTCACTTTATATTGCCTCATGTGATAAAAAACTTTATTATGCAGTCTGTCGCTTTTATGTCTTCCTCATCACAGGGTCATACAAAGCTTATTTTCCACACACTAATAGATCATACATATTAGAGAGCAATTTTTATTGCTTGCACCGATGACAACTTACTTGAGGGATCTTATTCAATCCATAGGTAGGTATGGTGGACACTCATGGCAAAACTGGTTTGATAGTTCATGGATGCACAAGTAGTATCTCTACTTGGTGCGGGAGTTTTGGCTAATATGAGGTGGAAGCAATCGTCACATGCTAAGGGATCTCTAATCATATAACATTGTTCAGAGCCAAGCAAACACAATTCATTACGTTGTCTTCTTTGTCCAACATCTACTTCTAGACATGTAATAGTTTAGTGAGTGTTCACAATCATAGATGGTGTCAGAGATGATATATTTATATGTGAACCTCTCCTTCTTTATCACTTCCTATTAATTGCAACAATGACCAAGGCCTACGTTTGCCTACCCTCAACAAGTTTCAATCCTCATTCTTTTTATATGTGAAGCCATCACTTCCCATAAGATCATTACATGATCTTTCATGCTTTTGTTCTATTCTCACTCTTTTGATCATGGCAAGAGGCAAAGCCCTTCAACTAATACACTCTTTATTATATGGCTCATGAGCAAGAATACAATGGGGGTGACACAAAGCAAAACTCAAGACTAAAACACTAAGACTTTTAAACATTTATGGGAGTACCTGAGATATAATGCTTGATTCTCTGCCCATTTACCACTCTCGGACAATTACCTTCCATGTTGTTGATCTTGATAGCACCGGAACGATATACTTCCTCAACAACATAGGGACCTTCCCATTTAGAGAGAAGCTTTCCTGCAAAGAATCTTAAACGAGAGTTATATAGCAAGACATAATCACCTACATTGAACTCATGCTTTTGTATCCTCTTATCATGCCACCTCTTAACCTTCTCTTTGAACAGCTTGGCATTCTCATATGCCTGAGTTCTCCACTCATCAAGTGAGCTAATATCAAATAACCTCTTCTCACCGGCAAGTTTGAAATCAAAGTTGAGCTCTTTGATTGCCCAATAAGCTTTATGCTCTAGCTCAAGAGGTAAATGACATGCTTTCCCATACACCATTTTGTACGGAGACATGCCCATGGGATTCTTATAGGCAGTTCTATAAGCCCACAGTACATCATCGAGCTTAGACCAATTCTTTCTAGACCTATTGACAGTCTTTTGCAGAATCAGTTTAATCTCTCTATTGCTTAGCTCTACTTGACCACTGGACTGAGGGTGATAGGGAGACACAATTCTATGGTTGACATCGTACTTAGCAAGCGTTTTACGGAAAGCACAATGAATGAAGTGTGAACCACCGTCGGTCATTAGATATCTAGGGACTCCAAATCTAGGGAAGATAACTTCTTTCAGCATCTTGATAGAGGTGTTGTGATCAGCACTACTAGTGGGGATAGCTTCTACCCACTTAGTGACTAATCAACAACAACTAAGATGTGAGTATACCCATTGGATTTTGGAAAAGGTCCCATATAATCAAAGCCCCAAACATCAAATGGTTCAATGACAAGTGAATAGTTCATAGGCATTTCCTGACGTTTGCTAATATTACCTATTCTCTGACATTCGTCGCAAGACAAGACAAACTTACGAGCATCCTTGAAGAGAGTGGGCCAATAGAAACCTGACTGCAATACCTTGTGTGCAGTTCTATCTCCCGCATGGTGTCCTCCGTAGGCCTCGGAGTGACACTTCTGTAGGATCTGTCCCTGTTCATGTTCAGGTACACAACATCTAATAACACCATCTACTCCTTCCTTATAAAGGTGAGGATCATCCCAGAAGTAATGTCTCAAGTCAAAGAAGAATTTCTTCTTTTGCTGGTATGTGAAACTAGGTGGTATATATTTGGCAACGATATAGTTTGCATAATCACCATACCACGATGCACTACGTGAAGCATTGATGACATTCAGTTGCTCATCGGGAAAGCTATGATCAATAGGTTGTGGTTTATTAAGAACGTTCTCCAACCTAGACAAGTTATCTCCTAGTGGGTAGCACCCTTTCTGCCGACAACGTGCAAATCAAATTCTTGTAGCAAGAGAACCCATGTGATAAGTCTAGGTTTAGCGTCCTTCTTCTCCATGAGGTACTTAATAGCAGCATGATCAGTGTGAATAGTGACTTTGGAATCAACTATGTAAGACCTGAACTTTTCACATGCAAACACGACTGCTAAAAATTCCTTCTCCGTAGTGGCATAGTTTCTTTGGGCAGTGTCTAGAGTTTTACTAGCGTAGTGAATAACATTCAACTTCTTATCGACTCTTTGCCCTAGGACAACACCAACAGCATAATCACTAGCGTCACACATGATCTCAAAAGGCAAGTTCCAATCAGGTGGTTGAACAATAGGTGCAGTTATCAAAGCCCTCTTAAGTATTTCGAAGGCTTGCTCACAATCATCATCAAAGACAAAAGGAATATCCTTTTGCAAGAGATTGGTAAGAGGCCTAGAAATCTTGGAGAAGTCTTTGATGAACCTTCTATGGAAACCAGCATGGCCAAGGAAACTTCCTATCCCTTTGATATCTATGGGGCATGGCATTTTTTCGATTGCATCAACCTTAGCCTTATCGAATTCAATGCCTCTTTCAGAAATTTTATGACCTAAGACGATGCCTTCGTTAACCATAAAGTGGCACTTCTCCCAATTAAAGACAAGATTGGTGTCTTTACATCTCTGTAAGACTCGATCAAGGTTGCTGAGGCAATCATCAAAGGAAGACCCGTAAACGGAGAAGTCATCCATGAAAACCTCAACAATCTTTTCACAAAAGTCAGAGAATATAACCATCATACATCTTTGAAAGGTGGCAGGTGCATTACATAAGCCAAAAGGCATACTTCTATAAGCAAAGGTACCGAAAGGGCAGGTGAAAGTGGTCTTCTCCTGATCAGATTGTGCAACTGGTATTTGGGAGAAACCAGAATAACCGTCTAAAAAGCAAAAGTGTGTGTGTTTGGACAGCCTTTCTAGCATTTGGTCGATAAAAGGCAAAGGGTAATGATCTTTCCTAGTGGCTTTAAAATCGATCACCATCCTATAGCCAGTAATAATCCTCTGTGGGATCAATTCATCCTTATCATTAGGGACAATGGTAATGCCTCCCTTCTTAGGGATGCAATGCACCGGACTTACCCAATCACTATGAGCAACATGATAGATGATACCTGCTTCCAGGAGATTTAGTATTTCTTTTCTTACTACCTCTTTCATCTTAGGATTCAATCTCCTTTTATGATCAGCAACAGGTTTGAAACCAGGATCAGTTTTAATCTTGTGCTGACATAGAGTAGGACTGATGCCCTTAAGATCATCAAGAGTATATCCAATAGCAGCACAGTGCTTCCTCAGAGTTTTTAGTAACTTCTTTTCTTCATGCTCTGAGAGGCTAGCACTAATAATAATAGGATATATCTCCTTTTCATCAAGATAAGCATACTTAAGAGTATTAGGCAACTGTTTAAGCTCGAACACAGGATCACCCTTTGGTGGGGGTGGATCCGCAAGCAGTTCAACAAGCAAGTTATTCTTAAGGATAGGATATTGTTCTAAGACAACTCTATCTATCTCATCCCTTTCATCCATATTCATATCATTTTCATGCTCAAGCAAGTATTGCTCTAAGGGATCAGTAGGAGGCACGGCAATAGTTTCATCCCTAGTAGGCAACTCCTTTTCATGAGGTTGTCTACCAAACTTAGAGAAATTGAACTCATGTGACACACCTTCAAAGCCAACAGTGACAGTTTGTTTCTCACCATCAATATGAGCATTGACAGTATTGAGAAAAGGTCTACTGAATATGATGGGACAAAAGCTATCTTGTGCGGTAGCAAGAACGAGGAAATCGGCAGGATACTTTGTTTTACCACACAAGACTTCAACATCCCTAACAATTCACACAGGGCAGATAGTATCTCTATTGGCAAGCTGAATAGTGACATCAATGGGCTCTATCTCAACAGGTGCAATCTCATCTTTGATTTCATCATATAAGGATTGAGGTATGGCACTAACACTAGCACCCACGTCACGTAAGCCATGATAACAATGATCTCCTATCTTAACAGAAACCACAGGCATGCCAACAACAGGCTTATGTTTGTCTCTAACGTGAGGTTTAGCAATTCTAGCAGCATCTTCACAGAAGTGAATATTATGTCCCTCAACTTATTCAGACAGAAGATCTTTGATAATAGCAATGCTAGGTTCAACTCTAATTTTCTCAGGGGGTCTAGGTGTTCTAATATAGCCTCTACGTATCACAGTTGAAGCTTTATAATGATCCTTTATCCTAACAGGGAAAGGTGGTTTCTCAATGTAAGCACTGGGAACAACAGGATCACTATAGGCAATGACTTTCTCTTCAACTGGAGTGGGTTTAACTACATTGACTTCTAATGGAGGATGATATTTAAACCACTTCTCTTTGGGGAGATCAATATGAGCAGCAAAAGATTCACACAATGAAGCTACTATCTCAGAGTCAAGTCCATATTTAGCGCTAAAGTCACAAAAAGTATTTGTCTCAACAAAGGATTTAACGCAATCAAACGTGAAATTCATACGTGACTCCTTACCTTATTCAAGCTCCCAATCTTCAGAGTTGCGTTTAATTCTATCCAATAAATTCCACTTGAAGTCAATATCTCTCTTCATAAAAGAACCGGTACAAGAAGTGTCAAGCATGGTGCGATCATCGTGAGAAAGAAGAGCATAGAAGTTCTGAATGATAATTTCTCTCGGGAGCTCATGATTGGGGCATGAATATAGCATCGATTTAAGCCTCCCCCAAGCTTTCGATCACGATGTACTAAATGCATAGGATAAAACTTTTGATGAAATTCCAATTTCAACCGATTGTAGTCCCATGATCCAGTATCATCACATAGCCTATACCATGTCAACGCCTTATCCTTCAAAGATAAAGGAAAGACCTTCTTATTGACCTCATCCTCGGGCACACCTGCAAGCTCAAATAAACCACAAACTTCATCTACATAGATTAGATGCAAGTCTGGATGTGATGTTCCATCTCTTGTAAAAGGATTAGCCAACAGTTTCTCAAGCATACCCGAAGGAAATTCAAAACAAATATTTTCAGTAGGTGCAGCAGGTTGAGGAGCAACTCTTCATGCTTCCGTTCGAGGTGAAGATACCCTGAACAAGCCCCTGAAAGGATTAGTATCCATAGTGACAAGTGACAATAAATTTCAGCACACTATATGAATGTTTCCTTACCAAGTTCCACTTACCAAAGGCGCTTCACTCCCCGGCAACAGCGCCAGAAAAGAGTCTTGATGACCCACAAGTATAGGGGATCAATCGTAGTCCTTCCGATAAGTAAGAGTGTCAAACCCAACGAGGAGCAGAAGGATCTGACAAGTGGTTTTCAGCAAGGAAATATCTGCAAGCACTGAAATTACCGGTAACAAGTGATTGTGTGGTGAGATGATTCGTAGCAAGCAACAAGTAACAAAAGTAGCAACGGTGCAGCAAAGTGGCCCAATCCCATTTGTAGCAAGGGACAAGAGTGGACAAAGTCTTATAGAAGGAAAAATGCCCCCGAGGACACACGGGAATTTTTGTCATGCTAGTTTCATCATGTTCATATGATTCGCTTTTGTTACTTTGATAGTTTGATATGTGGGTGGACCGGCGCTTGGGTACTGCCCTTACTTGGACAAGCATCCCACTTATGATTAACCCCTCCCGCAAGCATCCGCAACTAAAAAAGAAGAATTAAGACAAGGTCTAACCATAACATTAAACTAGTGGATCCAAATCAGCCCCTTACGAAGCAACGCATAAACTAGGGTTTAAGCTTTTGTCATTCTAGCAACCCATCATGTACTTACTACTTCCCAATGCCTTCCCCTAGGCCCAAATAATGGTGAAGTGTTATGTAGTCGACGTTCACATAACACCACTAGAGGAAAAACAACATACAACATATGAAAATACCGAACGAATACCGAATTCACATGACTACTATTAGCATGACTTATCCCATGTCCTCAGGAACAAAAGTAACTACTCACAAAGCATAATCATATTCATGATCAGAGAGGTAATGCGTAGCATCAAGGATCTGAACATAAACTCTTCCACCAAGTAATCCAACTAGCATCAACTACAAAGAGTAATCAACACTACTAGCAACCTTACAAGTACCAATCGGAGTCGCGAGACGGAGATTGGTTACAAGTGATGAACTAGGGTTTGGAGATGAGATGGTGCTGATGAAGATGTTGATGGTGATGAGTCCCCTCCGATGAGAGGAGTGTTGGTGATGACGATGGCGACAATTTCCCCCTTCGGGAGGGATGTTTCCCCGGCAGGATCTTTCTGCCGGAGCTCTAGATTGGTTCTGCTCAAGTTCCGCCTCGTGGCGGCGGCGAAACCACGAATAAGCTCCGCTCTGATTTTTTCCTGGACGAAACCCTCCATATAGCAAAAGAGGGGGGCAAGTGGGCCAGCAGGGTGCCCACAAGCCCCCATGGCACGGCCCGGGGGGTGGTCGCGCCGTGCAAGCTTGTGGCCACCCCCTGGCGCCCCTCTGGCACTTCTTCGGCCCAGTACTTTTGATAAATCGGTAAAAAATCCTCGTTGATTTTTACGGCGTTTGGAGAGTCGCAAAATAGGTATCTCAACTTTGCTCCACTTTCAGGCCAGAATTCTAGTTGCCGGCATTCTCCCTCTTCATGTAAACCTTGCAAAATAAGAGAGAAAAGGCATAAGGATAGTACCGTTAAGTGAAATAACAGGCAAAGAAGCGATAATATGAACATGAAAACATGATGCAAAATGGACGTATCACTAGGCAACGAGGTGCCCGAACCCACAATCATGCATAACGCTCACTCTTGGAGTTACAATCTACTACTTGGCCAAAGCAATAAAAAGCAAACAAGAACATGCAAGAATCTCTAATGAACATAATATAAAAGGATAATCAAATATATAACTCATAACAATATGAAAATAATCTCATAATCCATCGGATCCCAACAAACCGAGCATAGCAAAAGCAAGAGGATTACATAGACGCCTTGATCATGTAGGGCAGCTCACAAGGACTAACCATTGAAGCACAAGATTGGAGAGAAGACATCACATAGCTACTGTTCATGGACTCATGGTCCAAGAGAAAGTACTCACGACACATCCGGGAAGCGTCCATGACGGTGGAGAAGCTCCCAGAGGTCAATCCTCCCTCAGGCAGGGTGTCGGGAAGTGGTCTCCTGACGCTCCCGATCTCGGAAGCGCTGCGGCGGCGGAACAATGAAGAAATTCGCGATTCCAGAATGTGTGCGAGGGTTTCCTCGCGAAACACTAAATATAGACCAAAGGAGGGCACCGGAGGAGGTGGGACCCACCCAGGCGACCTCGTGGTGCGGCCTAGGGCTTGGCCGCGCCAGCAAGCCGCCTGGGAGGCCCCTGGCCGCCCCTCTGGCCCTCCTTCGGTGATCCCGAAGCTTCTGTTTCGCTGATTTTTTTAATATTTTTTTTGGATTTTTTCGGGCTTCGAAAAAATTGGTAAAACCCCCTACAAAAAGACATCAGCAGACAGAAACTTGCACTGGGTGCACTAAGTTAGTAGGTTAGTCCAAATATGTGTAAAATGATATAGAAGTGTAGAAAAACTTATAACAATGCCATCCAAAAGATCATGGAACAAGCAGACATTATAGATACGTTTGGGACGTATTAGGAGCCTCGGGCTCCCTGGTGGCGACGGACGCGTCCACAGGAAAGGAGGGTGATGCGGATGGTTGCAGGCTGCGGTTGGCTCGGCGGGCAAAGCGAGGAGGCACTACTAGGGAAAATCTTATACACAGAATCTTAGCAGTAGCGCTGGAAAAGAAGGGGCGCTACTGCCAATTAGGAGCAGCGCACGTCACAAAGAGGTGCTACTGCCACAGTATTAGAAGTAGCATTGCTCGAGAAATGCTACTAGTAAAATTTCCCCACCGTTCCCACCAAGCGAGGTTTAGCAGTAGCACACCCACATTAACCACGCTACTGCTACTATAGTAGGAGTAGCGCGCTTTTTTTGGAGGGCGCTACTGCTAGCTTATTAGCAGCAACGTGTTTTACACCCTGTGCTACTGCTACTTTAGCTATAGCTCGTTTTGCATAACCGCGCTACTACTTCCCTGACATAACCCTCACTACCTACGCTTCTTTCCTCTACCCCATTCCCCAATCAGTCCCTCTCTCCCGATGCCGCTATCGCCCTTCGTCGCCCTCCTTCGCACCCCGTGCGCCCTCAATCGCCTGTCGCACACGCTGCGTCGACGCCCGCGTCCTGTCCGTCGCTGCCTCTCGCCCTCCGGCGCCCTCCGTCGCCACCCGCACCCATCTCCCCCGAGGTCCACCCACCACCGACATTTCCCCCGAGCTCCACCTCGCCGCTGACGTCTGATAACCCACAAGTATAGGGGATCGCAACAGTTTTCGAGGGTAGAGTATTCAACCCTAATTTATTGATTCGACTCAAGGGGAAGCGAAAGAATATTCTCAAGTATTAGCAGTTGAGTTGTCAATTCAACCACACCTGAAAGATTTAGTATCTGTAGAAAAGTATCAGTAGCAGGGTAGTATGATAGTAGCAATAGCAACGGAGTAACAGTAGCAGCAGTGACAGCAGTAGCGGCAAAGTAATGTAGCAAGGACCAGTAGGAAAAGACTCGTAGGCATTGGATCGGTGATGGATGATTATGCCGGATGCTATTCATCATGCAACAGTTATAACACGGAGAGATAAGTAACTAGCTCAAGTTCGTCAATCTAATGTAGGCATGTATTCGGTATGTAGTCATACGTGCTTAGGGAAAAGAACTTGCATGACATCTATTGTCCATCCCTCCCATGGCAGCGGGGTCTGAATGGAAACTATGGGATATTAAGGTTCTCCTTTTAATAAATAATCGGACCAACGCATTAACACTTGGTGAATACATGAACTCCTCATACTATGGTCATCTCCAGGAGTGGTTCCGGCTATTGTCACTCCGGGGTTGCCGGGACATAACACATAGTAGGTGACTACAACTTGCAAGATAGGATCTTAAACACACATATATTGGCGACAAAATAATAGGTTTAGATCTAAAATCATGGCACTTAGGCTCTAGTGACAAGCATTAAGCATGGCAAAGTAGTAGCAACATCAATCTCAGAACATAGTGGATACTAGGGATCAATCCCCGTCAAAACTAACTCGATTACATGATAAATCTCATCCAACCCATCACCGTCCAGCAAGCCTACGATGAGATTACTCACGAACGGTGAAGAGCATCATGGTATTGGCGATGAAGGAAGGTTGATGATGATGATGGCGATGACCTCCCCTCTCCGGAGCCCAAGACGGACTCCAGGTCTGCCCTCCAGAGGAAGAACAGGAGGTGGCGGCGCCTCCGTATCGTAAAACGCGATGAACTCTTCTCCTTGATTTTTTTCCGGGCCGTGGGCCCACGCGTGGTGGGCTTGTGGGCTCATAGCTCCAATCCCTCCGCTGATTCTTGCGCCAGTATTTTTCATATATTCTAGAAAAATTCTCCGTAAATTTTTAGGTTATTCCGAGAACTTCTATTTCTGTGCAAGAACAACACCATGGCAATTCTGCTGAAAACAGCGTTAGTCCGGGTTAGTTCATTCAAATCATGCAAATTAGAGTCCAAAATAAAGGAAAAAGAGTTCGGAAAAGTAGATACGACAGAGACGTATCAACTCCCCCAAGCTTAAAGCCTTGCTTGTCCTCAAGCAATTCAGTTGACAAACTGAAAGAGACAAAAGAAAAACTTTGACGAACTCTGTTTGATCTTGTTGTTGCAACTATGTCTAACTCATAACCACAATTTCAGCAAGATCACAAGCAAACCACAAAAGCAAATGACATCTAGGTCTCATGGTAAACTCATATCAATGGCATAATCAGCTAGCAAGCAAATAATAATAAGTCTCAGACGTCAACACTTCAATCAAAACAATCATGAAGCAGTACGAACATATGGTATCTCGCTAGCTCTTTCTGAGACCGCAAAACATAAATGCAGAGCACCTTCAAAGACCAAGGGCTGACTAAACATTATAATTCATGGCAATGAAGATCCAGTCATAGTCATACTCAACACAGTTAAAAGCAAAGCATAAAAATGACAGAGGTGCTCTCTAATTGGTGCTTTGTAAGAAGAGGATGACTCAACATGAACATAAATAGACAGGCCTTCGCAGAGGGAAGCATTGATTTGCAGAGGTGCCAGAGCTCAAGCTTTGAAAACAGAGATAATAATTGTTTGTGGCATGCTTTCATTGTCAACACAATGACTAAGAGTTCTCACCATCTTCCACGCTACACATGCTATAGGCGGTTCCCAAACAGAAAAGTAAAGTTTTGACTCCCCCACCACCAATCAATCACATTCCACGACTAGCCGAATACTTGGGTGCCGTCCATACCAACATCAATCGAGGGGGAGTTTTGTTTGCAATTATCTTTTCGATTTGAGCATGGAACTGGGCATTCCAATTAACGGCCCCTTTCTCGTGAATGATAGTGAATAAACACATATCGAGGATAACATGCCTAGCATGGAAGATACTGATAGCCCCCTGTCACCATATGAGCGGTTCGGGCATGCAAAACAGATTATTTCTTGAAGATTTAGAGAGTGGCACATGTAAATTTACTTGGAACGACAGGTAGATACCGCATATAGGCAGGTATGGTGGACTCATATGGAACAACTGTCGGTTTATGGAAGTGGATGCACAAGCAGTATTCCTGCTTAGTACAAGTGAAGGCTAGCAAAAGACTGGGAAGCGACCAACTAGAGAGTGACAACAGTCATCAAAATGCATTGAGATTAACTAACATTGAGTGCAAGCATGAGTAGGACATAAATCACCATGAACATGAGTATCATAGAGGCTATGTTGATTTTGTTTCAACTACATGCGTGAACATGCGCCAAGTCAAGCCACTTGAATCATTCAAAGGAGGATACCATCCTATCATACTACAACACAGTCATCTCAAAATTCATGTGGGCATCCAAGACAAACCATTATAAGCTTCGAGCTAAATAAGCATGTCATCAACAACTATGATCTCTAAGTTGTCATTGCAAACATGTTTCTCTTGCACGATGAGCTAGTCATATTTACAAAAACAAAATAGATCGAGTTCATACCAGCTTTTCCAGGCTCAGTCACTTCATCACATATCGTCATTATTGCCTTTCACTTGGACGACCGAACGATGTGAACAATAATAAGACTGCTCGTGCATTGGACTAAAGCTGGAATCTGCAGGCAAACACAAAGGAGAAGACAAAGTAATATGGCTCTTTAACAGATAAACAAATATGCATGTGAGAGCCACTAAACATTGTAACCATGGTCTTCTACCTTGACCCGAAGAAAAAGAAAACTATTTACACGGGAAAGCTCCCAACAAGCAAAAGAAGAACAAGAAAATCTTTTTGGGTTTTCTCAAACTAGACAGACACACGAAAAGAAAACGAGAAAAAGAAAATAAACTAGCATGGATGATACAGTGGCACAGTGTGAACACCGACAAGCAAAGTGAAAGCATAAGCAAGAATGTAAAGTCAGTGAGAAACACGTACTCCCCCAAGCTTAGGCTTTTGGCCTAATTTGTCTACTCCCAAGGAGGGAAAGAACCAGCTCCGGGATACTCCGGAGTGGACTGAGGATGCCACTGTTGTGTGAGCTCCTTTGGCTCCCACTGATAAACTGGCGTCTGGTACTCGACTGGTGGTTCGGGCACGGGAACCTGTGGTTGGGCTAGGCCCCAATATGTGTAGATGTCCGAGGGCATAATAATGTACCTGCCTGCATAAAGATTGAACAAAGAAGGAGCAGCCAAAGTAATAGGCTCACGAGTACCCTAACTAAAAACCAGGTTATAAATCATCCTTCTATTTGTATCTCTATCAAGAAAGTCATGGCGAACCATGCTATCGTAATCTAGATATCTCTCGAGAAGAAGAAGCTCTTCTTCCTCTTCCAGTCTAATAGGGATCTCAAAGTGTCTAGCAAGACGAGTAGCATAGATACCTCCATAGACAATGCCTTTAGAACGGTTCGTGTTCAACCATTGAGCTACTATAGCGCCCAAGCTATAAGTTTTATCATTATAAAGGGCTTCGCGCAAGACCGCAAGATCTGGGGAACTAAGTGATACAGCTTTCCCACGGCCAATCAAACATTTTCCCACAAATAATGAGAAGTACCGAAGCATGGGAAAATGTATGCTAGCAGCTCTAGCGCAAGACACTCCTCTCTCCTCTCCTTCAGCAATAGTATCGATGAAAGCTTCCAAGTCCCGTGGACGAGGTTCATGAATATCCCCAACGTAAGGTAATTTGCAGACATTGCAAAAATCCCGGAGTGACATGCGCTGGGGGAAATCGTAAAGTTAGAACTCAACCATAGGAGGATTCTTCCTCGGATAGAAGCTAAACTTTGTACGAAGATATTAGTGAGGAGGAGGTATTGCAGACACTTATCTTCAACGAAGGCGGTAAGGCCTGCGTTCTCCACCAAGTGATAAAAGTCCTCATAATGTCCGGCGACGCGTAAGAACACATCGCTTGGCCACTCGCACGCTCGAACTTCTGCGACTCGAGGGACCAGATACTTGGGCTTCTTCTCACTTCCATCATCCTTGGGGTCACGGCTTGAAGAGCCTCTTAAGAACCTCCTCATCTTTTCCCGTTTCTATCTTTGAAAATTTCTGAAATTTTTAGTGATTCTAAGGAAAGGTGAGCAAGTCTCAACAAAACTCATAGCAACTACTCCCACAAGTGCATAGGGGCCATATTACATCAAAACTACTTGGGACCAGCTAAAATTAGCATGCAAAGCTCAAGAACATGGTCACCAAGGCAGCAAAAATACGCGAAGTGTATGGCACTAGAGCAAAAACTAACTGGGCCAATGGAGGAGTCACTTACCAAGGAGCAATTTCCCCAAAACAGTTCGGAGAATGGTGCTTGGAGCAAAGAGATCAAAAATCCCAGCAGGAGGAGCAAGAACACGGGTTTGAGGTGCGAAACGATTTTTTCTGGAGGTAGGAGAACCATATGGGAGCTAGAATGAGTGGAGGGGGTGCACGTGGGCCCCACAAGCCAGGTAGGCACGGCCAGGGGGGTGTGCCCGTGCCTCCAGGGCTTGTGGCCCACTGGTGCAGCCCCCACACTAGCTCTTCGTCTCAGTATTTTTCAAAAATTCCAGAAAAATCATACTTGATTTCCAGGACGTTCGGAGAACTTTTATTTTCGGGGTACTTTTCTACGGGACGCTAAAACAGAAAACAGGGAAAACTAAACTAAACCTATCATTTTTCTTCTAAGCAACAGAAGGTGAAAGCTTGGAATAGAGGTTTGTGACTCCTCGATTCATCCATCTCATGGTCATCAAAAGAAATCCGTCGATGAGGTTGATCAAGTCTCCTTGACAATCTTTTTCGAATCGCAAAAGAGAACGGAGAATTTTTGAATAGTCACTAGGTCACCTCAATGGGGATATGTATCTTCCCAACAAGCAAATCATACTTCATCCTAAGAGGAGGTATAGGGCATTCAAAGCTCCCAATAAGATTCAATGAAGTTTTTTCGATAGCATTGATGCAATGTACTCGATATTGTTTCTTCGGAAAGTGCACTGTATGCTCATTACTGTTGACATGTAAAGTGACATTGCCTTTGTTGCAATCTATAACAGCCCCTGCAGGCTTCAAAAAGGGTCGTCCGAGGATGACCGCCATGGCATCGTCCTCGGGAATATCCAGGATAACAAAGTCTGTTAAGATAGTGACATTGGCAACCACAACAGGCACATCCTCACAAATGCCAATAGGGAAAGCAGTTGATTTGTCGGCCATTTGCAGAGAGATTTTAGTGGGTGTCAACTTATCCAGTTCAAGTCTATGATAAAGAGAGAGAGGCATAAAACTAACACCGGCTCCAAGGTCACATAAAGCAGTTATAACGTAGTTACCTTTAATGGAGCAAGGTATAGTGGGCACACCGGGATCACCTAGTTTCTTAGGATTTCCACCCTTGAAAGTGTAATTAGCGAGCATGGTGGAAATCTCAACCTCAGGTATCCTACTCTTATTAGTAACAATATCCTTCATGTACTTAGCATACGGAGACATTTTGAGCATATCTGTCAAACACATTTGCAGAAAGACAGGTCCAATCATTTCAACAAAGCGCTCAAAATCCTCATCATCCTTTTTCTTGGATGGTTTGGGAGGAAAGGGCATGGGTTTTTGAACCCATGGTTCCCTTTCTTTACCATGCTTCCTAGCAGCGAAGTCGTTCTTATCATATCTTCTATTCTTAGGCTGTGGGTTATCAAGATCAACAGGTTCAATCTCCACATCCTTTTCATTGCTAGGTTGAGAATCTTCATGAACATCACTATTGGTATTATCATTAGGCTCATGTTCATCACCAGATTGTGTCTCAGCATCAGAGGCAGAGGCATCGTTTGGACTCTCAGGTGTATCAGCATCAGGGTTGCTAGCGTGCAAGTTCCTATCATCTTTCTTCTTCTTTCTATGACGACTAGGTGCATCAGTGCTAACTCCTTGAGAATCTTGTTCAATTCTCTTAGGATGACCCTCAGGATACAAAGGTTCCTGGGTCATTCTGCCGCCTCTAGTAATGACTCTAACAGAATTTTCATTCAACTCATTGAGCAAGTCATTCTGATCTTTAAGTACTTGTTCTACCTGAGTAATAACCATAGAGGCATGTTTACTCAGAAGCTTAAGATCATTGACATTTCTGTCCACACAAGCACTTAAATGACTAAGCATACGAGCATTCTGTTCCAATTCTCTGCTAACATAATCATTGAAACTCTGTTGTTTGGCAACAAGGTTATCAAATTCATCTAGGAATAAGCTAGCAGGTTTATGAAAAGGAATATCACTCTCATAAAACCTACACAGAGAATTTACTTCTACTACATGTATCAGGTTATCAAGACCATGGATCTCTTCGAAAGGTGGTAGATTTTTGACATCTTCAGATTTAATGCCTTTCTCTCGCATATATTTCTTAGCTTCTTGCATATCTTCAGGACTGAGGAATAGAATACCTCTTTTTCGGAGTTGGCTTAGGAGGTGGTTCGGGAATAGTCCAAGCATTCTCATTGCACAAGATATTATTATATAGGATATCAGCTTGTTCTACGGTTCGTTCCCTAAAAACACAACCGGCACAACTATCTAGGTGGTCTGTGGAAGCATCGGTAAGTCCATTATAGAAGATATCAAGTATTTCATTCTTCTCAAGAGGGTGATCATGCAAAGCATTCAGTAGCTGGACGAGCCTCCCCCAAGCTTGTGGGACACTCTCTTCTTCAGCTTGAGCAAAGTTGTATATTTCCTTCAAGGCAGCTTGCTTCTTATGGGCAGGAAAATATTTTTCAGAGAAGTAGTAGACCATATCCTGGAAGCTACGCACACAACCAGGAGCAAGAAAAGTGAACCAAGTCTTAGCATCATCCTTTAGCGAGAAAGTAAACAGCTTGAGGATATAGTCGTGGCGGATCTTTTCCTCACTCGTGAATAGGGTGGCTATATCGTGCAGTTTGGTAAGATGGGCTACAATCGTTCAGACTCATAACCGTGAAAAGGATCAGATTCGACCTGAGTGATTAACTCAGGGTCGACAGAGAATTCATAATCCTTATCGGTCACAAAGATAGGCGAAGTAGCAAACTTCAGGTCTTATTTCATCCTAGCGTTCAGAGATGTTTCTTTCCACTTGAGCAGTAATTTCTCAACATCGTAGCTACCCTTACACACAAGAATGTCCTTAGATATCTCTCCCTCCATAACATAACGCTCAGGCATATCAGGCAATTCATTTCTAGGAGAGCTAGTTCTAGCAGGCAAAATAGCAGGTTCTACTTCAATAGTATCAGCAGTTTTAGAAGTATCATCACATCTAGCAGCAACTCTAGCAATTTGTGCATCAAGGAATGTACCTAGTGGCAAAGTAGTATCAAGAATAGCATCATTAGGCAAAGCAGTATCAAGCATAGCATCATCATAAGCATCATGGGCAGCAGAAGTAGCATCATCAAGCACAGGAGACATATCAAGATTTCTAGCACGAGGCGGTGTCGCAAACTTACTCATAACTGAAGGCGGATCAAGTGCAGAGCTAGATGACAGTTCCTTACCTGTCCTCGTAGTTGAGGGCAAGACTTTAGTTCTTGGATCTATCGGATTTCTCATAGTGACCAGCAGACGTAAATCCCAAGTGACAAAGAGAATATAGCTGTGCCTCCCCGGCAACGGTGCCAGAAAATAGTCTTGATAACCCACAAGTATAGGGGATCGCAACAGTTTTCGAGGGTAGAGTATTCAACCCAAATTTATTGATTCGACTCAAGGGGAAGTGAAAGAATATTCTCAAGTATTAGAAGTTGAGTTGTCAATTCAACCACCTGAAAGATCTAGTATCTGCAAAAAAGTATCAGTAGCAAGGTAGTATGATAGCAGAAGTAGCAACGGAGTAACAGTAGCAGCAGTGAGAGCAGTAGTGGCAAACTAACGTAGCAAGGACCAGTAGGAAAAGACTCGTAGGCATTGGATCGGTGATGGATGATTATGACGGATGCTATTCATCATGCAACAGTTATAACACGGAGAGATAAGTAACTAGCTCCAGTTCGTCAATCTAATGTAGGCATGTATTCCGTATGTAGTCATACATGCTTAGGGAAAAGAACTTGCATGACATCTATTGTCCATCCCTCCCATGGCAGTGGGGTCCTAATGGAAACTACGGGATATTAAGGTTCTCCTTTTAATAAAGAACCGGACCAACGCATTAACACTTGGTGAATACATGAACTCCTCATACTATGGTCATCTCCGGGAGTGGTTCCGGCTATTGTCACTCCGGGGTTGCCGGGTCATAACACATAGTAGGTGACTACAACTTGCAAGATAGGATCTAACACACACATATATTGGTGACAACATAATAGGTTCAGATATGAAATCATGTCACTCGGGCCCTAGTGACAAGCATTAAGAATGGCAAAGTAGTAGCAACATCAATCTCAGAACATAGTGGATACTAGGGATCAATCCCCGTCAAAACTAACTCGTTTACATGACAGGTCTCATCCAACCCATCACCGTCCAGCAAGCCTACGATGAGATTACTCACGGACGGTGAATATCATCATGGGATTGGCGATGAAGGAAGGTTGATGATGACGATGGCGACGATCTCCCCTCTCCGGAGCCCAAGACGGACTCCAGATCTTCCCTCGAGAGGAAGAACACGAGGTGGCGGTGCCTCCGTATCGTAAAACGCGATGAACTCTTCTCCTTGATTTTTTCCGCACGAGACGGACTAAATAGAGATGAGATTGGAGGCGGTGGAGCTTTGTGGGGCCCACAACCCTGCGAGGCACGACCAGGGGGGCCCCGCGCCTGGTGGGCTTGTGGGCTCATAGCTCCAATCCCTCCGCTGATTCTTGCGCCAGTATTTTTCATATATTCTAGAAAAATTCTCCGTAAATTTTCAGGTCATTCCGAGAACTTTTATTTCTGCGCAAAAACAACACCATGGCAATTCTGTTGAAAACAGCGTTAGTCCAGGTTAGTTCAATTCAAATCATGCAAATTAGAGTCCAAAACAAGGGCAAAAGAGTTCGGAAAAGTAGATACGATAGAGACGTATTAACGTCTCCCCTAGCCCCTTGAAAGTCCTCCGACCCTCCTTCTCTCTCTTTTTCTCTTTGCTAAGGTTAATTTACTTAGGTTAACTTAGTTAGGTTAAGTTACTTAGGTTAATTTAGTTAGGTTCTTGTTGCTATTAGGTTCTTACTTTAAGTTTCTTAGGTTAATTTAATTAAGTTACTTAGGTTAATTTTTATTAGATTCTTAGGTTAAGTTACTTAGGTTCATTTTTATTAGGTTCTTAGGTTAATTTATTAGGTTCTTAGGTTAATTTACTTAGGTTATTATTTCTATTAGGTTCTTAGCTTAATTTACTTAGGTTAATTCGTATTGCTATTTAAAGAAAAATAACGTTGTTGCTATTAGGTTCTTAGGTTAATTTAGTTAGGTTAATTTTTATTAGGTTCTCAGGTTAAGTTACTTAGGTTAATTTATTAGGTTCATTGTTGGACATGTGATATTTGGATTTGGGACATGTCATATTTGGACATGTCATATTTTGGACATGTGATATCTGGAAAATGTTGGTTATGTGCAGGGTAAATGAAGCCGAGTGCCCTATGTTTTGCCGGAATGTTGATTCATTTCTGTTCCGGCAAATTTTAGGTGCTTGATTTGTCCACTTTTTAGCAAAGGTCATGTCGAAATTTTCTGTGAATCTCGACATGATTTGTGCTACAAACTAGGACATATCGAGTGCCCGGGATTTGCCAAACTGGGAATGAATCAACGTTCCTGCAAAACGTAGGCTTTTTTATCTCATTATTCATTTTACTAGGTCTAGAATTAATTGACTAGATTTAATCGTAGGAAACATGGCTAGCAATGATGAAGGACGTGGTTGTGGTGATTGCAACATCTACAAGGCGGCAGACGCTTATTTGAACCTTCTCGATGAGCAATGGTTGTTGCAGGGCCCACCTGTCACATCCGAGACTGAGACTGACATCGAGATCGGCGTGGAGACTGGTGCTGAGACCTAGACCGACACCGAGATTGGCACCGAGACTAGCGAAGCCGATATATAACCGAAACAGAAGAGTAAATGACGCCCAAACAAGCTCATCACTACTCGAATGTTGGTCACGGAGGTGGACTCTGGCAATTTTGAGCCGAAATTGCATGCGAAAGCGCGTGCGTCCTACAACAATCAAATATGCTGCATCCTACGGACAACCGCCACCATCAACGATGAGAAACTAAAGAAGATACCAGATATGGAGCACTCCCTTCTAAGGAAGCTGCACCAGGTACTCTTGTTCCCGAGTCGGGAAGAAAAAGAATATACTCATCCAGATAAAGACCCATCAATGAAGAAGATAAACAGACGCGCCATGGGAAAGTTTAGCAGCGCGTTGTCCGCCTGGAAAGTAAGGGTGAAAGTAAGAGAGAAAAGCCTGACCACCTCGAAAAATCCAGGATACCCGATCTACGTGGTTAACATGCCGCAACAAAGGTTGTACATCGACACATTCCCCGCGGAAAAGTTCTTCCTTCGATTCGATTACATCTTCGACATGTTTCACTTGAAAAAGATGGATTTTACGTGTTTCCTCCTTTTTTCCTTGCACATGAACCACATCATTAGGATTGAGCAGATACCTTATATCTGTGTTGCTGACCCGTACTTCATGCACGAGGGCTTCTTGGCAGTCTGCCCAAAGCACCGTAAAAATGCGAGTAACTACATAGCTGGTTTCATGGTCGACAATAAGGACAAGGAGATGATTCTCTTGCGTTCTCATCCCATGTAAGTCATCCGCAGATATCTTTCCTTCGATTTCAACCATTCATTTGCACGCTTGGAGGCTAATTTGAGGTGTACTTATGTTGCACAGTGACGGGCGCACCGTGCTCATCATCCTTTACCCCGATTCTCCCACGCTCTTTACTTGGACTCGTCGAAGAACATGAAGAAAAAGTATTACACCCACATCAAGTCTGTTCTCGACAGAGCTATTTTTTCTACGTCCTATAGAGTGGAGAGATCACGACCAGGAAGACAAGGAACCGCGCGCCCGCCTTCGGCCATAAGACCGACTTCTGCTTCATCTAGGAACCGAGTGGTACTCTTAGTGATGGATTCTATGTCCTCCACCACATGTTGGAGTACAGACGGGATCACCAGAACCTTCACAAGTCACCTAGATCTGGCGATGCTCACATTCTGCAATGAGCAAAGAACCTAGGAGATATCTCGGATCATCGACTTCGAGCTGAGTTCTATCACATCCGGCGTGAACTTGCCCAAATCATCATGAAGGAGGTCATCGAAAAAATAGGGATGTTCTAGGAAGAAGGGCAAATTATGGGGAAGACGTCCGAACATGCGTATCGGCTCAGCCTCTTGACCTAAAGCCTTTCACTGCGCTCGATGACTATCTCCCTGAATTGGATGGATGGCACAACATGTTGGAATGATTGATGATATATGACAAAGTGTCCGTTTAATCCATACTTTCTCTAGCGAAGATCACTCTAGTTAGTGCATTTTGGTTACTATGAACTTTGTTATTTATGCTTATGAGATGTTGCTTCTATTTTTGCCAAGTCTATCTCTTTCTGTTGCTCAACTATATATGTTGCATATTATCGACCCATGTGACGACGCAGGTACATAGATCATCAATGGAGAAGAACTGCCATGCCAGGAGTATACGACGAGTAACCGGAGTGTCAGGCCCAGGTGTACCGATTTCCGAGCGACAACCAGAAAGAGTTAGATAGCAGAGTCGAAGCAAAAAATAGTTAGTTTAGGTTCACGCTAGTGCGGGAGAGGGATACGAACCGGTGCCTCAAGAAATATTACATTATGTATGATGAGACATGCAACATAACTTGTATAGCTATATCATCATTATGATGTGACGATGTGATTTGTGTTGGATGATATGACGAGACTATTATGTGTATGATAATCATATCGTAAACTGGCAATATGCTCAGCATAGAATACTATATAAAATTCGTACAAAAACATTGCAAATACGTAGCAAAAAAAGGATATGTCAAAATGTAGTAGTAGCGCTCTTTAGCGCTGTACGCTACTGCTAAGCCACCTAGCAGTAGCGCTAGTATAGACAGCGCTACTACTATGTAGCTATAGCAGTAGCGCGGGCCGAAGCGCGCTACTGCTACATGTTAGCTATAGCATCGTATCAGTAGCGCGGTGCCCCACGCTACTGATAGCCCTTAGACACGCGCTACTGCTAGGCTTTTCCCTAGTAGTGAGGAGACCAGGGGCGGCACACTAACTGGATCTGGGGGATCCTGAGGTGGGAGGCTACTAGGTGTGGATGGTGACGGCTGGTAGGATTCTTAGGATTAGGTCTAGGGTTTGTCTAAAATGGACTAGGGGTGCACTATATATAGCAAATGGGTTAGCTTTAGGGGCATATGGACCCTTCGATTAGATCATATGGGTGATAATAACTAGGTTAGCGAGTCCAGATGACAAGCCGATGATGGTTTGGAGTATTACGGGGTTGATCCGGACCCATCAGTTATGATCGTATGTTTCGGGTTCCGGGAGGTTTTCGGTCTAGGTTGTGCGTAGAGTGTGTGCACTGTGTAGAGGGGCTAGGCATAAAAGAGAGGGAAAATGGGCAGCCCGGCAACAAGGTTTTGAATACCGAATACGTCCGCGATTTGATCGGCTATAGTGGCACTATACGTTTAACGGTTCGAGTATCAAACAGAATCCGATTGTGACGGAATTTGGCAGGCGATCTACCTACACTATATTAAGACCGCACGTCAAATTTCAAGCCAATCCGAGAAAGTTTTATACACACTTTAAAAAAAATATTTTAACAATGGCGCGACCGCATGCGTGTGTGATTGGTCTTCAAACGGTTAACGACAAAAACGGAGAGAACCTACAACTGATAATGGATGCAAGTTTTATAAACTGACGGCAACGGAGAGTCGATGCAATGCGGATGATGCGCCTGATGCGATGATGAATGCAACAACCAAATAAATCATACGACGACAATGGAATAAAAGGGGAATCTTCTGGAGCGTCGGTTTCAGGCTATTACAGTGAGTTACCTCGTCGAGGTTTGTATATTATCATTTTATTTAGGTAGAAGTTACCAGTGTATGTTTCCTATAATTTTTCACCCGTTTCAACAAGGAAACACAATGTTTGTACGTGATTTATCAAATCCACAATACAAACATTAGCATTTTATTTACACAGAAGTTATAAGGGATGTTCTCAACAACTTTTTTCTATCGGGTCAAAGTTATCATGATGTTTGTGCATGAGTTATCAGGTTTGTTGTATGTAAATAATCATGTTTTTACACACAAACTACGAGGGATGTTTCCAAACAACTTTTTCCCTCAGCTAATAAGTTATCACCGTGTTTGTTCATGACTTATATGGTATGTGATGCGTAATTATCATGTTATTTACACATAAGCTTAGGGGGGGGGGGGTATTGTACCGCTTGTAGCCCGATAACAACAAAACATGTTGATTACTATAATACATCTAGCCTGGTAATTACATAATAACCATGTTGATAACTATAATAAATCTAGCCCGATAACTATATAGTAAACATGATGATAACTATAGTACATCTAGCCCAGTAACTACATAATAACCATGTTGTGCGATGGTGCATCTTGTTCACTCTATCCCGGTAACTTTAGTACGTGTTTCACAACAGCTACATGATGTGGGTTCAAATCCCATAATCAGCATCAATTTTGTGACTAAAAATCCCTGGAAACAGGGCCTACTAATAGATCCAGCGCGTACAAAAAAATATGATGAATCCAATCCAGTGTCGTTAAAATCGTCGCACTAAATGATCCATAAAATTAGCAACTCATTGAGGTTTTAAATCTTAGAAAAAGAGCAACTTCACATTAAATTAAGAGTGTGAGCCGTTTTGACAACAACAAAGTCTAGGTGGGATTGTTAGTGTGATTTGCGTACATGTAGGAGGTCGGCGGTTTGAATCCCATCCTTGCCTCCTTTCTCCCTTTCTTTTTCTTGCTCCCACGCTTGTGTTGACTTTTGGTGTGCCGGTAACCGTTCGGTCCGGAATGAATGAGATCCACATCGTTCGGATCTGTTGCAATATACTAGTCGACAAAAAGCATTACCGTATATTGTAAGGATATCCAGCGGTATTTTCCTTTAAAGTGTTATTTCGGCAGTCCAAAAATAATAGGGATTATTACTCCTGTGCCCCTGGTTCCTTAGTTGTGCTCGGTTTTCCCCACGCTCCAAACTTTTGCTCACTTTTCCCCCACTTTCTTTGCTGAAACTCTCACAAATGCTCATACCAGACGTTTGTCGTCTTGACCGTGCATTGACCGTCAATTGCTGACGAGTGGGGCCATGTCCTTATCTGTCCGTTGCTTGATGACGGGTGGGACCGCAAGGAGACACGTATAGGGCAGCTTGTCTGAATCAGAAACAGATCGAGATACCCCGCACCGCACCACAATGCGCCGCCCCGCCCCCTCCGCCGGCGTTGTGCCGCGTCCATCGCCGTTGTTTCCTCCGCCCTATGCCCCTATTCCATTCGTTGGTGACACGACGCGTCTCCGCCAGATATAGCCCACCTCTCCATCTGGGATTACGTAGCGATGCTGAGCGAGGACGCCCGGAAGGCCCTAGACCGTGGAGACAATTGGGTCGAATTCGCGGCAGATAATTCATGGATTACACCTGGGTAAGCATTGTTTCCCCTCGAATTGACATTCTAACTCGTATTATAGGACGTATTTGGCTTCTGTTAGCTTGAATTGTTTGACTTTTGCTAAATTGTACCCGGCCTAACTACAACCTTTGTTTGAACAAAATAGGATTGATCCCGCGCTAGCTTTCTGGCTGGAGATTAGAATTAGTGTGCTGCGTATTACTAAACCGCATATGATTTCTACATTTTTCTATCACAAAGTGGTAGAAACCAGCATTTCTTTCAATGATTTGCGAGCTGCGCTCCGAAACACATATCTCTGGAGCGATGCCAATGCTGTTGAACTGAATTATTTCAACAGTGACCAGCAAATATTTCTCCCACTAACTTGCGACGATCATACGGCGTTGCTTTTTTACTGGATTGTTGGCAGCCGATTCGGTAAACTCCAAATCGATGTGGTTCAGCCACGCGCAAAATGGGTCAAGGGGAAGGGAGATCGGACATCATTTGTCTCTGCTAATAGCAAGCACCCCAGCACTCCTTGTAGGTCGATCACCAATTAAGGCAAGTGGTTCATGGAGCCACTACATGCTTGCTGCCAATTCTGTTGCCGATTCAGCTGCTACTTCTCGTGTACCTTCTGTAGTTGGTCTAGATGAAGATGGAGAACCTGACGAGGAAGTGCCGACAAATGATGATGAAGACAAGATGATGTACCCTGAACTGGTAGATATAGCCTGCCAGCAAGCAGTGGATGATAAATATCCGGAGGAGCCCTTTAGCCGAGCTAGGTTTGATGACACTAACGATGAAGAGAAGGAGGAGAACATGGACAACTTAATCGATAATGAATATGATGGCGAGGACATGCCAACAATTGACTGGAATAGGGAAGCACCTAAGCTTACTGAAGGCACCATTTTACAATCCATGGTGGACTGTCGGAATGCAGTGACAACATGGTGCATTCTAAATGGAAACACCTACTAGATTAAAAGGAGTGAGCCAGTAAGGTTCACGGTGTTTTGTCCATATGATAGGTATAGGTGGAAGTTGCATGCATCTCGTATGTTAGAGAGCAAATTGATTCAGGTAATCCTAGTTTAGTGACTAATTTAGTTTTAGATCATTGAGTGATGTTTTTTAACTATTTTTGACACTTTTTTGTTTTAGATAAATAAAAACCCACATAAGCACACCTGTCCACCTGGAGGGGGAGGGGGGAAGGCCAAAACCAAGCTAGCAAAAACTAGGTGGGTGGCAGACGCGATATTGGATTGACTCAGGGAAGAACCTAGACTTGGTCCAACAACACTGTGCTACTGCGACAAAAGACCTTCCAACGGTGCCAGAAACGTGCTGACGGGAAACTGTTCTTGTCTTGATATTCCTCAGCAACGGCACCAGGAATCCTTCTGCTACGGCTACGCCTTAAGGGACTTCCTAGGCAAATATGCAAAGGATTTCCCCCATGGCCTTGGAGCCTTGCGTTGGTGTTCCCTCGAAGCGGAAAGGGTGATGTAGCGCAGCGGTGGTAGGTATTTCCCTCAGTTTGAGAATCAAGGTATCGATCCAGTGAAGGAGCATCTCAAGTGCGTGCACAAACACAAAAAGCTTGCTCCCAACGCTATGAAGGGGTTGTCAATCCCTTATAGATTGTTCGCCAAGTGAGAACTTAAAGCAACAAAGTAACAAAGCAAAGTAAAAGCGAAAGTGGAAACGATAGGTGTGAATAGACCCCGGGGCCGTAGTGTTCACTAGTGGCTTCTCTCATGAAAGCAAGTAGACGGTGGGTGAACAAATTAATGTCGAGCAATTGATAGAACCGCACAAAGTCGTGACGGCATCTATGGCAATGATTATATCTATATGCATCATGTCCAAAACAAGTAGACCGATACTTTCTGCATCTACTACTATTACTCCACACGTCGACCGCTATCCAGCATGCATCTAGTGTATTAAGTCCAAAAGAACAGAGTAACGCCTTAAGCAAGATGACATGATGTAGATGGACAATCTCATATCTACGACAGAGCCCACCTTGTTACCCTTGATGGAAACTACATGATGTGTGCCTTGCTGCCCCTACAGTCACTGGGAAAGGTCACCACATGGTAAGAACCAAAAACCAAGCACTTCTCCCATTGCAAGAAACATAGATCTACTTGGCCAAACAAAACCCAAGACTCGGAGAGACTTACAAGGATATCAAATCATGCATATAAGAAATCAGCAAAGACTCAAATATATATCATAGATAATCTGATCACAATTCCACAATTCATCGGATCTCGACAAATACACCGCCAAAGAGGATTACATCGGATAGATCTCCATGAAGATCATGGAGAACTTTGTATTGAAGATCCAAGAGAGAGAAGAAGCCATCTAGCTACTAACTACGGACCCGTAGGTCTGAAGTGAACTACTCACGAGTCATTGGAGGGGCAATGATGTTGACATAGAAGCCCTCCAACTCCGAAGTCCCCTCCGACAGGGCCCCGGGAAGGGTCTCCAGATGAGATCTCGCGGAAACGGAAGCTTGCGGCGGCGGAAAAGTGTTTTCGTGGATTCCCTTATTTTTTCTGTATTTTAGGGAATATATAGGCGAAGGAGCTAGGTCAGGGGGGCGCCAGGGAGGCCACAAGCCTGCTAGCCGCCGCCCCCTGGTGGCGGCTACAGGGCTTGTGGGCTCCCTTTAGCTCTCCTGGCTTGGCCCACAAGCCCCCTGATCTTCTTCCGTTCGGGAAAAATTTATTTCGGGGATTTTATTCCGTTTGGACTCCGTTCCAAAATCAAATCTGAAAAGAGCCAAAAAACACAGAAAAACAGGAACTGGCACTTGGCACTAAATTAATAAGTTAGTCCCAAAAAGATATAAAAGATACATAAAACTTCCAAAGAAGACATGATAACAACATGAAACCATCAAAAATTATAGATACGTTTGAGATGTATCACACTCCATGGGAAGCTTTTTGAGAAGTACAAGATAGAAATTCCTTACATGAGAATTTTCAATGCTAGGGAAAGGGTTCGTGATAGAATTAATGGTTAATTGTAACGACTAAGATGCGGCCCTTTCCTATTTTGGGGGAGATGCCCCAAAAGGAAAGAGGCGCATCTAAGCGTTTCACAAGCGAGATAATCATAGCAATACATAAACGAAGAATGACAAATAGGGCATACATTTTCCATCTGACATAGATAACATAAGGTTTACATACACACAATTATTCAGACAAGTTAGTCCCGCTACGGACGACATGAAAAAAGGAAAAGACTATGATATCTCGCATGCTGGCCCACGATCACGACCACGGCCTCAGTCCTCCAGGTAGTTCAAGTACAGTCGGTCGTTCTCCTCATCGTACTGCCACACTAGCTGCGTGCCATCTGGATCTCCTGCGTCGGGCGTACCTGTACTTGTTGGGGTGTTGTAGTAAACTGTGAGTCACGGGGACTCATCAATCGGATGACCTTGGTACCGAAACTAGTCAAGTTATTAGGTGAGGAAGGTTCAGTGTATAGGTTGCAGCATCCTAAGCATATATGGTGGCTAACTTATGAAGATCAGAGTTATTGATAAGGTGGTCTTCGCGAGCGGTCAAAGACTAGGTGATCACTAAGTGATCCTGAACACCTACTTACGCCAAACATAACCCCACCATGTTCCCGATCGAAGAGAGGTCTTCGAAGGAGATAGTCACGGTTACGCACAGAGTTGGCAGTTTTATTAGAGTTGATTTAAGTTATCTAGAACCGAATGTTAACAAATTATCCATGTTTGCCACATAACCGCGGGCATGGCTTTCCGAAAGATTAAACCCTGCAGGGGTGCTCCAACTAGTCCATTACAAACTGCCACGGGGCTGCAAAGTAATCCTCTATCACGAATCTCGTGATCTCGTCGGATTCCTTAGAGGAAAGCCTCAACTTTGAGGAGACCCAAAGTTTCACCGGGATTCCTCTACGCAAGATATATCACTAAGGTAAGACGAATCTAGCAGGACCTCCCGTCGTGTCGACGACCCCGATAAGAGCCGCGTATCTCAGTCTCAGGACACGACGGATGGAAAAGCCTACAGGAACCAAACCTCAAGTTTCCCTGTGGTGGCCCCATAGTCTGCCCAATTTGGACCAACACTCATGAGGAGCACTGGCCCGGGTTGTTGATTAAATCCTCGGGGTAGCTATTCCCTATGCAAGTTCTTATTAGGTGATTAGCAAATTAAAACCAATGTTGGGTCCTGCCGGACAAGCCTTAACACTACACAATTTATCAAGGGGGTCCCCATAACAACCCCGAACGTGTTAGGAGCGAACAATTATGGAATCAAACACCGATAGCCGAAACTAAGGCGGCAACAACGGAACAAATCACCCGGCAAAAGGCTAGGCCTTCCGTCATTTACCAAGTATATAGGTGCATTAATTAAATAGCAGTTTAATCATAATGATATCAAAATACTCATGTTATCACATGAGACAGCTCGCACATGCAACTAGCAAAGCTTATCATTAGAAGCTGAGCAAGCCTACTTAGCCACACAACATTAGCTAGGAGGGGAAGGTGTTTGGGTTTCATGGCAATGTCAGGAGGCAATTATAACAAGTGGTAGGCAGCGAGCATATATCTAAGGAGACGTGATTCTAAGCATAACAAAGCTAGATACGGTATCAAGGTCACGATCATCTTGCCTGTGATGTCTTCAGCTTGGAACTGCTCTTGATCGTCCTACACGTGCTTTCTAGAATCCACGTACTCGCTGTCCGATCCCGATGCTACCCAAGATAAACATAGCAACCAACGAACACCAACACAACATGATGCAACAAACAATATGATGCATGAGATGAGAAGGAAGCATGCACCACTATTCTAGTCATTTTCATATGCATGAGATGAGTTGATAACTTCTGGACAGAACTTCACACTAAGCTATCTTGACATGCATGAGGATGGTATGAATCACGAGAAAACGATGCAAAACATATAAAGAACGTTGAGAACGGAGCTACGGATCAACCGAAAACTACAAAACAAGATATGGAGTCCTACGGTTCAAATCCACCACAAGCACACTCCAATGGCACTCTCTTGGTGTTACCAGGTTGCCACATGATCAAACAAACAAATATAGGTTGAGTGGTGCAAACAAATTCACCACACCACCAACAATACTCACACAAGCTTCAAAACAACTAAAACATGCAATCTGATGTAAACAACATCATATCAGTTTTCCACAACATTCAAAGTACCTATAGCCACCCAAATGAGCCAAACAAGATATGTGGCAAAAGCCATTCAAAATCTCTACAAGCCTGAGCGAGAAGCTACTGCAAAGGCATCACACATGGGAAGATCTATGGACACAAACTTGGACAAAAATAATAGATTTCTGGGGCTTAGTGACTGCTTATGCTTTGAAGCATTTTGGCAGCCTCCAAAATGATATCTACAGGAAGTGAAAGAGCATGAAATTTAACAAAGAGATAGACAAACCCAAAATCTCACAAACCTTAGTTTGTTGCATGGGCTGATTCCCAACACATGAGCTTGTTCAAACAAAACAACAAGGGAAGAAAATAACAGCAGTTTCCCAGACTTGGTGAAAATCACATATTTTCACAAAGCTGATTATTTCAGCCAAATGTCAATTTTGACAAGGCACAACAAGTGCATACAAACTCCTATCTATAAAACAAAGACTACATGGTGTAGAGGGGTTCACCCAGTACCACCACATCAAGGATTCATCCTCATAGGACCAACACATCACATGACACTAAGCTCTAAACATGGCATCAAGACAGAAAAATGACTGTTTATGAAGTTGCTCTAAAGTGAAATCAGATTCCATGAGTGGATTCCTGGGATGATTCTACCCCAAAAGCATATATAATACATGGGTACTTGCATGTAGCATGTGGGTACAAAGCAAGCTCGAAAAACAACATAGAAATCACTATAAGCATATAAGAGCATTATCACATGTGAATCAAGCATACATGGCATCCCTATACCTACCTATGCACACACACAAGGTTCATACACCATCACATTAACATATGGGCAAGCATGAGGGGTTAGCCCTCATGCACAAGTGCATAAGTGCACTCATGCCCACACACACACATGCATGAACACCTGCACACCTACTCATCATCATATGTGCTCTCACACACACACATACAAAAAAGAGGTGGATCTAGAGGGATGCACTCACATATATGCACCTCTTCCCAAGTGCACACACACACAAACTACACACACTAGTGCATGCCCAAGCACTTGCACCACACACACATATACATGTGTTGGTGCAAACTTGCACAAATATGTGGGTGTACCCCACACACATACACACATACTACACCCACATGCACATGCATCAACTACACACACCATGCATATCCATACTCATACACACACACACACCATGCATATCCATACTCATATACACACACACACTTACAAGTGCACACATACACACAAACACCCACAAGCTAAAATAAAAGGGGTAAAACCTACTGGATGTGATGTAAACACGAACAACTTGCTGCCCAAGATATGCAAAGTGAAACAATCAACAAAACAGCAAAAAAAGGGGTACAAGTATTCAAACCTAGGACCCACTGGACTACAACACACTACACAACCACTGGGCTACTGCCCTCGGGCTCGACAGAGTAGTGGAAGGATGCAGGTTATCCTGCCCCTGTAGCGCTACTGTGCCACGAAAACATAAATTGAAAAGGGGGAGCCTCTGGGACTCGAACCCACGACCACCATGCGCAAAACCCACCTATACACAACTCTTCTACGCTGTGGATCTTAACAGAGAGGGGGAAGTAACTCTTTTGAGTAACTGATACGTCTCAAACGTATCTATAATTTTTGATGGTTTCATGCTGTTATCTTGTCATCTTTGGATGTTTTGTGTACCTTTTATATCTTTATTGGGACTAACTTATTAATTCATTGCCAAGTGCCAGTTCCTGTTTTTTCTATGTTTTTGGCTCTTTTTAGATCTGATTTTGGAACGGAGTCCAAACGGAATAAAATCCCTGAAATAAATTTTTCCCGAACGAAAGAAGATCAGGGGGCTTGAGGGCCAAGCCAGGAGAGCTACAGGGGGCCCACAAGCCCTATAGCCGCCACCAGGGGGGCGGGCCGGGGCGGCTAGCAGGCTTGTGGCCTCCCTGGCGCCCCCCTGACCTAGCTCCTTCGCCTATATATTCCCTGAAATACACAAAAAATCAGGGGAATCCACGAAAACACTTTTCCGCCGCCGCAAGCTTCTGTTTCCACAAGATCTCATCTGGAGTCCCTTCCCGGTGCCCTGCCGGAGGGGACTTTGGAGTTGGAGGGCTTCTACATCACCATCATCGCCCCTCCAATGACTCGTGAGTAGTTCACTTCAGACCTATGGGTCCGTAGTTAGTAGCTAGATGGCTTCTTCTCTCTCTTGGATCTTCAATACAAAGTTCTCCATTATCTTCATGGAGATCTATCCGATGTAATCCTCTTTGGCGGTGTGTTTGTCGAGATCCGATGAATTGTGGATTTGTGATCAGATTATCTATGATATATATTTGAGTCTTTGCTGATTTCTTATATGCATGATTTGATATCCTTGTAAGTCTCTCCGAGTCTTGGGTTTTGTTTGGCCAACTAGATCTATGATTCTTGCAATGGGACAAGTGCTTGGTTTTGGGTTCATACCGTGTGGTGACTTTTCCCAGTGACAGAAAGGGCAGCAAGGCACACATCGTGTAGTTGCCATCAAGGGTAACAAGATGGGATTTGTCGTAGATATGAGATTGTCCATCTACATCATGTCATCTTGCTTAAGGCGTTACTCTGTTCTTTTGGAGTTAATACACTAGATGCATGCTGGATAGCGGTCGACGTGTGGGGTAATAGTAGTAGATGCAGAAAGTATCAGTCTACTTGTTTTGAACGTGATGCCTATAGATATAATCATTGCCATAGATGACGTCACGACTTTGCGCGGTTCTATCAATTGCTCGACAGTAATTTGTTCACCCACCGTCTACTTGCTTTCATGAGAGAAGCCACTAGTGAACACTACGGCCCCCGGGTCTATTCACACCTATTGTTTCCACTTTCGCTTTTACTTTGCTTTGTTAATTTGCTGCTTTCAGTTCTCACTTGGCAAACAATCTATAAGGGATTGACAACCCCTTCATAGCGTTGGGAGCAAGCTTTTTGTGTTTGTGCAGGCACTTGTGATACTCCTTCACTGTATCGATACCTTGGTTCTCAAAACTGAGGGAAATACTTACCACCGCTGCGCTACATCACCCTTTCCGCTTCGAGGGAACACCAACGCAAGGCTCCAAGGCCACGGGGGAAATCCTTTGCGTATTTTCCTAGGAAGTCCCTAAAGGCGTAGCCGTAGCAGAAGGATTCCTGGTGCCGTTGCTGAGGAGAATCAAGACGAGAATAGTCTCACGTCAGCACGTGTTTCTGGCGCCGTTGGAAGGTCTTTTGTTGCAGTAGCAGAAGTATTTCTCGCGCCGTTGCCGGGGAAGGAGAGATCTATCCAAGTAGGTCTCACAAACTCATCTCTTGCATTTACTTTTTTGCCAGTTGCCTCTCGTTTTCCTCTCCCCCACTTCACATTTGCCGTTTTCATTTGCCTTTCTCCTTTGCCTTTTTTCTTTTGCCTTTTGCCTTTTTATCGTTTTCCTTTGCTGGTTTTCTTGCTTGCTTGTGTGCTTGTTTGTTTGTTGAAGTCATCATGGCAGAAAACACCAAACTTTGCGTCTTCTCGAGTACCAATAATAATGGTTTTATTACTACTCCGATTGCTCCCGCCACTAGTGCAGAATCGTATGAAATAAACGAAGCTTTGCTGAATGTTGTTATGAAAGAGCAATTCTCTGGCCTTCCTAGCGAAGATGGCGCATCCCATCTCAATACCTTCATTGAGCTTTGCGATATTCAAAAGAAAAGAGATGTGGATAATGACGTGATTAAGTTGAAGCTTTTTCCTTTCTCGTTGCGAGATCGCGCAAAAACTTGGTTTTCTTCTTTGCCTAAAAATAGTATCGATTCTTAGGATAAGTGCAAAGATGCTTACATATCCAAGTATTTTCCGCCGGCTAAGATCATCTCCTTACGTAACGATATCATGAATTTCAAGCAACTTGATCATGAACACGTTGCACAATCTTGGGAGAGGATGAAGCTTATGATTAGAAATTGTCCCGCTCATGGCTTGAGTTTGTGGATGATTATACAAATCTTTTACGCTGGCTTGAATTTCGCTTCTCGCAATATCTTGGACTCCGCCTCAGGTGGAACGTTCATGGATCTCACGTTAGGAGACGCTACAAAACTCCTAGACAATATCATGACCAACTACTCTCAGTGGCACATTGAAAGGTCACTTGCTAGCAAAAAGGTACACGCTATAGAAGAAATTAACTCGCTTAGTGCTAAGATGGACGAGTTGATGAATTTGGTTGCTAGTAGAAATTCTACTTTAGATCCTAATGACATGCCACTATATTCCTTGATTTAGAGTAGCAACGCTAGTTTGTACGTTAATTTTGTTGGTAGGAACAATTTTGGCAACAACAATGCTTTTAGAGGAAACAATGTTCCTAGGCCTTTTCCTAGTAACTCCTCTAACTATTATGGCAATTCCTACAACAACACTTATGGAAATCGCAAGAAATTACCCTCTGATTTAGAGAGTAATATTAAAGAGTTCATCAACTCTCAAAAGATTTTCAATGCGTCCATAGAGGAAAAACTACTCAAAATAGACGATTTTGCTAAGAGCGTTGATAGGATGTCTTGTGATATTGATGCTTTGAAAGTTAGATTTGCTCCTCCCAAGGTCATCTTGGATGAAACTTTGAAAGCTATGCGTGTCTCCAAGAATGAGAGCAAAGAAAGAACCGCCCAAATTTGCGCTAGGCATGAATGGTTTAAAAGGGTGCGTTCTAGTGATGCAAATCACGAAGATCTTAAAGTGCCTGGTGTGACTCCTCTTGAATATTTGTTTTCACATGTCAAACCTATTGATGAAGGGGCTGGATATGAATCCACTTTGGTTGAAAAATGCCCCAATGATTTAGAGTCCACCCATCTTGATGCTAAAGGTGTGGAGAGTGGAGTAGAAGAAATCAAAATTTTGGGTAGTAATGAAACTCCCACTTTGGATTTCAAGGAATTCAATTATGATATTTGCTCCTTGTTTGAATGCATTTCTTTGATGCAATCCATTGCAAACTCTCCACATGCTTATAGCCAAAGCAAAGCCTTTACCACGCATATCGTAGATGCTATGATGAAATCTCTTGAAGAGAAGCTCGAACTAGAAGTCTCTATACCTAGAAAACTTCATGATGAGTGGGAACCTACTATCAAAATCAAGATAAAAAACTATGAGTGCAATGCTTTGTGTGATTTGGGTGCTAGTGTTTCCGCGATTCCAAAGTCTTTATGTGATATTCTTGGTTTTCATGAGATTGAAGAGTGTTCTCTTAATTTGCATCTTACGGATTCTACTGTCAAGAAACCCATGGGAAGGATTGATGATGTTCTTATTGTTGCAAATAAGAACTATGTACCCGTGGATTTCATTGTACTTGACATAGATTGCAATCCTTCATGTCCCATTATTCTTGGTAGACCTTTCCTAAGGACTATTGGTGCTATCATCGATATGAAGGAAGGGAATATTAGATTTCAATTTCCTTTAAAGAAGGACATGGAGCACTTTCCTAGAAAGAAAATAAGATTGCCTTATGAATCTATGATGAGGGCTACTTATGATTTGAGCACCAAAGATGACTATACGTGATTCCATCACCTTTTGCCTAGCTAAGGGCGTTAAACAAAAGCGCTTGTTGGGAGGCAACCCAACGAATCTATCCTTTTTATTTCTGTTTTGTGTTTTCCAAACTTTCATAATTCTGTTTTGATTGTGTTTTTTGTGTTTATTTTTGCGTTTGTGCCAAGCAAAACCGTTATGATTAGTCTTGGGGATGATCGTTTGGTCATGCTGGAAAAGGCAGAAAATTTAAGCTCACGAAAAGAATGTTCATATTTTTTCTGTAAGAGCTTTTGAGTTGATTATTTTTGCCGCTGATTTCTACACAAATTCTTCAGACGGTCGTAAGTTTTGAGAATTTGTGAAGTACCAGAAGTATATGAAGTATACAGATTGCTACAGACTGGTCTGCTGTTAACAGATTCTATTTTTGTTGTGTTGCTTGCTTATTTTGATGAAACTATGGATATTATCGGGGGGGGGGGGTATTAGCCATGGAAGATTGAAGATACAGTAACCCAACATCAACATAAGTAGAATTTAAGTTTGCTACAGTACCTAAGGAAGTGGTGGTTTGCTTTCTTATACTAATGTTATCACGAGTTTCTGTTTAAGTTTCGTGTTGTGAAGTTTTCAAGTTTTGGGTGAAGTTCTTATGGACAAAGAGATAAAGAGTGGAAAGAGCTCAAGCTTGGGGATGCCCAAGGAACCCCAAGAGATTTAAGGATGCCGTAAAAGCCTAAGCTTCGGGATGCCCCGGGAAGGCATCCCCTCTTTCGTCTTCAATCCATCGGTAACGTCACATGGGGCTATATTTTTATTCACCACAAGTTATGTGTTTTGCTTGGAGCGTATTGTATCATAGGAGTCTTTTATTTTTGTTGTGTCACAATCATCCATGCTGCATACCTAGGTAGAGAGAGATGCACTCACCATGATTTTGTCGAGCTTCACTTATATCCTTTGGTAGACAATTCACCTCACATGTGCTTCACTTATACCTTTTGAGCTAGTTGATTTTGCTCTGTGTGCTTCACTTATATCTTTTAGAGCACAGTGTTGCATGGCTTGGTTGTTGATCTATGCTTCGAAAGTAGTCTCAAAAGGGGTAGTTATCCAAAGGGATATGAAAACTTCCACCTTCATGTGCATTGAATAGTTAGAGAAGTTTGATTCATCTCAACTAGTTTTGAGTTGTGGTTGTGGTAATATTGAAGTTATATTAGTAAGGTGTTGTGGATCTAGAAATACTTGTGTTGAAGTTAGTGATTCCCGTAGCATGCACGTATGGTGAACCGCTATGTGATGAAGTCTGAGCATGATTGGTCTATTGATTGTCATCCTTTGTGTGGCGGTGGGGATCGCGTGATGGTTTATACCTACCAACCCTTCCCCTAAGAGTATGCGTTGGATGCTTTGTTTCAATTACTAATAAAACTTTTGCAACAAGTATATGAGTTCTTCATGACTAATGTTGAGTCCATGGTTTAGATGCACTTTCACCTTCCACCATCACTATCTTCTTAGTGTCGTGCAACTTTCGCCGGTGCACAAAACCCACCATTAGCCTCCCTCAAAACAGCCACCATACCTACCTACTATGGCTTTTTCAAATTCATTCCGAGATATATTGCCATGCAATTACCACCATGACATGTGCCACCACGTCTACATTGCCATTGCATGATCGTAAGATAGCTAGCATGATGTTTCCATTAATGTCTATGCCATGCTAGATCATTGTCACGGTACACTACCGCAGGCATTCTATATAGAGTCATCGTTGCTCTAAGTTTTGAGTTGAAAGTGTGATCATCATCATTGATGGAGCATTTTACCATGTGAGGAAATAAAAGAGGCCAAAGATGCCCACCAAATAAAAATAAATACAAATAAAATAAAAAAAGAGGCCAAAGAGCCCACAAAAAAATGGTGAGAGAAAAAGAGAGAAGGGACAATGCTACTATCCTTCCACACTTGTGCTTATTAAGCACCATGATCTTCATGATTGAGAGTCTCTCGATTTGTCACCACCATATAACTAGTGGGAAATTTTCATTATATAACTTGGCTTGTATATTCCAATGATAGGCTTCCTCAAATTTGCCTTAGGTCTTTGTGAGCAAGCAAGTTGGATGCACACCCACTAGTTTTCTTTAAGAGCTTTCACATACTCTTAGCTCTAGTGCATCATTTGTATGGCAATCCCTACTCATTCACATTGATATCTATTGATGAGCATCTCCACAGCTCATTGATATGCCTAGTTAATGTGACCATCTTCTCCTTGTTTGTCTTGCAAGCTCCACCACACTCCACACCACTTATAGTGCTAAAACCATGGCTCACACTCATGTATTGCGTGAGAGTTGAAAAGGTTTGAGAAAGTAAAGGTGTGAAAACAATTACTTGGCCAATACCGGGGTTGTGCATGATTTAAATTCGTTGTGCAATGATGATAGAGCATAGCCAGACTATATGCTTTTGTAGGGATAACTTTCTTTTGGCCTTGTTATTTTGAAAGTTCATGATTACCTTGCTAGTTTGCTTGAAGTATTATTGTTTCCACGTCAATAGAAAACTATTGTTTTGAATCTAATGGATCTGAACATTCACGTCACATAAGAGGAGTTACAAAGGACATCTATGCTAGGTAGCATGAAAGCATCAAAAATTCATTCTTTATCACTTCCCTACTCGAGGACTAGAAGGAGTTAAGCTTGGGGATGCTTGATACGTCTCAAACGTATATATATTTTTTGATGGTTTCATGATGTTATCTTGTAATCTTTGGATCTTTTATGTACCTTTTATATCTTTTTTGGGACTAACTTATTAATTCAGTGCCAAGTGCATGTTCCTGTTTTTTCTCTGTTTTTGGCTCTTTTCAGATCTAATTTTGGAACGGAGTCCAAACAGAATAAAATCCCCGAAATAATTTTTTCCCGAACGGAAGAAGATTAGGGGGCTTGAGGACCAAGCCAGGAGAGCTACAGGGGGCCCACAAGCCCTGTAGCCGCCACCAGGGGGGCGGCGGCTAGCAGGCTTGTGGCCTCCCTGGCGCCCCCCTCACATAGCTCCTTCGCCTATATATTCCCTGAAATACAGAAAAAAAAAATCAGGGAATCCACGAAAACATTTTTCCGCCGCCCCAAGCTTCCGATTCTGTGAGATCTCATCTCGAGGCCCTTCCCGGTGCCCTGCCGGTGGGGACTTTGGACTTGGAGGGCTTCTACATCATCATCATCGCCCCTCCAATGACTCGTGAGTAGTTCACTTCAGACCTACCGGTCCGTAGTTAGTAGCTAGATGGCTTCTTCCCTCTCATGGATCTTCAATACAAAGTTCTCCATGATCTTCATGGAGATCTATCCGATGTAATCCTCTTTGGCGGTGTGTTTGTCGAGATCCGATGAATTGTGGATTTGTGATCAGATTATCTATGATATATATTTGAGTCTTTGCTGATTTCTTAGATGCATGATTTGATATCCTTGTAAGTCTCTCCGAGTCTTGGGTTTTGTTTGTCCCACTAGATCTATGATTCTTGCAATGGGAGAAGTGCTTGGTTTTGGGTTCATACCGTGTGGTGACCTTTCCCAGTGACAGAAAGGGCAGCAAGGCACACATCCTGTAGTTGCCATCAAGGGTAACAAGATGGGCTTTGTCGTAGATATGAGATTATTCATCTACATCATGTCATCTTGGTTAAGGCGTTACTCTGTTCTTTTGGACTTAATACACTAGATGCATGCTGAATAGCGGTCGATGTGTGGAGTAATAGTAGTAGATGCAGAAAGTATCGGTCTACTTGTTTTGGACGTGATGCCTATAGATATAATCATTGCCATAGATGACGTCAGGACTTTGCGCGGTTCTATCAATTGCTCGACAGTAATTTGTTCACCCATCGTCTACTTGCTTTCATGAGAGAAGCCACTAGTGAACACTACGGACCCCGGGTCTATTCACACCTATCGTTTCCACTTTCACTTTTACTTTGCTTTGTTACTTTGTTGCTTTCAGTTCTCACTTGGCAAACAATCTCTAAGGGATTGACAACCCCTTCATAGTGTTGGGAGCAAGCTTTTTGTGTTTGTGCACGCACTTGTGATACTCCTTCACTGGATCGATACCTTGGTTTTCAAAACCGAGGGAAATACTTACCACCGCTGCGCTACATGACCCTTTCTGCTTTGAGGGAACACCAACGCAAGGCTCCAAGGCCACGGGGGAAATCCTTTGCATATTTTCCTAGGAAGTCCCTAAAGGCGTAATCGTAGCAGAAGGATTCCTGGTGCCATTGGTGAGGAGAATCAAGACGAGAATAGTCTCCCGTCAGCACGTGTTTCTGGCGCCGTTGGAAGGTCTTTTGTTGTAGTAGCAGCAACCTCATGTGTTCCTTCTATAGATCGACGGCGACCGAAACAGGGGGACCACGCCGGCGTTGCTACGACCAAAATTGGCAAGGGAGAACTCGCTGGGAGGAAGAGGGATCTTTCGGGGATCCATTCCCGTGCCAACCGCAGCAGGAGGAGGCCCGCTAAGGCGGCGCACCTGCAACTAGCATCACGACGGCGACGGCGACAGAAGTGGCGGTGCTACGCATCTCTGGCGACTCTACGCGAGGGAAGAGGAAGGAGAGGATGATCTGATCACCCTAGCATGCTCGATCGGGGAATGTTCGGTACGGCGTAGAGGAAGAAGAGGAAGCAGCCCTCGCGACGACCCGCATCTTGCTCCGGCAATGATGACGCGGAGGGGACGCCAGGGAGGAGGAGCGGCCCCGCTAGCCTCGGAAATGGAACGGGCGAATATCCCCCATCCTTGCGGACGTCTCGGGCTTGACAGAGACGCGCCGACGACGAGGGAAGGGACGACTGGAGCATCGGCGGCGACCTCTTTGAACTCTCTGATCTCTGGATCTTACCTTCACAGGGAGAGGGAGAGAGATGGGAACGAAGGGTGGCGGCAGCGAGGAACCCTAGGCACAATAGGTGAAGGGAAGGCACTAAATAGGGCGAATGGGACGACCTCGATGTCCGTGAGGGGGACGGCGCGCTCGCTCTCTCTCTCGGGGCTGGCGGAAAGAAGAGAAGAAGGAGACACCGTCAGAGAAGAAGAAGGAACGGGGGAGATGGGCTGCGCTGCGAGGAGAAGAGGTGCTGGGCCTGCGGGAAGGAGGAGGCCCACTGCTGGTGCGAGATAGAAAGAAAGAAAAACCCAAAGGGGTTTTCCATTTAAAAAAAATACACAACCAGAATAAAACTCCTAGTGAAATCTAGGTCTCCAAAAATAAAAATAAAATAACCCTGGTCATAAGGGAATTATGACCCAATTAAATAAAATACAAAGATGATTTTTGGAGCAATAAAATCTTTACAAAACAGAATTAATTTAATCTATTTTGTGAATAAAACACCATTTAAGCAAAGTTTTAAGATACCCTATTCACATCTCCACATCCACAAGAGAAGGCACTAAATAATCTACATTTTTAAAATCAGGTTTGGAGCAAGTAAAACTTGAGCTCAAGAAAATAAATAAGAAGGGGTTTCCTTTGAAATCTAGTTTGAAAACTAACATAGCTGAAACCCAAGCTTTGCACAACACATCAACATGTCACATGCACTCATCAAACCACACATATAGATCAACAACAACAACACAAGAAAAGGAATGAATGCTATGAATGGTATGATGCAAAGGAGAAGACATGAAATGCCCACATGAAATGACAACTCTCATATAGCATGACCACATGGATCCAAACATGAAAGGTTTCCAATTATGGCAAGGTTACAGTTGGGGCATTACATTAATGGAATGACAGTTTTCAGCTGCTTTACACTTTTTAAGCTGAAGTGGAGATGGCTAGTCCAGGGAGTGTTGTAGAGATTGACAAGCATACAGTTCCATTCAAAATAAAAGGGAAGTCATTTGAGAAGGAGTGCTTCAGAAGGGCTTTTGTTTGTTTCAAGCCTTGTTGGCAGGGGTTTCTAAATGGTTGTGCTACCTCAAAAAGATCCTCGGCAAAGGTGCCGGAAAAAATTATGATTGTTCTGCTATGTATCCCTTGCAACCGCGCCAGGAAGTAGTTGTGTCGACGACACCAGGAATCCTTCAGCTACGGCTACGCCTTAAGGGACTTCCTAGGAAAGTATGCAAAGGATTTCCCCCGTGGCCTTGGAGCCTTGCGTTGGTGTTCCCTCGAAGCGGAAAGGGTGATGTAGCACATCGACGATAAGTATTTCCCTCAGTTTGAGAACCAAGGTATCAATAAGGCGGAAGAGTATCTCAAGATCCTGCACAAACACAAAAGCTTGCACCCAACACTATGAAGGGGTTGTCAATCCCTTATAGATTGTTTGCCAAGTGAGAACTGAAAGCAAAAAAGTAACAAAGCAAAGTAAAAGCGGAGATGTAAACGATGGATGTGAATAGACCCGGGGGCCGTAGTGTTTACTAGTGGCTTCTCTCATGAAAGCAAGTAGACGGTGGGTGAACAAATTACTGTCGAGCAATTGATAGAACTGTGCAGAGTCGTGACGATATCTATGCAATGATTATTTCTATATGCATCACGTCCGAAACAAGTAGACCGATACTTTCTGCATCTACTACTATTACTCCACGCATCGACCGCTATCCAGCATGCATCTAGTGTATTAAGTCCATAAGAACACAGTAACGCCTTAAGCAAGATGACATGATGTACAGGGATAATCTCAAACCAATGATAAAAACCCCATCTTTTTACCCTTGATGGCAACTGCTTGATGTGTGCCATGCTGCCCCTACTGTCACTGGGAAAGGTCACCACATGGCAGAACCCAAAACCAAGCACTTCTCCCATTGCAAGAATCATAGATCTAGTTGGCCAAACAAAACCCAAGACTCGGAGAGACTTACAAGGATATCAAATCATGCATATAAGAAATCAGCAAAGACTCAAATATATATCATAGATAATCTGATCACAAGTCCACAATTCATCGGATCTCGACAAACACACCGCCAAAGAAGATTACATCGGATAGATCTCCATGAAGATCATGGAGAACTTTGTATTGAAGATCCAAGAGAGAGAAGAAGCCATCTAGCTACTAACTACGGACCCGTAGGTCTGAAGTGAACTACTCACGAGTCATTGGAGGGGTGATGATGATGATGAAGAAGCCCTCCACCTCCAAAGTCCCCTCCGGCAGGGCGCCGGGAAGGGTCTCCAGATGAGATCTCGCGGAAACGGAAGCTTGTGGCGGCGGAAAAGTATTTTCGAGGCTCCCCTGATTTTTTGCGGAATATTTGGGAATATATAGGTGCAAGACCTAGGTCAGGGGGCGGCCAGGGAGGCCACAAGCCTTCCCACCGCCGTCTCCCCCTGGTGGCGGAGTGGGGGCTTGTGGGCCCCCTGGAGCCCACCTGGCTTGGCCCAAAAGCTCCCTGGTCTTCTTTCGTTCAGGAAAAAATCATTTCTGGGATTTTATTCCGTTTGGACTCTGTTCCAAAATCAGATATGAAAAGAGTCAAAAACACGAAAAAACAGGAACTGACACTTGGCACTGAATTAATAAGTTAGTCCCAAAAAGATATAAAAAGGTACATAAAACCTACAAAGAAGGCAAGATAGCAGCGTGAAACCATCAAAAATTATAGATACGTTTGAGATGTATCAAGCATCCCCAATCTTAACTCCTGCTCGTCCTCGAGTAGGGAAGTGATAAGAATGAATTTTTGATGCTTTCATGCTACCTAGCATAGGTGTCCTTTGTAATTCCTCTTATGTGACGTGAATGTTCAAATCCATTAGATTCAAAACAATAGTTTTCTATTGATGTGGAAACAATAATAATTCAAGCAAACTAGCAAGGTAATCATGAACTTTCAAAATAACAAGGCCAAAAGAAAGTTATCCCTACAAAAGCATATAGTGTGGCTATGCTCTATCATCATTGCACAACGAATTTAAATCATGCACAACCCCGGTATTGGCCAAGTAATTCTTTCACACCTTTACTTTCTCAAACATTTTCAACGCTCATGCAATACATGAGCGCGAGCCATGGTTATAGCACTATAGATGGTGTGGAATGTGGTGGGGTTGCAAGACAAAAAGGAGAAGATAGTCAGATTAACTAGGCATATCAATGAGCTATGGAGATGCTCATCAATAGATATCAATGTGAATGAGTAGGGATTGCCATACAAATGATGCAGTAGAGCTACAGGTATGTGAAAGCTCTTAAAGAAAATTAGTGGGCGTGCATCCAACTTGCTTGCTCACGAAGATCTAAGGCAATTTTGAGGAAGCCTATCATTGGAATATACAAGCCAAGTTATATAATGAGAATTTCCCACTAGCTATATGGTGGAGACAAAAAGAGAAACTCTCAATCATGAAGATCATGGTGCTCAATATGCACAAGTGTGGAAAAAGTGGTAGCATTGTCCCTTCTCTCTTTTTCTCTCATTTTTATTTTATTTTGGTGGGATCTTTGGCCTCTTTTTTATGGGATTCTTTGGCCTCTTTTATTTCCTCACATGGGACAATGCTCCAATAACGGTGATCATCACACTTTCAACTCAATACTTAGAGCAATTATGACTCTATATGGAATGCCTTCAGTAGTGTACCGTGACAATGATCTAGCATGGCATAGATATCAATGGAAACATCATGCTAGGTATCTTACGATCATGAAAAGGCAATGTAGACGTGGTGGCACATGTCATGGCAGTAGTTGCATGGCAATATATCTCGGAATGACTTTGAAAAAGCCATAGTAGGTAGGTATGGTGGTTGTTTTGAGGAAGGCAAATGGTGGGTTTTGTGCACCGGCGAAAGTTGCACGACACTAAGAAGATAGTGATGGTGGAAGGTGAAAGTGCATCTAAACCATGGACTCAACATTAGTCATGAAGAACTCATATACTTGTTGCAAAAGTTTTATTAGTAATTGAAACAAAGCATTCAATGCATACTCCTAGGGGAAGGGTTGGTAGGTATAAACCATCGCGCGATCCCCACCGCCACACAAAGGATGACAATCAATATACTAATCATGCTCAGACTTCATGAGATAGCGTTTCACCATACGTGCATGTTACGGGAATCACTAACTTCAACACAAGTATTTCTAGATCCACAACAGCTTACTAGCATGACTTCAATATTACCATAACCACAACTCAAAACTTATTGAGATGAATCAAACTTCTCTAACTATTCAATGCACATGAAGGTGGAAGTTTTCGTATCCCTTTGGATAACTACCCCTTTTGAGACTACTTTCAAAGCATAGATCAACTACCAAGCCACGCACCACTGCGCTCTAAAAGATATAAGTGAAGCACATAGAGAAAAAGTATCTAGCTCAAAAGATATAAGTGAAGCACATGTGAGCCGAATTGTCTACCAAAAGATATAAGTGAAGCTCGACAAAATCACAGTGTGTGTATGTCTCCCTCTCTAGGTGTGCAGCAAGGATGATTGTGACACAACAAAAAGTAAAAGACTCCTACGATACAAGACGCTCCAAGCAAAAACACATAACATGTGGTGAATAAAAATATAGCCCCAAGTAACGTTACCGATGGACTGAAGACGAGAGAGGGGATGCCTTCCCGGGGCATCCACAAGCTTAGGCTTTTACAACATCCTTGAAGATCTTGGGGTGTCTTGGGAATCCCCAAGCTTGAGCTCTTGCCACTCTTTATCTTTTTGTCCATAAGAACTTCACCCAAAACTTGAAAACTTCACAACACGAAACTTAAACAGAAACTCGTGATAACATTAGTACAAGAAAGCAAACCACCACGTCCTTAGGTACTGTAGAAAACTTAAATTCTACTTGTGCTTATGTTGGGTTACTGTACTTTCAATCTTCCATGGCTAATACCCCCGATACTATCCATAGTTTCATCAAAATAAGCAACCAACACAACAAAAAACAGAATCTGTTAACAGCAGACCAGTCTGTAGCAATCTGTATGTTTCATACACCTCTGGTACTTCAAAAATTCTGAAAAATTACGACCGTCTGAAGAATTTGCGTAGAAATCAGCAGCAAAAAGAATCAACTCAAAAGCTCTTTCAGAAAAAATGAAAATTCTTTTCATGAGCAGAAAGTTTCTGTCTTTTACAGCATGACCAAACGATCATCCTCAAGACTAAGCATAACGGTTTTGCTTGGCACAAACGCAAAAAGAAACACAAAAAACACAATCATAACAGAATTATAAAAGTGTGGAAAACACAAAACGTAAAGAAAAAGGATAGATTCGTTGGGTTGCCTCCCAACGAGCGCTTTTGTTTAACGCCCTTAGCTAGGCGAAAGTGATGGAATCACGTGTAGTCATCTTTGGTGCTCAAACCATAGGTAGCCCTCATCATAGATCCATAAGGAAATCGTATTTTCTTTCTACGAAAGTGCTCCATGCCCTTCTTTAAGGGAAACTGAAATCTAATATTCCCTTCCTTCATATCGATGATAGCACCAATAGTCCTTAGGAAAGGTCTACCAAGAATAATGGGACATGAAGGATTGCAATCTATGTCAAGTACAATGAAATCCACGGGTACATAGTTCTTATTTGCAACAATAAGAACATCATCGATCCTCCCCATGGGCTTCTTGACGGTAGAATCCGCAAGATGCAAATTAAGAGAACACTCTTCAATCTCATGAAAACCAAGAATATCACATAAAGACTTTGGAACCGCGAAACAGTAGCACCCAAATCACACAAAGCATTGCACTCATAGTTTTTGATCTTGATTTTGATAGTAGGTTCCCACTCATCATGAAGTTTTCTAGGTATCGAGACTTCTAGTTCGAGCTTCTCTTCAAGAGATTTCAACATAGCATCTACGATATGCGCGGTAAAGGCTTTGCTTTGGCTATAAGCATGTGGAGAGTTTGCAATGGATTGCATCAAAGAAATGCATTCAAACAAGGAGCAATTATCATAATTGAATTCCTTGAAATCCAAAGTGGGAGTTTCATTACTACCCAAAATTTTGACTTCTTCTACTCCAATCCCCACACCTTTATCATCAAGATAGGTGGACTACGAATCATTGGGGCGTTTTTCAACCAGAGTGGATTCATATCTAGCCCCTCCATAAGTAGGTTTGACATGCGATAACAAAGATTCAAGAGGAGACACACCAAGCACTTTAAGAAATTCGCGATTTGCATCACTAGAACGCACCCTTTTAAACCATTCATGTCTAGCGCGAATTTGGGCGGTTCTTTCTTTGCTCTCATTCATGGAGATACGCATAGCTTTCAAATTTTCATCCAAGTTGATCTTGGGAGGAGCGCATCGAACTTTCAAAGCATCAATATCACAAGACATCCTATCAACGCTCTTAGCCAAATCGTCTATTTTGAGTAGTTTGTCCTCTATGGACGCATTGAAAATATTTTGAGAGTTGATGAACTCTTTGATATTACTCTCTAGATCAGAGGGTACTTTGTTGTGATTTCCATAAGTGTTGCCATAGGAATTTCCATAATTGTTAGACGAGTTACTAGGAAAAGGCCTAGGAACATAGTTTCCTCTAAAAGCATTGTTGTTGCCAAAATTGTTCCTACCAACAAAATTCACGTCCAAACTAGCGTTGCTACTCTCAATCAAAGAAGATAGTGGCATGTCATTAGGATCTACGGTGATTTCCATCTTAGCACTAAGCGAGTTAATTTCTTCTATAGCGTGCACCTTTTTGCTAGCAGGCGACCTTTCAGTGTGCCACTGAGAGTAGTTGGTCATGATATTGTCTAGGAGTTTTGTAGCGTCTCCTGACGTGATTTCCATGAACGTTCCACCTGAGGCGGAGTCCAAGATATTGTGAGAAGCGAAATTCAACCAGCGTAAAAGATTTGTATAATCATCCACAAACTCAAGCCATGAGCGGGACAATTTCTAATCATAAGCTTCATCCTCTCCCAAGATTGTGCAACGTGTTCATGATCAAGTTGCTTGAAATTCATGATATCGTTACGTAAGGAGATGATCTTAGTCAGCGGAAAATACTTGGATATGTAAGCATCTTTATACCTATCCTAAGAATCGATACTATTTTTAGGCAACGAAGAAAACCAAGTTTTTGCGCGATCTCGCAACGAGAAAGGAAAAAGTTTCAACTTAATCACATCATTATCCACATCTCTTTTATTTTGCATATCGCAAAACTCAATGAAGGTATTGACATGGGATGCGACATCTTCACTAGGAAGGCCAGAGAATTGCTCTTTCATAACAAGACTCAGCAAAGCTGCATTGATTTCATACGATTCCGCACTAGTGGCGGGAGCAATCGGAGTACTAATAAAATCATTATTATTAGTGCTCGAGAAGTCGCAAAGTTTGGTGTTTTTAGACATGATGTCTTCAACAAACAAACAAGCACACAAGCAAACAAGAAACCGGCAAAGGAAAACGGCAAGGGCAAAAGAAAACGGCGAAGGAGAAAGGCGAATGAAAACGGCAAATGTGAAGTGGGGGATAGGAAAACGAGAGGCAACTAGCAACAAAAGTAAATGCAAGAGAAGAGTTTGTGAGACCTACTTGGATAGATCTTGATTTCTCCTCCCCGGCAACGGCGCCAGAAATAGGCACGTTGTCGGGAGAATATTCTTGACGATACTCTTCCCGGGCAACGGCGCCAGAAATACTTCTCCTACCTCAAAAATATGCCCGACAAAGGTGCTGGAAATACTTCTGATTGTTCTGCTGCGTATCCCTTGCAACGGCGCCAGGAAGTAGTTGTGTCGACGGCACCAGGAATCCTTCAGCTACGGCTACGCCTTAAGGGACTTCCTAGGCAAGTATGCAAAGGATTTCCCCCGTGGCCTTGGAGCCTTGCGTTGGTGTTCCCTCGAAGCGGAAAGGGTGATGTAGCACAGCGACGGTAAGTATTTCCCTCAGTTTGAGAACCAAGGTATCAATCCGGCGGAAGAGTATCTCAAGATCCTCCACAAACACAAAATCTTGCACCCAACGCTATGAAGGGGTTGTCAATCCCTTATAGATTGTTTGCCAAGTGAGAACTGAAAGCAACAACGTAACAAAGCAAAGTAAAAGCGGAGATGTAAACGATGGATGTGAATAAACCCGGGGGCCGTAGTGTTTACTAGTGGCTTCTCTCATGGAAGCAAGTAGACGGTGGGTGAACAAATTACTGTCGAGCAATTGATAGAACTGTGCAGAGTCATGACGATATCTATGCAATGATTATTTCTATAGGCATCACGTCCGAAACAAGTAGACCGATACTTTCTGCATCTACTACTATTACTCCACACGTCAACCGCTATCCAGCATGCATCTAGTGTATTAAGTCCATAAGAACAGAGTAACGCCTTAAGCAAAATGACATGATGTAGATGGATAATCTCAAACCAATGATTAAAACCCCATCTTTTTACCCTTGATGGCAACTGCTTGATGTGTGCCTTGCTGCCCCTACTGTCACTGGGAAAGGTCACCACATGGCAGAACCCAAAACCAAGCACTTCTCCCATTGCAAGAATCATAGATCTAGTTAGCTAAACAAAACCCAAGACTCGGAGAGACTTACAAGGATATCAAATCATGCATATAAGAAATCAGCAAAGACTCGAATATATATCATAGATAATCTGATCACAAGTCCACAATTCATCGGATCTCGACAAACACACCGCCAAAGAAGATTACATCGGATAGATCTCCATGAAGATCATGGAGAACTTTGTATTGAAGATCCAAGAGAGAGAAGAAGCCATCTAGCTACTAACTACGGACCCGTAGGTCTGAAGTGAACTACTCACGAGTCATTGGAGGGGGCGATGATGATGATGAAGAAGCCTTCCACCTCCAAAGTCCCCTCCAGCAGGGCACCGGGAAGGGTCTCCAGATGAGATCTCGCGGAAATGGAAGCTTGCGGCAGCGGAAAAGTATTTTTGAGGCTCCCCTGATTTTTTGCAGAATATTTGGGAATATATAGGCGCAAGACCTAGGTCAGGGGGCGGCTTGGGAGGCCACAAGCCTGCCCACCGCCACCTCCCCTGGTGGCGGAGTGGGGGCTTGTGGGCTCCCTGGAGCCCACCTGGCTTGGCCCAAAAGCTCCCTGGTCTTCTTTCGTTCGGGAAAAAATCATTGCGGGGTTTTTATTCCGTTTGGACTCTATTCCGAAATCAGATCTGAAAAGAGTCAAAAACACGAAAAAAACAGGAACTGGCACTTGGCACTGAATTAATAAGTTAGTCCCAAAAGGATATAAAAAGGTACATAAAACATACAAAGAAGGCAAGATAACAGCGCGAAACCATCAAAAATTATAGATACGTTTGAGACGTATCAGGTTGCAGGCCCTATTTGGCTATAGTTGCTACACATTTGACTGGAAGATGGAGAGGACAACTAGTAGCAGCTTCTGTAGTTGATGGACACAACTGGCTATTCCCAGTTGCATTTGGTGTGGTGGAGGTAGAGTCCGAGGAAAGTTGGGTCTGGTTTCTGCAACAGTTGCGCAACATTATAGGCACACCCCCAAGTTAAGTTATACACACAGATGCTTGCAAGGGTTTAGAGAGTGCAGTAGAAATTGTATTCCCTGTAGTGGAGCATAGGGAATGTATGCGACACCTAGCGCAGAATTTCAAAAAGAAGTTCAAAGGTAAAGTTTATGATGAGAACTTATGGCCAGCATCATTCACATGCAACAAAAGGAAGCATGAACACCATTTGAGAGTGTTGTATGCCGAAAATCCTCTTATGAAGCAGTACATGGATGCACATCATGGCAAGGTGTGGTCAACAAGCAAATTCAATGAAATCTGCAAAGTAGATTATGTGACCAATAATCTTCCAAAATGCTTCAATTCAAAGTTCAAGTCAATGAAAGGGCTTTTGTTGTGGCATGCATTTGACAAGATGAGGTAGATGATCATGATAAAGATGGATCTTTGCAAAAGAATTGCACAAACACAATATGTTGGTCATCAAATGCTCCCATCACTGATTAAGACATTTCATTTGAAGGCAAGAGGACAGAAGATGAATGCATTTGATCTAGTACATATGAGGGTGAGGTAACCTATACTGATAGTAAAAATAGGGTATGGAGGTATCCTGTGAACTTAAATGCTAGAGAATGTAGTTGTAGGCAATGGCAGATCCGTGGGAAGCCATGCATACATGCCCTACATATGATGATTGTTATCGGGGGTGCAGATGGTGAAGTTGACCAATATTGCTCTGAGTATTTCTCTGTTGCCAAATTTATGGCTGCTTATGCTGACAATGTGCCTGCACTCTTGGGAAAAGATAAATGGAACATAGTAGATCCAGGATTCAAACTCCACTCTCCTATAATGACTAGACCACCAGGAAGACCAAAGAAAAATATGTTCAGAACAGGTGAGGAGGGTCGTATACCAAAAAGGCGTGCTTGGAGAAAATGTGGAGTTCTAGGGCATATTGCTAGGCTTTGTACCAATCCAGTGGAGACATTATTTGGAGAGGAGGAAATATGGATAACAACCAATGCGGAGGAGAATGCAGCAACAATGGAGATTGAAGATGCAGAGGAGAATGCAACAGCAATGGAGATTGAAGATGCACAGGAGAATGCAGCTACACTGGAGATTGAAGCAAATGAAGAAGTACCAGCACCTTGGTATGTGTTTGCATTTGTGGAATGTAACTACCCTTTTGTTTGCATGTGTTCTCTTTTTTATCTATAGCATATAATTTTATTTACCAGCTCTAGGGAGAAAAGGCCTAGAGATGAAGAAACCGAAGAATTTGAAGCCATGGCCTTTGATGGTTTTGAAGCTATAAGAGAGGAAGAGGAGGGGGTAATTGTTCCAGATGATCCTTTAAAGATTATTGAATCCACAGATGAAAATGTTCAAAAGGAAACCAGGAGCAATGTGGTGAAACCAAAACCCCAAGTAAAGATCAAAAGAATCAAGTATGTGAATGAAAAGAGCATATCTCAATTAGGGAAACCAGGAGCAAGGCTGTGAAGACAGCTGCGAACACAAGGAGCAAGTCGAAGATTTGAATTTGAACTTTGAGGGCGAGTCAATCGCTTAATACTTGGTAGATTTGTATTAAAAGGTTTGTGTTGTCAATTTGAGTGATAACTGATACGTCCATTTTGCATCATGCTTTCATGTTGTTATTTATCGCTTTTTGGGCTGTTATTTCACTTCACGGTACAATACTTATGCCTTTTCTCTCTTATTTTGCAAGGTTTACATGAAGAGGGAGAATGCCAGCAGCTGGAATTCTGGCCTGAAAAGGGAGCAAGTTTGAGATACCTATTCTGCGAAACTCCAAATACCGTGAAAATCAACGAGGATTTTTTTCGGGATTTATAAAAAATACTGGGCCAAAGAAGTGCCAGAGGGGCGCCAGCAGGTGGCCACAAACCTGCTAGGCGCGGCCACCCCCCTGGCCGCGCCTACGGGGCTTGTGGGCACCCAGCTGGCCCTCTGGCTCCCCCCTTTTGCTACAAGAAGGGTTTCGTCCGGAAAAAAACCAGAAGGAGTCTTTTCGGAGGATTCGCCGCCGCCACGAGGCGGAACTTGAGCAGAACCAATCTAGAGCTCCGGCAGGGGAAACTTCCCTCCCGGAGGGGGAAATCGTCGCCATCGTCATCACCAACACTCCTCTCATCGGAGGGGACTCATCACCATCAACATCTTCATCAGCACCATCTCATCTCCAAACCCTAGTTCATTACTTGTAATCAATCTCCGTCTCGCGACTCCGATTGGTACTTGTAAGGTTGCTAGTCCGTACCTATACTAATTAGGCACTCTCAAGAAATTCCCACGCTAATTAGTAAATAAGAACCGTTAATCTGGTGGGACCAAATTATTACGGTGTAGATTAACCCACTCAATTATCTTTTTCTGAAAAAAAATCCAAAGCCCACAACCTTTCACGGGTCTAAACATAGAATCCATGTTAAAAAACATAGAATCCATGGAACACACGATCTTAATCCAGATTGCTTAGGTCAAGAAAACTCCCATAGGTCACGAACACCCCTTCTCCTAATCTCAGAAAATAAAATACACCATCTCACACACGCCATAGCCGCAGCCGCCATGTTCGCCTTGCGTACTGCCGGTCCATCATAGCAATCTTTCCATGCGCTTAATCCCCTATCTATTTGTACATCTCGTGCCTCAAACATGTCGTGTCTCAAAGTTTATTCATGCGATTTGCTGGATCTCCGTCTCGCTTGTGTTGTGTCGGCTGTTGTGCGAGTGAGCGGAAGGATTCGCCATGCTTCAGCATGTCAGGTTCAATTTCAAGGTGCGGCGATGGAGTACATTGTTGTCGGCTTGCATCCTACATCTAGGCATCACGTCAGCCTGCGAAAAGATAGTTTGTGGTTGCCTGTAAATTATATCTGCTTTTTAAATATTTGATTGATGTTCGTCGTCATGCTTGGTTGGGGGTTCCTCCAAGTCTCGATTTATGGCTAGGTTTGCCTGCTGGTTTGTACTTTCATGCCCTTAATCCCTTACTTATTGGCACATCTCATTTGTTCCTTTGTTCAAGCTTTATCCATGTGATTTGCCAGATCTTCGTTCTTTGGCGTTGTGGCAGCTGCTGCAAGTTCGAGACGGAGTAACACCATTACCTGCAGTGCACGGGATGCATAGCAGCCTAGAATCAGGTTGGATTGCAGACGGCGGGCTCAAATACATCCTCGGCCATACCATAAACATCATGCACGCCATGGATGCATGCACATATATGTATAGGGGTGAAACGTGATCAGTGAGCCTGTATTTCCGATGGTTTATTTAGTACTGTTCCACGTCATTATATCTTTCTACTAATCAATTTTAGGAAATGACTAATATAGGACATGTTTATGGCAATATATGACATGACTATTTCGTCTGTACACTATTTTATAGTTTGCCCTTTTGCTCCTTCGTATTTTCTATGAAAAAAGGAGGAAAAAGAAAAGTAGCTAACATAATAAATGGTCTCTAATGGCTGCACTGGAATCTATTCTCTTTTGAGAGGGAAAACAACAAACTTTTTTTATTGGTTGATTGTATGAGGCTCAGTAAATTGCTAAGGATCTTTAGAGACTGGTCAGAATAGGTGATAGGTGAACGGACAATAAGAATATTTTATTTCAAGTATTCGGAAAATTTCAATAATACGAAGGCATTATATACCATGAGCAAAGTCATTAATTAGTTTAATTTCTTATCTAAAGAAAGAAGAATTCACTATATGCTTCATTTTAGATATATTCTTTAATATGCATTTTTCATTTCAAGTATGATAAGATATATATTAAACTCAATGGTAAGACAAGATGAAACTTTCCAATAGAAATTACGGGACTGTACAGTTTCATTGCTCCAGGTAAATAAAAATAGTCTCCAAAATTGCATCCCATATTTGTAATATAGGTTGCCAAACTAGCGCGTGCATTCGCACGGGTTGGCGACTAGTAGTGTTAATTACTCTTTGTAGTTGATGCTAGTTGGATTACTTGGTGGAAGAGTTTATGTTCAGATCCTTGATGCTACTCATTACCTCTCTGGTCATGAATATGATTATGCTTTGTGAGTAGTTACTTTTGTTCCTGAGGACATGGGATAAGTCATGCTAATAGTAGTCATGTGAATTTGGTATTCGTTCGATATGTTGATGTGTTGTATATTGTTTTTCCTCTAGTGGTGTTATGTGAACGTCGACTACATAACACTTCACCATTATTTGGGCCTAGAGGAAGGCATTGGGAAGTAGGAAGTATATGATGGGTTGCTAGAGTGACAAAAGCTTAAACCCTAGTTTATGTGTTGCTTCGTAAGGGGCTAATTTGGATCCACCAGTTTAATATTATGGTTACACTTTGTCTTAATTCTTCTTTCGTAGTTGCGGATACTTGCGTGAGGGGTTAATCACAAGTGGGATGCTTGTCCAAGTAAGGGCAGTACCCAAGCGCCGGTCCACCCACATATCAAACTATCAAAGTAACGAACGCGAATCATATGAACATGATGAAAACTAGCATGATAGAAATTCCCGTGTGTCCTCGGGAGCGTTTTTCCTCCTATAAGACTTTGTCCAGGCTTGTCCCTTGCTACAAAAAGGATTGGGCCACTTGTCTGCACCGTTGTTACTTTTGTTGCTTGCTACTTGCTATGAATCATCTCACCACACAACTACTTCTTACCGATAATTTCAGTGCTTGCAGATATTACCTTGCTGAAAACCACTTGTCAGATCCTTCTGCTCCTCGTTGGGTTCGACACTCTTACTTATCGAAAGGACTACGATTGATCCCGTATACTTTTGGGTCATCAAGACTCTTTTCTGGCGCCATTGTCGTGGAGTGAAGCGCCTTTCGTAAGTGGAAATTGGTAAGGAAACATTCATATAGTGTGCTGAAATTTATTGTCACTTGTCACTATGGAAACTAATCCTTTGAGGAGCTTGTTTGGGGTATCTTCATCTCCAACAGAAGCACAAAGAGTTTCTCCTCAACCTGCTGCACCTACTGAAAATATTTTCTTTGAATTTCCTTCGGGTATGCTTAAGAAACTCCTGGCTAATCCTTTTACACGAGATGGAACATCACATCCAGACCTGCATCTAATCTATGTAGATGAAGTTTGTGGTTTATTTAAGCTTGCAGGTTTGCCCGAGGATGAGGTCAAGAAGAAGGTCTTTCCTTTATCTTTGAAGGATAAGGCGTTGACATGGTATAGGCTATGTGATGATACTAGATCATTGGACTACAATCGGTTGAAATGGGAATTTCATCAAAAGTTCTATCCTATGCATTTAGGACATCGTGATCGGAATTATATTTATAATTTTTTGCCTCGTGACAGAGAAAGCATCGCTCAAGTTTGGGGGAGGCTTAAATCAATGTTATATTCATGCCCCAATCATGAGCTCTCAAGAGAAATTATCATTCAGAACTTCTATGCTCGGCTTACTCATGATGACCGCACCATGCTTGATACTTCTTGTACCGGTTCTTTTATGAAGAGAGATATTGACTTCAAATGGAATTTATTGGAAAGAATTAAACGCAACTCTGAAGATTGGGAGCTTGAAGAAGGTAAGGAGTCCGGTATGAATTTCAAGTTTGATTGTGTTAAATCCTTTGTTGAAACAAATACTTTTTGGGACTTTAGCGCTAAGTATGGACTTGACTCTGAGATAGTAGCTTCATTGTGTGAATCCTTTGCTGCTCATATTGATCTCCCCAAAGAGAAGTGGTTTAAATATCATCCTCCTTTAGAAGTCAATGTAGTTAAACCCAATCCAGTTGAAGAGAAAGTCATTGCCTATAATGGTCCTGTTGTTCCCAGTGCTTACATTGAGAAACCACCTTTTCCTGTTAGGATGAAGGATCATTCTAAAGCTTCAACTGTGATACGTAGAGGCTACATTAGAAGACCTACACCCCCTTAGAAAATTAGAGTTGAACCTAGCATTGCTATTATCAAAGATCTTCTGTCCGACGATGTTGAGGGACATAATATTCACTTCTGTGAAGATACTACTAGAATTGCTAAACCTCACGCTAGAGACAAACATAGGCATGTTGTTTCTGTTAAGATTGGAGATCATTCTTATCATGGTTTATGTGACATGGGTGCTAGTGTTAGTGCAATACCTCAATCCTTATATGATGAAATCAAAGATGAGATTGCACCTATTGAGATAGAGCCTATTGATGTCACTATTCAGCTTGCCAATAGAGATACTATCTGCCCTGTGGGAATTGTTAGGGATGTTGAAATCTTGTGTGGTAAAACGAAGTATCCTGCTGATTTCCTCGTTCTTGCTATCGCTCAAGATAGCTTTTGTCCCATCATATTTGGCAGACCCTTCCTCAATACCGTCAATGCTCATATTGATTGTGAGAAGCAAACTGTCACTGTTGGCTTTGAAGGTGTGTCACATGAGTTCAATTTCTCCAAGTTTGGTACACAACCTCATGAAAACGAGTTGCCTAGTAAGGATGAAACTATTGCCTTAGCTTCTATTGACGTGCCTCCTACTGATCCCTTAGAGCAATACTTGCTTGAGCATGAAAATGATATGCATATGGATAAAGGGATGAAATAGATAGAGTTGTCTTAGAACAATATCCTATCCTTAAGAATAATTTGCCTCTTGAACTGCTTGGGGATCCACCCCCACCAAAGGGTGATCCAGTGTTCGAGCTTAAACAGTTGCCAGATACTCTTAAGTATGTTTATCTTGATGAAAAAGATATATATCATGTTATAATTAGTGCTAGCCTCTCAGAGCATGAAGAAAAGAAGTTACTAAAAATTTCGAGGAAGCACCGTGCTGCTATTGGATATACTCTTGATGATCTTAAGGGCATTAGTCCCACTCTATGCCAGCACAAGATTAAAACTGATCCTGATTCCAAACCAGTTGTTGATCATCAAAGGAGATTAAATCCTAAGATGAAAGAGGTAGTAAGAAAAGAAATACTAAAGCTCCTGGAAGCGCGTATTATCTATCATGTTGCTCATAGTGATTGGGTGAGTCTGGTGCATTGCGTCCCTAAGAAGGGAGCCATTACCGTTGTCCCTAATGATAAGGATGAATTGATCCCATAGAGGATTATCACTCGCTATAGGATGGTGATTGATTTCAGGAAATTGAATAAAGCCACTAGGAAAGATCATTACCCTTTGCCTTTTATCGACCAAATTCTAGAAAGACTCTCTAAACACACACACTTCTGCTTTCTAGACGGTTATTCTGGTTTCTCCCAAATACCAGTTGCACAATCTGATCAGGAGAAAACCACTTTCACATGCCCTATCGGTACCTTTGCTTATAGACGTATGCCTTTTGGCTTATGTAATGCACCTGCCACCTTTCAAAGATGTATGATGGCTATATTCTCTGACTTTTGTGAAAAGATTATTGAGGTTTTCATGGATGACTTCTCAGTTTACGGGTCTTCTTTTGATGATTGCCTCAGCAACCTTGATCGAGTCTTGCAGAGATGTAAAGACACCAATCTTGTCTTGAATTGGGAGAAGTGCCACTTTATGGTTAATGAAGGCATCGTCTTAGGACATAAAATTTCTGAAAGACGTATTGAAGTCGATAAGGCTAAGGTTGATGCAATCAAAAGTGCCATTCCCTACAGATATCAAATGTATAAGTAGTTTCGTTGGTCATGCTGGTTTCTATAGAAGGTTCATTAAAGACTTCTCTAAGATTTTTAGGCCTCTTACCAATCTCTTGCAAAAGGATATTTCTTTTGTTTTTGACGAGGATTGTGAGGAAGCCTTCGAAATACTTCAGAAGGCTCTGATAACTACACCTATTGTTCAACCACCTGATTGGAACTTACCTTTTGAAATCATGTGTGATGCTAGCGATTATGCTGTTGGTGTTGTCCTAGGGCAAAGAGTTGATAAGAAGTTGAATGTTATTCACTATGCTAGTAAAACTCTAGACACTGCCCAAAGAAACTATGCTACTACGGAAAAGGAATTTTTAGTAGTCGTGTTTGCATGTGAAAAGTTTAGGTCTTACATAGTTGATTCCAAAGTCACTATTCACACTAATCACGCTGCTATTAAGTACCTCATGGAGAAGAAGGATGCTAAACCTAGACTTATCATATGGGTTCTCTTGCTACAAGAATTTGATTTGCACGTTGTCGACAGGAAGGGTGCTGATAACCCTGTAGCAGATAACTTGTCTAGGTTGGAGAACGTTCTTGATGACCCACAACCTATTGATGATAGCTTTCCTGATGAGCAATTGAATGTCATCAATGATTCACGTAGTGCACCGTGGTATGCTGGTTATGCAAGCTATATCGTTGCCAAATATATACCACCTAGTTTCACATACCAGCAAAAGAAGAAATTCTTCTTTGATGTGAGACATTACTTTTGGGATGATCCTCACCTTTATAAGGAAGGAGTAGATGGTGTTATTAGACGTTGTGTACCTAAACATGAACGGGGACAGATCCTACAGAAGTGTCACTCCGAGGCCTACAGAGGACACCATGCGGGAGATAGAACTGCACACAAGGTATTGCAATCAGGTTTCTATTGGCCCACTCTCCTCAAGGATGCCTGTAAGTTTGTCTTGTCTTGTGACGAATGTCAAAGAATAGGTAATATAGGTAAACGTCAGGAAATGCCTATGAACTATTCACTCGTCATTGAACCATTTGATGTTTGGGGCTTTGATTATATGGGACCTTTTCCAAAATCCAACGGGTATACTCATATCCTAGTTGCTGTTGATTATGTCACTAAGTGGGTAGAAGCTATCCCCACTAGTAGTGCTGATCACAACACCTCTATGAGGATGCTTAAATAAGTTATTTTCCCTAGATTTGGAGTCCCTAGATATCTAATGACCGACGTGTTGGGTAACGTAGCATAAATTCAAAATTTTCCTACGCATGTTCAGATCTTCCTATGGAGAGACCAGCAACGAGAGAGCGGTAAGAGCATCTTCGTACCTTTGAAGATCGCTAAGCGGAAGCGTTGCTAGAACGCGGTTGATGGAGTCGTACTCGCAGCGATTCCGATCTAGTGCCGAACAACGGCACCTCCGCGTTCAACACACGTGCAGCCCGGAGACGTCTCCCGCACCTTGATCCAGCAAGGAGGAGGGAGAGGTTGGGGAAGAAGTCCAGCAACACGACGGCGTGGTGTCGGTGGAGAGACGAGGTCTCCCGGCAGGGCTTCGCCAAGCGCCGGTAGAGAGGAGGAGGGAGAGGAGCAGGGCTGCGCCGAGAGAGAAATGAAACCGTGTTTCAAACAGCCCCGAACCCTCATCTATATATAGGGGGAGAGGGAGGGGGCGCAGCCCTTAGGGTTCCCACCCCCAAGGGGTGCGGCAGCCCCAGATGGGAGAGGGGGCGGCGGCCAGGGCAGGGAGGAGGGGTGGCGCACCCCTCTGGTGGGCCTTAGGCCCACCTATGCTAGGGTTCCCCCCTTCCCCCCTTTCTCTGGTGCGCATGGGCTGGGTGGGGGGCGCACCAGCCCACTTAGGGGCTGGTTCCCTTCCCCACTTAGCCCATCTAGCCTCCCGGGGTCGTTGCCCCCCTTCGGTGGTCCCCCGGGACCACCTCCGGTGGTCCCGGTGGTCCCGGTACGTTATCGGTGACGCCCGAAACACTTCCGGTGTCCAAAACCATCCGTCCTATATATCAATCTTTACCTCCAGACCATTCCGGAGCTCCTCGTGACGTCCGGGATCTCATCCGGGACTCCGAACAACTTTCGGTAACCTCGTACAACAATTCCCTATAACCCTAGCGTCATCGAACCTTAAGTGTGTAGACCCTACGGGTTCGGGAGACAGGCAGACATGACCGAGACACCTCTCTGGCCAATAACCATCAGGGGGGTCTGGATACCCATGGTGGCTCCCACTAGCTCCACGATGATCTCATCGGATGAACCACGATGTCAAGGATTCAATCAATCCCGTATACGATTCCCTTTGTCTGTCGGTATAGAACTTGCCCGAGATTCGATCGTCGGTATACCTATACCTTGTTCAATCTCGTTACCGGTAAGTCTCCTTACTCGTTGCGTAGCACGTCATCGTGTGACTAACTCCTTAGTCACATTGAGCTCATGATGATGTTCTACCGAGTGGGCCCAGAGATACCTCTCCGTCACACGGAGTGACAAATCCCGATCTCGATTCGTACCAACCCAACAGACACTTTCGGAGGTACCCGTAGTGCACCTTTATAGTCACCCAGTTACGTTGTGACGTTTGATACACCCAAAGCACTCCTACGGTATCCGGAGTTGCACAATCTCACGGTCGAAGGAAAAGATACTTGACATTAGAAAAGCTTTATCATACGAACAATACGATCTAGTGCTAGGCTTAGGATTGGGTCTTGTCCATCACATCATTCTCCCAATGATGTGATCCCGTTATCAATGACATCTAATGCCCATGATCAGGAAACCATGATCATCTATTGACTAACGAGCTAGCCAACTAGAGGCTTGCTAGGGACACATTGTGATCTATTCATTCACACATGTATTACTGTTTCCTGTTAATACAATTATAGCATGAACGATAGACGATTATCATGAACAAGGAAATATGATAATAACCATTTTATTATTGCCTCTAGGGCATATTTCCAACAGTCTCCCACTTGCACTGGAGTCAATAATCTAGTTACATTGTGATGTATCGAACACCCATAGCATTATGGTGCTGATCATGTTTTGCTCGTGGAAGAGGTTTAGTCAACGGGTCTGCAATATTCAGATCCGTGTGTACTTTACAAATATCTATCACTCCACTCTGGACATGGTCCTGGATGGAGTTGTAGCGGCGCTTGATGTGCTTCGTCTTCCGGTGAAACCTGGGCTCCTTGGCTATGGCAATGGCTCCAGTGTTATCACAGAAGAGTGTCATAGGACCCGACGCGCATGGAACCACTCCAAGGTCGGTGATGAGCTCCTTCATCCAAATTCCTTCATGAGCCGCTTCTGAAGCAGCTATGTACTCCGCTTCACATGTAGATGCTGCCACGACTTCTTGCTTGCTGCTGCACCAGCTCACTGCCCCACCATTCAACACATATACGTATCCGGTCTGTGACTTAGAGTCATCCGGATCTGTGTCGAAGCTAGCGTCGACGTAACCCTTTACGACGAGCTCTTCGTCACCTCCATAAACGAGAAACATTTCCTTAGTCCTTTTCAGGTACTTAAGGATATTCTTGACCGCTGTCCAGTGTTCCGTACCGGGATCACTTTGGTACCTCCCTACCAAACTTATGGCAAGGTTTATATCAGGTCTGGTACACAGCATAGCATACATTAGAGAGCCCACGGCTGAAGCGTAGGGGACATAACTCATCTTCTCTCTATCTGCTGCCGTGGTCGGCGACTGAGTCTTACTCAATCCCATACCTTGCAAAACTGGCAAGAACCCTTTCTTTGAGTTTTCCATATTGAACTTCTTCAATATCTTGTCAAGGTATGTACTTTGCGAAAGACCTATGAGGCGTCTCGATCTATCTCTATAGATCTTGATGCCTAATATGTATGCAGCTTCTCCAAGGTCCTTTATTGAAAAACTCTTGTTCAAATAGGCCTTTATGCTCTCCAACATCTCTATATCATTCCCCATCAATAATACATCATCCACATATAGTACGAGGAAAGCTACAGAGCTCCCACTCACTTTCTTGTACAGACAGGCTTCTCCGTAAACCTGTATGAACCCAAACGCTTTAATCACCTCATTAAAGCGAATGTTCCAACTCCGAGATGCTTGCACCAGCCCATAGATGGAGCGCTGGAGCTTGCACACTTTGTTAGCACCCTTAGGGTCGACAAAACCTTCTGGTTGCATCACATACAACTCTTCCTTAAGGTTCCCGTTAAGGAACGCCGTTTTGACGTCCATTTGCCAAATTTCATAGTCATAAAAGGCGGCAATTGCTAAGATGATTCTGACTGATTTCAGCCTCGCTACGGGAGAGAAAGTCTCTTCGTAGTCAACTCCTTGAATTTGTCGAAAACCCTTTGCGACAAGTCGAGCTTTGTAAACGGTTACATTACCATTTGCATCAGTCTTCTTCTTGAAGATCCATTTATTTTCTATGGCTCGCCGGTCATCGGGCAAGTCCACCAAAGTCCATACTTTGTTCTCATACATGGATCCTATCTCGGATTTCATGGCCTCAAGCCATTTGTTGGAATCCGGGCCCGCCATTGCTTCTTCATAGTTCGAAGGTTCACCGTTGTCTAACAACATGATTTCCATCACATGGTTGCCGTACCACTCTGGTGCGGAGCGTACCCTTGTGGATCTTCGTGGTTCAGTAGTAACTTGATCCGAAGCTTCATGATCATCATCATTAACTTCCTCTTCAGTCGGTGTAGGTGCCACAGGAACAACTTCCTGCGCTGCGCTACTTTCCTGTTCGAGAGGGGGTGTAATTACCTCATCAAGTTCTACCTTCCTCCCACGTACTTCTTTCGAGAGAAACTCTTTCTCTAGAAAGGATCCGTTCTTGGCAACAAAGGTTTTACCTTCGGATCTAAGATAGAAGGTATACCCAATAGTTTCCTTAGGGTATCCTATGAATACGTATTTCTCCGCTTTGGGTTCGAGCTTTTCTGGTTGAAGTTTCTGCACATAAGCATCGCAGCCCCAAACTTTAAGAAACGACAACTTAGGTTTCTTGCCAAACCATAGTTCATACGGTGTCGTCTCAACGGATTTAGACGGTGCCCTATTTAAAGTGAATGCTGCAGTTTCTAATGCGTATCCCCAAAATGATAGTGGTAAGTCGGTGAGAGACATCATAGATCGTACCATATCTAATAAAGTGCGATTACGACGTTCAGACACTCCGTTGCGCTGCGGTGTGCCAGGCGGCGTCAGTTGTGAAACGATTCCACACTTCCTTAGGTGTGTGCCAAACTCGTGACTCAAATATTCTCCTCCACGATCAGATCGTAGACATTTAATTTTTCTGTCACGTTGATTCTCAACCTCACTCTGAAATTCTTTGAACTTTTCAAACGTCTCAGATTTGTGCTTCATCAAGTAGATATACCCATACCTACTCAAATCATCGGTGAGAGTGAGAACATAACGATAACCACCGCGAGCTTCAACGTTCATTGGACCACACACATCAGTATGTATTATTTCCAATAAGTCAGTTGCTCTCTCCATTATTCCTGTGAATGGAGTCTTAGTCATCTTGCCCATGAGGCACGGTTCGCATGTGTCAAATGATTCAAAGTCAAGAGACTCTAATAGTCCATCAGTATGGAGCTTCTTCATGCGCTTAACGCCGATATGACCAAGGCGGCAGTGCCACAAGTATGTGGGACTATCATTATCAACTCTGCATCTTTTGGTACTCACACTATGAATATGTGTAACATCACGATCGAGATTCATCAAGAATAAACCATTCACCAGCGGAGCATGACCATAAAACATATCACTCATATAAATAGAACAACCATTATTCTCTGACTTAAATGAGTAGCCGTCTCGCATTAAGCAAGACCCTGATACAATGTTCATGCTTAAAGCTGGTACTGAATAACAATTATTAAGGTTTAAAACTAATCCCGACGGTAGATGTAGAGGTAGCGTGCCGACGGCGATCACATCGACCTTTGAACCATTCCCGACGCGCATCGTCACCTCGTCCTTGGCCAGTCTCCGCTTATTCCGCAGTTCCTGCTTTGAGTTGCAAATGTGAGCAACAACACCGGTATCAAATACCCAGGAGCTACTACGAGCGCTGGTAAGGTACACATCAATAACATGTATATCACATATACCTTTAACGTTGCCGGCCTTCTTGTCCGCTAAGTATTTGGGGCAGTTCCGCTTCCAGTGACCCTTTCCCTTGCAATAGAAGCACTCAGTCTCAGGCTTGGGTCCGTTCTTTTTCTTCTTCCCGGCATCTGGCTTACCGAGCGCGGCAACAGCTTTGCCGTCTTTCTTGAAGTTCTTCTTACCCCTGCCTTTCTTGAAACTAGTAGTCTTGTTGACCATCAACACTTGATGCTCCTTCTTGATTTCTACTTCTGTAGACTTGAGCATCGAGTACAACTCGGGAATGGTCTTCTCCATCCCTTGCATGTTGTAGTTAAGCACAAAGCCTTTGTAGCTTGGTGGGAGAGACTGGAGGATTCTGTCAATTATAGCATCATCCGGAAGTTCGACTCCAAGTGAAGTCAGACGACCGTGTAACCCAGACATTTTGAGTATGTGCTCGCTGACAGAACTGTTCTCCTCCATCTTACAACTGAAGAACTTGTCGGAGAATTCATATCTCTCGACACGGGCATGAGCTTGAAAGACTAGCTTCAGCTCCTGGAACATCTCATATGCCCGTGTTGCTCAAAACGCCTTTGGAGCCCCGTTTCTAAACTATATAACATGCCACACCTGACCAGAGAGTAGTCATCACTCCGCGCTTGCCAGACGTTCAGAATGTCCTGGGCTGCTGCGGGAGCGGGAGGGTCACCTAGCGGCGCATTAAGGACATAAGCCTTTTTAGCTGCTTCAAGGATGAGCTTCAAGTTGCGAACCCAGTCCGCATAGTTGCTACCATCATCTTTCAGCTTGTTTTTCTCTAGGAATGCGTTGAAGTTGAGGTTGACGTTGGACATCTACAATATTTATAAAGACAACTTTTAGAATAAGTTCATGACAATTAAGTTCACTTAATCAAATTAAGTATGAACTCCCACTTAAATCGACATCCCTCTAGTCATCTAAGTGATACATGATCCATGTTGACAAACCCGTGTCCGATCATCACGTAAGACGGACTAGTCACCATGGTGAGCAACTTCATGCTGATCGTATTCAACCATACGACTCATGTTCGACCTTTCGCTCTCTTGTATTCGAGGTCATGTCTGTACATGCTAAGCTCGTCGAGTGAACCTAGGTGTTTCGCGTGTGTAAATCTGGCTTACACCCGTTGTATGCGAACGTTAGAATCTATCACATCCGATCATCACGTGGTGCTTCGAGACAACGAACCTTCGCAACGGTGCACACTTAGGGGAATACGTTCTCGAAATTTTAAGAGGGGTCATCTTATTATGCTACCGTCGTTTTAAGCAATAAGATGTAAAACATGATAAACATCACAATGCAATCATATAGTGACATGATATGGCCATTATCATCTTTGCTCTTTCGATCTCCATCTTCAGGCATCGCATGATCATCATCGTCACCGGCGTGACACCATGATCTCCATCATCATGATCTCCATCATCGTGTCTCCGCGAAGTCGTCACGCCAACTACTACTATCACTACTACTATGGCTAACCGTTAGCAATGAAGTAAAAGTAGTAAGCACATGGCGTTGCATCTCATACAATAAATTAAGACAACTCCTATGGCTCCTGCCGGTTGTCATACTCATCGACATGCAATTCGTGAAACCTATTACAATAACATGATCATCTCATACATCATACATGCAACATCACAACTTTGGCCATATCACACCACATGTCAAAACCCTGCAAAAACAAGTTAGACGTCCTCTAATTGTTGTTGCAAGTTTTTACGTGGCTGATTTCGGTTTCTAGCAAGAACGCCTTCTTGCCTACGTGACAGCCACAACGATGATATGCCAAAGCTATTTACCCTTCATAAAGACCCTTTTCATCAAATCCAATCCGACTAGAGTAGGAGAGACAGACACCCGCTAGCCACCTTTATGCACGATGTGCATGTCTGTCGGTGGAACCAGTCTCACGTAAGCGTACGTGTAAGGTCGGTCCGGGCCGCTTCATCCCACAATACCACCGGAAAAGAATAAGACTAGTAACGGCAAGCAAATTGACAAACCATCGCCCACAACTTTTGTGTTCTACTCGTGCATAGAATCTACGCATAGAAAACCTCGCTCGGATGCCACTGTTGGGTAACGTAGCACAAATTCAAAATTTTCCTACGCATGTTCAGATCTTCCTATCGAGAGAACAGCAACGAGATAGCGGTAAGAGCATCTTCGTACCTTTGAAGATCACTAAGCGGAAGCGTTGCTAGAACGCGGTTGATGGAGTCGTACTCGCAGCGATTCCGATCTAGTGCCGAACAACGACACCTCCGCGTTCAACACACGTGCAGCCCGGAGACGTCTCCCGCACCTTGATCCAGCAAGGAGGAGGGAGAGGTTGGGGAATAAGTCCAGCAACACGACGGCGTGGTGTCGGTGGAGAGACGAGGTCTCCCGGCAGGGCTTCGCCAAGCGCCGGCAGAGAGGAGGAGGGAGAGGAGCAGGGCTGCGTCGAGAGAGAGATGAAATCGTGTTTCAAACAGCCCCGAACCCTCATCTATATATAGGGGGAGAGGGAGGGGGCGCAGCCCTTAGGGTTCCCACCCCCAAGGGGTGCGGCAGCCCCAGATGGGAGAGGGGGCGGCGGCCAGGGCAGGGAGGAGGGGTGGCGCACCCCTCTGGTGGGCCTTAGGCCCACCTATGCTAGGGTTCCCCCCTTCCCCCCTTTCTCTGGTGCGCATGGGCTGGGTGGGGGGCGCACCAGACCACTTAGGGGCTGGTTCCCTTCCCCACTTAGCCCATCTAGCCTCCCGGGGTCGTTGCCCCCCTTCGGTGGTCCCCCGGGACCACCTCCGGTGGTCCCGGTGGTCCCGGTACGTTACCGGTGACGCCCGAAACACTTCCGGTGTCCAAAACCATCCGTCCTATATATCAATCTTTACCTCCGGACCATTCCGGAGCTCCTCGTGACGTCCGGGATCTCATCCGGGACTCCGAACAACTTTCGGTAACCTCGTACAACAATTCCCTATAACCCTAGCGTCATCGAACCTTAAGTGTGTAGACCCTACGGGTTCGGGAGACAGGCAGACATGACCGAGACACCTCTCTGGCCAATAACCATCAGCGGGGTCTGGATACCCATGGTGGCTCCCACTAGCTCCACGATGATCTCATCGGATGAACCGCGATGTCAAGGATTCAATCAATCCCGTATACGATTCCCTTTGTCTATCGGTATAGAACTTGCCCGAGATTCGATCGTCGGTATACCTATACCTTGTTCAATCTCGTTACCGGTAAGTCTCTTTACTCGTTGCGTAGCACGTCGTCGTGTGACTAACTCCTTAGTCACATTGAGCTCATGATGATGTTCTACTGAGTGGGCCCAACAATACCTCTCCGTCACACGGAGTGACAAATCCCAATCTCGATTTGTACCAACCCAACAGACACTTTCGGAGGTACCCGTAGTGCATCTTTATAGTCACCCAGTTACGTTGTGACGTTTGATACACCCAAAACACTCCTACGGTATCCGGGAGTTGCACAATCTCACGGTCGAAGGAAAAGATACTTGACATTAGAAAAGGTTTAGCATACGAACAATACGATCTAGTGCTAGGCTTAGGATTGGGTCTTGTCCATCACATCATTCTCCCAATGATGTGATCCCGTTATCAATGACATCTAATGCACATGATCAGGAAACCATGATCATCTATTGACTAACGAGCTAGCCAACTAGAGGCTTGCTAGGGACACATTGTGATCTATTCATTCACACATGTATTACTGTTCACTGTTAATACAATTATAGCATGAACGATAGACGATTATCATGAACAAGGAAATATGATAATAACCATTTTATTATTGCCTCTAGGGCATATTGACAACACGATGGTGGTTCACACTTCATTCATGGTGCTTTCCGTAAAACGCTCGCTAAGTACGATGTCAACCATAGAATTGAGTCTCCCTTTCACCCTCAGTCCAGTGGTCAAGTAGAGCTAAGCAAAAGAGAGATTAAACTAATTCTGCAAAACACTGTCAACAGGTCTAGAAAGAATTGGTCTAAGAATCTCGACGATGCACTGTGGGCTTATAGAACTGCCTATAAGAGTCCCATGGGTATGTCCCCTTGCAAAATGATGAACGGTAAAGCATGTCATTTACCTCTTGAGCTAGAGCATAAAGCTTATTGGGCAATCAAAGAACTTAACTTTGATTTCAAACTTGCTGGTGAGAAGAGATTATTTGATATTAGCTCGCTTGATGAATGGAGAACTCAGGCATATGAGAATGCCAGGTTGTTCAAGGAAAAGGTTAAGAGGTGGCATGATAAGAGGATACGAAAGCGTGAGTTCAATGTAGGTGATTATGTCTTGCTATATAATTCTCGTTTAAGATTTTTTGCAAGCTAACTTCTCTCTAAATGGGAAGGTCCCTATATTGTTGAGGAAGTATATCGTTCCGGTGCTATCAAGATCAACAACACGGAAGGTAATTGTCCGAGTGTTGTAAATGGGCCGAGAATAAAGCATTATATCTCAGGTACTCCCATAAATGTTGAAAGCAATATTATCAATACCATAACTCCGGAAGAATACCTAAGGGATATTTATCAGCCTGTTTCAGACTCCGAAAACGAAGAGGTGTGTGATTCGGTAAGAAAACAGACTCCAAAACTTTTCCAGTAGGATTTTTTCTCCGTTTTGGAATATTTGAAAAAATAGAAAAATTGGAAGTAGTCCGGTAAGCGCGGGAGGAGGCGACAAGCCTGCCAGGCGCGGTCCCACCCCCTGGCCGCGCCTGGGGGGCTTGTGGCCACCTCGTGCGCCTCCCGGACTCCGTTTTCGTGCGGAGTACTCCTTCTGGTCTGGAAAAAATCATTATATATTCTCCGGTAAGGTGTGACCCTCGTATCACGCAGATTTCCTCTGTTTTCGTTTCGAGCCTGTTTTCTGCCATAGAATTAGGGCAAGATGTCTTCTCAAGATTCAGAGGAGGAGAACTATGTGACAGATTACCTTGCTAAACCCAAGGTCTATGGGGACTTGGATCCTTCTGGCTGGACCACTGATGAAGAAGAAGATTATGATTCCAAGCGTAAGGAACAAACAAGTTCTCATGAAGAGGAGGCTCCTCTACCTCAACCTGGACACACGTATGTGGAGTTCAAGAATTCGAGCCTCCCTGACTCAAGGAAGAATCCTAAGACTTTGTTTATCCCTTCTCGTTTCTTGCAGGAGAGTAAGCAGGAATTATGCCAAAGGGGGTTGAAGCTTCAAGAGGAAAATGATGATTTGAGGGAGCAGAATTTTATGCTCAAGTGGAAATTAAACAAGCTCAAGACCTCTGCAACAACTCCACCACCATCACCTCCAAAGGAAGACAACTAAGCATGGGTATGGGCAATCCCCTTGGCTTGTGCCAAGCTTGGGGGAGTTGCCCCGGTATCGTATCACCATCACATCTTTTGCCTTTACCTTTGTTTTAGTTTGTTCCTTTTCAGTTTTCTCTTTCTCTAGTAGAATAAAGGTTTTAGTGTTTTAGGCTTGAGTTTTGCTTTGTGTCACCCCCGATGTATTCGAGCTCATGAGCCATATAATAAAGAGTGTCTTAGTTGAGGGCTTTGCCTCTTGCCATGATCAATAGAGTGAGAAAAGAACAAAAGCATGAAAGATCATGTAATGATCTTATGGGAAGTGATGGCTTCACATATAAAAAGAATGTTGATTGAAACTTGTTGAGGGTAGACAAACATAGACCTTGGTCATTGTTGCAATTAATAGGAAGTGATAAAGAAGGAGAGGTTCACATATAAATATATCATCTTTGACGCAATCTATGATTGTGAACACTCACTAAACTATTGCATGCTTAGAAGTAGATGTTGGACAAGGAAGACAACATAATCAATTGTGTCTGCTTGGTTCCGAACAATGTTATATGACTAGAGATTCCTTAGCATGTGACGATTGCTTCCACCTCATATTAGCCAAAACTCCCTTACCAAGTAGAGACACTACTTGTGCATCCATAAACCTTCAACCCAGTTTTGCCATGAGAGTCCACCATACCTGCCTATGGATTGAATAAGATCCCTCAAGTAAGTTGTCATCGGTGCAATTAATAAAAATTGCTCTCTAATATGTATGATCTATTAGTGTGTGGAAAATAAGCTTTGTACGAACCTGTGATGAGGAAGACATAAAAGCGACAGACTGAATAATAAAGTTCTTTATCACAGGAGGCAATATAAAGTGGCGTTCCTCCGCACTAAGAGGACACGCATCCAAACCTCAAAAGCGCATGACAACCTCTGCTTCCCTCTACGAAGGGCCTATCTTGTACCTTTACTTTTTGCGCTTGAAAGAGTCATGGTGATCTTCACCAATTCCTTATTTCGCCTTTATCTTGGCTAACGTCATATGCTTGGGAAAGATCCATATTCATATGTCAACTTGGAAGTAAGTATTCATGAATTATTATTGTTGACATTACCCTTGAGGTAAGCAGTTGGGAGGCGAAACTATAAGCCCCTATATTTCTCTATGTTCAGCTGAAACTTTGATCTCATGAGTACCACGTGAGTTGTAGCAATCATAGAGAACGAAAAGATGATTGAGTACGTGGATTTGCTTTACAAACTCTTATTTGACTCTTTCTGATGTTGTGATAATTTGCAATTGCTCCAATGACTAAAGGCCATCGGTTGTTACTTCTCGGTAAGGTTCTTGATCCATGCTTTACTTTGTGAAGGAATTATCACTTTAGAATGAGAGATTATATGTTGGTATTGCTGTACTGATCATGATCATGATGCCTGCATGTTCGTATCTTGTTTTGTTGACACCTCTCTCCCTAAACATGTAGGCATGTTTATTGATCTAGGCTTTCGCTTGAGGACAAGCGAGGTCTAAGCTTGGGGGAGTTGATACGTCCCTTTTGCATCATGCTTTCATGTTGTTATTTATCACTTTTTGGGTTGTTATTTCTCTTCACGGTACAATACTTATGCCGTTTCTCTCTTATTTTGCAAGGTTTACACGAAGAGGGAGAATGCCGACAACTGGAATTCTGGCCTGAAAAGGGAGCAAGTTTGAGATACCTATTCTGCGCAACTCCAAACGTCGTGAAAATCAACGAGGATTTTTTTCGGGATTTATACAAAATACTGGGCCAAAGAAGTGCCAGAGGGGCGCCAGCAGGTGGCCACAAGCCTGCTAGGCGCGGTGACCCCCTGACCGCGCCTAGGGGGCTTGTGGGCACCCAAATGGCCCTCTGGCTCCCCCCTTTTGCTACAACAAGGGTTCCGTCCGGAAAAAAATCAGAAGGAGGCTTTTCGGAGGATTCGCCGTCGCCACGAGGCGAAACTTGAGGTAGAACCAATCTAGAGCTCCGGCAGGACGATCCTGTAGGGGAAACTTCCCTCCCGGAGGGGGAAATCGTCACCATCGTCATCACCAACACTCCTCTCATCGGAGGGGACTCATCATCATCAACATCTTCATCAGCACCATCTCATCTCCAAACCCTAGTTCATCACTTGTAACCAATCTCCGTCTCACGACTCCGATTGGTACTTGTAAGGTTGCTAGTAGTGATAATTACTCTTTGTAGTTGATGCTAGTTGGATTACTTGGTGGAAGAGTTTATGTTCAGATCCTTGATGCTACTCATTACCTCTCTGGTCATGACTATTATGCTTTGTGAGTAGTTACTTTTGTTCCTAAGGACATGAGATAAGTCATGATAATAGTAGTCATGTGAATTTGGTATTCGTTCGATATTTTGATGTGTTGTATGTTGTTTTTCCCCTAGTGGTGTTATGTGAACGTCGACTACATAACAGGTCACCATTATTTGGGCCTAGAGGAAGGCATTGGGAAGTAGTAAGTAGATGATGGGTTGCTAGAGCGACACAAGCTTAAACCCTAGTTTATGCGTTGCTTCGTAAGGGGCTGATTTGGATCCACTAGTTTAATGCTATTGTTAGACTTTTTCTTAATTCTTCTTTCGTAGTTGCAGATGCTTGCGAGAGGGGTTAATCATAAGTGGGATTCTTGTCCAAGTAAGGGCAGTACCCAAGCACCGGTCCACCCACATATCAAACTATCAAAGTAACGAACGCGAATCATATGAACATGATGAAAACTAGCATCACAGAAATTCCCGTGTGTCCTCGGGAGCGTTTTTCCTCCTATAAGACTTTGTCCAGGATTGTCCCTTGCTACAAAAGGGATTGGGCCACTTTGCTGCACTGTTGTTACTTTTTTTGCTTGCTACTTGCTACGAATCATCTCACCACACAACTACTTGTTACCGATAATTTCAGTTCTTGCAGATATTCCCTTGCTGAAAACCACTTGTCAGATCCTTTTGCTCCTCGTTGGATTCGACACTCTTACTTATTGAAACAACTACGATTGATCCCCTATAATTGTGGGTCATCAGTAACCCACAAGTATAGGGGATCGCACAAGTTTTCGAGGGTAGAGTATTCAACCCAAATTTATTGATTCGACACAAGGGGAAGCCAAAGAATATTCTCAAGTATTAGCAGTTGAGTTGTGAATTCAACCACACCTGCAAGATTTAGTATCTGGGACAAAGTATCAGTAGCAAGGTAGTATGATAGCAGCAGTAGCAACAGTAGCCGGTAGCAGCAAAGTGACAGCAGTAGCAGCAAAGCAACAGTAGTAGCAACAGAGTAACAGTAGCAACAGTGACAGCAGTAGCGGCAAAGTAACCTAGCAAGGACCAGTAGGAAAAGACTCGTAGGCATTGGATCGGTGATGGATGATTATGCCGGATGTTATTCATCATGCAACAGTTATAACACGGAGAGATATGTAACTAGCTCCAGTTCGTCAATGTAATTTAGGCATGTATTCCGTATGTAGTCATACGTGCTTAGGGAAAAGAACTTGCATGACATATATTGTCCATCCCTCCCATGGCAGTGGGGTCCTAATGGAAACTACGGGATATTAAGGTTCTCCTTTTAATAAAGAACCGGACCAACACATTAACACTTGGTGAATACATGAACTCCTCATACTATGGTCATCTCCGGGAGTGGTTCCGGCTATTGTCACTCCGGGGTTGCCGGGTCATAACACATAGTAGGTGACTACAACTTGCAAGACAGGATCAAGAACACACATATATTGGCGACAACATAATAGGTTCAGATCTGAAATCATGGCACTCGGGCCCTAGTGACAAGGATTGAGCATGGCAAAGTAGTAGCAACATCAATCTCAGAACATAGTGGATACTAGGGATCAATCCCCGTCAAAACTAACTTGATTACATGATAGATCTCATCCAACCCATCACCGTCCAGCAAGCCTACGATGAGATTACTCACGAACGGTGAAGAGCATCATGGAATTGGCGATGAAGGAAGGTTGGTGATGACGATGGCGACGATCTCCCCTCTTCGGAGCCCAGAACGGACTCCAAATCTGCCCTCCAAAGGAAGAACAGGATGTGGCGACGCCTCCGTATCATAAAACGCGATGAACTTTTCTCCTCGATTTTTTTCCGGACGAAAGGGACTAAATATTGCTGAGATTGGAGGCGGTGGAGCTTTGTGGGCCCCACAAGCCTGCCAGGCGCGGCCAGGGGGGCCCGCGCCTAGTGGGCTTGTGGGCTCATAGCTCCACCCCTCCGGTTGATTCTTGCGCCAGTATTTTTTATATATTCCACAAAAAATCACCGTAAATTTTCACGTCATTCCGAGAACATTTATTTGTGCGCAAAAACAACACCATGGCAATTCTGCTGAAAACAGCGTTAGTCCGGGTTAGTTTCATTCAAATCATGCAAATTAGAGTCCAAAACAAGGGCAAAAGAGTTTGGAAAAGTAGATACGATGGAGACGTATAATTGAGCTACTGTGAAAACTTATCTGTTGTAATAAGGGATTGCTTGTAATAATGTTGCTTCTACTTTGGTATCTTATTTGAGTCAGAATTAAAATTTCCATCAAAATTTGAATTTGAATCAATATTTTAATTTGAGCCAAAGTTGAAGTTGAACAGACATATCAGGTCGATTGCTGTGTGCTATGTATTTGATCGAATATTTGAAATCCAATATTTGTAGGAGATCAATTCGAATGAGAAATGGAGAAATTGTTGGAAATATGCCCTACAGGCAATGATAGAATAGTTATTATTATATTTCATGTTTCAAGAAAATCGTTTATTATCCATGCTATAACTGTATTGAATGGAAACATAAATGCATGTGTGGATATATAGACAAAATTGTGTCCCTAGTGAGTCTCTAGTTGACTAGCCTGTTGATCAAGGATGGTTAAAGTTTCCTGGCCATAGACAAGTGTTGTCACTTGATGACGGGATTACATCATTAGGAGAATGATGTGATGGACAAGACCCAAACTATGAACGTAGCATATGATCGTGTCATTTCATTGCTATTGTTTTCTGCATGTCAAGTATTCATTCCTATGACCATGAGATCATGTAATTCACTGATGCCGGAGGAATGCCTTGTGTGTATCAAACATCGCAATGTTACTGGATGACTATAAAGGTACTCTACAGGCATCTCCGAAAGTGTCCGTTGAGTTAGCATGGATCAAGACTGGGATTTGTCACTCAGTGTGACGGAGAGGTATCTCGGGGCCCACTCGGTAATACAACATGAAATATAAGCCTTGCAAGCAATGTGGCTAAAGATTGCATCTCATACAATAAATTAAGACAACTCCTATGGCTCCTGCTGGTTGTCATACTCATCGACATGAAAGTCGTGAATCCTATTACAAAAACATGATCGATCTCATACATCACATCCTTTTGGCCATATCACATCACATAACATACCCTGCAAAAACAAGTTAGACGTCCTCTAATTGTTGTCGCAAGTTTTACGTGGCTGGTTAGGGTTTCTAGCAAGAACTTTTCTTACCTACATGACAGCCATAACGTTGATATGCCAATGCTCTTTACCCTTCATAAGGACCCTCTTCATCGAATCTGATCCGACTAAAGTGGGAGAGACAGACACCCGCTAGCCACCTTATGCAACTAGTGCATGTATGTTGGTGGAACCAGTCTCACGTAAGAGCATGTGTAAAGTCGGTCCGGGCCGCTTCATCCCATGATGCTGCCGAATCAAGATAAGACTAGTAAGGGCAAGCAATTGACAAAATCAGCGTCCACAACTTTTGTATTGTACTTGTGCATAGAATCTATGCATAAAACCTTGGCTCGGATGCCACTGTTGGGGATCGTAGTAATTTCAAAAAAAATCCTACGCCATACAAGGATCTATCTATGGAGAAACCAGAAACGATAGAGGTTGTAGAGCATCTTCATACCTTTGAAGACCGCTAAGCGGAAGCGTTACTATGAACGCGGTTTATGGAGTCGTACTCGCAGCGATTCAGATCGCGGTGGATTCCGAACTATGTGCCGAATGACGTCACCTCCGTGTTCAACACACGTACAGCCCGGTGACGTCTCCTCCTTATTGATCCAGCAAGGAGAGACGATAAGTCGAGGGAGAGCTCCGGTAGCACGACGGCGTGGTGGCGGTGGAGCTATGTGGTTCTCCGAAGGGCTTCGCCAAGCGCTGCGGAGGACGAGGAGGAGGAGGAGTACGGCTGCGCTGTGGGAGATTTATTGCGTGTCTCCAAAAGGCCAAAACCCTCCACTATATATAGGAGGAGGGAGAGGGAGGCTACCTTGGCCCCTCATCCAAGGAGGAGGAGCTTCGGCCGAAGCTAGGGAGGTTTCCACCTCCCACAAGGGAGGTGGACTACCTTGGTAGGACTCTTCCTCCCTTTCCTTTTAACCCTTTTGCCTTATCTCCTCTATCCCTATGCGCATAGGCCTTTAGGGAAGGACTTGTCCAGCCTTATAAGGGATGTTCCACCTCCTCTAACAGCCCATGCACCTCTTTGGTCGTCACACCCCTCCCGGGGGTCCTCCGGCATCTCCCGACACTCTCGGTACACTACCGATGAGCCCGAAACTTTTTCGGCGACCAAAACAGGACTTCCTATACACCAATCTTTACCTCCGGACTATTCCGGAGCTCTCCGTGACATCTGGGATCTCATACGGGACTCCGAACAACCTTCGGTAACCACATACCACTCTCTTTACAACTCTAGCGTCATCGAACCTTAAGTGTGTAGACCCTACGAGTTCGGGAGACATGCAAACATGACCGAGACATCTCTCCGGCCAATAACCAACAGCTGGGGTCTGGATATCCATGTTGGTTCCCAAATGTTCCATGATGTTCTCATCGGATGAACCACGATGTCAAGGATTCAATCAATCTCGTATGCAATTCCCTTTGTCTATCGGTAGGATACTTGCTCGAGATTCGATCGTCGGTATTCCTATACCTTGTTCAATCTCGTTACCGGCAAGTCTCTTTACTCGTTCCATAACACATCATCCCGTGACTAGCTCCTTAGTCACACTGAGCTCAATATGATGATGGATTACCGAGTGGGCCCAGAGATACCTCTCCGTCACACGGAGTGACAAATCTCGGTCTCGATTCGTACAACCCAACAGACACTTTTGGAGATACTCGTAGTGCACCTTTATAATCACCTAGTTACGTTGTGACGTTTGGTACACCCAAAGCCCTCCTACGGTATCCGGGAGTTGCACAATCCCATGAACTAAGGAAATGATACTTGACATTAGAAAAGCTTTAGCAAACGAACAACACGATCTAGTGCTACGCTTAGGATTGGGTCTTGTCCATCACATCATTCCCCAATGATGTGATCCTGTTATCAATGACATCCAATGTCCATGATCAAAAAACCATGATCATCTATTGATCAATGAGCTAGCCAACTAGAGGACCACTAGGGACTCATTGTGATCTATATATTCACACATGTATTACGGTTTCCGGTTAATACAATTATTGGATGAACAATAGACAATTACCATGAACTAGGAAATATAATAATAACCACTTTATTATTGCCTCTAGGGCATATTTTCAACAGCAATCTAATCTGATAGCTTTAGGAATACTTGCTCTATGATTTTTTTACTTCATGGTCATCTCTCGTTAGAGATGTTTGTACTATGTTGTTGCTACTTTATGCTTCATCCATGTCATGGAACCTTAATGTGATGGATTTCACCATGTGTATCTCAAATGCGAGAGCAAACCCTGCAACTCTCGATCTCCGAATGTATGCAGTTTAGTGTTAGCTTTCAACACTTTCAATTTCATCAGAAGACAACTACCAGTTTAGTGTTATCATTTTTCAGTTATTTTGTTAGCTAACCTAGACTGTTGGATCATACCCTACCTCGTGAGATGACGGTAAACAGTACTTGTGCAACACAAATACATCCAATTCATCTCTTCTCTCTCGCACTTGCCAAATTTTCTCCTCGAGTTTGTCAGTTACACTGACTGCTAGAAAAAAACTAGTTTGCGGGCCCAAAGAGAATCAAGTTGCAATAGGCCCGCATAGGATAAAGGGATGAGGCCCAGAAACAAGTGATGGCGCTGTTTTTGTTTTTGAATGATTGCTTTGTTGTTTTTTGTTTCTGATTGATTTTTTCAGTAATTTGATTGCCCAAGCTCACAAGCTAGTATAAGCCGTATATAATACTCCCTCCTTTCCGGTTTATAAGGCTCATTTAAAAAATTTCATTATATTAGACTCATTTTAAGTCTAACTGAGTTAAAGTGCTTTGAGTCCCATGCCATATTTAATTTATAGAGATTAGAGAAAGGAAATGAGTGGCTATGCATGTATCTTTTTCTACATCCACCATGCAAGTCCAATGAGAAGCAAGATGCTGCATTTATTGCCTTGGAACTTGAATATGTGAGAAATATTTCATTGGCTAGTTAAAACTAGTGCCATCCACTCACAGTTCACCTTGGTTGATGAGATTTCAGATTCGAACCCTATAAACCGGAAAGGAGGGAGTATGTTCTTATTTTTAGAAGGCATCCCAAAACACATCATTTTTAGTTAGTTTGGTTAGTTTTCCCCACATCAATTAGCCGTGTCTAAACTTGGGACAAACAAAATACAATTATAACAATGCATTAATACAATGTTACAAGTCTAATCTCTTCGTCTTGTCATGTTAGTTTTTGTGGTAGTTTGCTTTATTCATTAGATCAGCACGAGTCGTGACTTGTACGAGCCATGCATGCATTTGCATGGGCCTGAGATGCACCCGTTTGCATCGTCATGTCATGTTAGTTTGCTTTATTCATTAGATCAGCACCAGTCATGCATGCATTTGTATGGGCCTGAGATGTACTTGTTTGTATCGGGTTGGTCCTTTAGATTAGCATGCATATAACAGTGAATAACAAGATATAACAGGAAGAAAAGCCAAGCTCCCATTTCCAACAAATAACACACATAACTTAGATAAATAAAGCGAAGTGATAAAAGTTCTTACATATAATAACACGACACACATAACTTAGATAACGACACAGATACATATGATAACACGACATAGCTAGGGCCAGACTGTCATGTCTTCACCGTCGGCTTCACCATCGTCTTCGCCGCCGTCTTCACTCCTCCTCCTCCCGGCCGTTCTCATCGAGGTAGTACGGGAGGCTGTGCATGCGGTTGGGAGCGGGGAAGATGCTCTCGAAATTGGTGAAGATGTTGTAGGTGGTGAATGCGATTAACTCGCACCCACACCAAAACACCTTGCTGAGTAGGTAGTAGGCATCAAACATGTTGGTGAAGTGGGCGACGAGCCCTATCGCTGGTGCTTGGCTGTTGGGACGATGTTCCTCGAGGCGGAACATGCGCGGCAAGCTCTCTGGGAGGTGGCTAAAGCCTGCACGAAGGAACGACCCGGCAAGCTCACGAGCACTCCTCCAGCGTGAGAACAACCACAGGCGGAGCAAGCGCTCGATGACGACGAAGGCGGGGTACCGCATCTCCGGCACGGTGGGCGGCAGGACGAACGTCGGCCCGTTGAACTGCATCGTCTTCTCGTCGTTGCGTGTTTGCTTTGTCTTTTGGGGAAGAAGAGAAGGGGGGACGCGCAGATGGATGTGTAGAAGGAAGAGGCAACCTAGGGCAGTTTAAATAGCCGGGGGAGAGGAAGAGGAGAGGTTCAAGGAAACGGCGTCGTGACATGAATGCATGCGTGAATCAATGCGACCGTGAATCGATGCCACCGTGGGAAACGACGCAACAACTGAATCGAGGGTGTGCCTATACGAGCGTGCATGACTCGACGCGTCAAACGAATGCGCTCGTGCTTTGCGTGCAACTGAATCGAGCGTGCACGTCTGCCTGCGACGCGTGAAACGACGGGATCCAGCGATGGAGCAACTGAATCGACGTCTGTGGAGCGACTGGATCGAGCGGCAGCCGTGCGACAGGGATCCAGCGATGCGTACATGACGTGCGTGAAGCGATGTGTACGTGCCGGGGTGCATGCATGCGAGCAGGTCGATGCATGCATAGCTGCATCGATGTCAAAGCCGGGCATGCATAAAAGGCTGTCCAGCGCAACGTCCTCCATAGGAGGCCTATTTTTTTTATTACCGGGCTAGCCCACAAACACAAACACGGCCCAACCACCAAAGCCAGATAGCGACAGCCAACAGAGTCCAATGTCCCCCTCCAGAGACCAACGTGGCCCGACTCGTCAGAGTTAACGGTCAAGACGGCAAACGTCTGCTATGAGCATTTGTGAGAGTTTTAACTAAGGAAGTGGGAAAAAGTAAGCACAAGTTTGGAGCGTGGGAAAAACTGAGCACAACTAAGGAACTAGTGACACTGAATTAAATATCCCAAAATAATATGCCGTTGAATCAGCAAGGAGCCTTGCATATCCCATTACAACTATTTCTTTCCTATTTTTCATAATAACTTTTGTGTTTATTGTCTTCATTCTGAAATCTATGTGGCAACAAAGTCAATGAAGTAATATATAATATTGATACTTCTACCATACAAAGTGTGCTATGTTTCAAAATACTAGCATTGGTGTCTTGTAGCTATTACTATTGGTTAAGGTTTATGTATAATTAATATCTTCATATATTTGTATCGAACGGTAACATTCAGTATTACAAATAGACGGGCACAACAACGCGTGCCATCCATGACCTAGTAAAACATTAAAGTAGTAACTGCTAGAGCTCAGTATTTGCTATCAAGCAATTCTCCATCCAGCAAGGCGTGTATACAAAAGACGCCTTTATCGAATCATCACCAGCTAAGGGTAAACATCCCAGATCCTCAACCTTGGAGCTACTAAGATGGTAGGCTATTGCCCTCATGTGCGACGTTCGCAAAAAGATTATCTCCTTGTAAGGATGAAATCCAAGTATACTAGTAATATAATTAGAGAAAAACGCTATCTCTTCGTCTAGTGTTTCATCATCGTAATCCCTCACACCTTGTACGAACCAAGAGCCATGACTGTGCTCCCAAGGAAAATTTTCTAGCAACGGCTTAAGGTCGATCTCAAGCTTCAACATCCACTCGGTGTGATCAATTGATTCATTGAGGAACCAAACCTGAAAGTTGCACCAATTACTGTGGGTGAACCCGTAGTAAACACCCTTCTCTGATTTCCCCAAATGGGGCAAAATATCCTCGGGTGCTTCATTAATCGTCGGAGGAAGTTGAATTACTCGGTACTTATTATCCTCTAAATCCAATCTGCACAAATAAATAAATTCATTATTACAGCATTACCTAGCTAGTTGTAACCATGTTATTGGGTGACCTTTGCTAAGAAAATGTATGAAAACAAAACATACCTGATGATAAAAAATATGTTGTACACATAGAGCCGGCCTCGCCAATACACAGCGTCATGAGAGGAGACGTCTTTCATGAGAGGCAGTAGCTTGGGGTCGATGGACCGTGGAGCCGTCCCTTCCCTGACAAAAGATCTCTGCTCCCATCTCCATGTCTCTGACGAGAATGCGCTGATAATGTAGGGCGACGGAGGCCACTCTGAGTTTGGGTTCGCTGGGACCAACTCAGCCTGGTTCTCGTACCTGCGGCTAACACACTGCATGGAGAACACCTCAAAGTGCGGCGAGACCGTAGGATCGAACGCGAGCCAGTCGCGCTCGACGAAGCCCTTGATCCCGATCCAATCAGGGTGAGGTAGACTAACCCACTGTCGTGTGGCCGGATTGGCCACGCCTCCCCAGAGGAGGAGGAGGCCGTTGCAGTGGCCCGTCATGTGGGACCAGCTGTCGTGGACGTCGTCGAGGTAGCCGAGGTTACCTTGGATCTTGCCCACGAAGGAGGGACGCGAGAGGAACGCCGGCGGCAAGTGCATGTCGTCAACGAAGCCGTAGACCACGAAGATGCCGGCCAGGGAGAGCGGCAGGAGGTCCTTGCGCAGCAGGCCATGGGCGTCAACGACGTTGCACCAGGCCTTGCAGACGGAGCGGCAGGCGGCCAGGCTGCGCGGCATCAGGCGCCCGAGGACGTTCGCGAGCACGTCGCCGTGTAGCAGACCCGCCGGATCCATGTTTACTAGAGACTGCGCGCGCGGTGCAAAGGAACACGCGGCTAGGTGGGTACGTAGTGTCGCAGACCCGTCTCGATGCTTTGCTTCTAGATCGGCTACCAACAACGGAAAATATATACAGGGCCAATGATGTGTGTGGGTACGTAGTGGGTTAGAGTTCGTTCCAGTTTCACGCTCCGATTTGTTTTAAGTCCGAGCCCGACCCCGTGAAAGCCACCAAAGTGCCACGGCTCTCCAACCAAAGTTGTGTTGGATAATCTTGTTGTATTATTAGCACGTATGAAGGGTGTAGTGCATGTTTGTTTTTCTAAAAAGTCATGGACGTGTGTACGCGGGGATGAACGTGTGAATGTACGTGGTCATTGATTCGTAGCTAAATAATAGGGTCATGCAGCGTGAGTTTTTGTTCAGGACTTGAACTAGTATAGTTAGTTTTTTCTGGAACGGAACGTTTTGGTTCCTGCATATATACTAGCAAAAGGGCCAGTGCGTTGTAACGGGAGAAAAAAATACCACACGCTTTTAATCTTTTTATAATCATTTTGATTTATTAAAATAATAAGCTAACTAACTAATGTAGTCAGTCATATCCTATTTTGTTGAGAAATCAACCCGTCCATTGTTAATTCCACCATGATGAGAAATTGAGCGGGACAAGCAAAGCAAAACATAGAGACTACGTGAATTGATCAATGTACTGTTATTTTATTTCACTCATGGGGTAGAGAATGTGGGATCAGATGACAAACTGAAGGTAGTGTTCCATTCTCTGTCTCTACAACAATACAATCTTACATTCAATACATTCATTCATCAGCAAACAAATCCCCACAAAACAAAATTTCTTGCCGGTGCTTGGCACACGGTTGGAGGCATGGGGAGGGGATCTCACCAGATGCTGAGTTCCTGCCGGAGGAGGGGATACGATGAGAGGAGCAAGGGTTAGGCGCCTCTATCTCGCCAGAAGGAGTCGCCGTTGCCGCGCCATAACCTCGGAGTTCCCTGTGTGAGCCATGGAGGCCCGCTTCCACCTGCAAGTACTTCGCTCCGACGCGTTGCCACCGTTCTGCATCGAGCAGACGCATCATCCCAAGTCACTGTAGCTGTCGCGTTGATTTGATCCAGAAGCTGTGCTCGAGCGCCGAAACGAGGGCAGCAAGCGGGCAGAGGTACGGCCGTGGTGGCGGGTGGGTTGAGATCGACAACAGTGGTGGTTGAGGTCGGCCGCGACGGCGAGTGGTGTGGCAGCGGCCTGGGCACAGGACAGAGTGGACCAGGGTCGACGCGATGCTCTCGAACGCCGCAACGGGGGCAGTGAGCGGGGAGAGGTACGGCCGCGGAGGCGGGTGGGTTGAGATCGACAGGGGTGGCGGTTGAGGTCGGCCGCGGCGGCGAGTGGTGTGGCGGCGGCCTGGGCACAGGCCAGGGTGGCCCAGGGTCGACGGGAGGAGGCAATGCGTACGGGTATAATTTTTGCAGCGAATCGTTTTTTTTTCTTTTGCGTTGCAGATAAATGATGGAGCGCAGGTTGAGTAACAAAAATTAAGGGGATTTTTTATAAAAATACTGCGGTGGGTTTTCCGACGAAAACAATAGCAGCTTTATTATTAGGTATAGATATAAACTTTATATGCAAAAAACATAGCAATTCAATAAAAATTTAAAAAATATTGAACTAATTTTGGAAATAAATTTGACCTTTTATTATAATTGTAAGAAAAACATTACACGTTGACGTCTTTTCAGAAAAGACAAAATTTTCATCTAAAACGACAAAATTTTGGTTAGAATAGTACGAACAGTGATCAACAATAGCAAATTATTTTTTACCCAGAAGTCAATGTTGTTGTTTTTTGTGAAATATTTGGTTATAGTGCAAAACAAAGTCAACTTTATTCCAAAAATATTTTTGAACTATTTTGATTTTTTATTTAAATACTAAAAATAATTCTCATATGAAGTGCATATATAACCAGGAATCAAAGTGTATTTTCCGTCTTTCTGCTAGATAGGTAGGCCATCGCAAACGGATCGTGGGATGGCACGATTACATGTGCGTGTGATGGCAAGACCACGATTACCGGGTGGACGTGGGATGGCACGATTGCATGTGCATGTGATGGCAATACCACGATTACCGGGTGGACGTGGGATGGCACGAACGACTTACCCGTTCGGAGCTGATTTTACGTTTGAGTTCTTAGCAAATATTTAGATATAACGAGAAAAGCCGAGGAAGTTAAACGACACCAAAATATCTCTCGTGTGTGTCTTCCTGTGTTTCTTTTCCACCGTGTACACAGGGGCGGAGACGGGGGACGAGCAGGGGCCTCCCCCCCCCCCCACCACCACCATCGCAAAACAACATTAACATAACGACAATAGTAATATTTCAATGTATCCGACCGTAGTGATATTTTAATTGATAACGTGATGACATTATTCTTATAGTATAACTCTGCGGTCGTCTTTTTAAAAGAGATTGATGACATCTTCATCCTTCAATTGATTGAAAAAATTTCTCTCAACAAATTTAATCAAACAATTGTTCAAATGTTCATCACCCATTTTGCTGTTAGCGCGGGGGCGGGGCACCGCCGCGGCCAGCACGGCTACTGCTCCCTCTGACTCCGAACAGCGGGGCGGCGGCTCCACGGCGGGGCGGGGCAGCAGTGGGGGCAGGTGGCGGGGTCGGGGCGCCGCCGCTAGCGCCAAGGTCGCCGCCAAGCATGGGGACGGTGATGGGCGGACGGGCACCGGTGGGGGCTGTGCCACGATGCGGCGCGGTGGGACGATGGGACGGGGCACGGGGGTTGTGCGGGCTTGCGGCTCGTAGCGGCTAGGAAATTAGGAATGGACTGGAGCGGTCATCGGTGGAGACACATGGGTGGAGATGTATTGATGTATATTTAAATTTTTTTACCAAATAATTGGATATTCCCGTGAATACAGGGGCATACCCCTTGCGTCGCCGATGCCTCCATCGTTGTTGCATGGATCTCAATGCAGGGGCAATGCCACATCCGATGGCTGAAGGCGTTTGGCATTTGTTTGTCAATGGTATGGAGGGGGGTTTTCTGAACATTCACGTAGAGATTGATATTTATATATAACTTTGGCTTTTTTGGAAGTTTTTTTGTTTTTAAATTCATCCAAAAATCCTCAATTTTTTACTTCTCCTGTGGCATTTTTTATTATAACTGTTTGGCATTTTAATTATTAGATTGTGGCATTCTTATTGTCAGAGGATGGCATTTTTATTATTAGATTGTGGCATTCTTATTGTCAGAGGATGGTATTCTTATTGTGGCATTAATTGACTAAGATAACTGCCAACTTTTGTGGCATTTTTATTTTTATTTTTTTATCATGGCATTTTCTTAAAGAACTATTTAGTGGGCATTTAGGCCAATTGGGGGTCGTCATAGGGACAATTTCACTGTCCCGACCCCCATGTGACGTAAAGAATTCATAGAACGAACTCGCTCCGAAAAGATTTTACGATCTGACCCTTGTAGAAAAGTCAGAAATCGTGACGTTGCTGCGACGCTTAGAAACGCCAGTCTAGCGTGGCGTTTTTGGTTCATATTCGAACGTCAATCTACCGTTACGTTACAGTCCAAACAGAACGCCAGGGGTTTTGGCGTTGCTAGCCACGCGTAAAATGCCATTGACAATAGCGTTTCATGTAGCTGCTACATGAATTCATGCATGGGTCACCTCGCCGAACTGCATGCATGCATGTCTCCTTCTTTCTCTGCATGCATGTCTCCCTCGTCCATTCTGCCAACAGTATAAATGGCAGGAACGTGTAAATGTCATGAACGCCAGGCTGCATGCATGCAATGCAAGGCTGGCATTGTGTGAACGCCAGGAACACCAGGAACTATCGCGTTGGACTAAGCAGTGGAAACGTCGCAACTCGACAAGAGACGTAAACTAGTTCGACGTTTGAGTATGGAGCCGAAACTTGAAGATAGCCTGACGTTTGTACATGCCGCAGCAACGCTACGGTTTCTAGCCTTTCTAAAAAGGATCAGATCGTGAAATATTTTTAGGACGAGTTCGTTCTGTGAATTTTTTACGTAGCTAGGGTCGGAACAATGAATTTGTCCTCGTCATAGCCCTCCCTGATGGCGAACGTGGGAAACGTTTGCTGGAAGACATCCGCCCGGCGAACAAAATCCCTCTCAGCTGACGTTCCCCAACTACGGGGTGCAAGCATCACAATATTGCTTCAATCAACTAGAGAATCTTCCAACTATATAGTTTTTTTTTTCCATAACCCAAATTTACTCTAGGGGTCACATGTCTGGTTTCAACAAAGAAAAGAATATTATCTCCAAATAAATGAAATTGTGCTTCCAGATAATTGCCATCTTGTTTCATGCTTCCACGACCACGATGCTAGAACCAAACACTATGGGCGTGTTTGGTTCCCTGGGTAGCTTCTGGCTGCATCGCATGAGGGATCCAGGATGAGCATGGCCAGGTTGACTTGATGCAAAGATGAGAAGAGATGAGTGTTTGGTGAACATGCATGAGATGGCTGCACGAGATGGGGAATGGAGATCGGCAGGGCGGGGCGGTAGGATCCGGCGCGCAGCGACTTGACCACGGCAGGACGGCAGCGGCGCCTGGAAGAGGAGGGCAGTGGCGGCGCCTGGGAGAGGACGGCGACGGCGCCTGGCAGAGGAGGACGGCGGCGGCGCCTGGGAGAGGAGGGCAGCGGCGCCTGGGAGAGGATGGTGACGGCGGTGCCTGGGAGAGGAGGGCAGCGGCGACGCGTGGGAGAGGGCGGCGGCGGCGGCGCCTGGGAGAGGGCGGCAGCGGCGGCGCCTGGGAGAGGAGGGCAGCGGCGACGCGTGGGAGAGGGCGGCGGCGCGTGGGAACGGAGGGCAACGGCAGCGGCGCGTGGGAGAGGAAGGCAGCGGCGGCGCGTGGGAACGAGCGAGCCTGCACGCGAGCTACGCTCGAAACGTACGTATCTCTCAGCCTGGTTGAGAGGCTACTTTTTGCATCAGCTGGGTCAGGCCGAGATAGCCACACAGTTTACCAAACAAGCTGAAAGTTGCATCCTGGATGTCATGCAGGTGCAATCCATCCAACCAAACACGCCCTATGTGTTCCCAAAAGCGAGTAGTCATACAACATTGGTCGCCATGCATAGCGTTCACAAGATAGTAGCCACGTCAACAATCAATGATAATGGTGATGATCAGGAACATTAGGGATCGATTATTTCAGTGCCTATCCAGAGATCATCGATCCTGGTTCTATAGAGACATGATCCGGTGCATGGGTTGCCTCCAACTATGCCACACTGCTCGCTTCTGTCGTGTAAAGCCCGCTTAGGAATAGAGATTGTACGAAAAGTCAAAGAAATCCAGCTTAAATGGATAACCACAATTCAACATAAACAAATAGCTTGTTGCTAGCAATAAGTGCTAGAGCCCAGAACTATTTGCTATAAAGCAACTCTCTGTCGAGCAAGGCGGATATACTTCAAACGACTTAATTCAGTCATCACCATCTAAGGGTAAACATCCACTAGTGGGGACAGGGCCTATAGCCCCGGCCCGTAAGGGGCTTTAATCCCGGTTCACCAACCGGGACTAAAGGGGCGGGACTAAAGGCCTAACCTTTTCGTCCCGGCCCTCTTACACGCCGGGACTAAAGGTGCTCCACGTGGGCGCCTCGTAGCGCCCCAGGGGCAGGCCCTTTAGTCCCGGCTCGTTACACGGACCGGGACTCAAGATTTTCAGATTTTGCTGGTTTTGGCTTTTTTTTGAATGAAATTATTTTTGGGTTTTAGGGTTTTAGGGTTTAGGTGTTCGGGAGATTAACGTGATGCCTCGTTTGGTGTTCGGGAATTAGTTTCAATATAATTTAAAATAGAAATAATTATGCATATATATATATATATAATTAACTTATCTTACAAGCGAGCATATATATACAATTATATGGAGATCTGAATTATCGGGACTAGAGCCCGTCTATTCGATTACATGGACGGACATCAGTAATGGCCTCTAACTACACTAAATCGTCCTTTGTCATCTATAGCTTCCGTCCTCAGAAATGTCGCAAGCTCCTCTGCAACAGCAATCGCGCGTTGCTCTGGTAGGACCTTCGTCGTCATGGCCGTGTGCTATATAAGAAGATGAGATGAATATGAATATCAATCATGATAACAAACAATGACGGGTAAAAATAGAGGTGTGAATGTTCATTGCTTACGTCGAATCTGTGATCCTTGTGCTTAGAGGTAAACATGCGAATGGTCTCGCAAACATAGTATCCGCATAGATGCGTTCCCCGTGGCTGCTGGTCGCACTTTACGAGAATAGAATATATATAATCAAAATAATAATCTAGCATCATAAATGTATTGAAAATTAATAGAAGTATATCATACTACTACTTACCTGAGCCGCTTTAAAGGTCAACTTCTCATGAAAGTTATCGGGAGTCACGCACTTGAACCGCTTCCAAACCCTGCCCGACAAGGATAATGATTTGCTCAATTTTTCATTAATTGATATATCAGAAAATCATCGAAAGAGACCGGTAGAGCGCAAGAATGATTAAAATTACCCTTGGAGCATGTCCTGCAGGCTTTGGAACTATTTCAAGGGTCTCGATAATGGGTCGAAGGCATCAACTATTCCCTTATCAATTTGAAAGTCCAACAGAATCCAATGGAAGCTGCACATGTATATATATATAAGTGTCAGTAACTTATCAATTACACTTATAAGTGAATGGACACAACAGAGTAAAGACCCTCACCTGAAGTTGTATGGAAACAGTATGTGGTCACATAAATTTTGATCTATTAGAAACCTTAGAAGGTTTTCCTCCGTCTCCTTGGGATAATTAGTTAGCATCGCTATATGTATTTTATCTGGGTCAATAAACCCAATACTTAGGATGCACTTACTTTTACAATACAGAATCTTCATTCTGCATAATAGAGTACAAGTTATATATAGACAATGAATTGAAATAACTAAACAAGTTATACATATGTAGACAACAAATTGAAAAACTTACACACAATAGCAACTCATAAGCGATTTGTCGAGGGCGTCGCCATTGTACATCTGGAAGAGTTCATCAAAGTCGATATGGATTTGTTCAGGGCGGCCGTAGTACTCCTTGGGGACACTCAGCACGATCATCGTTCTCCCATTCTTTGATTCACTTAAGTACCATTGATGCAAGTAACGCATATTTGTTGGGAGACCATCTTTGGTGACCAAAGGCTTACCCAAGACAAACTATGGCTTAGGGGCTACCACAGCCTTGGTTATCTTGTCGTCTTGGGAAGACAACAATTCTTCAACCGAGACACCACATGCAGCCGCCAACTTCTTTGCACTTTCTAAAGCTAGACCCTGCATCGAAGGGGGAACATTCTCGGTTAACACCTTGAGGGGTGGGATCGACTGTTTGGCCTCTTGTCCAAGCTGAGGAACGTCTGACTTTTTCTTGCTTGTAGTTGAACTTGATTTGCTCCCACTTGCACTTGCACGTGATCTGCTCTTTTTCACTTTCTTCTGCAATGTGCGTGTATAGTCATCAGGCTTATGGTGTAAGTCATAAGGTCTGATAGGAAGATTAGCATGACGTACCTTTGGGAGGGGCGACAGTTTGCGCTTTGGGGTGCTCTGTGGCTTAGGAATCGTTGGCGGAGCGTTCTTGGTGGCACGCTCCCGCTTAGTATCCGGAGCGGGCGGCGGCAGAGACGGACGACCCAAGTCCGGCGGCGGTGATCGAGATGGACTCGTGTTGTGCTGGCAATGTGCGTGTATAGTCATCAGGCTTATGGTGTAAGTCATACTGTGATGGAAGGGGGTACAATCATAAGGTCCGATAGGAATATTAGCATGACGTACCTTTGGGAGGGGCGACCGTTTGCGCTTTGGGGTGCTCTGTGGCTTAGAAATCGTCGGCGGAGCATTCTTGGTGCCACGCTCCCGCTTTGTATCCGTGGCAGGCTCAGGCTTTGTATCCGGAGCGGGCGGCGGCGGAGCGTTCTTGGTGGCATGCTCCCGCTTTGTATCCGTGGCAGGCTCAGGCTTTGTATCCGGAGCGGGCGGCGGCGGAGCGTTCTTGGTGGCACGCTCCCGCTTTGTATCCGTGGCAGGCTCAGGCTTTGTATCCGGAGCGGGCGGCGGCGGAGCGTTCTTCGTGGCACGCTCCCGCTTTGTATCCGTGGCAGGCTCAGGCTGTGTATCCGGAGCGGGTGGCGGCGGAGCGTTCTTGGTGGCACGCTCCCGCTTTGTATCCGTAGAAGGCTCAGGCTTTGTATCCGGAGCGGGCGGCGGCGGAGCGTTCTTGGTGGCACGCTCCCGCTTTGTATCCGTGGCAGCCTCGGGCTTTGTATCCGGAGCGGGCGGCGACGGAGCGTTCTTGGTGGCACGCTCCCGCTTTGTATCCGTGGCAGGCTCAGGCTTTGTATCCGGAGCGGGCGGCGGCGGAGATAGAGATGGACGACTCGTGTTGTGCTGGCCGACGTCATGTGGAGGGCTTGGAGGTAATGGAGGTTTAGGTGACCTGCGATGACTCGGAGGCGGTGTTGTCCTTGGGGCCGAGCCTGGAAGCTTGATGTAGTTCTTGTCCCATAGGATGACTCCACCAGGTACTTCTCCGAGTGTCCTCTCATCTTCGGGTCCAGCTATGTCGAGCTCCATATCACTAAACCCCGTCATGATTTCATCCACCCTGACTTTAGCAAAGCCAGCTGGAATCTCACGCCCATGCCAGCGTGCATCAGGGCTAGAAGGTAAAGCTTGTCCAACAACCACCTTCATGGATATGTTCTTGAATTTCTGATGGAGTTCACATGATGTTGACTCCTTGATTCCATCCACGGGGTAGCCGGGACCGCCCTGTATTATTCTTCGTTCATCGCCGGGCAGGGCCTGAGATACGGCCACGCTGCTTTTCCGCTTAGATGGGGCGCCGGTAATATCAAGTGCAGGATCTTCCTGGCGCGGTACTCCTCTAAGCTCATCAATCTGCTTCTGTTGCTCGTTAATCCTGGCAAGCAACTGGTTGAACTTGTCATTCTCCTCATCCTGCTGCCGCTTCTTTGCTCTCTCTCGGCTTCTGTAAGTGTCTTGGTCTCTGGCAAACCCAAGCCACCACGGGTAAGATGGACCGAAGCCTCGCGTTCGTCCTCCATGTTCGTCATTGCCGAGGACCAGTGTGAGAAAATCTTTATCTCTATCTGTAGTGAACTTTCTTTGTCCCTCCTTAATTTCTTTCACTATCCTTATCCAATTCTCCCTGGGTATCCTAAGATTGTCATTGCAGATGAGGTCCCCTGTTTTTTCGTCGTACGACCCACCATGCGCAAGGAACCAATTTCTTGCTCTCACTTCCCACTCATCACGGAGTGGTTCAGGTACGACGCCTTTATCTATCAGATCTTGCTCTTTCTTTTCCCACTTTGGGATGGCAGTCTCATAGCCCCCTGGCCCCAGCTTGTGGTGATATTTCTTCTTGTAGCATTTATCTTGTTCTTTTATGATAATGCCTGGGCATCTTCTGACTCCTTCTACTCTTGAAATTCCTTCCAGTGATTCGCCTGCTTGGCTAGATACCCCTCGAATACTGGCACTTTCTTGGTCTCCAGATAGTTTTTCCGTAGCTTCTTCTTCCAGCTACGGAACAGTTCGGCCATCTTCTTTAGAGTCCACTGCTTGACTTTGGCCCTCAGTTTGTCTGCGGTGTCTTCATTCTCACATTCTGGCAGGTTGAAATGTGACATGAGATCATTCCAAAGATTATCTTTGTACCTTTCGGCGACATAGTCACTATGGGCTGCCCCTTTGCGCTTGTTCCACTCCCGAACGCTGATCGGGACGTGATCCCTAACGAGAACTCCGCATTGCTTCTTGAATGTGTCAGCAACATTCTTAGGAAGCTTGGGTTCGCCCGTAGGCATTATCACCTCAAAGGTGTAATGCGTCCGTGCATCCAACTTTCTAGTCGGGCCTCGTTTCGTAGATTTGCTCGATGTGGAGGCCTAAGAGGGAGAAACATTCATCAAATGAATGTATATGTATACAATACAGAGCTATCTCCAATATTTTTCACATATTACAAGTGATTGTCGAACTTCATATGTATACCTCGCCGGACTTTATTATTTCTTCACCGGCTTCTCCATCAGTGGAGCTATCATCACCTTCTCCGTCATTGGACCTATCTCCTACCCCATCGGCTTCATCTTCGTGTCGCTCGACCTCCATTCCATATCCGGAGTCGTTTAGATATGACGTTGGAGATTCGGCTGGTTCAACGTCGGGGCCGTCTTTGATTATATCTTCGAGAAGTTCTTCCTCTTCGAGGTTCCTGATATGTGGATCCATAGTTCTGCAAAAAACGGACATTTGATTAACTAATAAACTAACAAACTATATAAGAGAGGTTGGAAACTTCGAAGGCTCGTTTTATATAGGAGGACCTTTAGTCCCGGGTCTTGGCTAGAACCTAAACTCTAAAATACCAGCCTCGCGGAGCCCAGTCCCGGACACTTAAGCATATACAATAGCAAAATTAAACTAGTTCTATTAATTTTCTTGCTAAAAATAAACTATTAACACTTAAGCATAGACAATAGAAAAATTAAACTATTAACACATAAGCATATACAATAGCAAAATTATATTTCTACTTCTAATTCTCCTATTCTTCTACTTCTCCTATTCTTCTACTACTTCGTCTCCTCTCCTCTTCTTCTATTTTTCCTCTTCTTCTCCTCTCCTGATCCTCTTCTTATTCTCCTTTTTCTTCTTTTCTTCTCATCCTTTTCTTATTCTCCTTTTTCTTCCTTTCTTCTCCTTTTTCTTTCTTTCTTCCCTTTTTCTTCCTTTCTTCTCCTTTTTCTTCATTTCTTCTCCTTTTTCTTCATTTATTTTCCTTTTTCTTCCTTTCTTCTCCTTTCTTCTCCTTTATCTTCCTTTCTTCTCATTTTTCTTCTTTTCTTCTCCTTTTTCTTCCTTTCTTCTCCTTTTTCTTCCTTTCTTCTCCTTTCTTCTCCTTTTTCTTCCTTTCTTCTCCTTTTTTAGATTTTGCTTGTGCTGGCCGGAGTTTTGGGGAGGAGGGGCGTGGGGCTTACCGGCCGAGGGTGTCGACGGCGCGCGGCGAGGAGGACGGCGACGCGCGGCGAGGAGGGCGGCGCGCGGCAAGGAGGACGGCGGCGGCGAGCAGGACGACGGCGACGGCGAGGAGGACGGCAGGCGGCGGCGAGCAGGACGGCGGGCAGCCTGACGGCATCGTCGAGTTCGTCGCTTGCCGCGCCGGGCAGGAGAATGAGAGGAAGAAGAAGAGAAAATGGACGATTTGGGTTCGAAAGTTTCCAACTCCCGCTTATACAGGTGGATCTTTAGTCCCGGTTCGGGGCTCGATCCGGGACTAAAGACCCCTTTAGTCCCGGGTGGCGCCACGACCCGGGACTAAAGGCCCTTTTTCGGGCAGAACAGAAGGCGGGAAGCAGGGGCCTTTAGTCCCGGAGCGTGGCTCCAACCGGTACTAAAGGGGGTCTTTAGTCCCGGGTGGAGCCACGACCCGGGACTAAAGGCCCTTTTTCGGCGGACAAGAAGGCGGGAAGCAGGGGCCTTTAGTCCCGGGGCGTGGCAAGAACCGGGACTAAAGTTTTGCCTATATAAACCCTCGCCCCTGCCCGCCATATCCCCTGTTTTTTGGTTGTTGAAGTGTGACCATGCCATGCTCTTGCCAGTCTAGTTCATGCACATGACGTGTTCGATGAAATGCCCGAGCCACTCTACTTAAGCTTTCTCCTCTCCAAACTCGACCTCCAAGCTTCATTTTCCTTAATATTTGTCTAGGTTTGGCCGTGCACACCAACTGCGAGCACCACCGTGGTGAGCCTCTTGTTCTTATCTTCTTTTTAAAATCAAAAAAATCTTACTTGTATGATTTAGATACATACTTGTATAAATTACTCACTTTCATTATTTTTTGTTATTATATAGTGCGATGGTTTTGGTATCCGCCTCCGTCGGCCCTCGTCCTGTCTATGATTCGGATGTGGTATATATTATCTTTTATAACTATTTGTTTTATTTAGTGTTTATGACAACTATGACGACCAATGTGACATATATGTTTTTAATCTAGGAGGTATGTGAACCGGAAATTCCAACCCACATAAAAATTCTTGTCGAGAAGTTAAATTTGGTTGAAAAAGAAAACAAATATTTGAAGAAAAAATTGAAAATAATTGAGGATAAGAATATGGAACTGGAGTTGCATGTCGCCGATGTCATCGATGATCGCAAGATGAAGATCGATGCGATGCGGTTGAAGATGGATGCAATGCGCTTGAAGATGGATGAAATGCGCTTGAAGATTAGGAATATTAGAAAATATGCCATTGATAAAGAGGCTTGGTATCATTATGCTGTTGGGTCAATTGTTACCTTAGTTGCGATTTTGATCGCGTTTGTTGTTGCATTTAAATGTTTTACATAGTTGTATGTTGTTTTATGACAGAACTTTATGTATTTATTTTTTGCAATAATAACATTTGATCACTAGTGTTCTTTGGCTTTAATGTGATGATGAACTTGTATTAATTTGGTCATATGTTCTGTAATGATTTTTTGAACTTATTTGAACTCCATACTTTTTGTGTTTTCAAAATGCACCATTCAAAGGCACACCACAAAATTTCAACAATTTCTGACTTCATTTGGTATATTTCGTGCATTTACTTTTTTTTTTGAGCTAGTTGACCCTGAAATTGAAAAGCACTACAAATGAACTCTGAAAATGTTGAAAGTTGGTATGAGATCATCATTTCACCCACATAGCATGTGTTAAAAAGTTGAGAGGGCTACGACAAAAACTGCATGCACTTCGTGTACAAAACGGACAATCTCTCTCGAAGTATCAGGGTTTCGAACGAGAACTCATCTCTTACAAAGGGATTTCATTTTTTCGAACTTATTTGAACTCCATACTTTTTGTGTGTTCAAAATGCACCATTCAAAGGCACACCACAAAATTTCAACAATTTTTGACTTCATTTGATATATTTCGTGGATTTACTTATTTTTTTTGAGCTAGTTGACCCTGAAATTGAAAAGCACTACAAATGAACTCTGAAAATGTTGAAAGTTGGCATGCTATCATCATTTCACCCACATAGCATGTGTTAAAAAGTTGAGAGGGCTACGACAAAAACTGCATGCACTTCGTGTACAAAACGGACAATCTCTCTCGAAGTATCAAGGTTTCGAACGAGAACTCATCTCTTACAAAGGGATTTCATTTTTTTGAACTTATTTGAACTCCATACTTTTTGTGTGTTCAAAATGCACCATTCAAAGGCACACCACAAAATTTCAACAATTTTTGACTTCATTTGATATATTTCGTGGATTTACTTTTTTTTTTTTGAGCTAGTTGACCCTGAAATTGAAAAGCACTACAAATGAACTCTGAAAATGTTGAAAGTTGGCATGCTATCATCATTTCACCCACATAGCATGTGTTAAAAAGTTGAGAGGGCTACGACCAAAAACTGCATGCACTTCGTGTACAAAACGGACAATCTCTCTCGAAGTATCACGGTTTCGAACGAGAACTCATCTCTTACAAAGGGATTTCATTTTTTTGAACTTATTTGAACTCCATACTTTTTGTGTGTTCAAAATGCACCATTCAAAGGCACACCACAAAATTTCAACAATTTCTGACTTCATTTGGTATATTTCGTGCATTTACTTATTTTTTTTGAGCTAGTTGACCCTGAAATTGAAAAGCACTACAAATGAACTCTGAAAATGTTGAAAGTTGGCATGCTATCATCATTTCACCCAAATAGCATGTGTTAAAAAGTTGAGAGGGCTACGACAAAAACTGGATGCACTTTGTGTACAAAACGGACAATCTCTCTCGAAGTCTCAGGGTTTCGAACGAGAACTCATCTCTTACATGGATACTATGAAAATGAAAAGTGTTTGAAATTTAGTACATTCCATACATGCATTACATAAAAGGTTTAATACATTATTACATTATTGCACCAATATTCCTATCTATTATTTCTGTTTTCTTCTGGGTCGTAGCCATGGAGAATCTTCATCATTCAGTAGGATGCTTGGGTCAGTTTTCACTTTGAAGGGCGGAATTTCATGAAACTTATTATAATCTTCTGACATGTCTGTCTTGTCATCTACTCCCACGATGTTTCTTTTCCCTGAAAGAACTATGTGGCGTTTTGGCTCATCGGACAATATCTTCTTTTGCTGATTTCTTTTTCTCGTTAATGTAGACATGTCCTTCACATAGAAAACTTGAGCGACATCATTGGCTAGGACAAATGGTTCGTCCATGTACGCAAGATTGTTGAGATCCACTGTTGTCATGCCGTACTTTTGGTCTACAACTACCCCGCCTCCTGTCAGCTTCACCCATTTGCACCGAAATAAAGGGATCTTAAAAGTAGGTCCATAGTCAAGTTCCCATATCTCCTCTATGTACCCGTAATATGTTTCCAAACAGTGCCCATTCTCGTCTGTTGCATCAGAGCGGACACCACTATTTTGGTTGGTGCTCTTTTTATCTTGGGCAACCGTGTAAAATGTATTCCCATTTATCTCATACCCTTGGAAAGTACATATAGTCGAAGATGGTGGCCTGGCCAAACAGTACAGCTCATCTTCAACGGTGTCGTCATTCATGAGATGTGTCTGCAACCAACTGCCGAAAGTCTTCTCGTGTTCCCCTTTAATCCAAGAGTCAGCCTTCCCCGGGTTTTCGGAGCGTAGAATATTCTTGTGTCTCACGATATACGGAGCCACCACGGTGGAATTGTGTAGAACTGTGTAGTGTGCTTGAGAGAAAGAATGCCCGTCCATACATACTTTTGCTTTCCTTCCTAGTGTGCCTTTTCCTGTCAGCCTACCCTCATACCGAGATTCAGGAACACCAATCGTCTTAAGGTCAGGAAGAAAGTCCACACAAAATTCAATGACCTCCTCTGTTCCATAGCCCTTGGAGATGCTTCCTTCTGGCCTAGCACGGTTACGAACATATTTCTTTAATACTCCCATGAACCTCTCGAAGGGGAACATATTGTGTAGAAACACAGGACCGAGAATTCTAATTTCTTCGACTAGGTGAACTAGGAGGTGTGTCATTATATTGAAGAAGGATGGCGGGAACAACAGCTCAAAGCTGACCAGACATTGGACCACATCAATCTGCAACCCTGATAGACTTTCTCGATCGATTACCTTCTGAGAAATTGAATTGAGGAATGCACATACCTTCACAATTGCCAGGCGAACATTTTCCGGTAGAATTCCCCTCAATGCAACCGGAAGCAATTGCGTCATAAGAACGTGGCAGTCATGAGACTTTAGGTTTTGGAATTTTTTGTCTTTCATATTTACGATTCCCTTTATATTCGACGAGAAGCCAGTCGGGACCTTGATACTGAACATGACTTCAAGGAAGATTTCCTTCTCTTCCTTAGTAAGAGCGTAGCTAGCACGCCCTTGAAACTGCCCTGGATGCATGCCATCTCTTCCTTTATGACGTTCCTGGTCCTCCCGTGCTTCCGTGTATCTTTTGACTTCCCATACAAGCCCAGGAAGCCTAGAATATTCACGCAGAGATTCTTCGTCAGGTGCATCACGTCGATTGCCGAGCGGACCTCATGGACTTCCCAGTAGGGTAGCTCCCAAAATATAGATTTCTTCTTCCACATGGGTACGCGCTTATCAGGGCCGTTAGGAACAGGTTGGCTGCCAGGACCCTTTCCAAAGATTACTTTTAAATCTTTGACGATATCAAATACTTCAACACCAGTACGGATGACAGGCTTCCCCCGGGATTCTGCCTTGCCATTGAAATGCTTGCCTTTTTTCTTTAAGGGATGCTTGGGTGGAAGAAAACGACGATTGTACAGATACACATTCTTCCTACAATTGTCGAGATATATACTTTCTGTCTGATCCAAACAGTGCGTGCATGCATTGTATCCCTTGTTTGATTGTCCTGAAATGTTACTAAGAGCAGGCCAATCATTGATGGTTACGAAAAGCAATGCTCGAAGGTCAAATTCCTCTTGTTTGTGCTCGTCCCACACACGTACACCTGGTTCGGCCCACAGCTGTAAAAGTTCATCAACTAATGGCCTTAGGTACACATCAATATCGTTGCCGGGTTGCTTTGGACCTTGTATAAGCACTGGCATCATAATGAACTTCCGCTTCATGCACAACCAAGGTGGAAGGTTGTAGATACATAAAGTAACGGGCCAGGTGCTGTCACTGCAACTCTGCTCCCCAAAAGGATTCATGCCATCTGTACTCAGACCTAACCATAAGTTCCTTGCGTCAGCTGCAAATCTCGGGAAATCTCTCTCGTTTTTCTCCACCGCTGACCATCAGCGGTGTGCCTCAACTTATCGTCTTCCATACGATCTTCCATGTGCCATCGCAACAACTTCGCATGATCTTTATTTCTGAACAGACGTTTCAACCGTGGTATTATAGGAGCATACCACATCACCTTGGCAGGAACCCTCTTGCTGGGTGGATCGCCCTCAATATCAGCAGGGTCATCTTTTCTGATCTTATACCGCAATGCAGTGCATACCGGGCATTTATCCATATTCTCGTACTTCTCACCGCGGTAGAGGATGCAGTCATTAGGGCATGCATGTATCTTCTGCACGTCTAATCCTAGAGGGCATACAAGCTTCTTTGCTTCGTACGTGTTGGCGGGCAATTCGTTCTTTCTTGGAAGCATCTTCTTCATCAGTACCAACAACTTTTCGAATGACGAGTGAGTCACACCGGTCTCTGCCTTCCACTTCAGCAATTCCAGTGTGCTACCCAGCTTCTTCTGGCCATCTTCACAAGTTGGGTACAACAATTTGTTGTGGTCCTATAACATCTGCTCGAACTGCAACCTCTCCGTTTATGTGTCGCAACCTCGCCGTGCATCAGAAATGACCCGGCCAAGATCATCAGCGGGCTCATCTGGTTCCCGTTCTTCATCCTGATCTTCTTCTTCATTGTCTTCCATTACGGTATCAGCATACTCAAGGAACATAGATCGGTAGTTGTCATCATCGTTCTCTTCTTCTTCATCGTCGTCTTCCATCATAACCCCTCTTTCTCCATGCTTGGTCCAAACATTATAGCCTGACATAAAACCGGACCGAAGCAGGTGGCTCTGAATGACTCTTGAGGAAGTGTAATCCTTCTCATTCCGACATTCAACACATGGACAAAACATATAGCCACCACCATGCTTGTTCGCATCGGTTGCATCTCGAAAAGAATGCACGCCTTCTCTGTAAGCGGCTGTGCGTCGATCACCGTACATCCATGGATGGCTCATCTGCGTTATACGACAGTATATAAAATAGAATCACGATCCTAAAAATTAGTACCGCACGGTCTAAATGAGGAAATATAGTTGCTAACCTTTTAGAATAAGTAGAAATAAAGAGGAAGAGGTTTAAGCGTGGCTCGGGCATCTCATATCGTAGTTGTGTTCGGTGAACTTAAGCGGCATCGCTCTAACACACATTTCAACAAACATCTCTAGTGCATAAAGAAAAGTGGAGAGCAAGCACCCACCCACAATCCTTCATCCAAGAAAAATGCAACGAAGAGGGGAGAGGGGGGCTGTGCTATATATAGGCAGAGGACTTTAGTCCCGGTCTGAGACACAAACCAGGACTAAAGGTGGCGCACATGCGGGCTGCCTCCCGGTTTGAGACACAAACCGGGACTAAAGGTGGCGCAGATGCGGGCTGCCAACCGCGTAGCCCTTTAGTCCCGGTTTGGGACATGAACCGGGACTAAAGGCTCCTTACGGGCCGGGACTAAAGCCTCGAGGGAGGATATGAGAATTGGGGCGACGTGGCCGGGCCTTTAGTCCCGGCCCAGAGGCAGGCCGGGACTAAAGGGTCCAGGCCAAAGGCCCGTTTTCTACTAGTGATCCCAGATCATCAACCTTGGAGGTACTAACCTGGTAGGCCACTACTCCTGGGTGTGGCATGTGCAAAAATACAATCTCCTTGTAAGGGTGAAATCCAAGTATGCTAGAAATATACTTATGTCCATTTCACGGAAAAAGGGAAATATACTTAGAACTTTTCCTGAACACTGCTCTCAGCAACAGTTGCAGTTGCGGCATCATTGTTGTGTGAAACCCATTTCAATTTCTATTTTTTTCAAAGAACCTCGTGAGAGAGTGGGGCATTCCCACAATGTTAATGAGAAAAACTGGACCCAAAAACTATATAGGGCGCCGTTAATTGAGAGAACCTGGTGAGAACCACACATCGGCGACACACACACCTTGACACCTTGTCTGAACCAAGATCTATGACCATGTTTCCAAGGAAAATTTCCTAGCAATGGCTTGAGGTCGATCTCATGCGTCAGCGTCCACTTAGTGTGGTCAATTGATTTATTGAGAAACCAAATTCAATTTTTCATCGATCAGTGTGGATGAACCCGTAGTAAACACATTTCTCCGACTTTCCTAAATAAGGCACAATACGTCCGCATACTTCATTAATCAATGGGAATTGAAGTATCTGGTACTTATTATCATCTAAGGAAACACTCTATATCTATAGTCTGATAGTAGGCCGTCGTAAGACGAGTCGCGTGCCCTCGATTCTGTTGGGATCTTATAGTCAAAAATTGCCCTATTATAAAAAAGAAAATCCTCTCGTCCACAAACTAACCATCCGCAATCCCGGCTCGTAATCTCTCCCTCCCTAATCAGGCTGCCCTTATCGCTCCCAATTCCACTCGCCGCCAACATCACACACTTCCTGGAGCTCTTCCACCTCGCATGCACCACGCCCAGATCCCCTTCTTCCTCAACCTCGCACGCACCTGCCTCCTCTTCCCCTCGTCGTCGAGCAGCACATCGACTTTGCCGGCCAGTTCTGTCCCTTCTACCGGGCTGGAGAGGGCCCCCTCTGTACGGGCCGCAGTGCCCATGTCCAACCAGGTGGCCGCTGGTGTGGCTGCCTAATCATGCGGCCCCAAGGATCACTAGATATGGGGTGGATCAAAAACAAATATGTGCATCCCCATTGGCTGGTTTTTTCTGATGAGTTCGTTGCGTCCAAAATCCATGCAGATACCAGTTTGAGATTGGATGAGTATATGCTTTCAAATTTCCATGCTTCGTACATGTCATAGTTCTGCTTCTTTCCGGGATACAACTTACTTCATACATATGTACTACTTACTTCATACATATGTGGAAGGCAGAGAATGATGTGCCTGACAAAGGATTTGAGAAGCTACTGAAAATATTGAAGAATAAGCTTCCAAAGGATAATGAATTGCCCGACAGTACGTACGCAGCAAAGAAGGTCGTAAGCCCTCTAGGATTGGAGGTGCACAAGATACATGCATGCCCTAATGACTGCATCCTCTACCGCGGTGCATACAAGGATTTGAACGCATGCTCGGTATGCGGTGCATTGCGGTATAAGATCAGACAAGATGACCCTGGTGATGTTGATGGCGAGCCCCGTAGGAAGAGGGTTCATGCGAAGGTGATATGGTATGCTCCTATAATACCACGGTTGAAACGACTGTTTAGAAACAAAGAGCATGCCAAGTTGATGCGATGGCACAATGAGGACCGTAAGAAAGACGGGAAGTTGAGAGCACCCGTCTGAGTTTGCACGTGACCCAAGGAACGTATGATTTGGTTTAAGCACAGATGGCATTAATCCTTTCGGGGAGCAGAGCAACAATCACAGCACGTGGCCCGTGACTCTATGTATGTATAACCTTCCTCCTTGGTTGTGCATGAAGCGGAAGTTCATTATGATGCCAGTTCTCATCCAAGGCCCTAAGCAACACGGCAACGACATTGATGTGTACCTAAGGCCATTAGTTGAAGAACTTTTACAGCTGTGGAATGGAAATGGTGTACGTGTGTGGGATGAGCACAGATAAGAGGAATTTGACCTGCACGCGTTGCTGTTTGTAACCATCAACAATTGGCCCGCTCTCAGTAACCTTTCAGGGTAGACAAATAAGGGATACCACACATGCACGCACTGTTTAGCTGACACCGAAAGTATATACCTGGACAAATGCAGGAAGAATGTGTACCTGGGCCATCGTCAATTTCTTCCGACCAACCATCAATGTCGAAAGAAAGGCAAGCATTTCAAAGGCGAAGCAGATCACCGGAAGAAGCCCGCCATGCGTAACGGTGATCACGTACTTGCTATGGTCAATGATTTAAAAGTAATCTTCAGAAAGGGTCCTGGCGGACTATCTGTTCCGAGTGACGTTGCGGGACACATACTATGGACAAAAATAGTACCATGAGTGTTGATCCACCTCTCCGCGGCGCAATGGTGGCCTAGTACTAAAGAGGATCTAACTCACATGTTGATTGTTTAACATAGCTCCTCTTGATTGTTTACCCAGAACACCCCTTGTAAACATTCATATATATATATATATTACAGAATTTTTGAAACATGAGAATGATCCCAAGGATGGTAGCACTTGATATTTTTCCAACCTACTTACTACAAAAAAGATACCTGGAGGAAAATAACACGGTTAAAGAAACAAGTACTGAACTAAAAGTTTTCTACATTCAGCTTGCTAGTAAGAAAAGCACCTCCTACGGATATGAGCAGAAAGATGCTTGTGATAGGGATAAACATAGTGAAGGGTAGATATCTTTTAATAGTTTCAAACATTTACCTAAAAAATATATAGATAATTAGAATTGGGTTTAAATACTTTATTGATCAAGCCATTTATTACAAGTACAACCACATAACATAAATCTAAATATTGTTGTACTTATGCATCACAATACAATTTTGTGGAAGAATTTCAAGATAATGTGCTATTTATTCAACAAACAACAGTTTTATTAAGAAAACTAATATGTCGCTCATTAGTAACATGTAGCTTTGTGTTTGTGCACATTCAGAAGCAAACTAAATCCATGCTTAAATATGCGGATGTCCATCTGAATGTAGTGACTTGGAAAGAGCATGAAAAGTCCATGGCATATAGGACCATGGTCCAGTTTTTAGAAGCTTCACCAATACCTATACTTTATTGTTTCCATAACCAAGATCATTTTCTTATCCTTGACTTGCAAAGAGCATGAAAAATCCATGGCCTATAGGACCATAATTGTCTCATATAGTCAACACGCACTCTTTCTAAATATTGTGATGTGGTGATGTGGTAATTTGTTATTTATTTTTAGAAGCACGCTGATATAAGAAGTAGTTTATTTTTAGCAAGAAAATTAATAGAACTAGTTTATTTTTTTAGTTCATTTTACGATGCCTATCCCGCATCCTCGTCGTCGACTCGGCGGAGGACACGTGCTTGATCAGAGGGGCCCTGTCCGGGACTGGGCTCCGCCCGGCTGATATTGGGAGGTGCTACCTTCCGGGGGCGTAGGTTGGTGAGGAGCCAGCTCGTTGTTGACCCGATCCTTGTTTGGTGGCGGTCGCGTGGGCCAGTGACGGTGCCGAGGCTTCCGGACACCGCGGAGGTGGTACGTCACCGTGTCAGCGAGGAGGACGAGCACGTCCGTTGCTACATGGTTGCGTTGGAGGGCAGGTTCGAAAATACCTGGCAGGTTCTTCAGGGATCTCACTGGAGCTATGATCTTGTGATGGTTCCTTCTCTTTGGGTGTCCACCGCCCACGACGATACCTGTCGGGCTCTAGGGTTCTAGCTGTATTAGTGATGCTATATGTATGACAAGAGATGATGTAGTTTTGCTTATAATTTGAATACTACTTTATTTTATGATTTTCTTTTGCTTATTGAATGCTCAAATTGGAAAAGTACTCCTACTTTGAATGCTAAAATTGGAGAGCACTATGCAGAAAAGTCCTACCTAATACTGATGATCATGTTGTTGTAAATGTTGTATGACAATGTTGTAAAGGGTAGTAATTGGTCTCTTCAGCTGCTTTGCAGAGATGGAGTTCTTCACGATTATACTTGAGAAATCCTCGAGCAGGCAGGTGCTGCCGGACAATTTTGTGAAGATGCTGGACGGCCATCGGCCACAGAACATGAAGCTGAGGTAGGCCGACAACGGGCTTCGCAAGCTATGGGACGTGGAGGTGGTGTTCGACACCGTTGGAGGCATGTACCTAGATCGTGGCTGGAAGCAGTTCATCCGTGCCTACGACCTGCGGCACGGGTACTTCCTTGTCTTTAGGTACGACGGCAACGCCACGTTCGTCGTGAAGGTGTTCGACACGACTATGTGTCGGAGGCGCTACCAGGACGACGACGATGCCAGTATGCTTTGTCTATTCTTCCTCTCCATTAGTCTATGTCTCACACCCATTTAAAAAAAACTTTTTTGCATTTGGCAAGGCAATGGGGGCAGGAGCAGCGAGTACTGACAATGTTGTAAAGGGTAGTAATTCGTTTCTTCAGCTGCTTTTCATAGATGGAGTTCTTCACGATTATACTTGAGAAATCCTCCAGCAGGCAGGTGCTGCCGGACAATTTTGTGAAGATGCTGGACGGCCATCGGCCACAGAACATGAAGCTGAGGCAGGCCGACAATGGGCTTCGCAAGCTGTGGGATGTGGAGGTGGTGTTCGACACCGATGGAAGCATGTACCTAGATCGTGGCTGGAAGCAGTTCGTACGTGCCTATGACCTGCGGCATGGGTACTTCCTTGTCTTCAGGTACGACGACAACGCCACGTTCACCGTGAAGGTGTTCGACACGACTATGTGTCGGAGGCGCTACCAGGACGACGACGATGCCAGTACACTCTGTCTCTTCTTCCTCTCCATTAGGCTATGTCTCACACCCATTTAAAAAAAACTTTTTGCATTTGGCAAGGCAATGGGAGCAGGAGCAGCGAGTACTGCGACATGTGTTATGTCTACGGCAGCAGCGCCTCTGGCTACAACAAAAGTAGCAGCGACTCTGGCTACAGCAAAATTAGCAGTGATGATGGCCTCGCGATGGTGATCCCACAGTTGGGCGACAGGGCCATGCCAATTGTGGTAGAGGAGTACATCCCACAGCCTGGCCTGGGGCTTCGCCGCTCTAAGCGCATCAGGATGATGAAGGAGAAGGTGAAGAAGCAGGAGTGAAGATCTTAAGAACCTGATGGAGCTTTAATCTTTATAGTGTAAACCTTTTAAGTACGATAGTGTTGAACTACTACTGCACTTTTAAGTATGATGGTGGTGTGACTGATGAATTTTTGTGCATGCTCATGGATGCTCATGGATGAAAGATAAATTTATTTATTTTTGTGCTTGCTCATGAATGCTCCTTGGTTGGTGTATATAACAACCTAAATTAACCCCTAAACCAGCCCCTTTCAAAAAAAAAACCTCAGCTTCAGCCAGGTGCTGACGTGTGGATGCCTTTTGGTCCCGGTTGGTGTCACCAACCGGGACTAAAGGCCCCCTCGCCTGGCCTGGCCGCAGCGGCCACATGGAGGCCCATCTGTCCCGGTTGGTGTAAGAACCGGGACTAAAGGCCGAGGGCATTAGTAACGACCTTTTAGTCCCAGTTCCAAAACCGGGACAGAAGGCCCTTACGAACCGGGACAAAAGGCCCTTTTTCTACTAGTGGTCATAGCTATGACCATCTATATTGGTCGTAATTAGCTACAAATTAGGCAGCGAAACATGGCTATCTGCTTTACGACCTTTTCCAGTAAGGAAGTTACGACCTTTCTGATGAAAAAGGTCGTAACTTCCTTACGACCAATTGGTCTCAAATGACCGTAGATTTACGACCAATTCTGCGAGTGTCACTGACAGAAGGTCGTTAGTTGAAATATTTCTTGTAGTGAAATTGAAGCAAACTTTGGCATCGTTGAAGAAACGACGAGTAAAACTGGAAACAAAATATGGTTCACGACCAAAAATAGTGGTAATTTGGAACTTTTTGTGTTTCACTAAAAGCAGAATGTTTTTCGAATTGGATATAAAACTTTAATTAGATCGAATCAAGTTTAATATGTAGTGGAAGCAAATTTTAGTAGTACTAGAAGTTTTCCTCTAGTAAGAAACTTCAGAGTATAGAAAATGGAATGTAAAAATATATTAAATTTGAAGTTTTATTCCTCCTAGATTTTCGGGTGGGGGTTAGTTTTACCATGAAAATTATACGTCAATACTATGGTGGACCCACGTGATTTATTAAGGTTAGTTTATTCCACCTAAGTTGTGGTGCAAGCAGTTACCAGGAAGCACTTAACTTATGCCAGCTGCCCCAGATCGGATGTCCCTCCTCACTTGACCGCACCGTTTATGCCTAGTATGACGAATGCATTGTATCAGTAATCTAATGCCTAGCATTGCCCTATCATCTAGGGAGTATTTAACCAAAAAATTTAACACTTTATCGGTATCGCTCTCAAAACACCACTCCCTTCATTTTTATATACAAAGTCATAAACCCACATTATAGGTACCAAGGCAAAAGTTAATGCCTTCCAAGTCAATGTTTCAAGACAACTTGTCTCCTTGTTTATCGTGTAAATTAATACGTATGTTTCTCTCTCATGCATATCAAACCAATGATCTCACTCCTGCATGCATGCAAGGGATAATTAATGTCCTCCTTTGCTAGTACTACGAGGCAAACACCATTAATACTGCATCGATTAGTACGGAGTAGTGGCCTTGAATATATGCAAATTGTAATTTTGATAGTGGCCTTGTATATAAAAATGGAGGGAGTATCACATTTAACTTTGTGTCTCCTACCACTTTTGGTTTGCTAAAAAGCTATCACTTTTAGTTAGCTATTGACTTATTGTTGTAAACCTGATTATGACAGGCGGAACCGACAAGTTAGGGATTATCTGCAAGAATTGTCAACCCTATCAGCTTTGGCTGTTAAGTTGACCGTTAAGACAAATGGAGTTCACATGTCAGCATCAACCTTCTTCTCTCTCAGAATATTTTCTCTCTAGGACATTTCCTCAAGCACCTTGTATGCATGCTAGAGCACGAGTTGGAGGAGTAGTGTGGGCTGCTGAGGCTGGCAGCCCTGCCGTCGTCGATGGAGCGGCCCAGGGCGGTGAGGTCCCACTCGCAAGTGCACATACACTAGAATGTCGCGCTCTGTCGTTAGTCGGGCTGGCATGCAGTAACTCTTGCACTTCAAGGAGGAGGTCAGCGTGAGGAGGACGTCCACATCACCCGAGAGCAGCGTGAGCGGCGAGACGAAAGAGAGGATCGAGAGCATAGGCTCCAACATATCCTACGGGGGCGGCGCCTCCATGGGCACCGACGAGGATGAAGACAACGAAGACTGCGTCAGGGACCGCAAGAAGTGCGAGTGTCAAAGGACCAGGTTGTCGTCCTTGACGAGAGCTTCGAGTCACCGGGTTGTCCTTTGGGCCATTAGCCCCGGTTCACGAACCGGGACTTACAAAGCTGGACTAATGCTAGCCCCGGTTCGGCCCCGAACCGGGGCGAATGGTCCTGCATGTGGTGGGGCTAGGGGCGAGGGGGAGGGGTATTAGTCTCGGTTCTTATTATGAACCGGGTCTATTGCTTCGCTGCCTTTTTTCAGCACTTTTTAGGGTTTAGGGTTTTGCACTAAATTGGATGGGGCTATTTAGCTGCCCCCTATTTTCCCATTTATTTGTTTTGGAGCCTTTTTAATTCTTGTTTTGCAATAAATTGGATGGTACATACACAACAATAAAGGAATAACTATATTGCACATCATCGTCACAAATATATTACACCATCTCAACCGTCGTGCTTTGTCGAACATATTACAAAATGTAGACACGAGTTACATGCACATATGCATCTTTTTACACTTTAACATTTCATCTGAATTGCATCGACAGGCAATAGTATTCTCCCTTCACATCTAGGACCTTTGCATCTAAGAATCCGACAATTTCCTCTTGAATTGTTCGTACACGATCATGTGGTAGAAGACCGTGCCGCAACCGTTCGATCCAATTTAAAGAAGGGGTCAATATATATCAATGAAATCGAACACAAGTGACGGTAATAAAATAAAGTTGTGAGTATTGTTTATCGTACTTCAATTTTTTATGTCCCGGTTTTTGCCGTCTCATGGGTCGTGTTGCGAATGAACTCACAAACATAGTATCCACATAAATTATTCCCATGTTCCTGCCTCAAACACTTTACGAGAACAGAGTTCAATCAAAAACATAATCAAGAATGATAATGGTATTGAAACTAGAATAAAGAGATGTGCGGATCTAGCTAGTAGTTACTTACATACATTTGTCTAAATGTAAGCTCTAGCTTCCAAACACCCCGACACTTGGCGGTGAACTGTTTCGAAGCCCTGCCAAGAAAAGGAAATGAATAAAGGATTTCTATATTAATTACTTGCTATCAGGGAATGAATGAAAAGTTGCCGATATAGTGCCATAATGATTGAAATTACCTCTGGAGGCATTCCTGCTTGTTCGCCCAATCAGCGAGGGATGTGTGTTTCGGGTCCATGACTTTTACTATTTCATCATCAGGTACAATGATTAACAGAATAAAGTGGAACCTGCGCACGCATAACGAGTCAATTATACACTTAATAACATCAAGTAAGCGAAACTCGAATGTGTGTAGTAACACTCACTTGAAGTTGTAAGGAAATAGTATTTTCCTTTTGGTAGCGGAAAACCTTAACCCTTGTACCAAGTTATTCTCTGTCTCGCGGGGATCCAGTGCGAGACTTTTTTCATGAATGAAATATGGGTCAATGAACCCAATGTCATAGATTCGTCCTCTTTTGCATTCGATAATCCTCATTCTGCAAAATTAATATAGTGATGAGTAAGATTATACATGCAATGAATGATCTGAGTAAGACTTAATGACATAAATTAATAACACTTACAAACAATAGGCACTGATGATAGATTTGTCGAGGGCACCTTGTTTGTATATCTGAATTCAATCATTAGCACGCCTTCTCCATGCGTGTAGTGCTCGTTTTTATATGCACAGTAGATCCAGCTTTGCTGTTCAGCAGATGCTCGCATGTACCAGTCATGCAATCTTCGCATTTTTGTTGGTAGCTCGTTGACTAACTCAGGTTTGACGAGAGGAGACCCGTGCCGGTACACGTATGTTACGTTAGCGAAATCCTGTATATGGTTTAAGTATCGATCAATAGACATGCCATGAGCCTTGACCGCTTCTCCGTACAGTGCAACAAACTCTGGATCAATATCAGCTGTTTCATCATACCTCTGCTCGACCGCAGCTCCGCTCGAGCACACCTTTGTATCGGAATACACTTTGAGCGGGGGGGCTCGATTGGTGTTTCTGTTGTCCGAGTAGGGCAACTGATTTCCCGTTGGACATACTACTCTTCAGCCATTGCTTTTTTGCCTCCTCCGACTTGAGAATAGAGCGTTCATAGTCTGCCGGCAACGATGGAGGGGGATCTGCAAGGGTATTCAGCATTTTCATGCACGCGGCATGATCTTCTGGGGTGACCAGGAACTCTGGCTCTTTCGGCTTATTCTTGTTAGATATGTCAGCCATCCACTGTTGATACTGGGCGTCTGCCCTCTTCTTATTTTCCTCTCCACTATAGTCCCAAGGTCTCATCTCCTTATCCTTATGAGGTACTTTTGGGAGGGGCGACAACTTACGTTTCGGTGATCGGAACCCCTTTTGCCGGCACTATTAGCAGTGGTATGTTTCTTATTTTTGGTTTGATCCTTAGTGGACGGAGACGGCTGAAGGGGCGGTGGAGACGGCTGATGCGGCGATGGAGACGGCTGCGCTGGAGACTGGTGAGGCTTCGAAGACGACGGTTACGCTGGAGACTCGTGAGGCGGCGAAGACGACGGTTGCGTTGGATCGTGATGTGATGGACAAGACCCAATCCTAAGCATAGTAGAAGATTGTGCAGTTCGTCTACTAGAGCTTTTATAATGTCACGTATCATTTCCTTAGACCATGAGATTGTGCAACTCCCGGATACCGTAGGAGTGCTTTGGGTGTATCAAATGTCACAACATAACTGGGTGATTACAAAGGTGCACTACAGGTAACTCTGAAAGTGTCTGTTGGGTTGGTACGAATCAAGACTGGGATTTGTTGCTCCGTGTGACGGAGAGGTATCTCTGGGCCCACTCAGTAATGCATCATCATAATGAGCTCAATGTGACTAAGGATTTAGTCACGGGATCATGTGTTACGGAATGAGTAAAGGTACTTGCCGGTAACGAGATTGAACAAGGTATAGGGGTACCGACGACCGAATCTCGGGCAATTATCATACAGATAGACAAAGGGACTTGCATACGGGATTGAGTGAATCCTCAACATCGTGGAACATGTGGGAGCCAACATGGGTATCCCGACCCCGCTGTTTGTAATTGGCCGGAGAGATGTCTCGGTCATGTCTACATGATTCCTGAACCCGTATGGTCTACACACTTAAGGTTCGGCGATGCTAGAGTTGTAATGGGAATTGTATGTGTGGTTATGGAAGGTTGTTCGTAGTCCCGGATGAGATCCCAGATGTCACGAGGACTTTCGGAATGGACCGGAGGTAAAGATTTATATATGGGAAGTCCACTTTCGGTCATCGGAAAGGTTTCGGGGTTTATCGTTATTTTAACGGGACCACTGAAAGGGTACACGGGGTCCATCTGCCCCGGAGGGCTGCATGGGTCGAAAGTGGAAGGAAACCAGCCCCTCGTGGGCTAGTGCGAGCCAAGAGAGGAGGGCCCAAGGTGCCTAGGGCGAAACCCTAGAGAGTGGGGCTACCATCCACCGACTTGGGTGGCAAGCCACCCCTAGGGCGGTGCCGCCCCTCCTAGGGGAACCCTAGGGTGGCCGGCCCCCTCCCCCTCCCTCCTATAAATAGAGAGGGTTTTGGGAGGGCTGTAGACACCTTGATCACCACCCCTTGGCGCAGCCCTACCTCTCCACCTCTCCTCCTTCGCGGTGCTTTGCGAAGCCCTGCAGGGAACCACAAGCTCCATCGCCACCATGCCGTCATGCTCCCGGAGCTCTCCCTCAACTTCTCCTTCACCCTTGCTGGATCAAGGAGGAGATGTTCCTGGGTTGTAGGTGTGTTGAACGCAGAGACACCTAACGTTCGGTGTTTGGATCGGATCGCTTCGAGTACGACTCCGTCGACCGCGTTCATAGTAACTCTTCCGCTTTGCGATCTTCAACGGTATGACGATGTTCTTCCTCTCTCGTTGCTGGTTTCTCCTAGTTTCATCTTGGTGACACCTAGAAATTTTTGAATTATTACTACGTTCTCCAATAGTGGAGAGGTAGGGCTGCACCAAGGGGAGAGGTTCACGGGTGTGCGCATCCCTCCCAAACCCCACTATTTATAGGAGGGAGGGGAGAGAGGGCCGGCCACCCTAGGGAATGTTGGGGAACGTCGCATGGGAAACAAAAAATTGCCTACGCGCACGAAGACCTATCATGGTGATGTCCATCTACGAGAGGGGATATTCGATCTACGTACCCTTGTAGATCACACAGCAGAAGCGTTAGTGAACGCGGTTGATATAGTGGAACGTCCTCACGTCCCTCAATCCGCCCCGCGAACCGTCCCGCGATCAGTCCCACGATCTAGTGCCGAACGGACGACACCTCCGCGTTCAGCACACGTACAACTCGACGATGATCTCGGCCTTCTTGATCCAGCAAGAGAGACGGAGAGGTAGATGAGTTCTCCGGCAGCATGACGGCGCTCCGGAGGTTGGTGATGATCTTATCTCGGCAGGCCTCCGCCCGAGCTCCGCAGAAACGCGATCTAGAGGTGAAACCGTGGAGATATGTGGTCGGGCTGCCGTGGCAAAGTTGTCTCAAATCAGCCCTAAAACCTCCGTATATATAGGGGGAAGAGGGGGAGCATTGCCTTGGGGCTCAAGTGGCCCCAAGGGGGTCGGCCAAGCCAAGGGGGGAGTCCTCCCCTTCCAAACCGAATCCAACTAGGTTTGGAAGGAGGAGTCCTTCCCCTTTTTCCCACCTCCTCCTTTTTCCCTTTGATTCTCTTCCTATGGCGCATAGGGCCTTCTTGGGCTGTCCCACCAGCCCACTAAGGGCTGGTGCGCCACCCCCAAGGCCTATGGGCTTCCCCGGGGTGGGTTGCCCCCCCCCCCCGGTGAACACCGGGAACCCATTCGTCATTCCCGGTACATTCCCGGTAACTCCGAAAACCTTCCGGTAATCAAATGAGGTCATCCTATATATCAATCTTCGTTTCCGGACCATTCCGGAAACCCTCATGACGTCCGTGATCTCATCCGGGACTCCGAACAACATTCGGTAACCAACCATATAACTCAAATACGCATAAAACAACTTCGAACCTTAAGTGTGCAGACCCTGCGGGTTCGAGAACTGTGTAGACATGACCCGAGTGACTCCTCGGTCAATATCCAATAACGGGACCTGGATGCCCATATTGGATCCCACATATTCTATGAAGATCTTATCGTTTGAACCTCAGTGCCAAGGATTCATATAATCCCGTATGTCATTCCCTTTGTCCTTCGGTATGTTACTTGCCCGAGATTCGATCGTCAGTATCCGTATACCTATTTCAATCTCGTTTACCGGCAAGTCTTTTTACTCGTTCCGTAATACAAGATCCCGCAACTTACACTAAGTCACATTGCTTGCAAGGCTTGTGTGTGATGTTGTATTACCGAGTGGGCCCCGAGATACCTCTCCGTCACACGGAGTGACAAATCCCAGTCTCGATCCATACTAACTCAATGAACACCTTCGGAGATACATGTAGAGCATCTTCATAGTCACCCAGTTACATTGCGGTGTCAGTGAGTTATATGATCTCATGGTCATAGGAACAAATACTTGACACGCAGAAAACAGTAGCAACAAAATGACACGATCAACATGCAACGTCTATTAGTTTGGGTCTAGTCCATCACGTGATTCTCCAAATGACGTGATCCAGTTATCAAGCAACAACACCTTGTTCATAATCAGAACACCCTGACTATCTTTGATCAACTAGCTAGCCAACTAGAGGCTTGCTAGGGACAGTGCTTTGTCTATGTATCCACACATGTATATAAGTCTTCATTCAATACAATTATAGCATGGATAATAAACGACTATCTTGATACAGGAATCATAATAATAACTATATTTATTATTGCCTCTAGGGCATAATTCCAACAGGGAAACCCTAGGAGGGGCGGCGACAGCCCTAGGGGTGGCTTGCCTCCCAAGTTGGAGGGAGGCAGCCCCACGCCCTAGGGTTTCTTGCCCTTGGCGCCTTGGGCCCCCTATGGCGGCTTGCACCAGCCCACCAGGGGCTGGTTCCCTCCCACTTTCGGCCCATGTGGCCCTTCGGGATAGGTGGACCCCCGGTACCCTTTCGATAGTCTCAATACAATACCGATAAACCCCAAAACCTTTCCGGTGACCGAAACTGGACTTCCCATATATAAATCTTCACCTCCGGACTATTCCGGAACTCCTCGTGACGTCCGGGATCTCATATGGGAGTCCAAACAACCTTCCCTAACCACATATACAATTCCCATTACAACTCCTAGCGTCACCGGACCTTAAGTGTGTAGACCCTACGGGTTCGGGAACCATGCAGACATAACCGAGACACCTCCCCGGCCAATAACCAACAACGGGATCTGGATACCCATGTTGGCTCCCACATGTTCCATGATGATCTCATCCCATGAACCACGATGTCAGGGATTCACTCAATCCCGTATACAATTCCCTTTGTCTACCGGTATGATAGTTGCCCGAGATTCGATCTTCGGTATCCCTATACCTTTTTCAATCTCATTACCGGCAAGTCCCTTTACTCATTCCGTAACACATGATCTCATGGCTAACTCCTTAGTCACATTGAGATCATTATGATGATGTATTACCGAGTGGGCCTAAAGATACCTCTCCGTCACACGGAGTGACAAATCCGAGTCTCAATTCATACCAACCCAATGGACACTTTCGGAGATACTTGTAGTGCATCATTATAGTCTCCCAGTTACGTTGTGACGTTTGATACACCCAAAGCATTCCTACGGTATCCGGGAGTTGCACAATCTCATGGTCTAAGGAAATGATACTTGACATTATAAAAGCTCTAGCCACTAGTAGGAAAGAGGGCTTTGGTCCAGGTCTTGAAATCCTATTAGTCACGGTTCACATACGAACCGGGACCTATGGCGACATCGGTCTCGGTTCGTGAGGCCAAGGCGCCGGCCGGGCATCGTGGGTCATTGGTCCCGGTTCGTCTCACCCCTTTTGTCTTGGTTCCATTCAGGAACCGGGACTAATTTTCTTGGACGGTTCTAGGAGTGGGTTGGCACCGCGCCGGATCATGAGGCCTTCTTGGGGCTTGATCTGGAGTACACGGCCGACCAACGAGGTGTTGTCGTCATCCAGCTGTGTTTCAAACAACATGTCTTGATCTTCCAATGGGCGAGGTAAATTTTGAGGCTTTCTTTGATCCAAGGTTATGAAAATTGCATGTATTGATGTTCTCTAGGTTCCATTTGATAGCAATATGGAGTTTCTGTATACGTTCCATTGGATAGTTAATTGAGGGTTTCTTAATCAAATCATAGGATATGAAAATTGCATAGGATAACAATATGTTACAACATTAGAATCCTATAAAGATCAATTTCTCTTTAACTAGTTGTAGTGAAACAATTTTTCATTGGTAAATTTTGAGGCTTTCTTTGATCCAAGGTTATGAAAATTGCATATATTGATCTCCCTAGGTTCCATTGGATAGCAATATGCATTCTCTATATATGTTCCATTGGATATATAGTTAATTGAGAGTTTCCTGATCAATTCATAGGATATGAAAATAGCATAGGATAGAATATGTTACAATATTGGAATCCTATAAAGATTAAATTCTCTTTAGTTGTAGTGAAACAATTTTTCATTAGTAAGTTTTGAGGCTTTTTTGATCCAAAGGTTATGAAAAATGCATATATATACTGATCTCTCTAGGTTCCATTGGATAGCAATATGCAGTTTCTTTATATGTTCCATTGGATAGTTAATTGAGGGTTTCTTGATCAATTCATAGGATATGAAAATTGCATCGGATAGCAATATGTTACAATATTGGAATCCTATAAAGATCAATTCATAGGATATGAAAATTGCATATTATAGCAATATGTTCCATTTGAATCGTTATGAAAAATTTCTCTTTAGTTGTAGTGAAACATTTTTCCTTGTTGCAGCAATATGTAACATTTGTTCCATTTTAATTTGTTGATGTTGCAGTAGTGACAAGCATTGTCCAGAACTCATGGACTTCCTTCGCAGCGGCATACGTTTCGCTAGCGTGGACGTAACGAATGAGAGGCTGAATATGAGGCGCATATTTGGTATTGAGATACCAGGTGAGTGCCACATTAATCTCCAAGGCCTATTCCAACTTCAATATGAGAGGACTTTGATGGCTGATATGGCAGTCGCCTTGATCGACGAGGAGTACCATGATTGGAAGACTTCATTCCGGAAGTCTTAGCACAAAAATTGGAGGAAGACCCCACTTGACCCTATCAACGTTCAATATGCAGCAAAAGATGCATACGTTGCATACGAGTTGTACCGCAAGATTAGAATAGTGAACCATGGCTAGTGTCACCTCACACCACCAACTGGGGGACATTCTGATTCAGATTCAGCTTCAAACGAGTAGTGTTCACAATGGCGAACACTTGTATATATATGTATGCTAGCTAGCTGTTATTATATACTGCTTGCATATATTATTATGTACTGCTTGGACCAATTTATATATATATCTAGTTTCTGTTTGTGCCATTATATAGTTTCCAAATTTAAATGGTTTAGCCCTTTCTTTATTCATCACCACTTTAGGTATTGTTATGAACAAATTCTTTATTCATATTGGTGTAATATTTAATATATTCAAACTTCTCCATGGTTCATACCCCCCTCGATACAACCCATAGATACATCAATATAAGCAAGCAACACAAAGAAAACAAAATCTGTCAAAAATAGAATAGTCGGGAGTAATGTGTATAATTCGAATACTTATGTAACTCCAAAAATTATGAAAAGTTAAGACAATCTGGGTAAATTGTATATGAATCTTGTGTAAAAAAATGAGATCAAAAGCACGTTCAAGTGAATTTTAAAAATTCCTGGACTGAGGTCAAAAGTTTCTGTTTTTTCAACAAAATGAAATTGCAAACACGTAGACCATCCCAATGGTCTTACTTGGCGCAAACACAAAATGCTATGTTGGGAAATGATGATACCATGCCAACTTTCAACCTATTCAGAGTTCATTTGTAGCGCTTTTCAATTTCTTGGTCATTTAGCTCCAAAAAATCAGTAAAACATGAAAAAAGTCAAAAATAGTTGAAAATTGATGATGTGGCTTTGAATGGTGCATTTTGAACACACAAAAAGTCTGTAGTTCAAATAATTTCAAAAAAAATGAAATCCCTTTGTAATAGATGAGTTTTCGTATGAAACCGTGATACTTCGAAAGAGATTGTCTGATTTGTACACGACGTGCATCCAGTTTTTGCCGCATCTCTCCCAACTTTTTAGCACATGCTATGTGGGCGAAATGATGATACCATGCCAACTTTCAACCTATTCAGAGTTTATTTGTAGTGCTTTTCATTTTAAGGGTCATTTAGCTCAAAAACAAAACAGTAAATGCATGAAAAATACCAAATGAAGTCAGAAATTGTTGAAAATTGATGATCTGGCCTTGAATGGTGCATTTTGAACACACAAATATTCAGGAGTTCAAATAAGTTCAAAAAAAATGAAATTCCTTTTGTAACAGATGAGTTTTCGTAAGAAACCATGTTACTTTGAAAGAGATTGTCCGATTTGTACACGAAGTGCTTCCTATTTTTGCCGCAACCCTCTCAACTTTTTAGCACATTCTATGTGGGTGAAATGATAATACCATGCCAACTTTCAACCTATTCACAGTTCATTTGTAGTGCTTTTCAATTTCTGGGTCATTTAGCTCAAAAAAACCAATAAATGCATGAAAAATACCAAGTGAAGTGAGAAATAGTTGAAAATTTATGATGTGGCTTTGAATGGTGCATTTTGAACACACAAAAAGTCTGGAGTTCAAATAATTTCCAAAACAATGAAATCTCTTTGTAACAGATGAGTTTTCGTATGAAAGCGTGATACTTCGAAAGAGATTGTCCGATTTGTACATGAAGTGTATCCAATTTTTTCCGCAACCCTCTCAACTTTTCAGCACATGCTATGTGGGTGAAATGATGATACCATGCCAACTTTCAACATTTTCAGAGTTCATTTGTAGTGCCTTTCAATTTAAGGGTCATTTAGCTCAAAACAAATGAGTAAATGCATGAAAAATACCAAATGAAGTCAGAAATAGTTGAAAATTGATGATGTGGCCTTGAATGGTGCATTTTGAACACACAAATAGTCTGGAGTTCAAATAATTCCAAAAAATGAAATCCCTTTGTAATAGAGGAGTTTTCGTATGAAACCGTGATAAAAAAAATCGTGACCTAAAAGCATAAAGAAGAACTAAAAACAGTAAGTTGGAACAAAATAAAATAAATAAAGTAACAAACGAAACAAAAAATATAAAGAATCACTGAAAAACAGTAAGTAGGAACAAAAAACTATATTCTTTAAAAAGAAATGTCAACTAATGGGCCACCACGGCCTGAATACGACTAGAAACCCAACTAGATAGTTGGGCCAGGATTCACGCCTGCAGAAGGCCCAACAGGCCCACACGTAGTGACAGTTTAGGCCTGAAAGCCTGCATATGAGAGGAGCTCGAAACTGTGTGCACACAAGCGCTTATAAACCACGCCACTTCTCCCTCGGCTAGCGAGGTGGGACTAAACATCTAACCACACCGCGGTTGTACCACGCACATGCATTTCGTGTCGGTTCGTGGTACAAACCGGGACGAGAGATAGGCTTTAGTGTCGGTTGGTGGCACAAACCGGGACAAATGGCCCCCTTTTGTCCCAGTTGGTTACGCAAACCGGGACTACATGTATCTTTTTCCCCGCCATTTGGGCTGCTGAAAATTGACTTGTAGTCCCGGTTTGCTGAGTCAATTGGGACAAAAGGGTGGAATTGGTGCCGGTTCGGACCACCAATCGGGACAGAATGTTTTCGCATATAGGCGGGAGTTGTTGAAATTTCCCCCAAAACTGTCACATTGCTCGCCGCTGCCCCCCGAGCCAGTCCTCGTCGTTGCCGCCCCGATCCAGTCCTCCTCCTCGTCGCCGCCGTCCCCGAGCCCGTCATCGTCGCCGCTGCCCCCGATCCAGTCCTCCTCTCCATCATCGATGCCTTGAACACGTCGTCGTCGCCGCCCCCGAGCCAGTTGTCGTCGCCTCGAGCCCGTCGTCGTCGCTGCCCCGAGCCCGTCGGCCCCAGTGAGCTCCTCCTCTGCATGCTCTACTTATCGCCGCCGCCGCCCCTGCATATTGTTGTCCATACAATTTTTGTTCATAGATTATACTAGAGATGTATTCAAGATTAAATTCGAGATGTATTAAGTTGATTATTGGTTCTAACTGAAAGATAACCTTTTTGCCTCTTGAGGTCTATTGCATTATATATCATAAGGTACATATATGAACTATTCTACATTTGGAAATGAAATATAAAAAAGTTTGTGCATTTTTAAAACATAGAAGTTCGTGTAATTCGGTTATTCATACAAGGAGCTGAAATATTTGCAGAAACTATATGGATCAAAGAGAACAGTTGTTGGGGAAGATAATGCTCGGTGATTATTTGTCGTTATCTCACCTCTGAAGCCTATGGAAAAGTTACCATATGAGAGGACTAAGGAGGAAAACGAGGAGATATGTCCTGCCGAATGGAGGGCCATTTTGCAAAGAAAACTCCACCTTCGAAGGAGAAGCTAGATCCGGTGAAAGTGGAGCGCACTATCAATCAATTGCAGCGTCCACCAGCGCCTCCGCCGGATTCCAACTATGACCGCATTCTTAAAAAGACATATGCACAAGCGGTGCGGTCGGGAACTACTTCTAGTGATGCAAGGTTAGGAGAACTAACAAGTGGGAAAACAATTCCCGAGCTCGATATCGTCGTCGCTAATCATCCGGAGATGGTGCCCGGTACCAATCCTGATGATTACTTGAGGGATGATGTAACAAAAGAACAATATAAATACGTGCATGGGAAGCCCCTCGTCAAGCCTGGTCATCCTGCTCTAACAACGATGATGCACAGATTGCATGAGTGGTACATGAAAACCTGCTGGGAGTCTGGGAAAAACGTTATGTATGTGACAGTGAAACCACAACACGAATTCATTGGACTTTCCATGATTACTATTCAATTTGAGGAGTTTTTTCAGTTGTACAATCAAGTGGCCCTTAACAAACAACTCATGACTTCCTACTGTCTGTAAGTGTTACTTACATAGTTAAGTCTCTAGCTCAGCTCGTTCATTGCATGTATATATAATTATCCTCACTATATATATTATGCAGATTGAAGAATGTCGAATTAAAATAAAGCAGGAACCGTCGATGTTGGGTTCATTAGCCCAGATGTCGTAAATGAATTGACGATACGAAACTCAATCAAAGAGACCGAGGAGAACTTGCTAAACTTGTTCCTTATACATAAAAAAAGGGAAATAATCTTTTCTTACAACTTCAAGTGAGTGTTGCTGTCTTCTCTGTAAACTCGGCTTTCGCTTACTTGAGGTTAATTAAGTAATGTAATTGATGAGTTATATATGCGTGCGCAGAGACCACTTTATTCTTCTATCCATTGACGTTGGCAAGGCATTAGTACATGTCTTAGACTTGAGGCGTAAAGCCAAAGAGGATTATGAGGACATAACTGCAATGCTCAAGAAGTAAGTTCAATCAATATACCCAGACCATATCGGCATGCAAATTTCGTTAATTTTCTGATATCAAGTAATCATTTTCTTTGCGTGGCAGGATTAGAACGAAGTTCGCCAATAAGGTTCCCGGTCTAAACAAAGAGTTGCGATTTACGCACCCCAAAGTAAGTAGTACTAGCTAGTTCCGCACATCTCTAATTGATTCAAATTTTCATCAATATATCATGACCATGTTTGCTTATCAGTTTGATTGAACTCTATTCTCGTAAAGTGTATGTACCAGAAAGAAGGCCCTGTTTTATGTGCATACTATGTACGCGAGTACATTCGCCACTCGACCTCTGAGCGGGACTTCTCTGAGAAACAATTGCAAGTACGTAAATAATATTCACAATTGTGTTGAGTTTTATTCATATATATGCATGTATTGACCCTCTTTTTTAAATTAGATCTCGTAGATGCGGGATGAACTCCTACCATATGATCGCATACGAGCAATTCAAGAGGAATTGGCGGGATTTTTTCTTGACCACGTCATACCTAAAGACGGAGAATGCCATGTAGATTTGTCATTGGATCCTAATTAGATGATGTTTTGGATTAATTGTAAAAGATGTTATATTGTATATATGTAATAATGTCGGATAGATATACTAAAATTTGTTGTTCGACCAAGCATGGTGAAAGAGACGACACTCTTCTCTCTATTAGCTAGCTAATACAATATGAAACCACTAAATTAACCCTCCAACCCCCCCCCCCCCATTCAAAAAAAACCCAGCTCCGTCCAGATGCTGACGCGTGGATGCCATGTTGTCCCGGTTTGTGTGACCACCCGGGACTAAAGAACCTCCTACCCGGGCTACCCGCAGAGGCCACGTGGAGACCCTTCGGTCCCGGTTTGTAAGGGAACCTGGACTAAAGGTTATGGGCTTTAGTCCCGGTTCCATAACCGGGGCTAATGGGCCTCTGAAACCGGGACAAATGGGCCATTTTATACTAGTGAGCAGACGAACTATACGATCTTGTGCTATGCTTAGGATTGGGTCTTGTCCATCACATCATTCTCATAATGATGTGATTCCGTTATCAACGTCATCCAATGTTCATGGCTAGGAAATCATGACCATCTATTGATCAACGAGCTAGCCAACTAGAGGCTCACTAGGGACATGTTGTAGTCTATATATTCACACATGTAATACGGTTTCCGGTTAATACAATTACAACATGAACAATCGTCAATTATCATGAACACGGAAATATAATAATAACCATTTTATTATTGTCTCTAGGACATATTTTCAACAATAATAACCATATTGTGGGATGGTGTATCTTGTTCACTCTTGCCCGGTAACTTTAGTACGTGTTTCACGACAGCTGCTTGATGTGGGTTCGAATCCCATAATCAGCATCTATTTTGTGACTAAAATTCATGTAAACAGGGCCTACTAATAGATCCAACGTGTACAAAAAATATGATGAATCCAATCCAGCGAAAAAAATCACGAACATCAGCATCGTTGAGAATCGTCCCACTAAATGCGCCATAAAGTTAACAACTCATTCAGGTTTTTAATCTTAAGAAAGAGCCACTTCACATTAAATTAAGAGTGTCGGTTGTTTTGACAACAAAAAATCTAGGTGGGATTGTTAGTGTGATTGCGTACATGTAGGAGGTCGGCGGTTTGAATCCATCCTTGCGTCCTTTCTTCCGACGCTTGTGTTGACTTTTGGTGTGTTCGCAACCGTTCGATCCGGAATGAATGAGATACACATCGTTCGGATATGTTGCAATATACTAGTCAACAAAAAAACATTACCGTATATTGTAAGGATATCCATCAATATTTTCCTTTAAACTGTTATTTCGGCAGTCCAAAAATAATATGCCATTGAATCAGCAAGGAGCCTTGCATATCCCATTACAACTATTTCTTTTCTATTTTTCATAAAAACTTATGTCTTTATTGTCTTCATTCTAAAATCTATCTGGCAACAAACTCAATGCAGTGATATGCAATATTGATACTTCTACTATACAAGGTGTGCTATGTTTCAAAACACTAGCATTGGTGTCTTGTAGCTATTACTATTGGTTAAGGTTTATGTATAATTAATGTCTCCATATATTTGTAGCGAACGGTAACATTCAGTATTACAAATAGACCGACACAGCAACGCGTGCCATCCATGACCTAGTAAAACATTAAAGTAGTAACTCCTAGAGCTCAGTATTTGCTATCAAGCAATTCTCCATCCAGAAAGGCGTGTATACAAAAGACGCCTTTATCGAATCATCACCAGCTAAGGGTAAACATCCCAGATCCTCAACCTTGGAGCTACTAAGATGGTAGGCCATTGCCCTCATGTGCGTTGTTCGCAAAAAGATTATCTCCTTGTAAGGATGAAATCCAAGTATACTAGTAATACTAATATGATTAAGGAAAAACGTTTTCTCTTCGTCTAGTGTTTCATCATTGTAATCCCTCACACCTTGTACGAACTAAGAGCCATGACTGTGCTCCCAAGGAAAATTTTCTAGCAACGGCTTAAGGTCGATCTCAAGCTTCAACATCCACTCGGTGTGATCAGTTGATTCATTGAGGAACCAAACCTGAAAGTTGCACCAACCATTGTGGGCGGCGAACCCGTAGTAAACGCCCTTCTCTGATTTCCTCAAATGGGGCAAAAAGATTGTCTTCACGTCGTTGCATGTTTGCTTTGTCTTTTGGGGAAGAAGAGAAGGGGGGACGCGCAGATGGATATGTAGAAGGAAGAGCCAACCTAGGGCAGTTTAAATAGCCGGGGGAGAGGAAGAGGAGAGGTTCAAGGAAACGGCGTCGTGACTCGAATGCATGCGTGAATCAATGCGACCGTGAATCGATGCCACCGTGGGAAACGATGCAACAACTGAATTGAGGGTGCGCCTCTGCGAGCGTGCATGACTCGACGCGTCAAATGATTGTGCGCGTGCTATGCGTGCAACTGAATCGAGCGTGCACGTCTGCCTGCGACGCGTGAAACGACGGGATCCAGCAATGGAGCGACTGAATCGACGCCTGCGGAGCGACTGGATCGAGCGGCAGCCGTGCGACAGGGATCCAGAGATGCGTACATGCCGTGCGTGAAGTGATGCGTGCGTGCCGGCGTGCATGCATGCGAGCAGGTCGATCCATGCATAGCTGCATCGATGCCAAAGCCGGGCATGCATAAAAGGATGTCCAGCGCAATGTCCTCCATAGGAGGCCTATTTATTTTATTACCAGGCTAGCCCACAAACACAAACACGCCCCAACCAGCAAAGCCACATAGTGACAGCCAACAGAGTCCAACGTCCCCCTCTAGAGACCAACGTGACCCCACTCGTCAGAGTTAACGGTCAAGACGACAAACGTCTGCTATGAGCATTTGTGAGAGTTTTAACTAAGGAAGTGGGAAAAAATAAGCACAAGTTTGGAGCGTTGAAAAAACTGAGCACAACTAAGGAACCAGTGACACTGAATTAAATATCCCAAAATAATATGCCGTTTAATCAGGAAGGAGCCTTGCATATCCCATTACAACTATTTCTTTCCTATTTTTCATAATAACTTTTGTGTTTATTGTCTTCATTCTGAAATCTATCTGGCAACAAAGTCAATGTAGTAATATATAATATTGATACTTCTACCATACAAAGTGTGCTATGTTTCAAAACACTAGCATTGGTGTCTTGTAGCTATTACTATTGGTTAAGGTTTATGTATAATTAATATCTTCATATATTTGTATCGAACGGTAACATTCGGTATTACAAATAGACGGACACAACAACGCGTGCCATCCGTGACCTAGTAAAACATTAAAGTAGTAACTGCTAGAGCTCAGTAGTTGCTATCAAGCAATTCTCCATCCAGCAAGGCGTGTATACAAAAGATGCCTTTATCGAATCATCACCAGCTAAGGGTAAACATCCCAGATCCTCAACCTTGGAGCTACTAAGATGGTAGGCCATTGCCCTCATGTGCGACGTTCGCAAAAAGATTATCTCCTTGTAAGGATGAAATCCAAGTATACTAGTAATATAATTAGGGAAAAACGCTTTCTCTTCGTCTAGTGTTTCATCATCGTAATCCCTCACACCTTGTACGAACCAAGAGCCATGATTGTGCTCCCAAGGAAAATTTTCTAGCAACGGCTTAAGGTCGATCTCAAGCTTCAACATCCATTCGGTGTGATCAATTGATTCATTGAGGAACCAAACCTGAAAGTTGCACCAATTACTGTGGGCGAACCCGTAGTAAACGCCCTTCTCTGATTTCCCCAAATGGGGCAAAATATCCGCGGGTGCTTCATTAATCGTCGGAGGAAGTTGAATTACTCGATACTTATTATCCTCTAAATCCAATCTGCACAAATAAATAAATTCATTATTACAGCATTACCTAGCTAGTTGTAACCATGTTATTGGGTGACCTTTGCTAAGAAAATGTATGAAAACAAAACATACCTGATGATAAAAAATATGTTGTACACATAGAGCCGGCCCCGCCAATACACAGCGTCATGAGAGAAGACGTCTTTCATGAGAGGCAGTAGCTTGGGGTCGATGGACCGTGGAGCCGTCCCTTCCCTGACAAAAGATCTCTGCTCCCATCTCCATGTCTCTGACGAGAATGCGCTGATAATGTAGGGCGACGGAGGCCACTCTGAGTTTGGGTTCGCTGGGACCAACTCAGCCTGGTTCTCGTACCTGCGGCGAACACAGTGCATGGAGAACACCTCAAAGTGCGGCGAGACCGTAGGATCGAACGCGAGCCAGTCGCGCTGGACGAAGCCCTTGATCCCGATCCGATCAGGGTGAGGTAGACTAACCCACTGTCGTGTGGCCGGATTGGCCACGCCTCCCCAGAGGAGGAGGAGGCCGTTGCAGTGGCCCGTCATGTGGGACCAGCTGTTGCGGACGTCGTCGAGGTAGCCGAGGTTACCTTGGATCTTGCCCACGAAGGAGGGACGCGAGAGGAACGCCGGCGGCAAGTGCATGTCGTCAACGAAGCCGTAGACCACGAAGATGCCGGCCAGGGAGAGCGGCAGGAGGTCCTTGCGCAGCAGGCCATGGGCGTCAACGAGGTTGCACCAGGCCTTGCAGACGGAGCGGCAGGCGGCCAGGCTGCGCGGCATCAGGCGCCCGAGGACGTTCGCGAGCACGTCGCCGTGTAGCAGACCCGCCGGATCCATGTTTACTAGAGACTGCGCGCGCGGTGCAAAGGAACACGCGGCTAGGTGGGTACGTAGTGTCGCAGACCCGTCTCGATGCTTTGCTTCTAGATCGGCTACCAACAACGGAAAATATATACAGGGCCAATGATGTGTGTGGGTACGTAGTGGGTTAGAGTTCGTTCCAGTTTCACGCTCCGATTTGTTTTAAGTCCGAGCCCGACCCCGTGAAAGCCACCAAAGTGCCACGGCTCTCCAACCAAAGTTGTGTTGGATAATCTTGTTGTATTATTAGCACGTATGAAGGGTGTAGTGCATGTTTGTTTTTCTAAAAAGTCATGGACGTGTGTACGCGGGGATGAACGTGTGAATGTACGTGGTCATTGATTCGTAGCTAAATAATAGGGTCATGCAGCGTGAGTTTTTGTTCACGACTTGAACTAGTATAGTTAGTTTTTTCTGGAACGGAACGGTTTGGTTCATGCATATATACTAGCAAAAGGGCCGTTCGTTGCAACCGGAGAAAAAAATACCACACGCTTTTAATCTTTTTATAATCATTTTGATTTATTAAAATAATAAGTTAATTAATTAATGTAGTCAGTCCTATCCTATTTTGTTGAAAAATCAACCCGTCCATTGTTAATGGAAAACACTTAGTATCCATAGTCTGGAACGATTCCAATCGTCAGACCCATCTTCTCCCGTCGATCCAGAAGAATCCCGACGCTCCAGATTCGTGTGTGATTTAGAAACTAAAACCGTATCCCCTAAATCCCGCGCGTAATCTACTCCAATCAACGCCCCACAACCGCCAGTGTCTGCCCACTCCCCTGTTTCCCCAACTCACCATTGCCGACTCCAGCGCCATCCCGTCCTCCGCCACCAACCAAGCCGCTGACCCCCGTTCCCCCCACCGGCCACGAACGCCGCCCTCCCATTCCACCGGACCGTCCGCCGGATCGACCTCGCAGGCACAACCTCGCACCCGTGCATTGCCCCCTCCTCTGTTTGCCACCCCACCTTCGTCGCATGCTGCGGCATCTCCTCCACCGCCACCAGACACCGCCGTTGCCCCTACAGCCCACCGACCCCGCGCCCCCCACCGGCCGTCGACGCGACCCTCACAGTCCATGGAAGCCTACTGTCACATTCAGCCCACCCCCCAGTGCTCGACCCGCCACGCACCACCAGCTCACCCCACATCGGATCTAACACCCCGCCGGCGGCGAGCGGATCAGTCATCCCATCCGCAACATCGCCAGGGCGTACATCCCGTCGATTTGAAGCTGTCGCATTGCATCGGCCGCCACTTGCTGGAGCTCCCCATCCCAGGTCGTAGGTAAACTCTACTGTTTGTGTGTTGTTCCAGATTTGGGATTTCTTTCTAATTTTTTTTCAAATGAAATCTGGTGTCTAATTCATCCTGTAGACTAAATGTTTCATATGTTCATTAGTTGACTAGCATTTGTTTTTGAATATTTTCATATGTCGCACCCGTGCTTCCTATCTATGCAAATGTTCTAAAATACATCCCAATAAGCTTCCTGTGTCACATGTAGACGAACACTTGGCGGCAAATTTGTTATCTATTCCCTTTTTAAAAATTCCTTGCTTCCATTGTACAGAAAAATTGAACTATGTTGCACCTTAAAATGCATCAAACACAGATGCTTCTGCAGTGGCCACTCTCTGATTCGATTGTATTAAAAACTGCTTCCAAAACATTGCCACCATGGAAAACATACACTCAATGGAAGCAACTTACTAATGCCTGTGTCATGCGCCGTATTCATCGTGTGCCCATTTTTTTTTGCTCCTGACCATAAACAATGCTTTTAATTTTTTGTACTGCATTCTGCTGCCGTGCCTAATACAGCATACAAATATGCTAACCCATCACATCACTCTTTTTCTCAGGTGACAATTAACAATGACTAGAAAAGATAAAGAGTCGCTCATGCTCCAGAGTCGATATGCAGCGGGCCGATTACATGATATCGTGTTAGGTCTTGCCCCCGCGAGGAAAAACCTCATTCGTACCAAAAATGGGGCAATCTCCTGGATGTTAGCAAATTCTCAGCCCCCGAGGGACTCCTAGAATGGATCATTGACAGATTGACCCGAAGCTTGGTGAATTTCGGAACCCACGAAACAATACCAGCATTCTATTCACTCCAGAAATGGTTGAAAAGGTCCTCGGACTTCCTCATGGGACTAGGCCGGTTGTTTTCATAAGCAAGCATGAAGAATCCCCTCACCGAGAATTCTACAAGACAGATTATGATCATAGTAGACGGGCGCCCATTCACTATGCTGCAACAATTCTAGAAAAAGAAGTTGATCTAGATGACGAGACCTTTTTTAGGACCTTCTTCCTAGTAGCATTGGCTACTCATTTGACACCAGGAACTGGAAACATGGTCCCTTTGGAGTATTTAGGCAGCCTTGAAGTTGCATCCGAGGTTTGCGAGTACGCATGGGGAGATCAAATTCTCAAAGATGTCATGACTGAGATCGATACATTCCAAAAGAAGAAGAAGAAAGCAATATTAGATGGAGCTTTCAAAAAAATTTGGGTTGGCAGCTGCCTACCCTTGGTTGCGGTATACACATAGTCTATGCACTTTTTATACCTCATCTTTTATGTAGTTATTATTTATTTTATTCACATTTTTTATCCTACCTTTTTATTTTCAGATTATATACATGGACCATCTCGACTTTCCTGAATCATCTATTTTGACACATCACATAAAGTACTCACTCCCTAGAGCATCCCACGTAACAGATGAGGACTTCAAATTTGTCATGCTACATGATAAAAGCAGATTGACCCTCAACGCACATATTTATGGTGCGCGACCGGTAAGGCCATACAATATTTTCTTGACTTATATTCCAATGCGATACTAATTCATTAAGATGGATGCCAATCTTTTCTAATATGACGCTCCCCGTTTATGCATGTACATCTCCATATAAGAATTTGTAATCTACAAGTGTGCTAAAATGCTGCATTTTTTTAGTTCCGTGCACCCGAAAGCACACCATATGCCATCCAACGGTCAAACTACGATGACCAACCTGCTACACACCCATATATACAACAAACAGAAAACAATTGTACCAACCATCCACCACAGGTACCCACTTCTATTGTGCTTATTTCTAACAGAGCTTTTACAGCTTCTACTCATCTGGTATTCTAAATTTTTTTATAGACCGAAGAAAATCAGGACATGCATCACGAGGCCCCTAGATTTCCTATCAAGCATCCGGAGGTACAACGATATCAAATTATTTCTGAAAACCTACTAGTTCTATACTCCAATGCATGTTTCTACCATCTTTTCTGAAGGTTTCCATTACGTTACTTACATGCTTCCCTCTAACTTGAAGAAACATAAACATGACAAATAAATTCTATACACAAAGCCCATGCTTCCACCATAATAATAAAATGTCTTCATGTTATAGTATACATGCTTCCAGATTAAATGTCTCCATGCTGTCATATACTTGCTTCCATAGTAAATTCTATTCCTCCAAACCCATGCTTCCTCTACAATAAAATAATGTCTTCATGATGTAATATGCATGCTTCCATTCAGTAACAACCACCAGAGTAAATGTCTACCTGTTGTAATATACTTGCTTCTAGAGTCAATTCCATACATCAAACCCATGCTTCCACCATAGTACAAATTGTTTTCAAGCTTTCATATAAATGCTTCCAGAGTATAATCTTCCAGAGTAAATTTATTCATGCTGTACTACACATTCTTCCAAATTAATTTATGTACATCAAACCCATGCTTCCACCTTAATACAAATGTCTTCCTGCTGTACTATAAAAGCTTCCAGAATTATTTAACAAGCACAATCATTTCCTCAAAATCATTCACCATTTCACATGCTACATGCTTTCGTGCATGAACTGTTGGAAATATGCCCTAGAGGCAATAATAAATTAGTTATTATTATATTTCTTAGTTCATGATAATCGTTTATTATCCATGCTATAATTGTATTGATTGGAAACACAATACTTGTGTGGATACATAGACAAAACACTGTCCCTAGTAAGCCTCTAGTTGACTAGCTCGTTGTTCAAAGATGGTCAAGGTTTCCTGGCCATAGGCAAGTGTTGTCACTTGATAACGAGATCACATCATTAGGAGAATCATGTGATGGACTAGACCCAAACTAATAGACGTAGCATGTTGATCGTGTCATTTTGTTGCTACTGTTTTCTGCGTGTCAAGTATTTATTCCTATGACCATGAGATCATATAACTCACTGACACCGGAGGAATGCTTTGTGTGTATCAAACGTCGCAACGTAACTGGGTGACTATAAAGATGCTCTACAGGTATCTCCGAAGGTGTTAGTTGAGTTAGTATGGATCAAGACTGGGATTTGTCACTCCGTGTGAACGGAGAGGTATCTCGGGGCCCACTCGGTAATACAACATCACACACAAGCCTTGCAAGCAATGTAACTTAGTGTAAGTTGCGGGATCTTGTATTACGGAACGAGTAAAGAGACTTGCCAGTAAACGAGATTGAAATAGGTATACGGATATTGACGATCGAATCTCGGGCAAGTAACATACCGAAGGACAAAGGGAATGACATACGGGATTATATGAATCCTTGGCACTGAGGTTCAAACGATAAGATCTTCGTAGAATATGTAGGATCCAATATGGGCATCCAGGTCCCGCTATTGGATATTGACCGAGGAGTCTCTCGGGTCATGTCTACATAGTTCTCGAACCCGCAGGGTCTGCACACTTAAGGTTCGACGTTGTTTTATGCGTATTTGAGTTATATGGTTGGTTACCGAATGTTGTTCGGAGTCCTGGATGAGATCACGGACGTCACGAGGGTTTCCGGAATGGTCCGGAAACGAAGATTGATATATAGGATGACCTCATTTGGTTACCGGAAGGTTTTCGTGCATTACCGGAAAAGTTTCGGGCTCATCGGTAGTGTACCGGGAGTGCCGGGAGGGGTGCCGGGGACCATCGGGAGGGGTGTCACGCCCCAAGGGGTCTCATGGGCTATGGGAAGAGATAAACCAGCCCCTAGTGGGCTGGAATAAGTTCCCACTAAGGCCCATAAGGTTTGAGAAGGAAAAAACACAAGGTGGAAAGAGTTTCCAAGTGGGAAGGTGGAATCCTACTCCAAGTAGGATTGGAGTAGGACTCCTCCACCTCCAATTTCGGCCAAACCTTGAGGGTTTGAGGCTGCCTCTTCCCTCCCCCTCCCACCTATATATACGGAGGTTTTAGGGCTGATTTGAGACGACTTTCTCACGGCTGCCCGACCACATACCTCCATAGTTTTTCCTCTAGATCGCGTTTCTGCGGAGCTCGGGCGGAGCCCTGCTGAGACAAGATCATCACCAACCTCCGGAGCGCCGTCACGCTGCCGGAGAACTCTTCTACCTCTCCGTCTCTCTTGCTGGATCAAGAAGGCCGAGATCATCGTCGAGCTGTACGTGTGCTGAACGCGGAGGTGCCGTCCGTTCAGTACTAGATCGTGGGACTGATCGCGGGATTGTTCGCGGGGCGGATCGAGGGACGTGAGGACGTTCCACTACATCAACCACGTTCTCTAACGCTTCTGCTGTATGATCTACAAGGGTACGTAGATAACTCATCCCCTATCGTACATGGACATCACCATGATAGGTCTTCGTGCGCGTAGGAAAATTTTTGTTTCCCTTGCGACGTTCCCCAACAGTGGCATCATGAGCTAGGTTCATGCGTAGATGTCTTCTCGAGTAGAACACAAAAGGTTTTGTGGGCGGTGATGTGCGTTTTGCTGCCCTCCTTAGTCTTTTCTTGATTCCGCGGTATTGTTGGATTGAAGCGGCTTGGACCGACATTACTCGTACGCTTACGAGAGACTGGTTTCATCGTTACGAGTAACCCCCTTTGCTCAAAGATGACTGGCAAGTGACGGTTTCTCCAACTTTAGTTGAATCGTATTTGACCGAGGAGGTCCTTGGATGAGGTTAAATAGCAACTCATATATCTCCGTTGTGGTGTTTGCGTAAGTAAGATGCGATCCTACTAGATACCCTTGGTCACCACGTAAAACATGCAACAACAAAATTAGAGGACGTCTAACTTGTTTTTGCAGGGTATGATTGTGATGTGATATGGCCAATGATGTGATGTGATATATTGGATGTATGAGATGATCATGTTGTAATAGAAATATCGACTTGCACGTCGATGGTACGGCAACCGGCAGGAGCCATAGGGTTGTCTTTATACTAACATATGTGCTTGCAGATGCGTTTACTATTTTGCTAGGATGTAGCTTTAGTAGTGATAGCATAAGTAGCACGACAACCCCGATGGCGACACGTTGATGGAGATCATGATGATGGAGATCATGGTGTGGCGCCGGTGACAAGAAGATCGTGCCGGTGCTTTGGTGATGGAGATCAAGAAGCACGTGATGATGGCCATATCATGTCACTTATGAATTGCATGTGATGTTAATCCTTTTATGCACCTTATTTTGCTTAGAACGACGGTAGCATTATGAGGTGATCTCTCACTAAAATTTCAAGACGAAATTGTGTTCTCCCTGACTGTGCACCGTTGCGACAGTTCTTCGTTTCGAGACACCACGTGATGATCGGGTGTGATAGACTCAACGTTCACATACAACGGGTGCAAAACAGTTGCACACGCGGAACACTCGGGTTAAGCTTGACGAGCCTAGCATGTGCAGACATGGCCTCGGAACACATGAGACCGAAAGGTCGAGCATGAATCGTATAGTTGATATGATTAGCATAGAGATGCTTACCACTGAAACTATTCTCGACTCACGTGATGATCGGACTTGAGATAGCGGATTTGGATCATGTACCACTCAAATGACTAGAGAGATGTACTTTTTGAGTGGGAGTTCTTAAGTAATATGATTAATTGAACTAAATTGTCATGAACATAGTCTAATGGTCTTTGCAAATTACGATGTAGCTTGCGCTATAGCTCTACTGTTTTTATATGTTCCTAGAGAAAATTTAGTTGAAAATTGATAGTAGCAAACTTTGCAGACTGAGTCTGTAAAACCGAGGATTGTCCTCGTTGCTGCACAGAAGGCTTATGTCCTTAATGCACCACTCGGTGTGCTGCACCTCGAGCGTCGTCTGTGGATGCTGTGAACATCCGACATACACGTTTCTGATGACTACACGATAGTTCAGTGCAAAGTACTTTATGGCTTAGAAGCAAGGCATCGAAAACGTTTTAAAATGTCACGGAACATAAATGATGTTCTAAAGAGATGAAATTGTGATTTCATGCTTGTGCCCTTGTTAAGAGGTACGAGACCTCCAACAAAATTCTTTGACCACAAAGTAAAGGAGAAAAGCTCAATCATTGAGCGTGTGCTCAGATTGTCTGAGTACGACAATCAGTTGAATCAAGTGGGAGCTAATCTTCCAGATGAGATAGTGATGGTTCTCCAAAAGTCACTGCCACCAAGCTTTGAGAGCTTCGTGATGAACTATAACATATCAAGGATAGATACAATGATCTTTGAGAGATTCGCGACGTTTGACACTGCGAAAGTAGAAATCAAGAAGGAGCATCAATAGTTGATGGTTTGAAAAACCACTAAGTTTCAAGAAAGGCGAGGGCTAGAAGGGATACTTCGTGAAACGGCAAAACAGTTGCTGCGCTAATGAAGAGACCCAAGACTAAACCCAAACCCGAGACTAAGTACTTCTGTAATGAGGGGAACAGTCACTGAGGCGGAGCAACTCTAGATACTTGGTAGATAAGAAGGCTGGCAAAAGTCGAAAGAAGTGTATTTGATATACATGATGTTGATGTGTACCTTACTAGTACTCCTAGTAGCATGAGGGTATTGGATACCGGTTCGGTTGCTAAGTGATTAGTAACACGAAATAAAAGCTACGGCATAAACGGAGACTAGCTAAAGGTGAGGTGACGATACGTGTTGGAAGTGTTTCCAAGGTTGATATGATCAAACGTCGCACGCTCCCTCTACCATCGGGATTGGTGTTAAACCGAAATAATTGTTATTTGGTGCTTGCGTTAAGCATGAACATGATTGGATCGTGTTTGTTGCAATAAGATTATTCCTTCAAAGAGAATAAAGGTTACTCTATTTTGCTTGAATAATCACCTTCAATGGTTTATTGAATCTCGATTGTAGTGTTACACATTGGTGCCAAAAGATACGAGTTAATAATGATAGTACCACTTACTCGTGGCACTGCCGCTTGAGTCATGTTAGTATAAATTGCATGAAGAGGCTCCATGCTGATGGATCTTTGTACTCACCTGATTTCGAATCACTAGTGACATGAAAATCATACCACATGAGCAAGGCCTTGTTTTCATTGAGATGAAATAAAATAGTAACTTGTTGGAAGTGATACATTTTGATGTATGCAGTCCAATGGGTGCTGAGGCACGCAGTGGATATCATTATGTTCTTACTTCACTGACGATTTGAGTAGATACTAGAGTATTTACTTAATGAATCACAAGTCTGAAATATTGAAAAGTTCAATTCTGTTTCAGAGTGAAGATCGTCGTAACAAGAGGATAAACTGTCTACGATATGATCATAGAAATGAATATCTGAGTTACGAGTTTTGGTACGCAGTTAAGACAATGTGGAAGTTATTTCGCAGTTCATGCCACCTGGAACATCATAGTGTGATGATGTGTCTGAACATCATAGCCACGCACTATTTGGTATAATACATACTATGATGTCTCTTATAGAATTACCACTATCGTTTATGGGTTATGCATTAGAGACAACCGCACTCACTTTAAATAGGGCACCGCGTATTTCCGTTGAGATGACACAGTATAGACTGAGGTTTAGAGAAATCTAAACTGTCGTTTCTTGAAAGTTTGGGGTTTCGACACTTATGTGAAAAAGTTTCAGTCTGATAAGCTCGAACCCAAAGCGGATAAATGCATCTTCATAGGATATCCAAAACAGTTGGGTACATCTCCTATCTCAGATTCAAAAGCAAAGTGTTTGTTTCTAGAAACGGATCCTTTCTCGAGGAAAGTTTTCTCTCGAAAGAATTGAGTGGGAGGGTGGTGAAACTTGATGAGGTTATTGAACCATCACTTTGACCAGTGTGTAGCAGGGCGCAGGAAGTTGTTCCTGTGGCGCCTACACCAATTGAAGTGGAAGCGGATGATGGTGATCATCAAGCATCGGATCAAGTTACTACAAGCCTCGTAGGTCGACAAGGTCGCGTACTACTGCAGAGTGGTACGGTAACCCTGTCTTGGAGGTCATGTTGTTGAGCAACAGTGAACCTACGAGTTATGGAGAAAGCAATGGTGGGCCCGGATTCCGACAAATGGCTGGAAGCCATGAAATCCGAGAGAGGATCCATGTGTGAAAACAAAGTGTAGACTTTGGTAGAACTACTTGATGGTCATAGGACTATTGAGTAAAATGGATCATTAAAAGAAGACAGACGATGATGGTGATAAGTCACTATTAAGAAAAGCTCGACTTGTCGCAAAGATGTTTTCGACAAGATCAAACAGTTGACTATGATGAGACTTTCTCACTCGTAGCGATGCTAAAGGTCTGTTAGAATTATGTTAGTTGTTGATGCATTATTTATGAAATATTGCATGTAGGATGTTAAAACATTGTTTCCTCGACGGTTTCCTTGAGCAAACATTGTATGTGATACAACCAGAAGGTTTTGTTAATCCTAAAGATACTAGCAAGTATGCAAGCTCCAGTGATCCTTCAATGGACTGGTGCAAGCATCTCGCAGTTGGAATATACACTTTGATGAGATGATCAAAGATTTTGGGTTTGTACAAGGTTTATGAGAAACTTGTATTTCCAAAGAAGTGAGTGGGAGCACTATAGAATTTCTGATAAGTATATGTGGTTGACATATTGTGGATCAGAAGTGATGTAGAATCTCTGTAAAGCATATAAGGTTGTTTGAAAGGAGTTTTCAAAGGAATACTTGGATTGCGCTACTTGAACGTTGAGCATCAAAGATCTATGGAGATAGATCAAAAGCGCTTAATGAAAGTTTCAATAAAATGCATGCCTTGACAAGTTTTTGAAGGAGTTCAAAATAGATCAGCGAAGAAAGAGTTCTTGGTTGCGTTGTGAGGTGTGAATTTGAGTAAGACTCAAAACCCGACCACGGCAGAATAAAGAGAATAGACGAAGGTCGTCTTCTATGCCTTAGCCGTAGAATCTAAATTATGCCATGCTGTGTACCGCACCTGATGTGTGCCTTGACTCAAAGTCTGTTGAGAGGTACAGAGAGTGATCCATGATTGAATCACTAGCAGCGGTCAAAATTTATCCTTAGTAACTAATGGACTAAGGAATTTTTCTTGATTATGGAGGTGGTTGAAGAGTTCGTCGTAAAGGGTTACGTCGATGTAAGCTTTGACACTAATCCGAATAACTATGAGTAGTGAAACGGATTCGTATGGTAGAGTAGATGTTTGGAGCATTTCCGAATAGCATATAGTAGCAGCATCTATAAGATGACATAAAGATTTGTAAAGAACGCACGGATCTGAAAGTTTCAGAACCGTTGACTAAAACCTCTCTCACGAGCAAGACGTGATCAGACCCCATAACTATATGGGTGTTGGATTCGTTGGAATCACATGGTGATGTGAACTAGATTATTGACTCTAGTGCAAGTGGGAGACTGTTGGAAATATGCCCTAGAGGCAATAATAAATTAGTTATTATTATATTTCTTAGTTCATGATAATCGTTTATTATCCATGCTATAATTGTATTGATTGGAAACACAATACTTGTGTGGATACATAGACAAAACACTGTCCCTAGTAAGCCTCTAGTTGACTAGCTCGTTGTTCAAAGATGGTCAAGGTTTCCTGGCCATAGGCAAGTGTTGTCACTTGATAACGAGATCACATCATTAGGAGAATCATGTGATGGACTAGACCCAAACTAATAGACGTAGCATGTTGATCGTGTCATTTTGTTGCTACTGTTTTCTGCGTGTCAAGTATTTATTCCTATGACCATGAGATCATATAACTCACTGACACCGGAGGAATGCTTTGTGTGTATGAAACGTCGCAACGTAACTGGGTGACTATAAAGATGCTCTACAGGTATCTCCGAAGGTGTTAGTTGAGTTAGTATGGATCAAGACTGGGATTTGTCACTCCGTGTGAACGGAGAGGTATCTCGGGGCCCACTCGGTAATACAACATCACACACAAGCCTTGCAAGCAATGTAACTTAGTGTAAGTTGCGGGATCTTGTATTACGGAACGAGTAAAGAGACTTGCCAGTAAATGAGATTGAAATAGGTATACGGATATTGACGATCGAATCTCGGGCAAGTAACATACCGAAGGACAAAGGGAATGACATACGGGATTATATGAATCCTTGGCACTGAGGTTCAAACGATAAGATCTTCGTAGAATATGTAGGATCCAATATGGGCATCCAGGTCCCGCTATTGGATATTGACCGAGGAGTCTCTCGGGTCATGTCTACATAGTTCTCGAACCCGCAGGGTCTGCACACTTAAGGTTCGACGTTGTTTTATGCGTATTTGAGTTATATGGTTGGTTACCGAATGTTGTTCGGAGTCCCGGATGAGATCACGGACGTCACGAGGGTTTCCGGAATGGTCCGGAAACGAAGATTGATATATAGGATGACCTCATTTGGTTACCGGAAGGTTTTCGTGCATTACCGGAAAAGTTTCGGGCTCATCGGTAGTGTACCGGGAGTGCCGGGAGGGGTGCCGGGGACCATCGGGAGGGGTGTCACGCCCCAAGGGGTCTCATGGGCTATGGGAAGAGATAAACCAGCCCCTAGTGGGCTGGAATAAGTTCCCACTAAGGCCCATAAGGTTTGAGAAGGAAAAAACACAAGGTGGAAAGAGTTTCCAAGTGGGAAGGTGGAATCCTACTCCAAGTAGGATTGGAGTAGGACTCCTCCACCTCCAATTTCGGCCAAACCTTGAGGGTGTGAGGCTGCCTCTTCCCTCCCCCTCCCACCTATATATACGGAGGTTTTAGGGCTGATTTGAGACGACTTTCTCACGGCTGCCCGACCACATACCTCCATAGTTTTTCCTCTAGATCGCGTTTCTGCGGAGCTCGGGCGGAGCCCTGCTGAGACAAGATCATCACCAACCTCCGGAGCGCCGTCACGCTGCCGGAGAACTCTTCTACCTCTCCGTCTCTCTTGCTGGATCAAGAAGGCCGAGATCATCGTCGAGCTGTACGTGTGCTGAACGCGGAGGTGCCGTCCGTTCAGTACTAGATCGTGGGACTGATCGCGGGATTGTTCGCGGGGCGGATCGAGGGACGTGAGGACGTTCCACTACATCAACCGCGTTCTCTAACGCTTCTGCTGTACGATCTACAAGGGTACGTAGATCACTCATCCCCTCTCGTAGATGGACATCACCATGATAGGTCTTCGTGCGCGTAGGAAAATTTTTGTTTCCCTTGCGACGTTCCCCAACATGAACTACCGGCCTACTTACTACAAATTATTGAAACACACAAATCAAAATGGGCACAGGATATATCAAAAGCTACATCGAGACTTTCTAAACTTCACGCCAAGCGCATAGAAGAGTTTGCACAAGATGTTTTAGCAGCCACAAAAGATAATGCTCCAGATCCAACAAATTATTCTTCACCTCATTGGGTACTCCAGGACACACATACCGAACAACCACAGCCACCTGGTCCAAAAGAAACTCCCGACACCAGGTTTTGGAAGGAAGCAACTGCATATGCCGATGAGGTGGAGAAAAGTGTTACAAAAAAATCTCAGAATAACCAGGATGTAGCTTCAACATCCGCTCCTGCTGCGAACCAAGTTTGCACCGAACAACGTCCCTCATCACATCAAGACCAACCGGCCGACGCTATTACAACGCCTCCTGTCACGCAGCATTCCACCAGCAATGAAGAAACATTGCGGAGGGTCCTTGATTCTTACGAAGATCCGAGTTTCAGTCTTCTACCCCCCGGTCAGACTTGGACCCAAGCTTTCGCCGAACCACCCCCATCAACACATGAAGGTGAATTTGTGGACGCTTCTACAGCTGTAGTACAAACCACAGCTGCAGGTACGTGCATCACAAACCATATTACAATCTCATTTCGGTTTCAATTATTTTTTTTCAATAAAATCACTTGCACGTATATCTGCTCGTGCAGGACCTACAACCATGGCAACAGTTGAAGCAAACCTGGCACACATTAGTCCGCAATCATCCCCAATACATGCACCAACACCAACATCCCCCACACAACTCACACAGGTGCACCTTCTAACACTTTATCAAAAATGCATCCTCTAACCCCTTTCGCAGCTTCCATTTAAACGCGAAGACACGTGTCCAAGACTTTACATGCGTCTACTTAGGATAACACATCCGAAGGACCAAACATGAGCCATAATGTCAATGAGGTACGATTCCACCCTTTTCCAACTCACTCACACTCCTAGTACAAAATTCAGTCTACATCATTACCGTTAAATTATTTGTACAACCTATCATCCATCCAGGGGGGTCAACCCACCACCGGAGATGTCCTTCACACCATTGGCACACAAACTCAGGAGAAGAAGAATAGGAAGAAGAGAGCTTGTCTTCGGAAAACTGAGGACACAAGGCTGAAGAAAATCAAGGTTACAAGCTCTTCGATAGAACTGTACAACAAGTACATCACCGCCAGATGTTTAAGGCCTCCCAAAAAAACTAATAAAAGGTTACATGTCACAACTTTTTCATTAAATCACATCCGTGCACTCGCACCTTTTATTAAGTTTATGATTCACCTGCAACCAACTCATGCTTCCTTGGTTCCCTAGTAATGTGTTCATACTTACATAAAATGCTTCATCTGATTACGTTTGTTCGCAATCACCCTTGTATTAGGCCACCTAACATCGATTACGGTGGGTACCATATATCATATGAACACTTCCTTGACGCACTCAAGCCACGCGGATGGGTTGACACCCATACAATAGAGCTCTACATTCGCCAGTTCAACCTTCAACAAACAATGGAAGCATGCAGCTCTGCCCTTCCTACCAAATACGCCTTCTCACAGTCCTTGACGGTAAAAACCTTCGCAACACATCTCTTCGGTTTTCCATCATCACTTATTTTAAAATTCTTTACATTGTATTTCTTAACTTTCATCAGGCAAAACTAAGCGTGCCCGAGGAAAAATTCGTTGCAACCAACTGCCTTCGTGAATTCAACAATGCCTACCAAGATGGCTCGCTCAAGTCAAAGGATATGGTACACTTCTCACGTCATTAAACACTGTGCTCATCACTTCATATCAATTTTTCCAAACTTCCTATTTGCACCGTACCTTGTACTGACGCACAAGACATCGTTATAATTTACAATCTTTAACCACCTGGAAACAAATTCATACCCTTCATACCCATAATATTTTGCAGCTTTACTTCGCAATTCCCCACAAAAAACATTGGATACTATGTTGCACCAACCTTCTTTACAAACAGATCAACATATTCGATTCAGACAAGAAGCTGAAAAATGATGAAGTGTACGAGTTGTCAAAGAATCTGGTGAGCACTCTCCTAAACTAACAATAACTAATTATTGTGTGGTGTTTTTCTGGTGATGCGTTGATTACATTATGCATCCCTTTATTTTTAGGTTACCAACTTTACGACACTGGCCACGCATGCCAAAGCATTCACAAAGTTGGATTTCATGAAGTTCACGTGCTTCAACCCCCCCCGATTGCCCCCAACAGAAAACGCAGTAAGTTTATACAATCTTTTTTTCACCTCAAGTCGGCGATGAAGAAAATTCACACTACGTACGATGATCTCTTCTATATTTTTGCCAGCTACGATTGCGGAATATTCACAATGCTCTTCATGAAGCAATGGGATGGGAAGATCATGGCCAACTTTTCCAAGGTATTACCCTCCTAAACCAAACAACTACTCATGTGTTAATTCAATGCTTCTATCATCACTCTTATAAGTTTCCATCAATCATATTGGTTTTTGGCATGCAACCAATTCTGCAATTTTCTTCAGTGCACCCAACTACAAATGTGCATTCTTCATTGTTCTAACCACCGTCCCAACTTCTACCGCAGGATACGTACGGCCATCGGGCGACTATCACCGAACTAATCATAACTTCGCAGCTCAACAACCAAGATCTTACCTGGGTACTGAAGACCAACTGAGGAACCGTCTTAGTCGCGATCAAACAAATAATATTCCTCGTAGATAATCACGCCGACGAGCATTCAACAGAATAAACGATCGCGCTTCTGCAAACTATGTGCTTCCAAGTTTCATTTTTACTTCTAGTTAGTTGTTTTATTACACAATTCAACTTCGTTACCAACTGGTTCTCATATTTTTGTGTCCTCTATCTGGTACTATTTTGTACTCAATCATGAGTTTTCAAGCTGGAAGTAACAGAGCATTGTTTTTTCGCTTCATGATGTTGTTTGTCGTCTACGTACTACCAACATTGAAAACAAAGTGTACGTTACTTTTCACTACGCACGAATAATAAACTTTTTGTTTCCACTTCAATCTGTGCTTGCTTCTTGCAAACATTACTCACCTGAAATATACATTCTTGCATGAATTACCAGAACAATCTACACAAAATTTGTGAAGCGGAATGCTACATATTACTTTGCATTCACAAATAAAAATTCACATTGGTCATAGTTTTCACCCAAAAAAAACCTTGATTTATCCTCAATCAAAACCCCAGTACATAAACATGAATACGCTTGCTTCTTCAAAACTTCACTCACCTAAAACATATATATCCCCATGAATTCTGGCGCCACCCTACATGAAGTCTGCTTCATGAAATCGGTGTGCTTCCAGCGTGTCGTTAACATTCTTTCACAACTACATAAATCATACATATATTCACAGAAATTGTGAAGCAGAAGTCTACATATTATTTTCTGCATTGCCAAAGTAAATTCTAGTTCACCATAGTTTCCACCAAACAAAACTTAGACTTAACCACAATCAAATCCTTATCGCTAACAACCCATAAAAGTCTAAATTTTTTTACTCAATCTCAGCAACTTAGTACACCACATCACAGTACGCGGTAACCTTCGTAGAAAAACTATTTACAATGTCAACTCCGTGTCATGCCTAAGTTTTTCAGCTTCAACCTTCTGTCTCTGTCTCTCAAGCGCGAGATACGGGCAATTCCTCTTGTCGTGCCAATCCTCCTTACAATAAGAACACACACCCTTCTTCTTTGCTTTTTGTTGTGCCTTCTCCTGCCTCAGCTCCACCAGTGGTTTCCTTCTTTTCTCTTTATCTTTTGGTCTACCTTTTTTGGCAGATTTTGGCGGATTATTCACATTTCTGCTTCCTACTACTTCAACATCAACACCTACTGGTGGGTCTTGGTCTGTCAAACCACCTGACAACCTCCACTTCCAGACCAGCTTGCTTAGCTCAACCACTCCACCAGCAACAATCTTGTACGTCTCCGGACCAAAACATGCATCCGAAGCAAGTGTACACATCTAGCTGCACAGGTCATTGTACCTGAGAGTATTTGTTTCCGGAACCTCTGAACCAACATTTCTGCTTCTTGCAGGTCTAATTGTTGCTTCCTTAGACCATCTATGCATCATGTATTGCTCAGGTATTTCTTGCACATTAGTATGCACCATCACCTTTAGGATGTGATGACACAAGATCCCATTCATGTGGAATCTGTTGCATGAGCACTCATACGACCTATCAACTGGGTCGGTAACAACCACACGTAATTTACTTGAATCAGAATCGCAACATCCTAGCTCAAACTTAAACCGATTACCTTCAACAGGATTAATCATCAATGTCGTTGTCTCCTCCATCATTTCCTTAAACTTTCCGAAGGCAGTCCTGGTATAAAACTTTGATGCTTGCTCCTCTATCTTGTACCTAGTGGAAAAAAATACATCCGTTCTCAGTACGAATACAGAAGCATGATAACAACATATATGAAGCAAACTTTTAGCTCCACATGTGGCAGATTATATCAACATTTTTTTCACATTTACTCTAATTGTACGTTTCATACCTTGACCACAACGGCGCAACAGTAGCCTCGCCAAGGAAACCAGCATTGTCCTCCCGGTCAAGCCTAGTTTCCTGTATGTACTCGTACTGCTTCACAAACTGCCACACCGAGTCATGAGGGTGGACAAGCTTCTTGAAGAACGAGTTCAATCCTTCTGACCTGCCAGTCGTGCCTGTGAAGGGAAAGAAGTGTCTTTTGAAGTAGGCCGGTGCCCAGGTGTGCCTACACTCCCACATGTTACTCAGATGTGGGTGCTCACCAAGCTCATGCTTCAGCACCATCCGCTGCCATGCTTCATCAAATTCTAATGCACTGTCGGTCCCATTCACACAGTAATAGAATTCTTCCTCAAAATCTGCTCTTGTCTTGAACAACATACCCAGTTTTTCCTTCGCTATCTTCAGCACGTGCCACTTACAGCATCTGTGTACTATTCCAGGGAAAACCATGCTAATAGCTTTTGACATCGCTTGGTATTGATCTGTCATTATATACCCTGGTGGGTCATGCCCCATTGCATCCATCCACTTCTCAAAAACCCACTTGAATGTCTCAATTTTTTCATCTGGAATCAACGCACATCCAAACATTATGGTTTGCATGTGGTTGTTTATTCCAACGATCGGTGCAAACGGCATATCATACCTGTTCGTACAAAACGTAGTGTCAAAGAACACACAATCTTTGAATTTTTTGTATGCCTCCCGGGTCCTTCCATCAACCCAGAATAGTGCCCTCACTGCTTTATTCTCATCTTCCAGCTTCGCATAAAAGAAACGTGGACTCTCTGCATGCAGCTTCTCAAAATACTCCATCGTTTTCGCCATATCATTCAAAGACACCTCATTTCTCAACTTAGTTCTAATGTTTGCAACATGTCTGGCAGTGTACGGAAGGTTGCCAAGTTCCCCATGCAAGTCTCCTAGCGTTGCCATGATCAACCTTGTTGGTATGTTCCGATTATGCAATGTCTTCAGAAACATGTAGTCCTCATACGACACCTTTCTATGAGATCTGTAAAACCTTGTCCATTCCCCCCTACTCATCATTGGGTGCGTATGTTGCTCCTCAAGAACAGTTACTTCCCATTTTCCATCCCTCAACACCACTGCCATGCGTGCTCTGCATCCATGCCTATTCACCCTGTTTCTCTTTCGCTGTGCTACAAGTTTTTTATTGCCAAAATCTGGTTCCTTCCTTGATGCACAGACATTTTCTTCTAATGCTTCATACCACTCAGGATCACACACAACTTGTTTTCCTCCATCTTGGGTGCTTTCCCCTCCTGCATGAACACACTCGAACTCTCTCCTGATTATGTGATTACACCCCTTCTTCTGACTCCTCTTAGTGTAACATATCCTAGTACCAAAACCCAGCTTCTTAGCATAGCTATTATACACCATTTGTGCTTCCTCGATGGTGTCGAAGACGCATCCAACATATGGCGCATCTGGTCGAGTAGTTGTTGTAGCATCAGCAAATGGAATATATGTTCCCCCTTCAATGACCTCCATGGTTTCATCCTACAATGAAACCTATTTTTTAGCACCATAATTGCAAACATGAAATCGTAGAGCCAAATAATTGAGCAAAATTTGTATATATCTGAACACAGACCATATCCGCATGCATCTGGACATACACTGTGCTAAACAAATCACGCCATAGTCCGAACATAGTCCCTGACATTGAAAAATAAGCTTCTAGCAGCAAAATATAATGTATCCAATGGCAACAAACAGTGCTTCTAACTACGTTCTCTCACACTTATCCTAAAGATTCATCGTCAATCCCCCATGCTGTGTAAAAGACCAAGCAAATGATGCATCATACAACCAGTACACATCAAAACTACAACCAACATAAGAAAAAAGAAAGCTAAGTACTGCGAACATGTATCAAGGTGTTCGTTTTACCTCATAATCCCCAATATTCACCACTGGAGGATTCATGTTCGTCTGATTACTCGAAGCAGCAGCACCCCAGACGCCTCCCGAATCTGTTGTACTGACCGATCCATGCCGCCATAATGCATCCGAAATCCCTCCATACTCAATATCTCGTCTTAGGTGCGCCATTTTTGCAGCCACTTGTATCTCGCTGGAAGCACTCGCGCCACAAATCTGACTGGAGAAGACACAGGGGAGAGGAAGTGTTCTCCCGCGGGAGGCAGCGTGCTTCCAGGGCGTGCGTTCAGGGCCACTAATTACATACACCCAGCCGCTTAATTACAGGTATTAAAAGCCTCAGGAAGCAGGACATCTAATCTAATCTCATGGATCCCATCACCCGCATCCAATGGCGCATAGGCAGTCTGATGGATGCTAAACACCTGTAGACTGATGCCCAGCGCTACCCAAAGTTAATGCCTTCCAAGTCAATGTTTCAAGACAACTTGTCTACTTGTTTATCGTGTAAATTAATACGTATGTTTCTCTCTCATGCATATAAAACCAATGATCTCACTCATGCATGCATGCAAGGGATAATTAATGTCCTCCTTTGCTAGTACTACGAGGCAAATACCATTAATATTGCATCGATTAGTATGGAGTAGTGGCCTTGAATATATGCAAATTGTAATTTTGATAGTGGCCTTGTATATAAAAATGGAGGGAGTATCACATTTAACTTTGTGTCTCCTACCACTTTTGGTTTGCTAAAAAGCTATCACTTTTAGTTAGCTATTGACTTATTGTTGTAGACCTGATTATGACAGGCGGAACCGACAAGTTAGGGATTATGTGCAACAATTGTCAACCCTATCAGCTTTGGCTGTTAAGTTGACCGTTACGACAAATGGAGTTCACATGTCAGCATCAACCTTCTTCTCTCTCAGAATATTTTCTCTCTAGGACATTTCCTCAAGCACATTGTATGCATGCTAGGGCACCAGTTGGAGGAGTAGTGTGGGCTGCTGAGGCTGGCAGCCCTGCCGTCGTTGATGGAGCGGCCCAGGGCGGTGAGGTCCCACTCGCAAGTGCACATACACTAGAATGTCGCGCTCCGTCGTCAGTCGGGCTGGCATGCAGTAACTCTTGCACTTCAAGGAGGAGGTCAGCGTGAGGAGGACGTCCACATCACCCGAGAGCAGCGTCAGCGGTGAGACGAAAGAGAGGATGGAGAGCATAGGCTCCAACATATCCTACGGGGGTGGCGCCACCATGGGCACCGACGAGGATGAAGACAACGAAGACTACGTCAGGGACCACAAGAAGTGCGAGTGTCAAAGGACCAGGTTGTCGTCCTTGACGAGAGCTTCGAGTCACCGGGTTGTCCTTTGGGCCATTAGCCCCGGTTCACGAACCGGGACTTACAAAGCGGGACTAATGCTAGCCCCGGTTCGGCCACGAACCGGGGCTAATGGTCCTCCATGTGGTGGGGCTAGGGGCGAGGGGGAGGGGTATTAGTCTCGGTTCTTATTACGAACCGGGTCTATTGCTTCGCTGCCTTTTTTCAGTACTTTTTAGGGTTTAGGGTTTTGCACTAAATTGGATGGGGCTATTTAGCTGCCCCCTATTTTCCCATTTATTTGTTTTGGAAACTTTTTAATTCTTGTTTTGCACTAAATTGGATGGTACATACACAACAATAAAGGAACAACTATATTGCACATCATCGTCACAAATATATTACACCATCTCAACCGTCGTGCTTTGTCGAACATATTACAAAATGTAGACACGAGTTACATGCACATATGCATCTTTTTTACACTTTAACATTTCATCTGAATTGCATCGACGGGCAATAGTATTCTCCCTTCACATCTAGGACCTTTGCATCTAAGAATCCGACAATTTCCTCTTGAATTGTTCGTACACGATCATGTGGTAGAAGACCGTCCCGCAACCGTTCGATCCAATTTAAAGAAGGGGTCAATATATATCAATGAAACCGAACACAATTGACGGTAATAAAATAAAGTTGTGAGTATTGTTTATCGTACTTCAATTTTGTTATGTCCCAGTTTTTGCCGTCTCATGGGTCGTGTTGCGAATGAACTCACAAACATAGTATCCACATAAATTATTCCCATGTTCCTGCCTCAAACACTTTACGAGAACAGAGTTCAATCAAAAACATAATCAAGAATGATAATGGTATTGAAACTAGAATAAAGAGATGTGCGGATCTAGCTAGTAGTTACTTACATACATTTGTCTAAATGTAAGCTCTAGCTTCCAAACACCCCGACACTTGGCGGTGAACCGTTTCGAAGCCCTGCCAAGAAAAGGAAATGAATAAAGAATTTCTATATTAATTACTTGGTATCAGGAAATGAATGAAAAGTTGCCGATATAGTGCCATAATGATTGAAATTACCTGTGGAGGCATTCCTGCTTGTTCGCCCAATCAGCGAGGGATGTGCGTTTCGGGTCCATGACTTTTACTAGTTCATCGTCAGGTACAATGATTAACAGAATAAAGTGGAACCTGCGCACGCATAACGAGTCAATTATACACTTAATAACATCGAGTAAGCGAAACTCGAATGTGTGTAGTAACACTCACTTGAAGTTGTAAGGAAATAGTATTTTCCTTTTGGTAGCGGAAAACCTTAACCCTTGTACCAAGTTATTCTCTGTCTCGCGGGGATCCAGTGCGAGACTTTTTTCATGAATGAAATATGGGTCAATGAACCCAATGTCATAGATTCGTCCTCTTTTGCATTCGAGAATCTTCATTCTGCAAAATTAATATAGTGATGAGTAAGATTATACATGCAATGAACGAGCTGAGTAAGACTTAATGACATAAATTAATAACACTTACAAACAATAGGCACTGATGATAGATTTGTCAAGGGCACCTTGTTTGTATATCTGAAATAATTCGTCAAATTCAATCATTAGCACGCCTTCTCCATGTGTGTAGTGCTCGTTTTTATATGCACAGTAGATCCAGCTTTGCTGTTCAGCAGATGCTCGCATGTACCAGTCATGCAATCTTCGCATTTTTGTTGGTAGCTCGTTGACTAACTCAGGTTTGACGAGAGGAGACCCCTGCCGGTACACGTATGTTACGTTAGCGAAATCCTGTATATGGTTTAAGTATCGATCAATAGACATGCCATGAGCCTTGGCCGCTTCTCCGTACAGTGCAACAAACTCTGGATCGATATCAGCGGTTTCATCATACCTCTGCTCGACCGCAGCTCCGCTCGAGCACACCTTTGTATCGGAATACACTTTGAGCGGGGGGCTCGATTGGTTTTTCTGTTGTCCGAGTAGGGCAACTGATTTCCCGTTGGACATACTACTCTTCAGCCATTGCTTTTTTGCCTCCGCCGACTTGAGAATAGAGCGTTCATAGTCTGCCGGAAACAATGGAGGGGGATCTGCAAGGGTATTCAGCATTTTCATGCACGCGGCGTGATCTTCTGGGGTGACCAGGAACTCTGGGTCTTTCGGCTTATTCTTGTTAGATATGTCAGCCATCCACTGTTGATACTGGGCGTCTGCCCTCTTCTTATTTTCCTCTCCACTATAGTCCCAAGGTCTCATCTCCTTATCCTTATGAGGTACTTTTGGGAGCGGCGACAACTTAAGTTTCGGTGATCGGAACCCCTTTTGCCGCCACTATTAGCGGTGGTACGTTTCTGCTTTTTGGTTTGATCCTTAGTGGACGGAGACGGCTGAAGGGGCGGTGGAGACGGCTGATGCAGCGATGGAGACGGCTGCGCTGGAGACTGGTGAGGCTTCGAAGACGACGGTTGCGCTGGATACTCGTGAGGCGGCGAAGACGACGGTTGCGTTGGATCGTGATGTGATGGACAAGACCCAATCCTAAGCATAGTAGAAGATTGTGCAGTTCGTCTACTAGAGCTTTTATAATGTCACGTATCATTTCCTTAGACCATGAGATTGTGCAACTATTGGATACCGTAGGAGTGCTTTGGGTGTATCAAATGTCACAACATAACTGGGTGATTACAAAGGTGCACTACAGGTAACTCCGAAAGTGTCTGTTGGGTTGGTACGAATCAAGACTGGGATTTGTTGCTCCGTGTGACGGAGAGGTATCTCTGGGCCCACTCGGTAATGCATCATCATAATGAGCTCAACGTGAATAAGGAGTTAGTCACGGGATCATGTGTTACGGAATGAGTAAAGGTACTTGCCGGTAATGAGATTGAACAAGGTATAGGGATACCGACGACCGAATCTCGGGCAAGTATCATACAAATAGACAAAGGGACTTGCATACGGGATTGAGTGAATCCTCGACATCGTGGAACATGTGGGAGCCAACATGGGTATCCCGATCCCGCTGTTTGTAATTGGCCGGAGAGATGTCTCGGTCATGTCTACATGATTCCTGAACCCGTATGGTCTACACACTTAAGGTTCGGTGATGCTAGAGTTGTAATGGGAATTGTATGTGTGGTTATGGAAGGTTGTTCGTAGTCCCGGATGAGATCCCAGATGTCACGAGGACTTTCGGAATGGACCGGAGGAAAAGATTTATATATGGGAAGTCCAGTTTCGGTCATCGGAAAGGTTTCGGGGTTTATCGTTATTTTACCGGGACCACTGAAAGGGTACACGGGGTCCATCTGCCCCGAAGGGCTGCATGGGTCGAAAGTGGAAGGAAACCAGCCCCTCGTGGGCTAGTGCGAGCCAAGAGAGGAGGGCCCAAGGTGCCTAGGGCGAAACCCTAGAGCGTGGGGCTACCATCCACCGACTTGGGTGGCAAGCCACCCCTAGGGCGCCGGCGCCCCTCCTAGGGGAACCCTAGGCTGGCCGGCCCCCTCCCCCTCCCTCCTATAAATAGAGAGGATTTTGGGAGGGCTGGAGACACCTTGATCACCACCCCTTGGCGCAGCCCTACCTCTCCACCTCTCCTCCTTCGCGGTGCTTTGCGAAGCCCTGCAGGGAACCACAAGCTCCATCGCCACCATGCCGTCATGCTCCCGGAGCTCTCCCTCAACTTCTCCTTCACCCTTGCTGGATCAAGGAGGAGATGTTCCTGGGTTGTAGGTGTGTTGAACGCAGAGACACCTAACGTTCGGTGTTTGGATCGGATCGCTGCGAGTACGACTCCATCGACCGCGTTCATAGTAACTCTTCCACTTTGCGATCTTCAACGGTATGAAGATGTTCTTCCTCTCTCGTTGCTGGTTTCTCCTAGTTTGATCTTGGTGACACCTAGAAATTTTTGAATTATTACTAGGTTCTCCAACAGTGGAGAGGTAGGGCTACGCCAAGGGGAGAGGTTCACGGGTGTGCGCATCCCTCCCAAACCCCACTAGTTATAGGAGGGAGGGGAGAGAGGGCCGGCCACCCTAGGGAAACCGTAGGAGGGGCGGCGACAACCCTAGGGGTGGCTTCCCTCCCAAGTTGGAGGGAGGCAGCCCCACGACCTAGGGTTTCTTGCCCTAGGCGCCTTGGGCCCCCTATGGCGGCTTGCACCAGTCCACCAGGGGCTGGTTCCCTCCCACTTTCGGCCCATGTGGCCCTCCGGGACAGGTGGACCCCCGGTACCCTTTCGATGGTCTCAATACAATACTGATAAACCCCAAAACCTTTCCGGTGACCGAAACTGGACTTCCCATATATAAATCTTCACCTCCGGACTATTCCGGTACTCCTCGTGACGTCCGGGATCTCATCTGGGAGTCCAAACAACCTTCGCTAACCACATATACAATTCCCATTACAACTCCTAACGTCACCGAACCTTAAGTGTGTAGACCCTATGGGTTCGGGAACCATGCAGACATAACCGAGACACCTCCCCGGCCAATAACCAACAACGGGATCTGGATACCCATGTTGGCTCCCACATGTTCCATGATGATCTCATCCCATGAACCACGATGTCAGGGATTCACTCAATCCCGTAGACAATTCCCTTTGTCTACCGGTATGATAGTTGCCCGAGATTCGATCGTCGGTATCCTTATACCTTGTTCAATCTCATTACCGACAAGTCCCTTTACTCGTACCGTAACACATGATCTCGTGGCTAACTCCTTAGTCACATTGAGCTCATTATGATGATGTATTACTGAGTGGGCCTAGAGATACCTCTCCGTCACACGGAGTGACAGATCCGAGTCTCAATTCATACCAACCCAATAGACACTTTGGGAGATACTTGTAGTGCACCACTATAGTCTCCCAGTTACGTTGTGACGTTTGATATACCCAAAGCATTCCTACGGTATCCGGGAGTTGCACAATCTCATGGTCTAAGGAAATGATACTTGACATTATAAAAGCTCTAGCCACTAGTAGGAAAGAGGGCTTTGGTCCAGGTCCTGAAATCCTATTAGTCCCGGTTCAGATACGAACCAGGACCTATGGAGACATTGGTCCCGGTTCGTCTCACCCCTTTTGTCTCGGTTCCATTCAGGAACTGGGACTAATTTTCTTGGACGGTTCCAGGAGTGGGTTGGCAACACGCGGGATCATGAGGCCTTCTTGGGGCTTGATCTGGAGTACACGGCCGACCAACGAGGTGTCGTCGTCATCCAGCTGTGTTTCAAACAACATGTCTTGATCTTCCAATGGGCGAGGTAAATTTTGAGGCTTTCTTTGATCCAAGGTTATGAAAATTGCACGTATCGATGTTCTCTAGGTTCCATTTGATAGCAATATGGAGTTTCTCTATACGTTCCATTGGATAGTCAATTGAGGGTTTCTTAATCAAATCATAGGATATGAAAATTGCATAGGATAGCAATATGTTACAATATTGGAATCCTATAAAGATCAATTTCTCTTTAATTAGTTGTAGTGAAACAATTTTCCATTGGTAAATTTTGAGGCTTTCTTTGATCCAAGGTTATGAAAATTGCATATATTGATCTCCCTAGGTTCCATTGGATAGCAATATGCATTCTCTATATATGTTCCATTGGATATATAGTTAATTGAGAGTTTCTTGATCAATTCATAGGATATGAAAATAGCATAGGATAGAATATGTTACAATATTGGAATCCTATAAAGATTAATTTCTCTTTAGTTGTAGTGAAACAATTTTTCATTGGTAAGTTTTGAGGCTTTTTTGATCCAAAGGTTATGAAAATTGCATATATATATACTGATCTCTCTAGGTTCCATTGGATAGCAATATGCAGTTTCTTTATATGTTCCATTGGATAGTTAATTGAGGGTTTCTTGATCAATTCATAGGATATGAAAATTGCATCGGATAGCAATATGTTACAATATTGGAATCCTGTAAAGATTAATTCATAGGATATGAAAATTGCATATTATAGCAATATGTTCCATTTGAATCGTTATGATAAATTTCTCTTTAGTTGTAGTGAAACATTTTTCCTTGTTGCAGCAATATGTAACATTTGTTCCATTTTAATTTGTTGATGTTGTAGTAGTGACAAGCATTGTCTAGAACTCATGGACTTCCTTCACAGCGGCATACGTTTCGCTAGCGTGGACGTAGCGAACGAGAGGCTGAATATGAGGCGCATATTTGGTATTGAGATACCAGGTGACTGCCACATTGATCTCCAAGGCCTATTCCAACTTCAATATGAGAGGACTTTGACGACTAATATGGCAGTTGCCTTGATCGACGAGGAGTACCATGATTGGAAGACTTCATTCCCGAAGTCTCAGCACAAAAACTGGAGGAAGACCCCACTTGACCCTACCAATGTTCAATATGCAGCAAAAGATGCATATGTTGCATACGAGTTGTACCGCAAGATTAGAATAGTGAACCATGGCCAGCGTCACCTCGCACCACCAACTCGGGGACATTCTAATTCAGATTCAGCTTCAAACGAGTAGTGTTTACAATGGCGAACACTTGTATATATATGTATGCTAGCTAGCTGTTATTATATACTGCTTGCATATATTATTATGTACTGCTTGGACTAATTTATATATTTATCTAGTTTCTATTTATGCCATTATATAGTTTCCAAATTTAAATGGTTTAGCCCTTTCTTTATTCATCACCACTTTACGTATTGTTATAAACAAATTCTTTATTCATATTGGTGTAATATTTACTATATTCAAACTTCTCCATGGTTCATACCACCCCCCCCCCCTCGATACAACCCATAGATACATCAATATAAGCAAGCAACACAAAGAAAACAAAATCTGTCAAAAACAGAATAGTCGGAAGTAATGTGTATAATTCGAATACTTATGTAACCCCAAAAATTATGAAAAGTTAAGACAATCTGGGTAAATTGTATATGAATCTTGTGTAAAAAAATGAGATCAAAAGCACGTTCGAGTGAATTTTAAAAATTCCTGGACTGAGGTCGAAAGTTTCTGTTTTTTCAACAAAATTAAATTGCAAACACGTAGACCATCCCAAGGGTCTTACTTGGTGCAAACACAAAATGCTATGTTGGTGAAATGATGATACCATGCCAACTTTCAACCTATTCAGAGTTCATTTGTAGTGCTTTTCAATTTTTAGGTCATTTAGCTCCAAAAAATCAGTAAAACATGAAAAAAGTCAAAAATAGTTGAAAATTGATGATGTGGCTTTGAATGGTGCATTTTGAACACACAAAAAGTCTGTAGTTCAAATAATTTCAAGAAAATGAATGTGGGCGAAATAATGATACCATGCCAACTTTCAACCTATTCAGAGTTTATTTGTAGTGCTTTTCATTTTAAGGGTCATTTAGCTCAAAAACAAAACAGTAAATGCATGAAAAATACCAAATGAAGTCAGGAATTGTTGAAAATTCATGATGTGGCCTTGAATGGTGCATTTTGAACACACAAATATTCTGGAGTTCAAATAAGTTCAAAAAAATGAAATTCCTTTTGTAACAGAAGAGTTTTCGTAAGAAACCATGATACTTTGAAAGAGATTGTCCGATTTGTACACGAAGTGCTTCCTGTTTTTGCCGCAACCCTCTCAACTTTTTAGCACATTCTATGTGGGTGAAATGATAATACCATGCCAAGTTTCAACCTATTCACAGTTCATTTGTAGTGCTTTTCAATTTCTGGGTCATTTAGCTAAAAAAAAACCAATAAATGCATGAAAAATACCAAGTGAAGTGAGAAATAGTTGAAAATTTAGGATGTGGCTTTGAATGGTGCATTTTGAACACACAAAAAGTCTGGAGTTCAAATAATTTCCAAAAAAATGAAATCTCTTTGTAACAGATGAGTTTTTGTATGAAAGCGTGATACTTCGAAAGAGATTGTCCGATTTGTACACGAAGTGCATCCAATTTTTTCCGCAACCCTCTCAACTTTTTAGCACATGCTATGTGGGTGAAATGATGATACCATGCCAACTTTCAACATTTTCAGAGTTCATTTGTAGTGCTTTTCAATTTAAGGGTCATTTAGCTCAAAACAAATGAGTAAATGCATGAAAAATACCAAATGAAGTCAGAAATAGTTGAAAATTGATGATGTGGCCTTGAATGGTGCATTTTGAACACACAAATAGTCTGGAGTTCAAATAATTCTAAAAAAATGAAATCCCTTTGTAACAGATGAGTTTTCGTATGAAACCGTGATAAAAAAATTCGTGACCTAAAAGCATAAAGAAGAACTAAAAACAGTAAGTTGGAACAAAATAAAATAAATAAAGTAACAAACGAAACAAAAAATATAAAGAATCACTGAAAAACAGTAAGTAGGAACAAAAAACTATATTCTTTAAAAAGAAATGTCAACTAATGGGCCACCACGGCCTGAATACGACTAGAAACCCAACTCGATAGTTGGGCCAGGATTCACGCGTGCAGAAGGCCCAACAGGCCCACACGTAGTGACAGTTTAGGCTTGAAAGCCTACATATGAGAGGAGCTCGAAACTGTGTGCACACAAGCGCTTATAAACCACGCCACTTCTCCCTCGGCTAGCGAGGTGGGACTAAACATCTAACCACACCGCGGTTGTACCACACACATGCCTTTCGTGTCGGTTCGTGGTACAAACCGGGACGAGAGATAGGCTTTAGTGTCGGTTGGTGGCACAAACCAGGACAAATGGCCCCCTTTTGTCCCAGTTGGTTACGCAAACCGGGACTACATGTATCTTCTTCCCCGCCATTTGGCTGCTGAAAATTGACCTGTAGTCCCGGTTTGCTAAGTCAACTGGGAGGAAAGGGTGGAATTGGTGCCGGTTCGGACCACCAACCGGGACAGAATGTTTTTGCATATAGGCAGGAGTTGTTGAAATTTCTCCCAAAATTGTCACATTGCTCGCCGCTGCCCCCCGAACCAGTCCTCGTCGTCGCCGCCCCGATCCAGTCCTCCTCCTCGTCGTCGCCGTCCCCGAGCCCGTCGTCGTCGCCGCTGCCCCCGATCCAGTCCTCCTCTCCATCGTCGATGCCTCGAACACGTCGTCGTCGCTGCCCCCGAGCCAGTTGTCGTCGCCTTGAGCCCGTCGTCGTTGCTGCCCCGAGCCCGTCGGCCCGAGTGAGCTCCTCCTCTACATGCTCTACTTATCGCCGCCGCCGCCCCTGCATATTCTTATTCATACAATTTTTTTTCATAGATTATACTAGAGATGTATTCGAAATTAAATTCGAGATGTATTAAGTTGATTATTGGTTCTAACTGAAAGATAACCTTTTTGCCTCTTGAGGTCTATTGCATTATATATCATAAGGTACATCTATGAACTATTCAACATTTGGAAATGAAATATAAAAAAGTTTGTGCATTTTTAAAACAAAGAAGTTCGTGTAATTCGGTTATTCATACAAGGAGCTGAAATATTTGCAGTAACTATATGGATCAAAGAGAACAGTTGTTGGGGAAGATAATGCTCGGTGATTATTTGTCGTATCTCACCTCTGAAGTCTATGGAAAAGTTACCATATGAGAGGACCAAGAAGGAAAACGAGGAGATATGTCGTGCCGAATGGAGGGCAATTTTGCAAAGAAAACTCCTCCTTCGAAGGAGAAGCTAGATCCGGTGAAAGTGGAGCGCACTATCAATCAACTGCAGCGTCCACCAGCGCCTCCGCCGGATTCCAACTATGACCGCATTCTTAAAAAGACATATGCACAAGTGGTGCGGTCGGGAACTACTTCTAGTGATGCAAGGTTAGGAGAACTAACAAGTGGGAAAACAATTCCCGAGCTCGATATCGTCGTCGCTAATCATCCAGAGATGGTGCCCGGTACCAATCCTGATGATTACTTGAGGGATGATGTAACAAAAGAACAATATAAATACGTGCACGGGAAGACCCTCGTCAAGCCTGGTCATCCTGCTCTAACAACGATGATGCACAGATTGCATGAGCGGTACATGAAAACCTGCAGGGAGTCTGGGAAAAACGTTATGTATGTGACAGTGAAATCACAACACGAATTCATTGGATTTTCCATGATTACTATTCAACTTGAGGAGTTATTTCAGTTGTACAATCAAGTGGCCCTTAACAAACAACTCATGACTTCCTACTGTCTGTAAGTATTACTTCTATAGTTAAGTCTCTAGCTCAGCTCGTTCATTGCATGTATATATAATTATCCTCACTATATATATTCTGCAGATTGAAGAATGTCGAATTAAAATAAAGCATGAACTGTCGACGTTGGGTTCATTAGCCCAGATGTCGTAAATGAATTGATGATACGAAACTCAATCAAAGAGACCGAGGAGAACTTGCTAAACTTGTTCCTTATACATAAAAAGGGAAATAATCTTTTCTTACAACTTCAAGTGAGTGTTGCTGTCTTCTCTGTGAACTCGGCTTTCGCTTACTTGAGGTTAACTAAGTAATGTAATTGATGAGTTATATATGCGTGCGCAGAGACCACTTTATTCTGCTATCCATTGATGTTGGCAGGGCATTAGTTCATGTCTTAGACTTGAGGCGTAAAGCCAAAGAGGATTATGAAGACATAACTGCAATGCTCAAGAAGTAAGTTCAGTCAATATGCCCACACCATATCGGCTTGCAACTTTCGTTAATTTCCTGATATGAAGTAATCATTTTCTTTGCGTGGCAGGATTAGAACGAAGTTCGCCAATAAGGTTCCCAGTCTAAAAAAAGAGTTGCGATTTACGCACCCCAAAGTAAGTAGTACTAGCTAGTTCCGCGCATCTCTAATTGATTCAAATTTTCATCAATATATCATGACCATATTTGCTTATCAGTTTGATTGAACTCTATTCTCATAAAGTGTATGTACCAGAAAGAAGGCCCTGTTTTATGTGCATACTACGTATGTGAGTACATTCGCCACTCGACCTCTGAGCGAGACTTCTCTGAGAAACAATTGCAAGTACGTAAATAATATTCACAATTGTGTTGAGTTTTATTCATATATATGCATGTATTGACCCTCTTTTTTAAATTAGATCTCGTAGATGCGGGATGAACTCCTACCATATGATCGCATACGAGCAATTCAAGAGGAATTGGCGGGATTTTTTCTTGACCACGTCATACCTAAAGACGGAGAATGCCATGTAGATTTGTCATTGGATCCTAATTAGATGATGTTTTGGATTAATTGTAAAAGATGTTATATTGTATATATGTAATAATGTCGGATAGATATACGAAAACTTGTTGTTCGACCTAGCATGGTGAAAGAGAGGACACTCTTCTCTCTATTAGCTAGCTAATACAATATGGAACCACTAAATTAACGCTCCAACCCCCCCCCCCCAATTCAAAAAAAACCCAGCTCCGTCCAGATGCTGACGCGTGGATGCCATGTTGTCCCGGTTTGTGTGACCACCCGGGACTAAAGAACCTCCTACCCGGGCTACCCGCAGAGGCCACGTGGAGACCCTTCGGTCCCGGTTTGTAAGGGAACCTGGACTAAAGGTTATGGGCTTTAGTCCCGGTTCCATAACCGGGGCTAATGGGCCTCTGAAACCGGGACAAATGGGCCATTTTATACTAGTGAGCAGACGAACTATACGATCTTGTGCTATGCTTAGGATTGGGTCTTGTCCATCACATCATTCTCATAATGATGTGATTCCGTTATCAACGACATCCAATGTTCATGCCTAGGAAATCATGACCATCTATTGATCAACGAGCTAGCCAACTAGAGGCTCACTAGGGACATGTTGTAGTCTATATATTCACACATGTAATACGGTTTCCGGTTAATACAATTACAACATGAACAATCGTCAATTATCATGAACACGGAAATATAATAATAACCATTTTATTATTGCCTCTAGGACATATTTTCAACAATAATAACCATATTGTGGGATGGTGTATCTTGTTCACTCTTGCCCGGCAACTTTAGTACGTGTTTCACGACAGCTGCTTGATGTGGGTTCGAATCCCATAATCAACATCTATTTTGTGACTAAAATTCATGTAAACAGGGCCTACTAATAGATCCAACGTGTACAAAAAATATGATGAATCCAATCCAGCGAAAAAATCACGAACATGAGCATCGTTGAGAATCGTCCCACTAAATGCGCCATAAAGTTAACAACTCATTCAGGTTTTTAATCTTAAGAAAGAGCCACTTCACATTAAATTAAGAGTGTGGGCTGTTTTGACAACAACAAATCAAGGTGGGATTGTTAGTGTGATTGCGTACATGTAGGAGGTCAGCAGTTTGAATCCATCCATGCGTCCTTTCTTCCGACGCTTGTGTTGACTTTTGGTGTGTTCGCAACCGTTCGATCCGGAATGAATCAGATACACATCATTCGGATATGTTGCAATATACCAGTCAACAAAAAAACATTACCATATATTGTAAGGATATCCATCAATATTTTCCTTTAAACTGTTATTTCGGCAGTCCAAAAATAATATGCCCTTGAATCAGCAAGGAGCCTTGCATATCCCATTACAACTATTTCTTTTCTATTTTTCATAAAAACTTCTGTCTTTATTGTTTTCATTCTAAAATCTATCTGGCAACAAACTCAATGCAGTGATATGCAATATTGATACTTCTACCATACAAGGTGTGCTATGTTTCAAAACACTAGCATTGGTGTCTTGTAGCTATAACTATTGGTTAAGGTTTATGTATAATTAATGTCTCCATATATTTGTAGCGAACAGTAACATTCAGTATTACAAATAGACCGACACAACAACGCGTGCCATCCATGACCTAGTAAAACATTAAAGTAGTAACTCCTAGAGCTCAGTATTTGCTATCAAGCAATTCTCCATCCAGCAAGGCGTGTATACAAAAGACACCTTTATCGAATCATCACCACTTAAGGGTAAACATCCCAGATCCTCAACCTTGGAGCTACTAAGATGGTAGGCCATTGCCCTCATGTGCGTTGTTCGCAAAAAGATTATCTCCTTGTAAGGATGAAATCCAAGTATACTAGTAATACTAATATGATTAAGGAAAAACGTTTTCTCTTCGTCTAGTGTTTCATCATTGTAATCCCTCACACCTTGTACGAACCAAGAGCCATGACTGTGCTCCCAAGGAAATTTTTCTAGCAACGGCTTAAGGTCGATCTCAAGCTTCAACATCCACTCGGTGTGATCAATTGATTCATTGAGGAACCAAACCTGAAAGTTGCACCAACCATTGTGGGCGGCGAACCCGTAGTAAACGCCCTTCTCTGATTTCCCCAAATGGGGCAAAAAGATTGTCTTCGCGTCGTTGCGTGTTTGCTTTGTCTTTTGGGGAAGAAGAGAAGGGGGGACGCGCAGATGGATGTGTAGAAGGAAGAGCCAACCTAGGGTAGTTTAAATAGCCGGGGGAGAGGAAGAGGAGAGGTTCAAGGAAAGGGCGTCGTGACTCGAATGCATGCGTGAATCAATGCGACCGTGAATCGATGCCACCATGGGAAACGATGTAACAACTGAATTGAGGGTGCGCCTCTAGTTGGCTAGCTCGTTGGTCAATAGATGATCATGGTTTCCTCATCATGGACATTGGATGTCATTGATAACGGGATCACATCATTGGGAGAATGATGTGGTGGACAAGACCCAATCCTAAGCCTAGCACTAGATCGTATTGTTCGTATGCTAATGCTTTTCTAATGTCAAGTATCTTTTCTATCGACCGTGAGATTGTGCAACTCCCGGATACCGTAGGAGTGCTTTGGGTGTATCAAACGTCACAACATAACTGGGTGACTATAAAGGTGCACTACGGGTACCTCCGAAAGTGTCTGTTGGGTTGGCACGAATCGAGATCGGGATTTGTCACTCCGTGTGACGGAGAGGTATCTCTGGGCCCACTCGGTAGAACATCATCATGAGCTCAATGTGACTAAGGAGTTAGTCACACGATGACGTGCTACGGAACGAGTAAAGAGACTTACCGGCAACGAGATTGAACAAGGTATAGGTATACCGACGATCGAATCTCGGGCAAGTTCTATACCGACACACAAAGGGAATCGTATACGGGATTGATTGAATCCTTGACATCGTGGTTCGTCCGATGAGATCATCGTGGAGCTAGTGGGAGCCACCATGGGTATCCAGACCCCGCTGATGGTTATTGCCCAGAGAGGTGTCTCGGTCATGTCTGCCTATCTCCCGAACCCGTAGGGTCTACACACTTAAGGTTCGATGACGCTAGGGTTATAGGGAATTGTTGTACGAGGTTACCGAAAGTTGTTCGGAGTCCCGGATGAGATCCCGGCCGTCACGAGGAGCTCCGGAATGGTCCGGAGGTAAAGATTGATATATAGGACGGATGGTTTCGGACACCGGAAGTGTTTCGGGCATCACCGGTAACGTACCGGGACCACCGGGACCACCAGAGGTGGTCCCGGGGGACCACCGAAGGGGGGCTGCGACCCCAAGAGGTAAGATGGGCTAAGTGGGGGTGGGAACCAGCCCCTAGTTGGGCTGGTGTGCCTCCCCACTCAGCCCATGGCGCAGGGGAAAGGAAAAGAGGGGGGGAACCCTAATTTAGGTGGGCCTTAGGCCCACCAGAGGGGTGCGCCACCCCTCCCCCTTGCCCTGGCCGCCACCCCTTCCCCATCTGAGGGCTGCCGCACCCCTTAGGGGTGGGAACCCTAAGGGCTGCGCCCCCTCCCTCTCCCCCTATATATAGATGAGGTTCGGGGCTGTTTGAGACACGGTTTAATCTCTCTCTCGCAGCCCTTGCTTCTCTCCCTCCTCCTCTCTGCCGGCGCTTTGGCGAAGCCTTGCCGGGAGACCTCGTCTCTCCACCAACACCACGCCGTCGTGTTGCTGGTCTTCTTGCTAGATTCTATGCACGAGTAGAACACAAAAGTTGTGGGCGATGGTTTGTCAATTTGCTTGCCGTTACTAGTCTTATTCTTTTCCGGCGGTATTGTGGGATGAAGCGGCCCGGACCGACCTTACACGTACGCTTACGTGAGACTGGTTCCACCGACAGACATGCACATCGTGCATAAAGGTGGCTAGCGGGTGTCTGTCTCTCCTACTCTAGTCGGATTGGATTTGATGAAAAGGGTCCTTATGAAGGGTAAATAGCTTTGGCATATCATCGTTGTGGCTGTCACGTAGGTAAGAAGGCGTTCTTGCTAGAAACCCAAATCAGCCACGTAAAACTTGGAACAACAATTAGAGGACGTCTAACTTGTTTTTGCAGGGTTTGACATGTGATGTGATATGGCCAAAGTTGTGATGTTGCATGTATGATGTATGAGATGATCATGTTATTGTAATAGGTTTCACGACTTGCATGTCGATGAGTATGACAACCGGCAGGAGCCATAGGAGTTGTCTTAATTTATTGTATGAGATGCAACGCCTTGTGCTTGCTACTTTTACTTCATTGCTAACGGTTAGCCATAGTAGTAGTGATAGTAGTAGTTGGCGTGACGACTTCACGGAGACACGATGATGGAGATCATGATGATGGAGATCATGGTGTCACGCCGGTGACGATGATGATCATGCAATGCCTGAAGATGGAGATCGAAAGAGCAAAGATGATAATGGCCATATCATGTCACTATATGATTGCATTGTGATGTTTATCATGTTTTACATCTTATTGCTTAGTACAACGGTAGCATAATAAGATGATCCCTCCTAAAATTTCGAGAACGTATTCCCCTAAGTGTGCACCGTTGCGAAGGTTCGTTGTCTCGAAGCACCACGTGATGATCGGGTGTGATAGATTCTAACGTTCGCATACAACGGGTGTAAGCCATATTTACACACGCAAAACACTTAGGTTGACTCAACGAGCTTAGCATGTACAGACATGACCTCGAATACAAGAGACCGAAAGGTCGAACATGAGTCGTATGGTTGAATACGATCAGCATGAAGTTGCTCACCATGGTGACTAGTCCGTCTCACGTGATGATCGGACACGGGTTAGTCAACATGGATCATGTATCACTTAGATGACTAGAGGGATGTCGATTTAAGTGGGAGTTCATACTTAATTTGATTAAATGAACTTAATTGTCATGAACTTAGTCTAAAAGTTGTCTTTATAAATATTGTAGATGTCCAACGTCAACCTCAACTTCAACGCATTCCTAGAGAAAAACAAGCTGAAAGATGATGGTAGCAACTATGCGGACTGGGTTCGCAACCTGAAGCTCATCCTTGAAGCAGCTAAAAAGGCTTATGTCCTTAATGCGCCGCTAGGTGACCCTCCCGCTCCCGCAGCAGCGTAGGACGTTCTAAACGTCTGGCAAGCGCGGAGTGATGACTACTCTCTGGTCAGGTGTGGCATGTTATACAGTTTAGAAACGGGGCTCCAAAGACGTTTTGAGCAACACGGGGCATATGAGATGTTCCAAGAGATGAAGCTAGTATTTCAAGCTCATGCCCGTGTCGAGAGATATGAAGTCTCCGACAAGTTCTTCAGCTCTAAGATGGAGGAGAACAGTTCTGTCAGTGAGCACATACTCAAAATGTCTGGGTTACACGGTCGTCTGACTTCACTTGGAGTCGAACTTCCGGATGATGCTATCATTGACAGAATCCTCCAGTCTCTCCCACCAAGCTACAAAGGCTTTGTGCTTAACTACAACATGCAAGGGATGGAGAAAACCATTCCCGAGTTGTACTCGATGCTCAAGTCTGCAGAAGTAGAAATCAAGAAGGAGCATCAAGTGTTGATGGTCAACAAGACCACTAGTTTCAAGAAAGGCAAGGGTAAGAAGAACTTCAAGAAAGACGGCAAAGCTGTTGCCGCGCCCGGTAAGCCAGATGCCTGGAAGAAGAAAAAGAACGGACCCAAGCCTGAGACTGAGTGCTTCTACTGCAAGGGAAAAGGTCACTGGAAGCGGAACCGCCCCAAATACTTAGCGGACAAGAAGGCCGGCAACGTTAAAGGTATATGTGATATACATGTTATTGATGTGTACCTTACCAGCGCTCGTAGTGGCTCCTGGGTATTTGATACCGGTGCTGTTGCTCACATTTGCAACTCAAAGCAGGAACTGCGGAATAAGCGGAGACTGGCCAAGGACGAGGTGACAATGCGCGTCGGGAATGGTTCAAAGGTCGATGTGATCGCCGTCGGCACGCTACCTCTACATCTACCGTCGGGATTAGTTTTAAACCTTAATAATTGTTATTTAGTACCAGCTTTAAGCATGAACATTGTATCAGGGTCTTGCTTAATGCGAGACGGCTACTCATTTAAGTCAGAGAATAATGGTTGTTCTATTTATATGAGTGATATGTTTTATGGTCATGCTCCGCTGGTGAATGGTTTATTCTTGATGAATCTCGATCGTGATGTTACACATATTCATAGTGTGAGTACCAAAATATGCAAAGTTGATAACGATAGTCCCACATACTTGTGGCACTGCCGCCTTGGTCATATCGGCGTTAAGCGCATGAAGAAGCTCCATACTGATGGACTGCTAGAGTCTCTTGACTTTGAATCATTTGACACATGCGAACCGTGCCTCATAGGCAAGATGACTAAGACTCCATTCTCAGGATTAATGGAGAGAGCCTCCGACTTATTGGAAATAATACATACTGATATGTGTGGCCCAATGAACGTTGAAGCTCGCGGTGGTTATCGTTATGTTCTCACTCTCACCGATGATTTGAGTAGGTATGGGTATATCTACTTGATGAAGCACAAATCTGAGACGTTTGAAAAGTTCAAGGAATTTCAGAGTGAGGTTGAGAATCAACGTGACAGAAAAATAAAATGTCTACGATCTGATCGTGGAGGAGAATATTTGAGTCACGAGTTTGGCACACACCTAAGAAAGTGTGGAATCGTTTCACAACTAACGCCGCCTGGCACACCGCAACGCAACGGAGTGTCTGAACGTCGTAATCGCACTTTATTAGATATGGTACGATCTATGATGTCTCTCACCGACTTACCGCTATCATTTTGGGGATACGCATTAGAAACTGCAGCATTCACTTTAAATAGGGCACCGTCTAAATCCGTTGAGACGACACCGTATGAACTGTGGTTTGGCAAGAAACCTAAGTTGTCGTTTCTTAAAGTTTGGGGCTGCGATGCTTATGTGAAGAAACTTCAACCAGAAAAGCTCGAACCCAAAGCGGAGAAATGCGTATTCATAGGATACCCTAAGGAAACTATTGGGTATACCTTCTATCTTAGATCCGAAGGTAAAACCTTTGTTGCCAAGAACGGATCCTTTCTAGAGAAAGAGTTTCTCTCGAAAGAAGTAAGTGGGAGGAAGGTAGAACTTGATGAGGTAATTACACCCCCTCTCGAACATGAAAGTAGCGCAGCGCAAGAAGTTGTTCCTGTGGTGCCTACACCGACTGAAGAGGAAGTTAATGATGATGATCATGAAGCTTCGGATCAAGTTACTATTGAACCTCGAAGGTCCACAAGGGTACGCTCCGCACGAGAGTGGTACGGCAACCCTGTGATGGAAATCATGTTGTTAGACAACGGTGAACCTTCGAACTATGAAGAAGCGATGGCGGGCCCGAATTCCAACAAATGGCTTGAGGCCATGAAATCCGAGATAGGATCCATGTATGAGAACAAAGTATGGACTTTGGTGGGATTGCCCGATAACCGGCGAGCCATAGAAAATAAATGGATCTTCAAGAAGAAGACTGATGCAAACGGTAATGTAACCGTTTACAAAGCTCGACTTGTCGCAAAGGGTTTTCGACAAATTCAAGGAGTTGACTACGAAGAGACTTTCTCTCCCGTAGCGAAGCTGAAATCAGTCCGAATCATGTTAGCAATTGCCGCCTTTTATGATTATGAAATTTGGCAAATGGACGTCAAAACAGCGTTCCTTAACGGGAATCTTAAGGAAGAGTTGTATATGATGCAACCAGAAGGTTTTGTCGATCCTAAAGGTGCTAACAAAGTATGCAAGCTCCAGCGCTCCATTTATGGGCTGGTGCAAGCATCTCGGAGTTGGAACATTCGCTTTAATGAGGTGATTAAGGCGTTTGGGTTCATACAGGTTTACGGAGAAGCCTGTCTGTACAAGAAAGTGAGTCGGAGCTCTGTAGCTTTCCTCGTACTATATGTGGATGACATATTATTGATGGGGAATGATATAGAGATGCTGGAGAGCATAAAGGCCTATTTGAACAAGAGTTTTTCAATGAAGGACCTTGGAGAAGCTGCATACATATTAGGCATCAAGATCTATAGAGATAGATCGAGACGCCTCATAGGTCTTTCGCAAAGTACATACCTTGACAAGATATTGAAGAAGTTCAATATGGAAAACTCAAAGAAAGGGTTCTTGCCAGTTTTGCAAGGTATGAGATTGAGTAAGACTCAGTCGCCGACCACGGCAGCAGATAGAGAGAAGATGAGTTCTGTCCCCTACGCTTCAGCCGTGGGCTCTCTAATGTATGCCATGCTGTGTACCAGACCTGATATAAACCTTGCAATAAGCTTGGTAGGGAGGTACCAAAGTAATCCCGGTGCGGAACACTGGACAGCGGTCAAGAATATCCTTAAGTACCTGAAAAGGACTAAGGAAATGTTTCTCGTTTATGGAGGTGACGAAGAGCTCGTCGTAAAGGGTTACGTCGATGCTAGCTTCGACACAGATCCGGATGACTCTAAGTCACAAAACGGATACGTATATGTGTTGAATGGTGGGGCAGTGAGCTGGTGCAGCAGCAAGCAAGAAGTCGTGGCAGCATCTACATGTGAAGCGGAGTACATAGCTGCTTCAGAAGCAGCTCATGAAGGAATTTGGATGAAGGAGCTCATCACCGACCTTGGAGTGGTTCCAAGCGCGTCGGGTCCTATGACACTCTTCTGTGATAACACTGGAGCCATTGCCATAGCCAAGGAGCCCAAGTTTCACCGGAAGACGAAGCACATCAAGCGACGCTACAACTCCATCCAGGACCATGTCCAGAGTGGAGTGATAGATATTTGTAAAGTACACACGGATCTGAATATTGCAGACCCGTTGACTAAACCTCTTCCACGAGCAAAACATGATCAACACCATGATGCTATGGGTGTTCGATTCATCACAATGTAACTAGATTATTGACTCTAGTGCAAGTGGGAGACTGTTGGAAATATGCCCTAGAGGCAATAATAAAATGGTTGTTATCATATTTCCTTGTTCATGATAATCGTCTATCGTTCATGCTATAATTGTATTAACAGGAAACAGTAATACATGTGTGAATGAATAGATCACAATGTGTCCCTAGCAAGCCTCTAGTTGGCTAGCTCGTTAGTCAATAGATGATCATGGTTTCCTGATCATGGACATTGGATGTCATTGATAACGGGATCACATCATTGGGAGAATGATGTGGTGGACAAGACCCAATCCTAAGCCTAGCACTAGATCGTATTGTTCGTATGCTAATGCTTTTCTAATGTCAAGTATCTTTTCCTTCGACCGTGAGATTGTGCAACTCCCGGATACCGTAGGAGTGCTTTGGGTGTATCAAACGTCACAACGTAACTGGGTGACTATAAAGGTGCACTACGGGTACCTCCGAAAGTGTCTGTTGGGTTGGCACGAATCGAGATCGGGATTTGTCACTCCGTGTGACGGAGAGGTATCTCTGGGCCCACTCGGTAGAACATCATCATGAGCTCAATGTGACTAAGGAGTTAGTCACACGATGACGTGCTACGGAACGAGTAAAGAGACTTACCGGCAACGAGATTGAACAAGGTATAGGTATACCGACGATCGAATCTCGGGCAAGTTCTATACCGACAGACAAAGGGAATCGTATACGGGATTGATTGAATCCTTGACATCGTGGTTCGTCCGATGAGATCATCGTGGAGCTAGTGGGAGCCACCATGGGTATCCAGACCCCGCTGATGGTTATTGGCCAGAGAGGTGTCTCGGTCATGTCTGCCTGTCTCCCGAACCCGTAGGGTCTACACACTTAAGGTTCGATGACGCTAGGGTTATAGGGAATTGTTGTACGAGGTTACCGAAAGTTGTTCGGAGTCCCGGATGAGATCCCGGACGTCACGAGGAGCTCCGGAATGGTCCGAAGGTAAAGATTGATATATAGGACGGATGGTTTCGGACACCGGAAGTGTTTCGGGCATCACCGGTAACGTACCGGGACCACCGGGACCACCGGAGGTGGTCCCGGGGGACCACCGAAGGGGGGCTGCGACCCCAAGAGGTAAGATGGGCTAAGTGGGGGTGGGAACCAGCCCCTAGTTGGGCTGGTGTGCCTCCCCACTCAGCCCATGGCGCAGGGGAAAGGAAAAGAGGGGGGGAACCCTAATTTAGGTGGGCCTTAGGCCCACCAGAGGGGTGCGCCACCCCTCCCCCTTGCCCTGGCCGCCACCCCTTCCCCATCTGAGGGCTGCCGCACCCCTTAGGGGTGGGAACCCTAAGGGCTGCGCCCCCTCCCTCTCCCCCTATATATAGATGAGGTTCGGGGCTGTTTGAGACACGGTTTAATCTCTCTCTCGCAGCCCTTGCTTCTCTCCCTCCTCCTCTCTGCCGGCGCTTTGGCAAAGCCTTGCCGGGAGACCTCGTCTCTCCACCAACACCACGCCGTCGTGTTGCTGGTCTTCTTCCTCAACCTCTCCCTCCTCCTTGCTGGATCAAGGTGTGGGAGACGTCACCGGGCTGCACGTGTGTTGAACGCGGAGGTGCCGTTGTTCGGCACTAGATCGGAATCGCCGCGAGTACGACTCCATCAACCGCGTTCTAGCAAACGCTTCCGCTTAGCGATCTTCAAAGGTACGAAGATGCTCTTACCCCTCTCTCGTTGCTGGTTTCTCCATAGGAAGATCTGAACATGCGTAGGAAAATTTTGAATTTATGCTACGTTACCCAACACGTGCATGACTCGACGCGTCAAATGACTGTGCGCGTGCTCTGCGTGCAACTGAATCGAGCGTGCACGTCTGCCTGCGACGCATGAAACAACGGGATCCAGCAATGGAGCGACTGAATCGACGCCTGCGGAGCGACTGGATCGAGCGGCAGCCGTGCGGCAGGGATCCAGAGATACGTACATGCCGTGCATGAAGCAATGCGTGCGTGCCGGCGTGCATGCATGCGAGCAGGTCGATGCATGCATAGCTGCATCGATGCCAAAGCCGGGCATGCATAAAAGGATGTCCAGCGCAACGTCCTCCATAGGAGGCCTATTTATTTTATTACCAGGCTAGCCCACAAACACAAACACGCCCCAACCAGCAAAGCCACATAGTGACAACCAACAGAGTCCAACGTCCCCCTCTAGAGACCAACGTGACCCCACTCGTCAGAGTTAACGGTCAAGACGGCAAACGTCTGCTATGAGCATTTGTGAGAGTTTTAACTAAGGAAGTGGGAAAAAACTGAGCACAACTAAGAAACCAGTGACACTGAATTAAATATCCCAAAATAACATGTCGTTGAATCAGCAAGGAGCCTTGCATATCCCATTACAACTATTTCTTTCCTATTTTTCATAATAACTTTTGTGTTTATTGTCTTCATTCTGAAATCTATCTGGCAATAAAGTCAATGTAGTAATATATAATATTGATACTTCTACCATACAAAGTGTGCTATGTTTCAAAACACTAGCATTGGTGTCTTGTAGCTATTACTATTGGTTAAGGTTTATGTATAATTAATATCTTCATATATTTGTATCGAACGGTAACAATCAGTATTACAAATAGACGGGCACAACAACACGTGCCATCCATGACCTAGTAAAACATTAAAGTAGTAACTGCTAGAGCTCAGTATTTGCTATCAAGCAATTCTCCATCCAGCAAGGCGTGTATAGATCTTATAGCGGCTGAATGGGACAAAGGAATTGGGGGAATTTCTAATGTGCAAAGATGGCAAAGTAAAATCAGACATTTGCGACAATTTTTACGTGGTTGGGTAAAGAACCAAAGTGGGCATTATAGAATTCAAAAAGAAGAATTGATTCAGCTTATCAATAGTTTGGAATTGAAAGCTGAGATTGCACCGCTAAATATTGCGGATAGGAGTAGTAAATCTGAGGCAGAAGAGAAGCTTCGGAAGTTACTTCGAGAGGAAGAGATTAAGTGGGCATTAAGAGCTAAAGTGTCCGCGGTCGTCCATGGGGATGATAACACACAATTTTTTCATATGATAGCCAATGGCAAACGTAGAAAGAAGAAAATATTGCAACTTGAACAGGATGAGGCTACAATTATTGGGCATGAGAACCTAAAATTGTATATCTCAAACTATTACAAAAAATTATTTGGTACTCCCGAAGTGAACTCTGTAACATTAGATGAAACTGCTACAGAGGATATACCTCAACTCAATGACGATGAGAATGGGGTCCTTTCAGCTCCGTTTACTCAGAAAGAGGTGTTTGATGCAATTATGCAAATGAAACAGAACAAAGCCCCTGTACCAGATGGGTTTCCAATTGAGTTTTACAAACCTGCTGGCACATCATAAAAGATGACCTTATGTCCATGTTTCATGATTTATTTAACGGGCAGCTCCATTTATTTCACTTAAACTTTGGCTCCATAACTTTACTACCAAAGAAAGAAGGAGCCATTCAAATTGAGCAATTTAGGCCAATTTGTTTGCTAAATGCCAGTTTCAAAATATTCACAAAGGTTGCAACGAATAGATTGGCACATATAGCACATTCGGTTGTTCAAGAAACTTAAACAACATTCATGCCAGGTAGACACATCCTGGAAGGGGTTGTCGTACTGCATGAAATGTTACACGAAATACACTCTAAGAAACTAGATGGAGTAGTTTTTAAAGTGGATTTTGAGAAAGCATATGACAAAGTGAAATGGCCTTTTCTACAGCAAGCGATGCGAATGAAAGGGTTCAATGAAGCGTGGAGGAAACAGGTTGAGACCTTTATCCAGAAAGGTAGTGTAGGGATAAAGATTAACGATGACATGGGTCATTATTTCCAAACCTACAAAGGATTAAGACAGGGAGATGCTATGTCCCCAATTCTATTCAACATAATTGCTGATATGTTGACGATCCTAATAAATAGAGCCAAGGAGAAGGCACTTATTGGGGGACTGATTCCACATTTGGTGGATGGAGGAGTGTCCATCTTACAATACGCGGATGATACAATCATTTTTATGGAGCATGAAATAGCCAAAGCTAGGAATATGAAACTTATATTGTGCCTGTTTGAACAACTCTCGGGGCTAAAGATTAATTTTAAGAAAAGCGAATTGTTCTGTTTTGGTAAAGCCAAGGAGGAACAAGAATCCTACAAACAATTATTCGGTTGCGAGATGGGATCGTTGCCATTTTCTTATTTGGGTATACCTATTCACCACAGAAAACTTACAAATAAAGAATGGAAAAGCATTGAGGATCGTTTTGAGAAAAGACTAAGTTGCTGGAAGAGAAAACTTATGTCATATGGGCGCCGGCTAGTGCTTATTAACTCAATGTTAACAAGTTTACCAATGTTCCTCCTATCTTTTTTTGAGATACCTGTAGGGGTACGAAAAAGACTAGATTTTTACAGATCTAGATTTTTTTGGCAAAGTGATGAAAGTAAGAAGAAATATAGGCTTGCCAAATGGGACATGATGTGCAGGCCGAAGGATCACGGAGGGTTAGGAATAGAAAACCTACAGGTGAAAAACATGTGCTTATTAAGCAAATGGATTTATAGACTTTCAGTGGAGACGGAAGGAATATGGGTGTAAATTTTGCGTAATAAATACCTACAAACCAAAACTCTGGCACAAGTGACAGTGAAACGCACGGATTCACCGTTTTGGAAAGGGTTAATGAAGATAAAACAATCCTTTTTCCGTATGGTGAAGTTTCACATAGGCGATGGTACCACGACCAGATTTTGGGAGGATACGTGGTTGGGAGATACACCACTATCTGCGCAGTATCCGGTATTATATAATATTGTACGGCGTAAACAGGATTATGTCGCTACAGTTATGCAGACAACCCCCTGAATATTCAATTCAGGAGGTCACTGCTGGGAGAAAGATGGGATTATTGGTTACACTTGGTAAGAAGGCTTATGAATGTACAGCTATCTGACCAACCAAACAAAATTCACTGGAAGTTAACTACAAGTGGTAGTTTTACAGTGAAATCGATGTACACACACACCATTAATACCGGAACAATTCCTACCTCTTCACATATTTGGAAAATTAAAGTACCACTAAAAATTAAGATTTTTATGTGGTTTATTCACAAAGGGGTCATACTCACGAAAGATAATTTGATTAAAAGAAGATGGGTGGGTAACCCTAGATGTTGCTTCTGTGATAACAATGAAACGATAAAACACCTCTTTCTCGATTGTCCATTGGCTAGACTTTTATGGCGCACTATTCATATAGCTTTTAATATTAATACTCCATTAAGTATGAACATGTTATTTGGGACGTGGCTTAATGGAGTGCAAGACAATATAGCCAAGCAAATTTGGATTGGATCATGTGCTTTATTATGGGCTATTTGGAATAGCAGGAATGATATGATTTTTAACAATAATAGATTCAACAACTTCTTACAGGTCATATACAGAGCAACCTCCTTGATCCGTACGTGGTTGTTACTCACGCCTCCGGAGTTCAGGGATCGTTTGGCTATTGGGTGCAACCGGTGGGAGACGGCAGCGCGGGCTATCTTCAACCGATATGGATGGCTGCACACTAACAGGCTAGGTGTATAGGCATCTTAGTCTGAGCTTGATTTAGCCCATGTTGGCACGTATTATTTTTTTTCGGTAGACTTCTGGCTGTTTATGTACCTTGCACTACGGTTCAACCTTTGCGATTAAATAAAATGGTTGCATGCATCATCATGATGCAGAGGCCGGGGGCTCATCCTCCTTTTCAAAAAAAAAAAAGCAAGGCGTGTATACAAAAGACGCCTTTATCGAATCATCACCAGCTAAGGATAAACATCCTAGATCCTCAACCTTGGAGCTACTAAGATGGTAGGCCATTGCCCTCATGTGCGACGTTCGCAAAAAGATTATCTCCTTGTAAGGATAAAATCCAAGTATACTAGTAATATAATTAGGGGAAAACGTTTTCTCTTCGTCTAGTGTTTCATCATCGTAATCCCTCACACCTTGTACGAACCAAGAGCCATGACTGTACTCCCAAGGAAAATTTTCTAGCAACGGCTTAAGGTCGATCTCAAGCTTCAACATCCACTCGATGTGATCAATTGATTCATTGAGGAACCAAACTTGAAAGTTGCACCAATTACTGTGGGCGAACCCGTAGTAAACGCCCTTCTCTGATTTCCCCAAATGGGGCAAAATATCCCCGGGTGCTTCATTAATCGTCGGAGGGAGTTGAATTACTCGGTACTTATTATCCTCTAAATCCAATCTGCACAAATAAATAAATTCATTATTACAGAATTACCTAGCTAGTTGTAACCATGTTATTGGGTGACCTTTGCTAAGAACATGTATGAAAACAAAACATACCTGATGATAAAAAATATGTTGTACACATAGAGCCGGCCCCGCCAATACACAGCGTGACGAGAGAAGACGTCTTTCATGAGAGGCAGTAGCTTGGGGTCGATGGACCGTGGAACCGTCCCTTCCCTGACAAAAGATCTCTGCTCCCATCTCCATGTCTCTGACGAGAATGCGCTGATAATGTAGGGCGACGGAGGCCACTCTGAGTTTGGGTTCGCTGGGACCAACTCAGCCTGGTTCTCGTACCTGCGGCTAACACAGTGCATGAAGAACACCTCAAAGTGCGGCGAGACCGTAGGATCGAACGCGAGCCAGTCGCGCTCGATGAAGCCCTTGATCCGGATCCGATCAGGGCGAGGTAGACTAACCCACTGTCGTGTGGCCGGATTGGCCACGCCTCCCCAGAGGAGGAGGCCGTTGCAGTGGCCCGTCATGTGGGACCAGCTGTCGTGGACGTCGTCGACGTAGCCGAGGTTACCTTGGATCCACGAAGGAGGGACGCGAGAGGAACGCCGGCGGCAAGTACTTGTCGTCAACGAAGCCGTAGACCACGAAGATGCCGGCCAGGGAGAGCGGCAGGAGGTCCTTGCGCAGCAGGCCATGGGCGTCAACGACGTTGCACCAGGCCTTGCAGACGGAGCGGCAGGCGGCCAGGCTGCGCGGCATCAGGCGCCCGAGAACGTTCGCGAGCACGTCGCCGTGTAGCAGACCCGCCGGATCCATGTTTACTAGAGACTGCGCGCGCGGTGCAAAGGAACACGCGGCTAGGTGGGTACGTAGTGTAGCAGACCCGTCTCGATGCTTTGCTTCTAGATCGGCTACCAACAACGGAAAATATATACAGGGCCAATGATGTGTGTGGGTACGTAGTGGGTTAGAGTTCGTTCCAGTTTCACGCTCCGATTTGTTTTAAGTCCGAGCCCGACCCCGTGAAAGCCACCAAAGTGCCACGGCTCTCCAACCAAAGTTGTGTTGGATAATCTTGTTGTATTATTAGCACGTATGAAGGGTGTAGTGCATGTTTGTTTTTCTAAAAAGTCATGGACGTGTGTACGCGGGGATGAACGTGTGAAAGTACGTGGTCATTGATTCGTAGCTAAATAATAGGGTCATGCAGCGTGAGTTTTTGTTCACGACTTGAACTAGTATAGTTAGTTTTTTCTGGAACGGAACGTTTTGGTTCCTGCATATATACTAGCAAAAGGGCCCGTGCGTTGCAACGTGAGAATAAAATATCACACGCTTTTAATCTTTTTATAATCATTTTGATTTATTAAAATAATAAGCTAACTAACTAATGTAGTAGTCCTATCCTATTTTGTTGAGAAATCAATCCGTCCATTGTTAATTCCACCATGATGAGAAATTGAGCGGGAAAAGCAAAACAAAACATAGAGACTACGTGAATTGATCAATGTACTGTTATTTTATTTCACTCATGGGATAGAGAATGTGGGATGAGATGACAAACTGAAGGTAGTGTTCCATTCTCTGTCTCTACAACAATACAATCTTACATTCAATACATTCATTCATCAGCAAACAAATCCCCACAAAACAAAATTTCTTGCCGGTGCTTGGCACACGGTTGGAGGCATGGGAAGGGGATCTCACCAGATGATGAGTTCCTGCCGGAGGAGGAGATACGATGAGAGGAGCAAGGGTTAGGCGCATCTATCTCGCCAGAAGGAGTCGCCGTTGCCGCGCCATAACCTCGGAGTTCCCTGTGTGAGCCATGGAGGCCCGCCTCCAACTGCAAGTACTTCGCTCCGACGCGTTGCCACCGTTCTGCATCGAGCAGACGCATCATCCCAAGTCACTGTAGCTGTCGCGTTGATTTGATCCAGAAGCTATGCTCGAGCGCCGAAACGAGGGCAGCAAGCGGGCAGAGGTACGGCCGTGGTGGCGGGTGGGTTGAGATCGACAACAGTGGTGGTTGAGGTCGGCCGCGGCGGCGAGTGGTGTGGCAGCGGCCTGGGCACAGGACAGGGTGGACCAGGGTCGACGCGATGCTCTCGAGCGCCGCAACGGGGGCAGTGAGCGGGGAGAGGTACGGCCACGGAGGCGGGTGGGTTGAGATCGACAGGGGTGGCGGTTGAGGTCGGCCGCGGCGGCGAGTGGTGTGGCGGCGGCCTGGGCACAGGCCAGGGTGGCCCAGGGTCGACGGGAGGAGGCAATGCATACGGGTATAATTTTTGCAGCGAATCGTTTTTTTTCCTTTGCGTTGCAGATAAATGATGGAGCGTCGGTTGAATAACAAAAATTAAGGGGATTTTTTATAAAAATACCGCGGTGGGTTTTCCGACGGAAGCAATAGCCGCTTTATTATTAGGTATAGATATAAACTTTATATGCAAAAAACATAGCAATTCAATAAAAAGTTAAAAAATATTGAACTTATTTTGGAAATAAATTTGACCTTTTATTATAATTGTAAGAAAAAAATTACACGTTGACATCTTTTCAGAAAAGACAAAATTTTCATCTAAAATGACAAATTTTTGGTTAAAATAGTATGAACAGTGATCAACAATAGCAAATTATTTTTTGCCGAGAAGTCAATGTTGTTGTTTTTTGTGAAATATTTGGTTATAGTGCAAAACAAAGTCAACTTTATTCCAAAAATATTTTTGAACTATTTTGATTTTTTATTTAATTACTAAAAATAATTCTCATATGAAGTGCATATATAACCTGGAATCAAAGTGTATTTTCCGTCTTTCTGCTAGATAGGTAGGCCATCGCAAGCGGATCGTGGGATGGCACGATTGCATGTGCGTGTGATGGCAAGACCACGATTACCGGGTGGACGTGGGATGGCACGATTGCATGTGCGTGATGGCAATACCACGATTACCGGGTGGACGTGGGATGGCACGAACGACTTACCCATTCGGAGCTGATTTTACGTTTGAGTTCTTAGCAAATATTTAGAGATAACGAGAAAAGCCGAGGAAGTTAAGCGACACCAAAATATCTCTCGTGTGTGTCTTCCTGTGTTTCTTTTCCACCGAGTACGCAGGGGCGGAGACGGGGGACGAGCAAGGGCCTCCCCCCCCCCCCACCACCACCATCGCAAAACAACATTAACATAACGACAATAGTAAAATTTCAATGTATCCGACCATGGTGATATTTTAATTGATAACGTGATGACATTCTTCTTACAATATAGCTCTGCGGTCGTCTTTTTAAAAGAGATTGATGACATCTTCATCCTTCAATTGATTGAAAAAATTTCTCTCAACAAATTTAATCAAACAATTGTTCAAATATTCATCACCCATTTTGCTGTTTGCGCGGGGGGCGGGGCGCCGCCGTGGCCAGCACGGCTACTGCTCCCTCTGACTCCGAACAGCGGGGCGGCGGCTCCACGGCGGGGCGGGGCAGCAGTGGGGGCAGGTGGCGGGGTCGGGGCGCCGCCGCCAGCGCCAAGGTCGCCGCCAAGCATGGGGACGGCGATGGGCGGACGGGCACCGGTGGGGGTTGTGCCACGATGCGGCGCGGTGGGACGATGGGATGGGGCACGGGGGTTGTGCGGGCGTGCGGCTCGTAGCGGCTAGGAAATTAGGAATGGACTGGAGCGGTCATCGGTGGAGACACATGGGTGGAGATGTATTGATGTATATTTAAATTTTTTTACCAAATAATTGGATATTCCCGTGAATACAGGGGCATACCCCTTGCGCCGCCGATGCCTCCATCGCTGTTGCATGGATCTCAATGCAGGGGCAATGCCACATCCGATGGCTGAAGGCATTTGGCATTTGTTTGTCAATGGTATGGATGGGGGTTTTCTGAACATTCACGTAGAGATTGATATTTATATATAACTTTGGCTTTTTTGGAAGCTTTTTTGTTTTTAAATTCATCCAAAACTCCTCAATTTTTTACTTCTCCTGTGGCATTTTTTATTATAACTGTTTGGCATTTTAATTATTAGATTGTGGCATTCTTATTGTCAGAGGATGGCATTTTTATTATTAGATTGTGGCATTCTTATTGTCAGAGGATGGTATTCTTATTGTGGCATTAATTGACTAAGATAACTGCCAACTTTTGTGGCATTTTTATTTTTTTATCATGGCATTTTCTTAAAGAACTATTTAGTGGGCATTTAGGCCAATTGGGGGTCGTCATAGGGACAATTTCACTGTCCCGACCCCCATGTGACGTAAAGAATTCATAGGAACTCGCCCCGAAAAGATTTTACGATCTGACCCTTGTAGAAACGTCAGAAATCATGACGTGACGTTGCTGCGACACTTAGAAACGCCAGTCTAGTGTGGCGTTTTTGGTTCATATTCGAACGTCAATCTACCGTTACGTTACAGTTCAAACAGAATGCCAGGGGTCTTGGCGTTGGTAGCCACGCGTAAAATGCCATTGACAATAACGTTTCATATAGCTGCCACATGAATTCATGCATGGGTCACCTCGCCGAACTGCATGCATGCATGTCTCCTTTTTTCTCTGCATGCATGTCTCTCTCGTCCATTCTGCCAACAGTATAAATGGCAGGAACGTGTAAATGTCATGAACGCCAGGCTGCATGCATGCAATGCAAGGCTGGCATTGTGTGAACGCCAGGAACACCAGGAACTATCGCGTTGGACTAAGCAGTGGAAACGTCACAACTCGACAAGAGACGTAAACTAGTTCGACGTTTGAGTATGGAGTCGAAACGTGAAGATAGCCTGACGTTTGTACATGCCGCAGCAACGCTACGGTTTCTAGCGTTTCTAAAAAAGGTCAGATCGTGAAATATTTTTAGGACGAGTTCGTTCTGTGAATTTTTTAGGTAGCTAGGGTTGGAACAATGAATTTGTCCTCGTCATAGCCTTCCCTGATGGCGAACGTGGGAAACGTTTGCTGGAAGACATCCGCCCGGCGAACAAAATCCCTCTCAGCTGACGTTCCCCAACTACGGGGTGCAAGCATCACAATATTGCTTCAATCAACTAGAGAATCTTCCAACTATATAGTTTTTTTTTTCCATAACCCAAATTTACTCTAGCGGTCACATGTCTGGTTTCAACAAAGAAAAGAATATTATCTCCAAATAAATGAAATTGTGCTTCCAGATAATTGCCATCTTGTTTCATGCTTCCACGACCACGATGCAAGAACCAAACACTATGGGCGTGTTTGGTTCCCTGGGTAGCTTCTGGCTGCATCGCATGAGGGATCCAGGATGAGCATGGCCAGATTGACATGATGCAAAGATGAGAAGAGACGAGTGTTTGGTGAACATGCATGAGATGGCTGCACGAGATGGGGAATGGAGATCGGCAGGGCGGGGTGGTAGGATCCGGCGCGCATCGACTTGACCACGGCAGGATGGCAGCGGCGCCTGGAAGAGGAGGGCAGCGGCGGCGCCTGGGAGAGGACGGCGGCGGCGCCTGGCAGAGGAGGACGGCGGCGGCGCCTGGGAGAGGAGGGCAGCGGCGCCTGGGAGAGGATGGCGGCGGCGGTGCCTGGGAGAGGAGGGCAGCGGCGACGCGTGGGAGAGGGCGGCGGCGGCGGCGCCTGGGAGAGGAGGGCAGCGGCGACGCGTGGGAGAGGGCGGCGGCGCGTGTGAACGGAGGGCAACGGCAGCGGCGCGTGGGAGAGGAAGGCAGCGGCGGCGCGTGGGAACGAGCGAGCCTGCACGCGAGCTACGCTCGAAACGTACGTATCTCTCAGCCTGGTTGAGAGGCTACTTTTTTGCATCAGCTGGGCCAGGCCGAGATAGCCACACAGTTTACCAAACAAGCTGAAAGTTGCATCCGGGATGTCATGCAGGTGCAACCCACCCAACCAAACACGCCCTATGTGTTCCCAAAAGCGAGTAGTCATACAACATTGGTCGCCATGCATAGCGTTCACAAGATAGTAGCCACGTCAACAATCAATGATAATGGTGATGATCAGGAACATTAGGGATCGATTATTTCAGTGCCTATCCAGAGGTCATCGATCCTGGTTCTATAGAGACATGATCCGGTGCATGGGTTGCCTCCAACTATGCCACATTGCTCGCTTCTGTCGTGTAAAGCCCGCTTAGGAATAGAGATTGTACGAAAAGTCAAAGAAATCCAGCTTAAATGGATAACCACAATTCAACATAAACAAATAGCTTGTTGCTAGCAATAAGTGCTAGAGCCGAGAACTATTTGCTATCAAGCAACTCTTTGTCGAGCAAGGCGGATATACTACAAACGACTTAATTCAGTCATTACCATCTAAGGGTAAACATCCACTAGTGGGGACAGGGCCTATAGCCCCGGCCCGTAAGGGGCTTTAGTCCCGGTTCATCAGCCGGGACTAAAGGGGCGGGACTAAAGGTCTAACCTTTTCGTCCCGGCCCTCTTACACGCCAGGAATAAAGGTGCTTCACGTGGGCGCCTCGTAGCGCCCCAGGGGCAGGCCCTTTAGTCCCGGCTCGTTACACGGACCGGGACTCAAGATTTTGAGATTTTGCTGGTTTTGGCTTTTTTTTTGAATGAAATTATTTCTGGGTTTTAGGGTTTTAGGGTTTAGGTGTTCGGGAGATTAACGTGATGCCTCGTTTGGTGTTCGGGAATTAGTTTCAATATAATTTAAAATAGAAATAATTATGCATATATATATAATTAACTTATCTTACAAGCGAGCATATATATACAATTATATGGAGATCTGAATTATCGGGACTAGAGCCCGTCTATTCGATTACATGGACGGACATCAGTAATGGCCCCCAACTACACAAAATCGTCCTTTGTCATCTATAGCTTCCGTCCTCAGAAAGGTCGCAAGCTCCTCTGCAACAGCAATCGCGCGTTGCTCTGGTAGGACCTTCGTCGTCATGGCCGTGTGCTATATAAGAAGAGGAGATGAATATGAATATCAATCATGATAACAAAGAATGACGGGTAAAAATAGAGGTGTGAATGTTCATTGCTTACGTCGAATCTGTGATCCTTGTGCTCAGAGGTAAACATGCGAATGGTCTCGCAAACATAGTATCCGCATAGATGCGTTCCCCGTGGCTGCTGGTCGCACTTTACGAGAATAGAATATATATAATCAAAATAATAATCTAGCATCATAAATGTATTGAAAATTAATAGAAGTATATCATACTACTACTTACCTGAGCCGCTTTAAAGGTCAGCTTCTCATGAAAGTTACCGGGAGTCACGTACTTGAACCGCTTCCAAACCCTGCCCGACAAGGATAATGATTTGCTCAATTTTTCATTAATTGATATATCAGAAAATCATCGAAAGAGACCGGTAGAGCGCAAGAATGATTAAAATTACCCTTGGAGCATGTCCTGCAGGCTTTGGAACTGTTTCAAGGGTCTCGATAATAGGTCGAAGGCATCAACTATTCCCTTCTCAATTTGAATGTCCAACAGAATCCAATGAAAGCTGCACATGTATATATATATAAGTGTCAGTAACTTATCAATTACACTTATAAGTGAATGGACACAACAGAGTAAAGACCCTCACCTGAAGTTGTATGGAAACAGTATGTGGTCACAGAAATTTTGATCTATTAGAAACCTTAGAAGGTTTTCCTCCGTCTCCTTGGGATAATTAGTTAGTGTCGCTATATGTATTTTATCTGGGTCAATAAACCCAATACTTAGGATGCACTTACTTTTACAATACAGAATCTTCATTCTGCATAATAGAGTACAAGTTATATATAGACAATGAATTGAAATAACTAAACAAGTTATATATATGTAGACAACAAATTGAAAAACTTACAGACAATAGCAACTCATAAGCGATTTGTCGAGGGCGTCGCCATTGTACATCTGGAAGAGTTCATCAAAGTCGATATGGATTTGTTCAGGGCGGCCGTAGTACTCCTTGGGGACACTCAGCACGATCATCGTTCTCCCATTCTTTGATTCACTTAAGTACCATTGATGCAAGTAACGCATATTTGTTGGGAGACCATCTTTGCTGACCAAAGGCTTACCCAAGACAAACTATGGCTTAGGGGCTACCACAGCCTTGGGTATCTTGTCGTCTTGGGAAGACAACAATTCTTCAACCGAGATACCACATGCAGCCGCCAACTTCTTTGCACTTTCTAAAGCTAGACCCTGCATCGAAGGGGGAACATTCTCGGTTAACACCTTGAGTGGTGGGATCGACTGTTTGGCCTGTTGTCCAAGCTGAGGAACGTCTCATTTTTTCTTGCTTGTAGTTGAACTTGATTTGCTCCCACTTGCACTTGCACGTGATCTGCTCTTTTTCACTTCCTTCTGCAATGTGCGTGTATAGTCATCAGGCTTATGGTGTAAGTCATAAGGTCTGATAGGAAGATTAGCATGACGTACCTTTGGGAGGGGCGACAGTTTGCGCTTTGGGGTGCTCTGTGGCTTAGGAATCGTTGGCGGAGCGTTCTTGGTGGCACGCTCCCGCTTAGTATCCGGAGCGGGCGGCGGCAGAGACGGACGACCCAAGTCCGGCGGCGGTGATCGAGATGGACTCGTGTTGTGCTGGCAATGTGCGTGTATAGTCATCAGGCTTATGGTGTAAGTCATACTGTGATGGAAGGGGGTACGATCATAAGGTCCGATAGGAAGATTAGCATGACGTACCTTTGGGAGGGGCGACCGTTTGCGCTTTGGGGTGCTCTGTGGCTTAGGAATCGTCGGCGGAGCGTTCTTGGTGGCACGCTCCCGCTTTGTATCCGTGTCAGGCTCAGGCTTTGTATCCGGAGTAGGCGGCGGCGGAGCGTTCTTGGTGGCACGCTCCCGCTTTGTATCTGTGGCAGGCTCAGGCTTTCTATCCGGAGCGGGCGGCGACGGAGCGTTCTTGGTGGCACGCTCCCGCTTTGTATCCGTGGCAGGCTCAGGCTGCGTATCCGGAGCGGGCGGCGGTGGAGCGTTCTTGGTGGCACGCTCCTGCTTTGTATCCGTGGCAGGCTGAGGCTTTGTATCCGGAGCGGGCGGCGGCGGAGCGTTCTTGGTGGCACGCTCCCGCTTTGTATCTGTTGCAGGCTCAAGCTTTGTATCCGGAGCGGGCGGCGGCGGAGCGTTCTTGGTGGCATGCTCTCGATTTGTATCCGTGGCAGGCTCAGGCTTTGTATCCGGAGCGGGCGACGGCGGAGATAGAGATGGATGACTCGTGTTGTGCTGGCCGACGTCATGTGGAGGGCTTAGAGGTAATGGAGGTGTAGGTGACCTGCGACGACTCGGAGGCGGTGTTGTCCTTGGGGCCGAGCCTGGAAGCTTGATGTAGTTCTTGTCCCATAGGATGACTCCACCCAGTACTTCTCCGAGTGTCCTCTCATCTTCGGGTCCAGCTATGTCGAGCTCCATATCACTAAACCCCGTCATGATTTCATCCACCCCGACTTTAGCAAAGCCAGCTGGAATCTCACGGCCATGCCAGCATGCATCAGGGCCAGAAGGTAAAGCTTGTCCAACAGCCACCTTCATGGATATGTTCTTGAATTTCTGATGGAGTTCACATGATGTTGACTCCTTGATTCCATCCACGGGGTAGCCGGGACCGCCCTGTATTATTCTTCGTTCATCGCCCGGCAGGGCCTCAGATTCGGCCACGCTGCTTTTCCGCTTAGATGGGGCGCCGGTAATATCAAGTGCAGGATCTTCCTCGCGCGGTACTCCTCTAAGCTCATCAATCTGCTTTTGTTGCTCGTTAATCCTGGCAAGCAACTGGTTGAATTTGTCATTCTCCTCATCCTGATGCCGCTTCTTTGCTCTCTCTCGGCTTCTGTAAGTGTCTTGGTCTCTGGCAAACCCAAGCCACCACGGGTAAGATGGACCGAAGCCTCGCGTTTGTCCTCCATGTTCGTCATTGCCGAGGACCAGTGTGAGAAAATCTTTATCTCTATCTGCAGTGAACTTTCTTTGTCCCTCCTTAATTTCTTTCACTATCCTTATCCAATTCTCCCTGGGTGTCCTAAGATTGTCATTGCAGATGAGGTCCCCTGTTTTTTCGTCGTACGACCAACCATGCGCAAGGAACCAATTTCTTGCTCTCACTTCCCACTCATCACGGAGTGGTTCAGGTACGACGCCTTTATCTATCAGATCTTGCTCTTTATTTTACCACTTTGGGATGGCAGTCTCATAGCCCCCTGGCCCCAGCTTGTGGTGATATTTCTTCTTGTCGGCATTTATCTTGTTCTTTTCTGATAATGCCTGGGCATCTTCTGACTCCTTCTACTCTTGAAATTCCTTCCAGTGATTCGCCTACTTGGCTAGATACCCCTCGAATACTGGCACTTTCTTGGTCTCCAGATAGTTTTTCCGTAGCTTCTTCTTCCAGCTACGGAACAGTTCGGCCATCTTCTTTAGAGTCCACTGCTTGACTTTGGCCCTCAGTTTGTCTGCGGTGTCTTCATTCTCACATTCTGGCAGGTTGAAATGTGACATGAGATCATTCCAAAGATTATCTTTGTACCTTTCGGCGACATAGTCATTATGGGCTGCCCCTTTGCGCTTGTTCCACTCCCGAACGCTGATCGGGACGTGATCCCTAACGAGAACTCCGCATTGCTTCTTGAATGTGTCAGCAACATTCTTAGGAAGCTTGGGTTCGCCCGTAGGCATTATTACCTCAAAGGTGTAATGCGTTCGTGCATCCAACTTTCTAGTCGGGCCTCGTTTCGTAGATTTGCTCGATGTGGAGGCCTAAGAGGGAGAAACATTCATCAAATGAATGTATATGTATACAATATAGAGCTATCTCCAATATTTTTCACATATTACAAGTGATTGTCGAACTTCATATGTATACCTCGCCGGACTTTATTATTTCTTCACCGGCTTCTCCATCAGTGGAGCTATCATCACCTTCTCCATCATTGGACCTATCTCCTGCCCCATCGGCTTCATGTTCGTGTCGCTCGACCTCCATTCCATATCCGGAGTCGTTTAGATATGACGTCGGAGATTCGGCTGGTTCAACGTCGGGGCCGTCTTTGATTATATCTTCGAGAAGTTCTTCCTCTTCGAGGTTCCTGATATGTGGATCCATAGTTCTGCAAAAAACGGACATTTGATTAACTAATAAACTAACAAACTATATAAGAGAGGCTGGAAACTTCGAAGGCTCGTTTCATATAGGAGGACCTTTAGTCCGGGTCTTGGCTAGAACCTAAACTCTAAAATACTAGCCTGGCGGAGCCCAGTCCCGGACACTTAAGCATATACAATAGCAAAATTAAACTAGTTCTATTAATTTTCTTGCTAAAAATAAACTATTAACACTTAAGCATATACAATAGAAAAATTAAACTATTAACACTTAAGCATATACAATAGCAAAATTATATTTCTACTTCTACTTCTCATATTCTTCTACTACTTCATCTCCTCTCCTCTTCTTCTATTTTTCCTCATCTTCTCCTCTCCTGATCCTCTTCTTATTCTCCTTTTTCTTCTTTTCTTCTCCTCCTTTTCTTATTCTCCTTTTTCTTCCTTTCTTCTCCTTTTTCTTTCTTTCTTCCCTTTTTCTTCCTTTCTTCTCCTTTTTCTTCATTTCTTCTCCTTTTTCTTCCTCTCTTCTCCTTTTTCTTCCTTTCTTCTCCTTTTTCTTCCTTTCTTCTCCTTTTTCTTCTTTTCTTCTCCTTTTTCTTCCTTTCTTCTCCTTTTTCTTCCTTTCTTCTCCTTTCTTCTCCTTTTTCTTCCTTTCTTCTCCTTTTTCAGATTTTGCTTGTGATGGCCGGAATGTTGGGGAGGAGGGGGCGTGGGGCTTACCGGCCGGGGGTGTCGACGGCGCGCGGCGAGGAGGACGGCGGCGCGCGGCGAGGAGGGCGGCGCGCGGCGAGGAGGACGACGGCGGCGAGCAGGACGACGGCGACGACGAGGAGGACGGCAGGCGGCGGCGAGCAGGACGGTGGCCACGACCCGGGACTAAAGGCCCTTTTTCGGGCAGAATAGAAGGCGGGAAGCAGCGGCCTTTAGTCCCGGAGCGTGGCTCCAACCGGTACTAAAGGGGGTCTTTAGTCCCGGGTGGAGCCACGACCCGGGACTAAAGGCCCTTTTTCGGCGGACAAGAAGGCGGGAAGCAGGGGCCTTCACTCCCGGGGCGTGGCAAGAACCGGGACTAAAGTTTTGCCTATATAAACCCTCACCCCTGCCCGCCATATCCCCTGTTTTTTGGTTGTTGAAGTGTGACCATGTCATGCTCTTGCCACTCTAGTTCATGCACATGACGTGTTCGATGAAATGCCCGAGCCACTCTACTTAAGCTTTCTCCTCTCCAAACTCGACCTCCAAGCTTCATTTTCCTTAATATTTGTCTAGGTTTGGCCGTGCACACCAACTGCGAGCACCACCGTGGTGAGCCTCTTGTTCTTATCTTCTTTTTAAAATCAAAAAAATCTTACTTGTATGATTTAGATACATACTTGTATAAATTACTCACTTTCAGTATTTTTTTATTATATAGTGCGATGGTTTTGGTATCCGCCTCCGTCGGCCCTCGTCCTGTCTATGATTCGGATGTGGTATATATTATCTTTTATAACTATTTATTTTATTTAGTGTTTATGACAACTATGATGACCAATGTGACATATATGTTTTTAATCTAGGAGGTATGTGAACCGGAAATTCCAACCCACATAAAAATTCTTGTCGAGAAGTTAAATTTGGTTGAAAAAGAAAACAAATATTTGAAGAAGAAATTGAAAATAATTGAGGATAAGAATATGGAACTGGAGTTGCATGTCGCCGATGTCATCGATGATCGCAAGATGAAGATCGATGCGATGCGGTTGAAGATGGATGCAATGCGCTTGAAGATGGATGAAATGCGCTTGAAGATTAGGAATATTAGAAAATATGCCATTGATAAAGAGGCTTGGTATCATTATGCTGTTGGGTCAATTGTTACCTTAGTTGCGATTTTGATCGCGTTTGTTGTTGCATTTAAATGTTTTACATAGTTGTATGTTGTTTTATGAGAGAACTTTATGTATTTATTTTTTGCAATAATAACATTTGATCACTACTGTTCTTTGGCTTTAATGTGATGATGAACTTGTATTAATTTGGTCATATGTTCTGCAATGATTTTTTGAACTTATTTGAACTCCATACTTTTTGTGTGTTCAAAATGCACCATTCAAAGGCACACCACAAAATTTCAACAATTTCTGACTTCATTTGGTATATTTCGTGCATTTACTTATTTTTTTTGAGCTAGTTGACCCTGAAATTGAAAAGCACTACAAATGAACTCTGAAAATGTTGAAAGTTGGTATGCTATCATCATTTCACCCACATAGCATGTGTTAAAAAGTTGAGAGGGCTACAACAAAAACTGGATGCACTTCGTGTACAAAACGGACAATCTCTCTCGAAGTATCAGGGTTTCGAACGAGAACTCATCTCTTACAGGGATACTATGAAAATGAAAAGTGTTTGAAATTTAGTACATTCCATTCATGCATTACATAAAAGGTTTAATACATTATTACATTATTGCACCAATATTCGTATCTATTATTTCTGTTTTCTTCTGGGTCGTAGCCATGGAGAATCTTCATCATTCAGTAGGATGCTTGGGTCAGTTTTCACTTTGAAGGGCGGAATTTCATGAAACTTATTATAATCTTCTGACATGTCTGTCTTGTCATCTACTCCCACGATGTTTCTTTTCCCTGAAAGAACTATGTGGCGTTTTGGCTCATCGGACAATATCTTCTTTTGCTGATTTCTTTTTCTCGTTAATGTAGACATGTTCTTCACATAGAAAACCTGAGCGACATCATTGGCTAGGACAAATGGTTCGTCCATGTATGCAAGATTGTTGAGATCCACTGTTGTCATGCCGTACTTTTGGTCTACAACTACCCCGCCTCCTGTCAGCTTCACCCATTTGCACCGAAATAAAGGGATCTTAAAAGTAGGTCCATAGTCAAGTTCCCATATCTCCTCTATGTACCCATAATATGTTTCCAAACAGTGCCCATTCTCGTCTGTTGCATCAAAGCGGACACCACTATTTTGGTTGGTGCTCTTATTATCTTGGGCAACCGTGTAAAATGTATTCCCATTTATCTCATACCCTTGGAAAGTACATATAGTCGAAGATGGTGGGCTGGCCAAACAGTACAACTCATCTTCAACGGTGTCGTCATTCATGAGATGTGTTTGCAACCAACTGCCGAAAGTCTTCTCGTGTTCCCCTTTAATCCAAGAGTCAGCCTTCCCTGGGTTTTCGGAGCGTAGAATATTCTTGTGTCTCACGATATACGGAGCCACCACGGTGGAATTGTGTAGAACTGTGTAGTGTGCTTGAGAGAAAGAATGCCCGTCCATACATACTTTTGCTTTCCTTCCTAGTGTGCCTTTTCCTGTCAGCCTACCCTCATACCGAGATTCAGGAACACCAATCGTCTTAAGGTCAGGAAGAAAGTCCACACAAAACTCAATGACCTCCTCTGTTCCATAGCCCTTGGAGATGCTTCCTTCTGGCCTAGCACGGTTACGAACATATTTCTTTAAGACTCCCATGAACCTCTCGAAGGGGAACATATTGTGTAGAAACACAGGACCGAGAATTCTAATCTCTTCGACTAGGTGAACTAGGAGGTGTGTCATTATATTGAAGAAGGATGGAGGGAACAACAGCTCAAAGCTGACCAGACATTGGACCACATCAATCTGTAACCCTGATAGACTTTCTCGATCGATTACCTTCTGAGAAATTGCATTGAGGAATGCACATACCTTCACAATTGCCAGGCGAACATTTTCCGGTAGAATTCCCCTCAATGCAACCGGAAGCAATTGCGTCATAAGCACGTGGCAGTCATGAGACTTTAGGTTTTGGAATTTTTTGTCTTTCATATTTACGATTCCCTTTATATTCGACGAGAAGCCAGACGGGACCTTGATACTGAACAGGACTTCAAAGAAGATTTCCTTCTCTTCCTTAGTAAGAGCGTAGCTGGCACGCCCTTGAAACTGCCCTGCATGCATGCCATCTCTTCCTTTATGACGTTCCTGGTCCTCCCGTGCTTCCGGTGTATCTTTTGACTTCCCATACAAGCCCAGGAAGCCTAGAATATTCACGCAGAGATTCTTCGTCAGGTGCATCACGTCGATTGCCGAGCGGACCTCATGGACTTCCTTGTAGGGTAGCTCCTAAAATATAGATTTCTTCTTCCACATGGGTACGCGCTTATCAGGGCCGTTAGGAACAGGTTGGCTGCCAGGACCCTTTCCAAAGATTACTTTTAAATCTTTGACCATATCAAATACTTCAACACCAGTACGGATGACAGGCTTCCCCCGGGATTCTGCCTTGCCATTGAAATGCTTGCCTTTTTTCTTTAAGGGATGCTTGGGTGGAAGAAAACGACGATTGTACGGATACACATTCTTCCTACAATTGTCGAGATATATACTTTCTGTCTGACCCAAACAGTGCGTGCATGCATTGTATCCCTTGTTTGATTGTCCTGAAATGTTACTAAGAACAGGCCAATCATTGATGGTTACGAAAAGCAACGCTCGAAGGTCAAATTCCTCTTGTTTGTGCTCGTCCCACACACGTACACCTGGTTCGGCCCACAACTGTAAAAGTTCATCAACTAATGGCCTTAGGTACACATCAATATCGTTGCCGGGTTGCTTTGGACCTTGTATAAGCACTGGCATCATAATGAACTTCCGCTTCATGCACAACCAAGGAGGAAGGTTGTAGATACATAGAGTAACGGGCCAGGTGCTGTGACTGCAACTCTGCTCCCCAAAAGGATTCATGCCATCTGTACTCAGGCCTAACCATAAGTTCCTTGCGTCAGCTGCAAATCTCGAAAACTCTCTCTCGATTTTTCTCCACCGCCGACCATCAGCGGTGTGCCTCAACTTATCGTCTTTCATACGATCTTCCATGTGCCATCGCAACAACTTCGCATGATCTTTATTTCTGAACAGACGTTTCAACCGTGGTATTATAGGAGCATACCACATCACCTTGGCAGGAACCCTCTTCCTGGGTGGCTCGCCCTCAATATCACCAGGGTCATCTTTTCTGATCTTATACCGCAATGCAGTGCATACCGGGAATTTATCCATATTCTCGTACTTCTCACCGCGGTAGAGGATGCAGTCATTAGGGCATGCATGTATCTTCTGCACGTCTAATCCTAGAGGGCAGACAAGCTTCTTTGCTTCGTACGTGCTGGCGGGCAATTCGTTCTTTCTTGGAAGCATCTTCTTCATCAGTACCAACAACTTTTCGAATGACGAGTCAGTCACAACGGTCTCTGCCTTCCACTTCAGAAATTCCAGTGTGCTACCCAGCTTCTTCTGGCCATCTTCACAAGTTGGGTACAACAATTTGTTGTGGTCCTGTAACATCTGCTCGAACTGCAACCTCTCCTTTTCTGTATCGCAACCTCGCCGTGCATCAGAAATGACCCGGCCAAGATCATCAGCGGGCTCATCTGGTTCCCGTTCTTCATCCTGATCTTCTTCTGCATTGTCTTCCATTGCGGTATCAGCATACTGAAGGAACATAGATCAATAGTTGTCATCATCGTTCTCTTCTTCTTCATCGTCGTCTTCCATCATAACCCCTCTTTCTCCGTGCTTGGTCCAAACATTATAGCCTGACATAAAACCGGACCGAAACAGGTGGCTCTGAATGACTCTTGAGGAAGTGTAATCCTTCTCATTCTGACATTCAACACATGGACAAAACATATAGCCACCACTATGCTTGTTCGCATCGGCTGCATCTCGAAAAGAATGCACGCCTTCTCTGTAAGCGGCTGTGCGTCGATCACCGTACATCCATGGATGGCTCATCTGCGTTATACGATAGTATATCAAATAGAATCACGATCCTAAAAATTAGTACCGCACGGTCTAAACGAGGAAATATAGTTGCTAACCTTTTAGAATAAGTAGAAATAAAGAGGAAGAGATTTAAGCGTGGCTCGGGCATCTCGTATCGTAGTTGTGTTCGGTGAACTGAAGCGGCATCGCTCTAACACACATTTCAACAAACACCTCTAGTGCATAAAAAAGAGTGGAGAGCAAGCACCCACCCACAATCCTCCATCCAAGAAAAATGCAACGAAGAGGGGAGAGGGGGCTGTGCTATATATAGGCAGAGGACTTTAGTCCCGGTTTGAGACACAAACCGGGAATAAAGGTGGCGCACATGCGGGCTGCCTCCCGGTTTGAGACACAAACCGGGACTAAAGGTGGCGCACATGCGGGCTGCCAACCGCGTAGCCCTTTAGTCCCGGTTTGGGAGATGAACCGGGACTAAAGGCTCCTTACAGGCTGGGACTAAATCCTCGAGGGAGGATATGAGAATTGGGGCGACGTGGCCGGGCCTTTAGTCCCGGCCCAGAGGCAGGCCGGGACTAAAGGGTCCAGGCCAAAGGCCCGTTTTCTACTAGTGATCCCAGATCATCAACCTTGGAGGTACTAACCTGGTAGGCCACTACTCCTGGGTGTGGCATGTGCAAAAATACAATCTCCTTGTAAGGGTGAAATCCAAGTATGCTAGAAATATACTTATGTCCATTTCACGGAAGAAAGGAAATATACTTAGAACTTTTCTTGAACACCGCTCTCAGCAACAGTTGCAGTTGCGGCATCATTGTTGTGTGAAACCCATTTCAATTTCTATTTTTTTTCAAAGAACCTCGTGAGAGAGTGGGGCATTCCCACAATGTTAATGAGAAAAACTGGACCCAAAAACTATATAGGGCGTCGTTAATTGAGAGAACCTGGTGAGAACCACACATCGGCGACACACACACCTTGACACCTTGTCCGAACCAAGATTTATGACCATGTTTCCAAGGAAAATTTCCTAGCAATGGCTTGAGGTCGATCTCATGCGTCAGCGTCCACTTAGTGTGGTCAATTGATTTATTGAGAAACCAAATTCAATTTTTCATCGATCAGTGTGGATGAACCCGTAGTAAACACATTTCTCCAATTTTCCTAAATGAGGCACAATACGTCCGCATACTTCATTAACCAATGGGAATTGAAGTACCTGGTACTTATTATCATCTAAGGAAACACTCTATATCTATAGTCTGATAGTAGGCCGTCGTAAGACGAGTCGCGTACCCTCGATTCTGTTGGGATCTTATAGTCAAAAATTGCCCTATTATAAAAAATAAAATCCTCTCGTCCACAAACTAACCATCCGCAATCCCGGCCCGTAATCTCTCCCTCCCTAATCAGGCTGCCCTTATCGCTCCCAATTCCACTCGCCGCCAACATCACACACTTCCTGGAGCTCTTCCACCTCGCATGCACCACGCCCAGATCCCCTTCTTCCTCAACCTCGCACGCACCCGCCTCCTCTTCCCCTCGTCGTCGAGCAGCACATCGACTTTACCGCCCAGTTCTGTCCCTTCTACCGGGTTGGAGAGGGCCCCCTCTGTACGGGCCGCAGTGCCCATGTCCAACCAGGTGGCCGCTGGTGTGGCTGCCTAATCATGCGGCCCCAAGGATCACTAGATATGGGGAGGATCGAAAACAAATCTGTGCATCCCCATTGGCTGGTTTTTTCTGATGAGTTCATTGCGTCCAAAATCCATGCAGATACCAGTTTGAGATTGGATGAGTATATGCTTTCAAATTTCCATGCTTCGTACATGTCATAGTTCTGCTTCTTTCTGGGATACAACTTACTTCATACATATGTACTACTTACTTCATACATATGTGGAAGGCAGTGAATGATGTGCCTCACAAAGGATTTGAGAAGCTACTGAAAATATTGAAGAATAAGCTTCCAAAGGATAATGAATTGCCCGACAGTACGTACACAGCAAAGAAGGTCGTAAGCCCTCTAGGATTGGAGGTGCACAAGATACATGCATGCCCTAATGACTGCATCCTCTACCGCGGTGCATACAAGGATTTGAACGCATGCTCGGTATGCGGTGCATTGCGGTATAAGATCAGACAAGATGACCCTGGTGATGTTGATGGCGAGCCCCGTAGGAAGAGGGTTCATGAGAAGGTGATATGGTATGCTCCTATAATACCACGGTTGAAACGACTGTTTTGAAACAAAGAGCATGCCAAGTTGATGCGATGGCACAATGAGGACCGTAAGAAAGACGGGAAGTTGAGAGCACCCGCTGACGGGTCGCAGTGGAGAAAAATCGAGAGAGAGTACTGGTCTGAGTTTGCACGTGACCCAAGGAACGTATGATTTGGTTTAAGCACAAATAGCATTAATCCTTTCGGGGAGCAGAGCAACAATCACAGCACGTGGCCCGTGACTCTATGTATGTATAACCTTCCTCCTTGGTTGTGCATGAAGCGGAAGTTCATTATGATGCCAGTTCTCATCCAAGGCCCTAAGCAACACGACAACGACATTGATGTGTACCTAAGGCCATTAGTTGAAGAACTTTTACAGCTGTGGAATGGAAACGGTGTACGTGTGTGGGATGAGCACAGACAAGAGGAATTTGACCTGCACGCGTTGCTGTTTGTAACCATCAACAATTGGCCCGCTCTCAGTAACCTTTCAGGATAGACAAATAAGGGATACCACACATGCACGCACTGTTTAGCTGACACCGAAAGTATATACCTGGACAAATGCAGGAAGAATGTGTACCTGGGCCATCGTCGATTTCTTCCGACCAACCATCAATGTCGAAAGAAAGGCAAGCATTTCAAAGGCGAGGCAGATCACCGGAAGAAGCCCGCCATGCGTAACGGTGATCACGTACTTGCTATGGTCAATGATTTAAAAGTAATTTTCAGAAAGGGTCCCGGCGGACTATCTGTTCCGAGTGACGTTGCGGGACACGTACTTGCTATGGTCAATGATTTAAAAGTAATCTTCAGAAGAAGAAATTTATATTTTGGGACCTACCCTACTGGAAAGACCTAGAGGTCCGCTCTTCGATCGACGTGATGCACGTCATGAAGAACCTTTGCGTGAACCTTCTAGGCTTCTTGGGCGTGTATGGAAAGACAAAAGATACAGCTGAGGCACGGGAGGACCTGCAATGTTTGCATGAAAAAGATGGAATGCCTCCAAAGTAGTATGAAGGTCCTGCCAGCTACGCTCTTACCAAAGAAGAGAAGGAAATCTTCTTTGAATGCCTGCTTAGTATGAAGGTCCCGACTGGCTTCTCGTCAAATATAAAGGGAATAATAAATATGGCAGAGAAAAAGTTCCAGAACCTAAAGTCTCATGACTGCCAGGTAATTATGACGCAACCGCTTCCGGTCGCATTGAGGGGGCTTCTACGGGAAAACGTCCAATTAGCCATTGTGAAGCTATGTGCATTCTTCAATGCAATCTCTCAGAAGGTGATCGATCCAGAAATCATACCAAGGCTAAGGAGTGATGTGGTGCAATGTCTTGTCAGTTTCGAGCTGGTGTTCCCACCATCCTTCTTCAATATCATGACGCACGTCCTAGTTCATCTAGTTGACGAGATTGTCATTCTGGGCCCCGTATTTCTACACAATATGTACCCCTTTGAGAGGTCCATGTGAGTCCTAAAGAAATATGTCCGTAACCGCGCTAGGCCGGAAGGAAGCATCTCCATGGGCCATCAAACAGAGGATGTCATTCGGTTTTGTGTTGACTTCATTCCTGGCCTTAAGAAGATAGGTCTTCCTGAATCGCGGTATGAGGGGAGACTGACTGGAAAAGGCACGCTTGGAGGGGACTCAATAATATGCAGGGACACATATTCTTGGTCTCAAGCACACTAAACAGTACTAATGAACTCTACCTTGGTGACCCCGTATGTCGATGAACATAAGAACAGTCTGCGCTCCAAACACCCGGAGCGGTGCGGCGACTGGATTACAAGTGAACACATGAGGACTTTCAGCAGTTGGTTGGAAACACGTCTCAGAGGTGAGAACACTGTTTGTGCTGAGCTGTACTCGTTGTCCAGGGGACCATCTTCAACTGTATTGACTTACAAAGGATACGAGATAAATGGGAATACATTTGACACGATCGCCCAAGATCAAAAGAGCACCAACCAAAACAGCGGTGTCCGCTTTGATGCAGCAACCGAGAGGGGAATAGACACATATTATGGTTACATAGTGGACATATGGGAACTGGAATACGAACATGATTTTAATGTCCCTTTGTTTAAGTGCAAATGGATCAATTTGTCAGGAGGCGGGGTACAGGTAGACCCACAGTACGGAATGATAATAGTGGATCTGAACAATCTTGGGTACATTGACGAACCGTTCGTCCTAGCCAATGATGTGGCACATGTTATCTATGTGAAGGACATGTCTACCAAACCGAGAAAAAGAAAAGATAGGGAACCAAATACATCATACAATGAGCCAAAGCGCCACATAGTTCTTTCAGGAAAAAGGGACATCTTGGGAGTGGAGGGCAAGACGCACATGTCCGAAGATTATGAAAAGTTTCATGAAATTCCTCCCTTCAAAGTCAAGGCTGACCCAAGCATTCTGATAAATGATGAAGATTATCCATGGTTACGGCGCAATAAGGAAAGGACACAAGCGAAGGAAAAGTGAAGACTTTCTCCACAACTATTATGATGATACCATGCCAATTTTCCACCTTTTCGTAGTTCATTTGAAATGCATGTTGTAACAGACAAGTTTCAGTATGAAATCCTGATACTTCGAAAGAGATTGTCCGTTTTGTACACGAAGTGCATCCAATTTTTACCGTAACCCTCTCAACTTTCTTGCATATGCTATGTGGATGAAATGATGATACCATGCCAAATTCCAACCTTTAATAGCAAAAAGAATTATTATAAAAGAAAATAAATAAGTAATTAGAATTTTGTTACAAACTTTAATAGCAAAAAGTATTATCATAAAAGAAAATAAATAAGTAATTAGAATTTTGTTACAAACTTTAATAGCAAAAATAATTATCATAAAAGAAAATAAATAAGTAATTAGAATTTTGTTACAAACTTTAATAACAAAAATAATTATCATAAAAGAAAATAAATAAGTAATTAGAAACAAAAAAGAAAGCAAAAAAACTAGAAAAATAATAATTAAACATAGCACCGCACCGAGCCACCACACGGCCTTTGGTCCCGGTTGGTGCCAAAAAACAAAAAATTAATTGTAAGTAGAAAAAAAGAAAAAAAAGAAAAACAAAACAAAAATAATGGAATTTTTAAAAAAAAATAGATGCGAGTTTATAGAGAATATTCAACCCAAATTCAAAGTGCTAGTTAGCTTAACTGGCCAACTAGCACTTTAAATTTAGGTTAAATTTTGTCTTTAAATTCGAGCTCGATGTTGCAGCAGCGGCGGAGCTTATAAACAGGTACGGGAGCCCTTCGATTGGCGAGGTGGGACTAAACATCCAACTACACTGCGACTGTGACAGGCACATGCCTTTAGTCCCGGTTTGTGGCTCCAACCGGGACTACAGGCCTGTGCTTCTCGCCCTTCGGGCTGCTAAAAAGAGACCTTTGGTCCTGGTTTGTGGCTCCAACCGAGACTAATGCCCCCTTTAGTCGCGGTTGGTGCCACTAACCGGGACCAAAGGTCTCTGTTTCCTGCCCTTTGGGCTGCTGAAAAGAGGCCTTTGGTCCCGGTTGGTGGCACTAACCGGGACCAATGCAACCCTTTTAGTCCTGGTTAGTGCCACTAACCGGGACCAATGCCTTTGCTATATAAGCCAACACTTTGGAAATTTTCAGATTTCATGGCGCCGCGAGCTCATCCACGCCCGACGACGCCGCGAGCTCATCCACGGCGCCGCCAGGCTGCCCCATCGCCGTCGCCCGTCGCTCTTCGCCCCCCGAGCCCATGCCGTCGCCAGTCGCCGTCTCCCTCCGCCCCACGCCGCCGTCGTCGTCGCCCTCCGCCGCCCCCGATCCATCGCCCATCACCATCGCCCTCGCCCTCCGCCCCCCGCCGTCGTCGCCGTCGCCCTCGCCGCCCACGCCGTCGCCCCGGCCGCCCCCGATGTGAGCCGCTGCCACCACGGCTCTGTTCTTTTTTTTATATTTATTGTTTTTAATTTTTGACTAGTTTAACCCGCGCGTTGCCGAAACTGGATGGCTAAAAGAATTTTCAGTTTCATCAATGTATGATCATACCGAAACTGGATGGCTAAAATAATTTATTTACAACTCGAGATAAAGATTATAAATCTTGTTTCTAATATGCATATAAATATAAGGTTACTACTTAACTTTTGCTCACAAAATTGTTTTTCAAGATCTTTTAGTGCACAATGCATGATTAACTGAGTACAAGTACGTTGTGGCATATGTACCGGTATGGTACTCCCTCCAATCCATAATAAGTGTTGTTGTTTTGAACTAAGATTGAACCTGAGCTCAAAACCGCGACACTTACATTGGATCGCAGGGAGTAGTATATAATGCTCATCATCTCCTTTCGAATTGTATACGTCTTGATTCTCTAGGACTGTAAAATAAAAAATACATATGCACTCGTTAGTGGGTACAAATATAAAAAAATGATGTTCCAATTAACAAAAATAGTACCATGAGTGTTGATCCACCTCTCCGCGGCGCAATGGTGGCCTAGTACTAAAGAGGATCTAACTCACATGTTGATTGTTTAACATAGCTCCTCTTGATTGTTTACCCATAACACCCCTTGTAAACATTCATATATATATATATATTACAGAATTTTTGAAACATGAGAAGGATCCCAAGGATGGTAGCACTTGATATTTTCCCAACCTACTTACTACAAAAAAGATACCTGGAGGAAAATAACACGGTTAAAGAAACAAGTACTAAACCTCGTAATCTTAAGCTAATCTTGCAAGCTGCGAAGAAGGATTATGTCCTTAATGCTGCGCTAGGAGATGAACCACCCGCTACGGCTGATCAGGATGTTAAGAACGCTTGGTTAGCACGTAAGGAGGACTACTCAATAGTTCAATGTGCAGTCTTGTATGGCTTAGAACCGGGACTTCAACGTCGCTTTGAGCGTCATGGAGCATTTGAGATGTTCCAGGAGTTGAAGTTTATCTTTCAGAAGAACGCCCGGATAGAGAGGTATGAGACCTCCGATAAATTCTATGCTTGCAAGATGGAGGAGAACTCGTCTGTCAGTGAACATGTGCTCAAAATGTCTGGGTACTCAAACCGTCTAGCTGAGCTGGGGATTGAACTCCCGCAAGAAGCTATCACTGACAGAATCCTTCAATCGCTGCCGCCAAGCTATAAAGGCTTTGTGTTGAACTACAACATGCAAGGGATGAACAAATCACCCGGCGAGTTGTTTGCGATGCTGAAAGTCGCAGAGTGTGAACTCCGTAAAGAACATCAAGTATTGATGGTGAATAAGACCACTAGTTTCAAGAGAAACGGCAAAGGCAAGAAGGGTAATTCAAAGAAGAGCGGCAAGCCTGTTGCCAATCCGATGAAGAAACCCAAAGCTGGACCTAAGCCTGAAACAGAGTGCTACTATTGCAAGGGTATGGGTCACTGGAAGCGCAACTGCCCCAAGTATCTGGCTGATAAGAAGGCGGCCAAAGAAAAATCAGGTATATTTGATATACATGTTATTGATGTGTACTTAACCGGCTCTCGTAGTAGTGCCTGGGTATTCGATACCGGTTCTGTTGGTCATATTTGCAACTCAAAACAGGAACTGCGGAATAGACGAAGGCTGGCAAAAGATGAAGTGACGATGCGCGTAGGAAATGGTTCCAAGGTTGATGCAATCGCCGTCGGCACAGTTTCACTTCAGTTACCATCAGGATTAGTGATGAACTTAAATCATTGTTATTTAGTGCCTGCGTTGAGCATGAACATTATATCTGGATCTTGTTTATTGCGAGACGGTTACTCTTTTAAGTCAGAGAATAATGGTTGTTCTATTTCTATGAGTAATATCTTTTATGGTCATGCACCTAATGTGAGAGGATTGTTCATATTGAATCTTGATAGCGATACACATATACATAACATTGAGACCAAAAGAGTTAGAGTTAACAATGATAGCGCCATATTTTTGTGGCACTGCCGCTTAGGTCATATTGGTATAAAGCGCATGAAGACACTCCACGCTGATGGACATTTGGAGTCACTTGACTTTGATTCACTTGACACGTGCGAACCATGCCTCATGGGCAAGATGACTAAGACTCCATTCTCCGGAACTATGGAGCGTGCAAGTGACTTGTTGGAAATCATACATACCGATGTGTGTGGTCTGATGAGCGTAGAGGCGCGCGGCGGATATTGTTATTTTCTCACCTTCACTGACGATTTGAGTAGATATGGTTATGTCTACTTGATGAAGCACAAGTCTGAAACATTTGAAAAGTTCAAGCAATTTCAGAGTGAAGTGGAAAATCATCGTAACAAGAAGATCAAGTTCCTACGGTCTAATCGTGGGGGTGAATATCTGAGTTTTGAGTTTGGTGCTCACTTAAGACAATGTGGAATTGTTTCACAGTTGACACCGCCTGGAACACCACAGCGTAATGGTGTGTCCGAACGTCGTAATCGTACTTTATTAGAGATGGTGTGATCTATGATGTCTCTTACCGATTTGCCGTTATCATTTTGGGGTTATGCATTAGAAACAGCTGCATTCACTTTAAATAGGGCACCATCAAAATCCGTTGAGACGACACCATATGAACTGTGGTATGGCAAAAGGCCAAAGTTGTCGTTTCTTAAAGTTTGGGGATGTGATGCTTATGTCAAAAAACTTCAGCCTGAAAAGCTGGAACCCAAAGCGGAAAAGTGCATCTTCATAGGTTACCCAAAAGAGACAGTTGGGTACACCTTCTATCTCAAATCCGAGGGCAAAGTGTTTGTTGCTAAAAACAGAGCTTTTCTCGAGAAGGATTTTCTCTCGAGAGAATTGAGTGGGAGGAAGATAGAACTTGACGAGGTTGTCGAAACTCTCATCCCTTTGGATGGTGGCGCAGGACAAGGGGAACCCTCTGTCGTTGCGACGCCGGTTGAGGAGGAAGTTAATGATAATGATCATGAAACTCCGGTTCAAGCTTCTATCGAACCACGCAGGTCGACGAGACCACGTACTGCTCCAGAGTGGTACGGTAATCCCGTCTTGTCAATCATGTTGTTAGACAACAATGAACCTACAAATTATGAAGAAGCAATGGTGGGCCCAGATTCCAACAAATGGCTAGAAGCCATGAAGTCCGAGATAGGATCCATGTATGAGAACAAAGTGTGGACTTTGGAAGTACTACCTGAGGGCCACAAGGCTATTCAGAACAAATGGATCTTTAAGAGGAAGACGGACGCTGACGGCAATGTGACCGTTTATAAAGCTCGACTTGTGGCAAAGGGTTTTTCACAAGTTCAAGAAATTGACTACGATGAGACATTCTGACCCGTAGCGATGCTTAAGTCCGTCAGAATCATGTTAGCAATAGCTACATTTTTCGATTATGAAATCTGGCAGATGGATGTCAAAACGGCGTTCCTTAACAGTTTCCTTAAGGTGGAGTTGTATATGATACAACCCGAAGGTTTTGTCGATCCTAAGAATGCTAACAAGGTGTGCAAGCTCCAGCGATCCATTTATGGACTGGTGCAAGCATCTCGGAGTTGGAACAAGCGCTTTGATGAGGTGATCAAAGCATTTGGGTTTATACAAGGGGTTGGAGAATCTTGTATTTACAAGAAAGTGAGTGGGAGCTCTGTGGCGTTTCTAATATTATATGTGGATGACATATTGCTGATTGGAAACAACGTGGAGTTTTTGGAGAGCATAAAGGATTACTTGAATAAAATTTTCTCTATGAAGGACCTAGGAGAAGCTGCTTACATTCTAGGCATTAAGATCTATAGGGATAGATCAAAACGCCTGATAGGACTTTCACAAAGAACATACCATGATAAAGTTTTGAAGAGGTTCAAAATGGAACAGTCCAAGAAGGGGTTCTTGCCAGTTTTACAAGGTACGAGATTGAGTAAGACTCAGTGCCCAGCAACTGATGAAGATATAGAGCATATGCACTCCGTCCCCTATGCTTCAGCCATAGGTTCTATCATGTATGCAATGCTGTGCACTAGACTGGATGTTAGCCTGGCCATAAGTATGGCAGGTAGGTTCCAGAGTAATCCAGGAGTGGATCACTGGACGGCGGTCAGGAATATCCTGAAGTACCTGAAAAGGACTAAGGAGATGTTTCTCGTGTATGGAGGTGACGAAGAGCTCGCCGTAAAAGGTTACGTCGATGCAAGCTTTGACACAGATCCAGACGACTCTAAGTCGCAAACCGAATACGTATTTATTCTTAATGGGGGTGCGGTAAGCTGGTGCAGTTCCAAGCAGAGCGTCGTAGCAGATTCTACATGTGAAGCAGAGTACATGGCTGCCTCGGAGGCAGCTAAGGAGGGTGTCTGGATGAAGCAATTCATGACGGATCTTGGAGTGGTGCCAAGCGCACTGAATCCAATAACCTTGTTATGTGACAACACGGGTGCCATTGCCCTAGCAAAGGAACCACGGTTTCACAAGAAGTCCAGACACATCAAACGACGCTTCAACCTCATCCGCGACTATGTCGAAGGACAGGACGTAAATATATGCAAAGTCCACACGGATCTGAATGTAGCAGACCCGCTGACTAAACCTCTTCCACGGGCAAAGCATGATCAACACCAGAACTGTATGGGTGTTAGATTTATTACAATGTAATTCGCATAATGATGTGAGGGCTAGATTATTGACTCTAGTGCAAGTGGGAGACTGTTGGAATTATGCCCTAGAGGCAATAATAAATATAGTTATTATTATAATTCCTGTATCAAGATAATCGTTTATTATCCATGCTATAATTGTATTGAATGAAGACTCATTTACATGTGTGGATACATAGACAAAACACCATCCCTAGCAAGCCTCTAGTTGGCAAGCCAGTTGATCAAAGATAGTCAGTGTCTTCTGATTATGAACAAGGTGTTGTTGCTTGATAACTGGATCACGTCATTAGGAGAATCACGTGATGGACTAGACCCAAACTAATAGACGTAGCATGTTGATCGTGTCATTTTGTTGCTACTGTTTTCTGCGTGTCAAGTATTTATTCCTATGACCATGAGATCATATAATTCACTGACACCGGAGGAATGCTTTGTGTGTATCAAACGTCGCAACGTAACTGGGTGACTATAAAGATGCTCTACAGGTATCTCCGAAGGTGGTAGTTGAGTTAGTATGGATCGAGACTGGGTTTTGTCACTCCGCATGACGGAGAGGTATCTCGGGGCCCACTCGGTAATACAACATCACACACAAGCCTTGCAAGCAATGTGACTTAGTGTAAGTTGCGGGATCTTGTATTACGGAACGAGTAAAGAGACTTCCCGGTAAACGAGATTGAAATAGGTATGCGGATGCTGACGATCGAATCTCGGGCAAGTAACATACCGAAGGACAAAGGGAATGACATACGGGATTATATGAATCCTTGGCACTGAGGTTCAAACGATAAGATCTTCGTAGAATATGTAGGATCCAATATGGGCATCCAGGTCCCGCTATTAGATATTGACTGAGGAGTCTCTCGGGTCATGTCTACATAGTTCTCGAACCCGCAGGGTCTGCACACTTAAGGTTCGACGTTGTTTTATGTGTATTTTAGTTATATGGTTGGTTACCGAATGTTGTTCGGAGTCCCGGATGTGATCACGGACGTCACGAGGGTTTCCGGAATGGTCTGGAAATGAACATTGATATATTGGATGACCTCATTTGATTACCGGAAGGTTTTCGGAGTTACCGGGAATGTACCGGGAATGACGAATGGGTTCCGGGAGTTCACCCGGGGGGGCAACCCACCCCGGGGAAGCCCATAGGCCTTGAGGGTGGCGCACCAGCCCTTAGTTGGCTGGTGGGGCAGCCCAAAAGGGCCCTATGCGCCTATGAAAGAAAATCAAAGAGAAAAGAAAAAAAAGAAAAAAAAAGGAGGTGGGAAGGGAAGGAAGGACTCCCACCCACCAAACCAAGTCCAACTCGGTTTGGGGGGGAGTCTTCCCCCTTGGACTCGGCCGACCCCCTTGGGACTCCTTGAGCCCCAAGGCAAGGTCCCCTCCCTCCCACCTATATATACGGAGGTTTTAGGGCTGATTTGAGACGACTTTTCCACGGCAGCCCGACCACATACCTCCACGGTTTTTCCTCTAGATCGCGTTTCTGCGGAGCTCGGGCGGAGCCCTGCTGAGACAAGGTCATCACCAACCTCCGGAGCGCCGTCACGCTGCCGGAGAACTCTTCTACCTCTCCGTCTCTCTTGCTGGATCAAGAAGGCCGAGATCATCGTCGAGCTGTACGTGTGCTGAACGCGGAGGTGCCGTCCGTTCGGTACTAGATCGTGGGACTGATCGCGGGATTGTTCGCGGGGCGGATCGAGGGACGTGAGGACGTTCCACTACATCAACCATGTTCACTAACGCTTCTACTGTACGGTCTACAAGGGTACGTAGATCACTCATCCCCTCTCGTAGATGGACATCACCATGATAGGTCTTCGTGCGCGTAGGAATTTTTTTGTTTCCCATGCGACGTTCCCCAACAATCCCCACACGGCGAATGGCCAAGAAAGGGGAATTGTCTTCAGCACGAACGTTGGCTTGTGGGACTTGTTTGAATAGAACTGACAACCTTCGCAATGGTCGACTATATCTTTTGCCATTTCATTTGCTTGCAAGCAGAAGAAGCCAGCTCTGAATGCTTTGGCGACGATTTCCCTTGAGGAGGCATGATGGCCGCAGGTTCCCGAGTGAATTTCTTCCAAAATTTACCGACCCTCCTCAGGAGAGATACACCGCTGAAGGACGCCTGGAACACTTTCTCTGTATAACTGGTCATCAATGATGGTGAAGGACGTCGACCTGCGAACGATCTGCCTAGCTTGGACTTCGTCTTCCGGTAACTCTTGCCTCAAGATGTACGCAATGAATGACACAGTCCATTCGGGAATGACAGCTAGAATCTCCATGACCAGGTCAACCACAGCGGGAACCTTGACTTTAGTCTGATCTGTTGAGCTCTTCGGTTGCACAGGTTCCTCTGTAAAAGAATCTTCTTTTACCGAGGGGAGGTGTAGGTGCTCGAGGAAGACATCACTAGGGACAGGTCTCCGTGTGGATCCAAGTTTTGCCAATTCATCTGCTGCTTGGTTTTTCAGTCGGGGAACATGGTGAAGTTCCAGACCTTCGAACTTCTTTTCGAGCTTTCTTATTGCGTTGCAGTATGCAGTCATGGTGGGGTTCCTTACATCCCACTCCTTCATTACTTGATTAACCACTAGATCTGAGTCGCCATAGACCATCAGGCGATGGACGCCGAGTGTGATGGCCATGCGCAACCCGTAAAGGAGAGCTCCGTACTCTGCTTAGTTGTTGGAAGAATCAAAATGGATCTGCAACACATACTTGAGTTTATCACCTTTCGGGGATATGAGCACTACGCCGGCGCCGGAGCCATTCAACATCTTGGACCCATCGAAGAACATGGTCCAATGAGCCGAGTAGATGTGAGTCGGTTGCTGTTGTTCTACCCATTCTGCTACAAAGTCAGCAAGAGCTTGAGACTTTATAGCTTTCTTGGCTTCGAACTTGATGTCGCAGTATAGCATCTCCATTGCCCACTTTGCCACTCGGCCTGATGCGTCCCGATTGTGGAGAATTTCTGACAACGGAGCATCAGATATGACAGATACCGAGTGGTCTTGGAAATAATGAGCCACCTTCTTTGCAGTCATGTAAATCCCATAAATAAACTTCTGATAATGGGGATACCTCTGCTTGGAAGGAGTCAGGACTTCGGAAACATAATATACTGGCCGCTGAACCTTGTACGCTTTGCCTTCTTCTTCGCGTTCGACTGTCAGAACGGTGCTGATGACTTGATTTGTAGCCACGATCTACAGAAGAAGGGGTTCTTTACTGAGCTGGGCAGTAAGAACCGGCTGGGTGGAAAGCAGGGCTTTGAGGTCGTCGAATGTGGTTTGGGCTTCGTCTGTCCACTCGAAGGTATCCGACTTCTTCATGAGTCGGTACAGAGGTAACGTCTTCTCGCTGAGTCGAGCGATAAACCTGCTCAAAGCCGCTAGGCAACCTATGAGCTTTTGTACGTCATGTACTCTTACCGGTCTCTCCATTCGAACAATGGTCCCGATCTTTTCGGGGTTGACATCGATCCCTCGTTCGGAAACGAAGAAACCGAGTAACTTCCCGCTGGGAACACCGAATGAACACTTGGCTGGGTTGAGCTTGATATCATACCTACGTAGGTTGGCGAATGTTTCTGCCAAGTCAGTCAGCAGGTCGAAACCTTTGCGTGACTTGACTACGATATCGCCCATATATGCCTCCATATTTCGACCAATCTGGTCTAGGAGGCATTTTTGGATCATTCGCATAAAAGTTGCTCCTGCATTCTTCAAACCGAATGGCATAGTGATGTAACAGAAGCACCCGAGTGGGGTGATGAAAGATGTTTTTAATTCATCTGGACCATACAGACGGATCTGATGATACCCCGAATAGGCATCAAGGAAGGATAAGCGCTCGCAACCCGCAGTGGAATCAACGACTTGATCAATGCGGGGGAGCGGGAAGTGGTCTTTCGGACAGACCTTATTAAGGTGCTTGAAATCCATGCACATACGGAGAAACTTTTCCTTCTTGGGCACCATGACGACATTAGCGAGCCACTCACAGTCGTGTACCTCGCGAATGAAGTCGGCTGCCAGAAATTTAGCTACCTCCTCTCCGATTGCTTTTCTCTTGTGCGCGACGGACCGACGCATGCGTTCTTGGACGGGCCGAGCAGCAGGATCCACATGCAGTCGGTGCTCACCCAACTCCCTGGGTACACCTGGCATGTCAGCAGGTTTCCATGCAAAAATGTCCCAGTTCTCACGGAGGAATTCGATGAGCTCGGCTTCCTATTTTGGATCAAGGGTGGTGGAGATGTTTGTTGGGGTGGCGGTGGCATCCGTCGGGTGGATGCTTACTTTCTTCGTGTCTCCCGCCGACTGGAATGCGTACTCGGAAGATGGCTTCTTTGAACGCATCAGGTCGGTGGGGTCAGCAATCTTCTTGTACTCATCCAATTTGAGTACAGCCATCTGATGATCTGCAATTCTCGACCCCTGCTGTAGACATTCCTCGGGCCGCTGCCGATTGCCTGTGACAGTAATCACGCCTTTGGGACCAGGCATCTTCAGCTTCAAATATACGTAACATGGACAGGCCATGAAACGTACGTATGCCGGACGGCCCAGAATGGCATGGTATGCACTCTGGAAGTCTACCACCTCGAATGTTAACTTCTCTTTGTGGAAGTTCTTGTCAGAGCCGAAAACGACATCCAACGCAATCTGGCCGAGTGATTTGGCCTTTCTTCCTGGGACGACTCCATGGAATTGCATACTGCTCTCGCTAAGTCTGGACATCGGAATGCCCATTCCCTTGAGAGTATCGGCGTACATGATATTCAAGCCGCTCCCACCGTCCATGAGGACTTTGTGCAGCCTAACTCCTTCCACCATCGGGTCGACGACCAGAGCTTGCCTCCCTAGGGTGGGTACGTGTGCTGGGTGGTCTGATTGATCAAAAGTGATTGTAATATGTGACCACTTGAGGAACGTGGGAGTGGATGGGGTTGCCATGTTTACCTCCCTATTGACCAGCTTCAGTTGACTTTTTCTTTCTACATCGGCAAAAATCATTAACGTTGCATGGACTTGAGGGAACGGATCCTCCTTGTCCTCATCATCTTGCTCGGTGTCTTTCTCACTCGGCTGTCCTTCACGGAATCCTTGGATCAGGAGGCGACACTGCTGACTGGTATGTTTCGGCAATATGACATTGCCTTCTTCATCCGTCTTCGTGTGGATTGGACACGGTTGATCTAGGATGGAATTTCCTGACTGTTTCTTCTTGGGGGTGTACTGTGGTTTCCCCTTGCCTTTGAACTTAGCATTTGTAACGACTGTCGCCTCTGCTTGCGGAGTGGATTGGGCTTTCTGTTTCTGCTTCCGACTGCTGCTCCCATCTCCGTCGGCGACTGACTTATGCTTGCCGCTACGTATGCGGTCCTCCTCTTCGCCATTTGCATAGCGCGCGGCTATCTCCATCATCTTGCTCATGGAGATGTCGCCTGTCCGACCAAACTTTAGGTATAGATCTCTGTACCGAACGCCTGCCTTGAAGGCGCACACTGCTTGGTGTTCTATAACATTCTCTACCGTGTGGTAGAGGGTTGTCCAGCGCTGGACGAAATCGCGCAACGGCTCGTTTTGCTTCTGGACACAGTGATGAAGCTCTGTGAGACCAGCAGGGCGTTTGCACGTACCCTCGAAGGTCCTGATGAAGACTTGGGACAGATCTGCCCAACTGTAAATGCTTGATGGAGCTAACTCGTTTAGCCAAGCTCGAGCCGAACCGTCGAGCATCAGTGGGAGATGTTTCATGGCGACATGGTCATCTCCGCCACCGATCTGGACCGCCACTCTGTAGTCGTCTAACCAAGTTTCTAGTTTGGACTCTCCTGTGAATTTGCTGATTCCCGCCGCCAATCGGAAATTGGGAGGGATGTCAGCCGAGCGAATGGCCCGACTGAAACACTCGGGACCAGAAACAACGGTCCTCCTTCCACTCGGATGATCTCTATCGTGACCATCGCCGTGAGCTCGGCTTCTATCAACCTTCTTCTGAGTGATATACCCTCTTGCATCAGGCCTTTGACCATGCGCACCGCCTAAACGATGATCATCGTAATGCCGGGGTCCGTAAGGCCCACTCCGCGGAGGAGTACGCGAACGGTGACGATCTTCGGGATGAGACCGAATGGAAAGCGGATTCCGACTCTGGTCCCAAGAATGATCGTTCCAGAGGCTGCCCCCTCTGCGACGCTGGTGAGAGCCGGGACTGAAAACCGACTGATGTGTGTTTGCTTGAACGGAACTGTTGTGGATCTTGTTGTGCGACTGGGAGACCATCGAGTTTTGTTGCTGCACCGTATGTAACAAGGCACGGATCTGCTCGATTCCTCTACCAGCCTCCGAATAAGTCGGCTGGAGAGAATCAGCGATCCTGGCGGCTGCAGCCAAGTTGAGGATGGGTGTGCAGAACACCTCGACTTTGCTCTGGCGAGCGCGTCGACCGGAAGAACGAGGGTGCTGACGACGAGCGCCGGTTGATTCTACGATATCACGCTCGTTCCGACCAATCCCGGAGGGACTTTCGTGGGAATCGGCCATGAGAAATTCGGCTGCAAGCCCGTGACCCTGATACTCGGAAGGTAGTTTAGTTGGAACTGACTCCAAGCACTGGGATGACCGCGGGACCACAACCGATTCGAGCACCGCCACTTGAGAGGACACGTTTTGTCGCGCTAGGGCATGTCGTACCCAACGCTGGAGCCGCGAACGACCGGATCGCTTGTTGCGGCGCGCGACGGGGGCGAAGATCGACACCGGGGTCGATGGCTGGATAAGAAGAAGGCCGCAGGAACTGGCACGGAAGTGTGTAGCCCCGCGACTTGGAAGTGTCTCGATGTCGAGGGGCGCATCCTGAAGCCATGCTGAATCATCGGCGATGAAGGAGAGTGCACCGAAGAGGATCTCATGACCCATGCACAGATCTCCGCCGGATGACATGACGAAAAGATGATATCGCAAACTCGCCGGAAGTCGCTTAGACGCCTACCCCATGGTTGGCGCCAACTGTCGTGGGTATAAGTCTGATAGTAGAAGTACCGGGTACGAAAGCATATGGGCAGAGCCTTAGCTACGGCGAGGATGTATGAGTTCCGTCCCCTCTACGGTGGAGGTAAAAGCCCTACGTCTCAGTGCTCTTGAGAGTTTTGTGTCGAGTGTATTCACGGATTACAGCAAGTGCCAACCCCTGTACCAGTGCTGAAGGGCGGCTTATATAGAGTATGCTGCCCTTCATAATGGTCCGGTGGACAGGGGTGGAGTAGTGGCGAGTAAACACTGGCGTTACTAGTAACGTAAGCCTTAAATGCTAGTTATGGTGTGTGAAAACGTATGACCGTTGCCCTCCTGGGAGGTTACGATGTACAGAGTGGATTCCAGTCGGTACGCTAGATATGCTCCGAGTGGATCGTCGCCGACTGGATGATGGGGGCATCCTTAGTTAAGTCAGAACTGTCTAAGGGCCTTGTCCCCTATGAAGGGTAGTCCTTGGGTAGGACCTATAGGGCATACCTATGACCCTACCCTGGGACTATAACCCCATCACATCCCCTCTTTCGTCTTCAATCCATCGGTAATGTTACTTGGGGCTATATTTTTATTCACCACATGTTATGTGTTTTGCTTGGAGCGTCTTGTATCGTAGGAGTCTTTTATTTTTGTTGTCTCACAATCATCCTTGTTGCACACCTAGAGAGAAAGACATGCACTCACCGTGATTTTGTCGAGCTTCACTTATATCCTTTGGTAGACAATTCAGCTCACATGTGCTTCACTTATATCTTTTGAGCTAGTTGATTTTGCTCTATGTGCTTCACTTATATATTTTAGAGCACGGCGGTGCGTGGCTTGCTAGTTGATCTATGCTTTGAAAGTAGTCTCAAAAGGGGTAGTTATCTAAAGGGATACGTAAACTTCCACCTTCATGTGCATTGAATAGTTAGAGAAGTTTGATTCATCTCAACTAGTTTTGAGTCGTGGTTATGGTAATATTGAAGTTATGCTAGTAAGGTGTTGTGGATCTAGAAATACTTGTGTTGAATTTAGTGATTCCCGTAGCATGCACTTATGGTGAACCACTATGTGATGAAGTCTGTGCATGACTAGTCTATTGATTATCATCCTTTCCGTGGCGGTCGGGATCGCGCGATGGTTTATACCTACGAACCCTTCCACGAGTATGCGTTGAATGCTTTGTTTTGATTACTAATAAAACTTTTGCAACAAGTATATGAGTTCTTCATGACTAATGTTGAGTCCATGGTTTAGATGCACTTTCACCTTCCACCATCACTATCTTCTTTAGTGCCGTGCAACTTTCGCCGGTGCACAAAACCCACCATTAGCCTCCCGCAAAACAGACACCATACCTACCTACTATGGCTTTTTCAAAGTCATTCCGAGATATATTGCCATGCAACTACCACCATGACATGTGCCACCACGTCTACATTTCCATTGCATGATCGTAAGATAGCTAGCATGATGTTTCAATTAATGTCCATGCCATGCTAGATCATTGTCACGGTACACTACCGAAGGCATTCCATATAGAGTCATCGTTGCTCTATGTTTTGAGTTGTAGGTGTCATGATCATCATTGATGGAGCATTGTCCCATGTGAGGAAATAAAAGAGGCCAAAGATTCCCACCAAAAAAAGAGGCCAAAGAGCCCATCCAAAAAAAGAGAGAAAAAGAGAGAAGGGACAATGCTACCACCTTTCCACACTTGTGCATATTAAGCACCATGATCTTCATGATTAAGAGTCTCTCGTTTTGTCACCACCATATAGCTAGTGGGAAATTTTCATTTTATAACTTGGCTTGTATATTCCAATGATAGGCTTCCTCAAATTTGCCTTAGGTCTTCGTGAGCAAGCAAGTTGGATGCACACCCACTAGTTTTCTTTAAGAGCTTTCACATGCTCTTAGCTCTAGTGCATCATTTGTATGGAAATCCCTACTCATTCACATTGATATCTATTGATGAGCATCTCCACAGCTCAGTGATATGCCTAGTTAATGTGACCATCTTCTCCTTGTTTTTCTTGCAACCTCCACCACACTCCACACCACTTATAGTGCTAAAACCATGGCTCACGCTCATGTATTGCGTGAGAGTTGAAAAAGTTTGAGAAAGTAAAGGTGTGAAAACAATTACTTGGCCAATACCGGCGTTGTTCATGATTTAAATTCGTTGTGCAATGATGATAGAGCATAGCCAAGCTATATGATTTTGTAGGGATAACTTTCTTTTGGCCTTGTTATTTTGAAAGTTCATGATTACCTTGCTAGTTTGCTTGAATTCTTATTGTTTCCACGCCAATAGCAAACTATTGTTTTGAATCTAATGGATCTGAACATTCACATCACATAAGAGGAGTTAGAAAGGACATCTACATTAGGTAGCATGAAAGCATCAAAAATTCATTCTTTATCACTTCCCTACTCGAGGACGAGCAGGAGTTAAGCTTGGGGATGCTTGATACATCTCAAATGTATCTATAATTTTTGATGGTTTGACGCTGTTATCTTGTCAACTTTGGATGTTTTGTTTAGCTTTTATATCTTTTTCGGGACTAACTTATTAACTCAGTGCCAAGTGCCAGTTCATGTTTTTTCTGTGTTTTTGACTCTTTTCAGATCTGATTTTGGAACGGAGTCCAAATGTAATAAAATCCCCGAAATGATTTTTTCCAGAACGGAAGAAGATCGGGAGGCTTGAGGGCCAAGAAAGTGGGCCCACAGGGGGCCCACAAGCCCTGTTGCCGCGGCCAGGGGGGAGGGTGCGGCAACCAAGCTTGTGGCCCCCCTGGCGCTCCCCTGCCCTAGGTCTTTGGCCTATAAATTCCCTAAAAGTCCAGAAAAAATGAGGGCATCCACGAAAACACTTCTCCGCCGCCGCAAGCTTCCGTTTCCGCGAGATTTCATCTAGAGAACCTTCCCGGTGCCCTGCCGGAGGGGACTTTGGAGTTGGAGGGCTTCTTCATCAACATCATCGCCCCTCCAATGACTCGTGAGTAGTTCACTTCACACATGCGGGTCCGTAGTTAGTAGCTAGATGGCTTCTTCTCTCTCTTGGATCTTCAATACAAAGTTCTCCATGATCTTCATGGAGATCTATCTGATGTAATCCTCTTTGGCGGTGTGTTTGTCGAGATCCGATGAATTGTGGATTTTTGATCAGATTATCTATGATATATATTTGAGTCTTTGCTGATTTCTTATATGCATGATTTGATATCCTTGTAAGTCTCTCCGAGTCTTGGGTTTTGTTCGGCCAACTAGATCTATGATTCTTGCAATGGGAGAAGTGCTTGGTTTTGGGTTCATATCGTGTGGTGACCTTTCCTAGTGACAGAAAGGGCAGCAAGGCACACATCATGTTGTTGCCATCAAGGGTAACAAGATGGGCTTTGTCATAGATATGAGATTGTCCATCTACATCATGTCATCTTGCTTCAGGCATTACTCTGTTCTCATGAACTTAATACACTAGATGCATGCTGGATAGCGGTCGACGTGTGGAGTAATAGTAGTAGATGCAGAAAGTATCGGTCTACTTGTTTTGGACGTGATGCCTATAGATATAATCATTGCCTTAGATAATGTCTAGACTTTGCGCGGTTCTATCAATTGCTCTACAGTAATTCGTTCACCCACCGTCTACTTGCTTTCATGAGAGAAGCCACTAGTGAACACTACGGCCCCCGGGTCTATTCACACCTATCGTTTCCACCTTCGCTTTTACTTTGTTTTGTTACTTTGTTGCTTTCAGTTCTCACTTGGCAAACAATCTATAAGGGATTGACAACCCCTTCATAGCGTTGGGAGCAAGCTCTTTGTGTTTGTGCAGGTACTTGTGATACTCCTTCACTGGATCGATACCTTGGTTCTCAAAACTAAGGGAAATACTTACCACCGCTGTGCTACATCACCCTTTCCGCTTCGAGGGAACACCAACGCAAGGCTCCAAGGCCACGGGGGAATCCTTTGCATATTTGCCTAGGAAGTCCCTAAAGGCGTAGCCGTAGCAGAAGAATTCTTGGTGCCGTTGCTGAGGAGTATCAAGACAAGAATAGTCTCCCGTCAGCACGCATGTTTCTGACACCATTGGAAGGTCTTTTGTTGCAGTAGCAATAAGTGCGCCTATTGTTTAACCACCTGATTGGAACTTACCTTTTGAAATCATGTGTGATGCTAGTGATTATGCTGTTGGTGCTGTTCTAGGACAAAGAGTTGATAAGAAGTTGAATGTTATTCACTATGCTAGTAAAACTCTAGACAATGCCCAAAGAAACTATGCTACTACGGAAAAGGAATTTTTAGCGGTCGTGTTTGCATGTGAAAAGTTCAGATCTTACATAGTTGATTCCAAAGTCACTATTCACACTGATCATGCTGCTATCAAGTACCTCATGGAGAAGAAAGATGCTAAGCATAGACTTATCAGATGGGTTCTCTTGCTACAAGAATTTGATCTGCATGTCGTCGATAGGAAGGGTGCTGAGAACCAAGTAGCAGATAACTTGTCTAGGTTGGAGAATGTTCTTGATGACCCACAACCTATTGATGATAGCTTTCCTGATGAGCAATTGACTGTCGTCAATACTTCACGTAGTGCATTGTGGTATGTTGATTATGCAAATTATATCATTGCCAAATATATACCACCCAGTTTCACATACCAGCAAAAGAAGAAATTCTTCTTTGATTTGAGATATTACTTTTGGGATGATCCTCTCCTTTATAAGGAAGGAGTAGATGGTGTTATTAGACGTTGTGTACCTGAACATGAACAGGGACAGATCCTACTGAAGTGTCACTCCGAGGCTTACGGAGGACACCATGCGGGAGATAGAACTGCACACAAGGTATTGCAATCAGGTTTCTATTGGCCCACTCTCTTCAAGGATGCCCGTAAGTTTGTCTTATCTTGTGACGAATGTCAAAGAATAGGTAATATCACTAACGACAGGAAATGCCTATGAATTATTCACTTGTCATTGAACCATTTGATGTTTGGGGCTTTAATTATATGGGACCTTTTCCAAAATCCAACGGGTATACTCATATCCTAGTTGCTGTTGTTTACGTTACTAAGTGGGTAGAAGCTATCCCAACTAGTAGTGCTGATCACAACACCTCTATCAGGATGCTTAAAGAAGTTATTTTCCCTATATTTGGAGTCCCTAGATATCTAATGACTGATGATGGTTCACATTTCATTCATGGTGCTTTCCGTAAAACGCTTGCTAAGTATGATGTCAACCATAATATTGCATCTCCCTATCATCCTCAGTCTAGTTGTCAAGTAGAGCTAAGCAATAAAGAGATTAAAATAATTCTGCAAAAGACTGTCAATAGGTCTAGAAATAATTGGTCTAAGAAGCTTGACGATGCAGTGTGGGCTTATAGAACTGCTTATAAGAATCCCATTGGCATGTCTCCGTACAAAATGGTTTACGGTAAAGCGTGTCATTTACCTCTTGAGCTAGAGCATAAGGCTTATTGGTCAATAAAAGAGCTCAACTTTGATTTCAAACTTGCTGGTGACAAGAGTTTATTTGATATTAGCGCACTTGATGAATGGAGAGCTCAAGCATATGAAAATGCCAAGTTGTTCAAAGAAAAGGTTAAGAGGTGGCATGATAAAAGGATACAAAAACGTGAGTTCAATGTAGGTGATTATATCTTGCTATATAATTCTCGTTTAAGATTTTTTGCACGCAAGCTTCTCTCTAAATAGGAAGGTCCTTACATTGTTGAGGAAGTATATCGTTCCGGTGCCATCAAGATCAACAACATGGAAGGTAATTTTACGAGAGTGGTAAATGGGCAAAGAATCAAGCATTATATCTCAAGTACTCCCATAAATGTTGAAAGCAATATTATCAATACCATAACTCCGGAGGAGTACATAAGGGATATTTATCAGCCTGTTTCAGACTCCGAAAATGAAGAGGTATGTGATTCGGTAAGTAAACAAACTCCAAACCTTTTCCAGTAGGAATTTTTCTTCGTTTTGGAATTTTTGGAAAAATAGAAAAATTTAAAGTAGTCCGGAAAGCGCACGAGGAGGCGACAAGCCTGCCAGGCGCGGGTCACCCCCTAGCCGCGCCTCGGGGGCTTGTGTGACAGCCCGATGCCGACGTTCCAGAAGATTCCCTTTCCTTTCCGTTTTCGTCGTTTGTCTATTTTCTTTTGTCGCATCATCCTCGCATCATTCGCATTATCTGCATTACATTGGCATCTCCGTTCCCGCCAGTTTTCAAAACTTGCGTCCGTTGTTAGTTGCCGGTTCTCGTCGTTGTCCATTCTGAGCCCGACCGCACACGCACGCGCCCGCGGTATCGTTTGAACCCTGTATTGAAAGTGTGTGTAAAACTTTCTCTGATCGGGGTGAAACTTGGCATGTGGTCGTGTTTAGTTATAGCTAGGCGGCCTGTCGAATTTCGTCGCGATCGGAGTTCGTCTGGTACCCGAACGGTCGACCGTAGCGACACCGTATTCGGACTACCGTCGGACAGGTGTTTTAAAATCGCGTTGCCGCGCTGCACCATTTCCCTCTCATCCCCACCTAGCTACTCTACACAACCCATCTAGCCCTTCTATTTCATTCCCGCGTCCGTGGCGGTCCGATCGCGATCCCGTGGTCAAAATCGGAAGTGGATTCTTGTAACCCTAGCCTCCTTTCATATTTAATCTTCCCACCTATTCATTTTGGGACATCCAACCTTCTCCACCTCAAAATGAGTGCCACCCACCACCACCTTCTCCACTTTATCCAGTCATATCCAATCTGAGCGATCTGGTCCGTCAGATCAAAGATCCAACGGCCCAGATCTGTCTCGTGCCCGAAATCTTATCCTCCCGTAGCTCCTCCCGAGCTGCTCCTCGTCTCTCGAGCAGCCCGAGCTCATCCCACCGCCGGCCAGTGTGCCACCTCGCCGGAGTCGCCGGATCCCTCCTTCCATCCTCCCTCTCCCTTCTATTTTCCTCTTCCTCTCCTCCTCTTGGCCTCACTTTTCTCTCCTTTTTCCCGTAGGTTCCCGTGCTCATGGAGCTTGGCGGCCGCCGCCTCGAGCGCTCGCCGGAGCACCGGCCGCTCCTCCCCCCTCCAGATCCGGAGGATCATGGCCGGATCCACTCGTCCCCGGGGTCCCTCTGTGCCCCGTGCCGCCGTCCTTCGCCGTTACCTGCAGCTGCGCCTCCCTCCTCTGGTCGCGCGAGGGAGAGGACGACAAGGCGCTGCTTGCCAACGCCAGCAGGCCAGAGCGCCTCCAGCCGGCCCAGCGGCCCACCGGCTCGGCCTCCCCACCCGGCCCAGCACCGCGTGCCCCCACGTGGCCTAGTGCCCAGGCCAGCCTCCCCCTTCTTGGGCTGAGCCCAACAAGGTGAGGCCTCCCCTTGACTATCCCTCGCCCTAGGTGCTGCCTAATATGTTGCGCGCCTCTGTTAGGCACATTATGCATAGATTCGGCCCGCGTAGTATATTAGGTATTTTCGGAATTATTAAATTCCAGAAAATTGGCGAATATTAGAACGCGTGTAGTTTTATTTCCATAAGTCGGATCCAGGCGTATTGTATATGGTTTTGGCGTAGAATTTCGCGTAGATTATGATTATCCAACTTGCATAATTGTTTGACGTCGTTTAGCATGCGGGATGCCTATAATAACGTGTTGTTTTAATAGGATACGTCCCGTATTTAATTTTCGCGCAAGTCCGGATTGCTCGGATGTTGTTGGGGATATTATCTATTGATAACCCGCCCTAGTTGGGCCGGGTCACCAAAGCTGGCGACTCATCTAAAATGTGGTTCGGGCCTTGGCCTGGTAAGGCCGAAAGTGATATGGCGGTTTACGACTTTCGGAAGGAGTCCATAATAGAGAAGGGTTCCAAGCCTTGGAAAGATGGCGACTTAGAGATCGCAAGAGTCACGATTTGTGTAAAGGAAAGGACCCTTGTAAACCCTAAGGACTCGACCTGTATATAAAGGCGAGTCCCAGGGAAGAAGAGGGCGGGTTAGAAATCATTGAGTGCTAGGTCTGGCGAGTTACGCCCTCCTTGTAATCGAAACTCCATCAATACAACACAAAGCAGGACGTAGGCTTTTACCTCCTCACGAGGGGCCGAACCTGGGAAAATCTCTGTCTCGCTCCCGTTCAACCCCTTTGAGTCGCCACCAAGGTGCGATGGCTCCAATACTAAGTCCTTTCACGAGGAGATATGCCGTGACAAAACCACGATAGTTGGCGCCCACCATGGGGCCTGCGCACGGTGGAGTGGAGTTCTCAAAGGGATCCCTACCAGGGTTTGGGAGCTACGCGATGGGGCTCATGACCCGGAGCCACCGTGGGAAGTACTACATCAACAACTTTGCTATGGGGGCCCGAGGCGGATTTGATCGAATATGGTTACAGGGTCCCCTTCGGCAAGATCAGCGTTTTCATCGGCATGATTGGATCACCCGTGCCTGAGCCAGACACCTCCTCCGATGTCGTCGTGCCGGCCAGGTACGTCCGCCTGGTCGTGACGCCAAACCTAACCCGCCCGGTCTTTGTTGGATTCATGCAGGGATCTGAGGAACCAGAACACTCAGCGACCCAGGAAACCACGCCGGTCAACACTGATGACGAATCGTCCATGGGCGATTCAGATTCGATCCAGTCTCTACAAAGGGGCTGCCTTGGAGGCTTGTCACTGGCCATGGACCCCGAAGTTCTTGACCGGACTCGCCGTCAGATCGCCGTTTACATGGCGGGGGCGACCCAACCCTTGCCAAACCCGGCAGGCGGATATGGAACTGGCGAGACGTCTAGAAGCCCGGCCGCTATCTTGGTGGAGTTAGCAGCGGTCATTACAAGGCTCATGGCGACCCCCATCACACCGGAAAACCAGGAGGCGGTAAACACGAAATTGACGAAGCTAAGAGAAGGGGTTGTTGGGTAACGTAGCATAAATTCAAAATTTTCCTACGCATGTTCCGATCTTCCTATGGAGAGACCAGCAACGAGAGAGGGGTAAGAGCATCTTCATACCTTTGAAGATCGCTAAGCAGAAGCGTTGCTAGAACGCGGTTGATGGAGTCGTATTCGCAGCGATTCCGATCTAGTGCCGAACAACGGCACATCAACACAGGTGCATCCCGGTGACGTCTCCTGCACCTTGATCCAGCAAGGAGGAGGGAGAGGTTGGGGAAGAAGACCAGCAACACGATGGCATGGTGTTGGTGGAGAGGCGAGGTCTCCCGGCAGGGCTTCGCCAAGCGCCGGCACAGAGGAGGAGGGAGAGGAGCAGGGCTGCCCGAGAGAGAGAGATTTTACCGTGTCTCAAACAGCCCCGAACCTCATCTATATATAGGGGGAGAGGGAGGGGGCGCAGCCCTTAGGGTTCCCACCCCTAAGGGGTGCGACAGCCCTTAGATGGGAGAGGGGTGGCGGCCAGGGCAAGGGGGAGGGGTGGCGCACCCCTCTGGTGGGCCTAAGGCCCACCTAAATTAGGGTTCCCCCCTCTCCCCTTTCTTCTGGTGCACATGGGCTGGGTGGGGGTGCACCAGCCCACTTAGGGGCTGGTTCCCTTCCCCACTTAGCCCATCTAGCCTCCCGGGGTCGTCACGCCCCTTCGGTGGTCCCCCGGGACCAACTCCGGTGGTCCCGGTGGTCCCGGTACGTTACTGGTGATGCCCGAAACACTTCCGGTGTCCGAAACCATCCGTCCTATATATCAATCTTTACCTCCGGACCATTCCAGAGCTCCTCGTGACGTCCGAGATCTCATCCGGGACTCCGAACAACTTTCGATAACCTCGTACAACAATTCCCTATAACCCTAGCGTCATCGAACCTTAAGTGTGTAGACCCTACGGGTTCGGGAGACAGGCAGACATGACCGAGACACCTCTCTGGTCAATAACCATCAGCGGGGTCTGGATACCCATGGTGGCTCCCACTAGCTCCACGATGATCTCATCGGATGAACCACGATGTCAAGGATTCAATCAATCCCGTATACGATTCCCTTTGTCTGTCGGTATAGAACTTGCCCGAGATTCGATCGTCGGTATACCTATACCTTGTTCAATCTCGTTACCGGTAAGTCTCTTTACTCGTTCCGTAGCACGTCATCGTGTGACTAACTCCTTAGTCACATTGAGCTCATGATGATGTCCTACCGAGTGGGCCCAGAGATACCTTTCCGTCACACGGAGTGACAAATCCCGATCTCGATTCGTGCCAACCCAACAGACACTTTCGGAGGTACCCGTAGTGCACCTTTATAGTCACCCAGTTACGTTGTGACGTTTGATGCACCCAAAGCACTCCTACGGTATCCGGGAGTTGCACAATCTCATGGTCGAAGGAAAAGATACTTGACATTAGAAAAGCATTAGCATACGAACAATACGATCTAGTGCTAGGCTTAGGATTGGGTCTTGTCCACCACATCATTCTCCCAATGATGTGATCCCGTTATCAATGACATCCAATGTCCATGATCAGGAAACCATGATCATCTATTGGCTAACGAGCTAGCCAACTAGAGGCTTGCTAGGGACACATTGTGATCTTTTCATTCACACATGTATTATTGTTTCCTGTTAATACAATTATAGCATGAACGATAGACGATTATCATGAACAAGGAAATATGATAATAACCATTTTATTATTGCCTCTAGGGCATATTTCCAACAGTCTCCCACTTGCACTAGAGTCAATAATCTAGTTACATTGTGATGTATCGAACACCCATAGCATCATCGTGTTGATCATGTTTTGCTCGTGGAAGAGGTTTAGTCAACGGGTCTGCAATATTCAGATCCGTGTGCACTTTACAAATATCTATCACTCCACTCTGGACATGGTCCTGGATGGAGTTGTAGCGGCGCTTGATGTGCTTCGTCTTCCGGTGAAACATGGGCTCCTTGGCTATGGCAATGGCTCCAGTGTTATCACAGAAGAGTGTCATAGGACCCGACGCGCTTGGAACCACTCCAAGGTCGGTGATGAGTCCTTCATCCAAATTCCTTCATGAGCCGCTTCTGAAGCAGCTATGTACTCCGCTTCACATGTAGATGCTGCCACGACTTCTTGCTTGCTGCTGCACCAGCTCACTGCCCCACCATTCAACACATATATGTATCTGGTTTGTGACTTAGAGTCATCCGGATCTGTGTCGAAGCTAGCGTCGACGTAACCCTTTACGACGAGCTCTTCGTCACCTCCATAAACGAGAAACATTTCCTTAGTCCTTTTCAGGTACTTAAGGATATTCTTGACCGCTGTCCAGTGTTCCGCACCGGGATTACTTTGGTACCTCCCTACCAAGCTTATCGCAAGGTTTATATCAGGTCTGGTACACAGCATGGCATACATTAGAGAGCCCACGGCTGAAGCATAGGGGACAGAACTCATCTTCTCTCTATCTGCTGCCGTGGTCGGCGACTGAGTCTTACTCAATCTCATACCTTGCAAAACTGGCAAGAACCCTTTCTTTGAGTTTTCCATATTGAACTTCTTCAATATCTTGTCAAGGTATGTACTTTGCGAAAGACCTATGAGGCGTCTCGATCTATCTCTATAGATCTTGATGCCTAATATGTATGCAGCTTCTCCAAGGTCCTTCATTGAAAAACTCTTGTTCAAATAGGCCTTTATGCTCTCCAACATCTCTATATCATTCCCCATCAATAATATGTTATCCACATATAGTACGAGGAAAGCTACAGAGCTCCCACTCACTTTCTTGTACAGACAGGCTTCTCCGTAAACCTGTATGAACCCAAACGCTTTAATCACCTCATTAAAGCGAATGTTCCAACTCTGAGATTCCTGCACTAGCCCATAGATGGAGCGCTGGAGCTTGCACACTTTGTTAGCACCCTTAGGGTCGACAAAACCTTCTGGTTGCATCATATACAACTCTTCCTTAAGGTTCCCGTTAAGGAACGCTGTTTTGACGTCCATTTGCCAAATTTCATAATCATAAAAGGCGGCAATTGCTAACATGATTCGGACTGATTTCAGCTTCGCTACGGGAGAGAAAGTCTCATCGTAGTCAACTCCTTGAATTTGTCGAAAACCCTTTGCGACAAGTCGAGCTTTGTAAACGGTTACATTACCGTTTGCATCAATCTTCTTCTTGAAGATCCATTTATTTTCTATGGCTCGCCGTTCATCGGGCAAGTCCACCAAAGTCCATACTTTGTTCTCATACATGGATCCTATCTCGGATTTCATGGCCTCATGCCATTTGTTGGAATCCGGGCCCGCCATCGCTTCTTCATAGTTCGAAGGTTCACCGTTGTCCAACAACATGATTTCCATCACAGGGTTGCCGTACCACTCTGGTGCGGAGCGTACCCTTGTGGACCTTCGCGGTTCAGTAGTAACTTGATCCGAAGCTTCATGATCATCATCATTAACTTCCTCTTCAGTCGGTGTAGGCACCACAGGAACAACTTCTTGTGCTGCGCTATTTTCCTGTTCGAGAGGGGGTGTAATTACCTCATCAAGTTCTACCTTCCTCCCACTTACTTCTTTCGAGAGAAACTCTTTCTCTAGAAAGGATCCGTTCTTGGCAACAAAGGTTTTACCTTCGGATCTAAGATAGAAGGTATACCCAATAGTTTCCTTAGGGTATCCTATGAATACGCATTTCTCCGCTCTGGGTTCGAGCTTTTCTGGTTGAAGTTTCTTCACATAAGCATCGCAGCCCCAAACTTTAAGAAACGACAACTTAGGTTTCTTCCCAAACCACAGTTCATACGGTGTCGTCTCAACGGATTTAGACGGTGCCCTATTTAAAGTGAATGTTGCAGTTTCTAATGCGTATCCCCAAAATGATAGCGGTAAGTCGGTGAGGGACATCATAGATCGTACCATATCTAATAAAGTGCGATTACGACGTTCAGACACTCTGTTGCGCTGCGGTGTGCCAGGCGGCGTTAGTTGTGAAACGATTCCACACTTTCTTAGGTGTGTGCCAAACTCGTGACTCAAATATTCTCCTCCACGATCAGATCGTAGACATTTAATTTTTCTGTCATGTTGATTCTCAACCTCACTCTGAAATTCCTTGAACTTTTCAAACGTCTCAGATTTGTGCTTCATCAAGTAGATATACCCATACCTACTCAAATCATCGATGAGAGTGAGAACATAACGATAACCACCGCGAGCTTCAACGTTCATTGGACCACACACATCAGTATGTATTATTTCCAATAAGTCGGTGGCTCTCTCCATTATTCCTGAGAATGGAGTCTTAGTCATCTTGCCCATGAGGCACGGTTCGCATGTGTCAAATGATTCAAAGTCAAGAGACTCTAGCAGTCCATCAGTATGGAGCTTCTTCATGCGCTTAACGCCGATATGACCAAGGCGGCAGTGCCACAAGTATGTGGGACTATCATTATCAACTTTGCATCTTTTGGTACTCACACTATGAATATGTGTAACATCACGATCGAGATTCATCAAGAATAAACCATTTACCAGCGGAGCATGACCATAAAACATATCACTCATATAAATAGAACAACCATTATTCTCTGACTTAAATGAGTAGCCGTCTCGCATTAAGCAAGACCCTGATACAATGTTCATGCTTAAAGCTGGTACTAAATAACAATATTAAGGTTTAAAACTAATCCCGACGGTAGATATAGAGGTAGCGTGCCGACGGCGATCACATCGACCTTTGAACCATTCCCGACGCGCATCGTCACCTCGTCCTTGGCCAGTCTCCGCTTATTCCGCAGTTCCTGCTTTGAGTTGCAAATGTGAGAACAACACCAGTATCAAATACCCAGGAGCTACTACGAGCGCTGGTAAGGTACACATCAATAACATGTATATCACATATACCTTTAACATTGCCGGCCTTCTTGTCCGCTAAGTATTTGGGGCAGTTCCGCTTCCAGTGACCTTTTCCCTTGCAGTAGAAGCACTCAGTCTCAGGCTTGGGTCCGTTCTTTTTCTTCTTCCCGGCATCTGGCTTACCGGGCGCGGCAACAGCTTTGCCGTCTTTCTTGAAGTTCTTCTTACCCCTGCCTTTCTTGAAACTAGTGGTCTTGTTGACCATCAACACTTGATGCTCCTTCTTGATTTCTACTTCTGCAGACTTGAGTATCGAGTACAACTCGGGAATGGTTTTCTCCATCCCTTGCATGTTGTAGTTAAGCACAAAGCCTTTGTAGCTTGGTGGGAGAGATTGGAGGATTCTGTCAATGATAGCATCATCCGGAAGTTCGACTCCAAGTGAAGTCAGACGACCGTGTAACCCAGACATTTTGAGTATGTGCTCACTGACAGAACTGTTCTCCTCCATCTTATAGCTGAAGAACTTGTCGGAGACTTCATATCTCTCGACACGGGCATGAGCTTGAAAAACTAGCTTCATCTCTTGGAACATCTCATATGCCCCGTGTTGCTCAAAACGTCTTTGGAGCCCCATATCTAAACTGTATAACATGCCACACCTGACCAGAGAGTAGTCATCACTCCGCGCTTGCCAGACGTTTAGAACATCCTGCGCTGCTGCGGGAGCGGGAGGGTCACCTAGCGGCGCATTAAGGACATAAGCCTTTTTAGCTGCTTCAAGGATGAGCTTCAGGTTGTGAACCCAGTCCGCATAGTTGCTACCATCATCTTTCAGCTTGTTTTTCTCTAGGAATGCGTTGAAGTTGAGGTTGACGTTGGACATCTACAATATTTATAAAGACAACTTTTAGACTAAGTTCATGACAATTAAGTTCATTTAATCAAATTAAGTATGAACTCCCACTTAAATTTACATCCCTCTAGTCATCTAAGTGATACATGATCCATGTTGACTAACCCGTGTCCAATCATCACGTGAGACGGACTAGTCACCATGGTGAGCAACTTCATGCTGATCGTATTCAACCATACGACTCATGTTCGACCTTTCGGTCTCTTGTATTCGAGGTCATGTCTGTACATGCTAAGCTCGTCGAGTCAACCTAAGTGTTTCGTGTGTGTAAATCTGGCTTACACCCGTTGTATGCGAATGTTAGAATCTATCACACCCGATCATCACGTGGTGCTTCGAGACAACGAACCTTCGCAACGGTGCACACTTAGGGGAATACGTTCTCGAAATTTTAAGAGGGATCATCTTATTATGCTACCGTCGTTTCAAGCAATAAGATGTAAAACATGATAAACATCACAATGCAATCATATAGTGACATGATATGGCCATTATCATCTTTGCTCTTTCGATCTCCATCTTCAGGCATCGCATGATCATCATCGTCACCGGCGTGACACCATGATCTCCATCATCATGATCTCCATCATCGTGTCTCCGTGAAGTCTTCACGCCAACTACTACTATCACTACTACTATAGCTAACTGTTAGCAATGAAGTAAAAGTTGTAAGCCCATGGCGTTGCATCTCATACAATAAATTAAGACAACTCCTATGGCTCCTGCCGGTTGTCATGCAAGTCGTGAAACCTATTACAATAACATGATCATCTCATACATCATACATGCAACATCACAACTTTGGCCATATCACATCACATGTCAAACCCTGCAAAAACAAGTTAGACGTCCTCTAATTGTTGTTGCAAGTTTTACGTGGCTGATTTGGGTTTCTAGCAAGAACGCCTTCTTACCTACGTGACAGCCACAACGATGATATACCAAAGCTATTTACCCTTCATAAGGACCCTTTTCATCAAATCCAATCCGACTAGAGTAGGAGAGACAGACACCCGCTAGCCACCTTTATGCACGTTGTGCATGTCTGTCGGTGGAACCAGTCTCACGTAAGCGTACGTGTAAGGTCGGTCCGGGCCGCTTCATCCCACAATACCGCCGGAAAAGAATAAGACTAGTAACGGCAAGCAAATTGACAAACCATCGCCCACAACTTTTGTGTTCTACTCGTGCATAGAATCTACGCATAGAAAACCTGGCTCGGATGCCACTATTGGGTAACGTAGCATAAATTCAAAATTTTCCTACGCATGTTCCGATCTTCCTATGGAGAGACCAGCAACGAGAGAGGGGTAAGAGCATCTTCATACCTTTGAAGATCGCTAAGCGAAAGCGTTGCTAGAACGCGGTTGATGGAGTCGTACTCGCAGCGATTCCGATCTAGTGCCGAACAACGGCACCTCCGCGTTCAACATACGTGCAGCCCGGTGACGTCTCCCGCACCTTGATCCAGCAAGGAGGAGGGAGAGGTTGGGGAAGAAGACCAGCAACACGACGGCGTGGTGTTGGTGGAGAGACGAGGTCTCCCGGCAGGGCTTCGCCAAGCGCCGGCAGAGAGGAGGAGGGAGAGGAGCAGGGCTGCGCCGAGAGAGAGAGAGAGAGAGAGATTTTACCGTGTCTCAAACAGCCCCGAACCTCATCTATATATAGGGGGAGAGGGAGGGGGCGCAGCCCTTAGGGTTCCCACCCCTAAGGGGTGCGGCAGCCCTTAGATGGGAGAGGGGTGGCGGCCAGGGCAAGGGGGAGGGGTGGCGCACCCCTCTGGTGGGCCTAAGGCCCACCTAAATTAGGGTTCCCCCCTCTCCCCTTTTTTCTGGTGCACATGGGCTGGGTGGGGGCGCACCAGCCCACTTAGGGGCTGGTTCCCTTCCCCACTTAGCCCATCTAGCCTCCCGGGATCGTCACCCCCCTTCGGTGGTCCCGGTGGTCCCGGTACGTTACCGGTGATGCCCGAAACACTTCCGGTGTCCGAAACCATCCGTCCTATATATCAATCTTTACCTCCGGACCATTCCAGAGCTCCTCGTGACGTCCGGGATCTCATACGGGACTCCGAACAACTTTTGATAACCTCGTACAACAATTCCCTATAACCCTAGCGTCATCGAACCTTAAGTGTGTAGACCCTACGGGTTCGGGAGACAGGCAGACATGACCGAGACACCTCTCTGGTCAATAACCATCAGCGGGGTCTGGATACCCATGGTGGCTCCCACTAGCTCCACGATGATCTCATCGGATGAACCACGATGTCAAGGATTCAATCAATCCCGTATACGATTCCCTTTGTCTGTCGGTATAGAACTTGCCCGAGATTCGATCGTCGGTATACCTATACCTTGTTCAATCTCGTTACCGGTAAGTCTCTTTACTCGTTCCGTAGCACGTCATCGTGTGACTAACTCCTTAGTCACATTGAGCTCATGATGATGTCCTACCGAGTGGGCCCAGAGATACCTCTCCGTCACACGGAGTGACAAATCCCGATCTCGATTCGTGCCAACCCAACAGACACTTTCGGAGGTACCCGTAGTGCACCTTTATAGTCACCCAGTTACGTTGTGACGTTTGATGCACCCAAAGCACTCCTACGGTATCCGGGAGTTGCACAATCTCATGGTCGAAGGAAAAGATACTTGACATTAGAAAAGCATTAGCATACGAACAATACGATCTAGTGCTAGGCTTAGGATTGGGTCTTGTCCACCACATCATTCTCCCAATGATGTGATCCCGTTATCAATGACATCCAATGTCCATGATCAGGAAACCATGATCATCTATTGGCTAACGAGCTAGCCAACTAGAGGCTTGCTAGGGACACATTGTGATCTTTTCATTCACACATGTATTACTGTTTCCTGTTAATACAATTATAGCATGAACGATAGACGATTATCATGAACAAGGAAATATGATAATAACCATTTTATTATTGCCTCTAGGGCATATTTCCAACAGGGGTGGCAAAGGCTTAGCGGGATCCCGAGGTGGAGTCCACCAGGATCGAGACCCCGCAAGCTCAAATTACCGCTGAGATAGCTCGCTTGAATACCGACAACTGGCGGCTCGAAACGCACCAGCGCGCATCTGACGCCGTCCATCAGCGGAGGCACCAGGGACGCCTACCCCCTGATCTCAACCCGACCCGCCTGTTCGACACTCCGCGAACTCCCGGGGCAGGAGTCGCCCCGAGGGGAGAGCCGGGCCAGCCACCGAACCCGCCGTTTCAGCTAGTTGTGGATCGCGTCCCCCGATTCCAGACACCTCAAGGTCACTTTTCCAACCCGATGGACAACGTCCTCGCTGCAACTCGCCATTTGGAATCCCTTCCGATTCACGGCAACACTCCTGCCGAGGTAGAGGCGAGGAACGCCATTAAGATGTTGAAGACGGCGGTGGTTCAAAACGCCTAGTTCTCACATAGCCTACATATGTTGCATTCCACTCCCCAGGCAAGCCGTACCAGGAGTCGGCCAGAGGACCAGCCCGCCATAACCAGCGGACCGCGGCCCTTCCGCCAGGACAACTCGCCTGATCATCGAGACCCGCCAGGCTGGGATCATCCTGACATCCAAGTCGCCCCAACGCCTCTTGTCGGGAGCGGTAGACGAGTGGGGGTGCCGTGCTTGGCCACCGCCCTTCGCAACGAGCGAATGCCCAAGGATTTTAAAGGGCCAAGAAAGGTGCCTAACTATCCTCCGGACATTGAGCCGGCGTCGTCGGTCGAGAGTTATGAAATCGCCATGGACATGCTCGACGTAAGCGAAGCAGTTTGCGCCAGATACGTCACAATGATGTTCGAGGGGACGGTGTGTACTTGGTTAAAAAACTTGCCTCCCAACTCCATCCAGACAGGGGGGCTGAATTGAAAGAGCGTTTCATTAAAAACTTCCGAGGAACCTGCAAACGTCCGATGACAATAGTCGACCTACAGCACTGCATTCAACGCCCGGATGAGTCGGCCCACCACTGGTCGCGGCGGGTCGCGGAAATCATTCACTCGTCAGACGGTATTACGGCGGCTCAGGCTGTGCTGATCCTTGAGCAGAATTGCCACTACGAGCCTTTGGTACAGAAGTTAGGGCGACTCAAGCGAAAGGTCCAAGACATGGGGGAGCTAATGGACACCCTCACTAGGTACGCTGAGGCGGACGACACCAAAGATCCCGGCGAGGATGGTGGCAAAGCTAACTCGCCAAGGAAGGGCGAGTCATCCAAAAATCATACCCGGTTCCAGGGACGCGCCCGCCATAATCAGGGAGCGAATAGCAAGAGAAGGCAGCAGGAAGAATCTTCGGACTTAGTCGCCAACACCAACACCAATAATGGCAACCAACGCTAGAAGAAAAGTAGGGGATACAGTGGCAAAAAGCCGCACAACTATAATGAGTTACTCAAAGGCCCCTGCCCGCACGACGCCATGGAGACGGACTGGCGACTCATTCCTGGGAGGACTGTTACGTGATGCGGGAGTTGTTGGAATTATGCCCTAGAGGCAATAATAAATGTATAGTTATTATTATAATTCCTGTATCAAGATAATAGTTTATTGTCCATGCTATAATTGTATTGAATGAAGACTCATTTACATGTGTGGATACATAGACAAAACACCGTCCCTAGCATGCCTCTAGTTGGCTAGCCAGTTGATCAATGATAGTCAGTGTCTTCTGATTATGAACAAGGTGTTGTTGCTTGACAACTGGATCACGTCATTAGGAGAATCACGTGATGGACAAGACCCAAACTAATAGACGTAGCATGTTGATCGTGTCATTTTGTTGCTACTGTTTTCTGCGTGTCAAGTATTTGTTCCTATGACCATGAGATCATATATCTCACTGACACCGGAGGAATGCTTTTTGTGTATCAAACGTCGCAACGTAACTGGGTGACTATAAAGATGCTCTACAGGTATCTCCGAAGGTGTTAGTTGAGTTAGTATGGATCAAGACTGGGATTTGTCACTCCGTGTGACGGAGAGGTATCTCGGGGCCCACTCGGTAATACAACATCACACACAAGCCTTGCAAGCAATGTAACTTAGTGTAAGTTGCGGGATCTTGTATTACGGGACGAGTAAAGAGACTTGCCGGTAAACGAGATTGAAATAGGTATGCGGATACTGACGATCGAATCTCGGGCAAGTAACATACCGAAGGACAAAGGGAATGACATACGGGATTATACGAATTCTTGGCACTGAGGTTCAAACGATAAGATCTTCGTAGAATATGTAGGATCCAATATGGGCATCCAGGTCCCGCTATTGGATATTGACCGAGGAGTCTCTCGGGTCATGTCTACATAGTTCTCGAACCCGCAGGGTCTGCACACTTAAGGTTCGACGTTGTTTTATGCGTATTTGAGTTATATGGTTGGTTACCGAATGTTGTTCGGAGTCCCGGATGAGATCACGGACGTCACGAGGGTTTCCGGAATGGTCCGGAAACGAAGATTGATATATAGGATGACCTCATTTGATTACCGGAAGGTTTTCGGAGTTACCGGGAATGTACCGGGAATGACGAATGGGTTCCGGGAGTTCACCGGGGGGGCAACCCACCCCGGGGAAGCCCATAGGCTTTGGGGAGACACACCAGCCCTTAGTGGGCTGGTGGGACAGCCCCAAGGGGGCCTATGCGCCAAGGAAAAAGAAATCAAAGGAAAAGAAAAAAAAGAGGGAGGAAGTGGGAAGGGAGGGGGACTCCTCCCACCAAACCAAGTCCAACTCGGTTTGGGGGGGGAGTCCTCCCCCCTTGGCTCGGCCGACCCCTTGAGGGTCCCTTGGACCCCAAGGCAAGGTCCCCCTCCCTCCTCCTATATATATGGAGCTTTTAGGGCAGATTTGTTACGACTTTCTCACGGCTGCCCGACCACATACCTCCATAGTTTTTCCTCTAGATCGCGTTTCTTCGGAGCTCGGGCGGAGCCCTGCTGAGACAAGATCATCACCAACCTCCGGAGCGCCGTCACGCTGCCGGAGAACTCTTCTACCTCTCCGTCTCTCTTGCTGGATCAAGAAGGCCGAGATCATCGTCGAGCTGTACGTGTGCTGAACGCGGAGGTGCCGTCCGTTCGGTACTAGATCGTGGGACTGATCGCGGGATTGTTCGCGGGGCGGATCGAGGGACGTGAGGACGTTCCACTACATCAACCGCGTTCTCTAACGCTTCTGCTGTGCGGTCTACAAGGGTATGTAGATCACTCATCCCCTTTTGTAGATGGACATCACCATGATAGGTCTTCGTGCGCGTAGGAAAATTTTTGTTTCCCATGCGACGTTCCCCAACAGTGGTATCAGAGCTAGGTTCATGCGTAGATGTCTTCTCGAGTAGAACACAAAAGGTTTTGTGGGCGGTGATGTGCGCTTTGCTGCCCTCCTTAGTCTTTTCTTGATTCCGCGGTATTGTTGGATTGAAGCGGCTTGGACCGACATTACTCGTACGCTTACGAGAGACTGGTTTCATCGTTACGAGTAACCCCCTTTGCTCAAAGATGACTGGCAAGTGACGGTTTCTCCAACTTTAGTTGAATCGGATTTGACCGAGGAGGTCCTTGGATGAGGTTAAATAGCAACTCATATATCTCCGTTGTGGTGTTTGCGTGAGTAAGATGCGATCCTACTAGATACCCTTGGTCACCACGTAAAACATGCAACAACAAAATTAGAGGACATCTAACTTGTTTTTGCAGGGTATGATTGTGAAGTGATATGGCCAACGATGTGATGTGATATATTGGATGTATGAGATGATCATGTTGTAATAGAAATATCGACTTGCACGTCGATGGTACGGCAACCGGCAGGAGCCATAGGGTTGTCTTTATACTAACATATGTGCTTGCAGATGCGTTTACTATTTTGCTAGGATGTAGCTTTAGTAGTAATAGCATAAGTAGCACGACAACCCCGATGGCAACACGTTGATAGATGATCATGGTGTGGCGCCGGTGACAAGAAGATCGTGCCGGTGCTTTGGTGATGGAGATCAAGAAGCACGTGATGATGGCCATATCATGTCACTTATGAATTGCATGTGATGTTAATCCTTTTATGCACCTTATTTTGCTTAGAACGACGTAGCATTATGAGGTGATCTCTCACTAAAATTTCAAGACGAAATTGTGTTCTCCCCGACTGTGCACCGTTGCTACAGTTCGTCGTTTCGAGACACCACGTGATGATCGGGTGTGATAGACTCAACGTTCACATACAACGGGTGCAAAACAGTTGCGCACGCAGAACACTCGGGTTAAGCTTGACGAGCCTAGCATGTGCAGACATGGCCTCAGAACACATGAGACCGAAAGGTCGATCATGAATCATATAGTTGATATGATTAGCATAGGGATGCTTACCACTGAAACTACTCTCGACTCACGTGATGATCGGACTTGGGATGGTGTAAGTGGATCATGAACCACTCAAATGACTAGAGAGATGTACTTTTTGAGTGGGAGTTTAGCGTATAATTTGATTAAGTTGAACTCTAATTATCTTGAACATAGTCTAAGTCCACTTTGAATATATTTGTGTTGTAGATCATGGCTCACGCAACAGTCATCCTGAATTTTAATACGTTCCTAGAGAAAGCTAAGTTGAAAGATGATGGAAGCAACTTTGTAGACTGGGCTCATAATCTTAAGCTAATCTTACAAGCTGGGAAGAAGGATTATGTCCTTAATGCTGCGCTAGGAGATGAACCACCCGCTACGGCTGATCAGGATGTTAAGAACGCTTGGTTAGGACGTAAGGAGGACTACTCAATAGTTCAATGTGCAGTCTTGTATGGCTTAGAACCGGGACTTCAACGTCGCTTTGAGCGTCATGGAGCATTTGAGATGTTCCAGGAGTTGGAGTTTATCTTTCAGAAGAACGCCCGGATCGAGAGGTATGAGACCTCCGATAAATTCTATGCTTGCAAGATGGAGGAAAACTCGTCTGTCAGTGAACATGTGCTCAAAATGTCTGGGTACTCAAACCGTCTAGCTGAACTGGGGATTGAACTCCCGCAGGAGGCTATCACTGACAGAATCCTTCAATCACTGCCGCCAAGCTATAAAGGCTTTGTGTTGAACTACAACATGCAAGGGATGAACAAGTCTCCCGGCGAGTTGTTTGCGATGCTGAAAGTCGCAGAGTCTGAACTCCGTAAAGAGCATCAAGTGTTGATGGTGAGCAAGACCACTAGTTTCAAGAGAAACGGCAGAGGCAAGAAGGGCAATTCGAAGAAGAGCGGCAAGCCTGTTGCCAATCCGCCGAAGAAACCCAAGGCTGGACCTAAGCCTGAAACGGAGTGCTTCTATTGCAAGGGTATGGGTCACTGGAAGCGCAATTGCCCCAAGTATCTGGCAGATAAGAAGGCGGGCAAAGAAAAATCAGGTATATTTGATATACATGTTATTGATGTGTACTTAACCGGCTCTCGTAGTAGTGCCTGGGTATTTGATACCGGTTTTGTTGCTCATATTTGCAACTCGAAGCAGGAACTGCGGAATAGACGAAGGCTGGCGAAAGACGAAGTGACGATGCGCGTAGGAAACGGTTCCAAGGTTGATGCAATCGCCGTCGGCACAGTGTCACTTCAGCTACCATCGGGATTAGTGATGAACTTAAATCATTGTTATTTGGTGCCTGCGTTGAGCATGAACATTATATCTGGATCTTGTTTATTGCGAGACAGTTACTCTTTTAAGTCTGAGAATAATGGTTCTTCTATTTCTATGAGTAACATCTTTTATGGTCATGCACCGAATGTGAGAGGATTGTTCATATTGAATCTTGATAGCGATACGCATATACATAACATTGAGACCAAAAGAGTTAGAGTAAACAATGATAGCGCCATATTTTTGTGGCACTGCCGCTTGGGTCATATTGGTGTAAAGCGCATGAAGAAACTCCATGCTGATGGACTTTTGGAGTCACTTGACTTTGATTCACTTGACACGTGCGAACCATGCCTCATGGGCAAGATGACTAAGACTCCGTTCTCCGGAACAATGGAGCGTGCAAGTGACTTGTTGGAAATCATACATACCGATGTGTGTGGTCCAATGAGCGTGGAGGCACGCGGCGGATATCGTTATTTCCTCACCTTCACTGACGATTTAAGTAGATATGGTTATGTCTACTTGATGAAGCACAAGTCTGAAACATTTGAAAAGTTCAAGCAATTTCAGAGTGAAGTAGAAAATCATCGTGACAAGAAGATCAAGTTCCTACGGTCTGATCGTGGGGGTGAATATCTGAGTTTCGAGTTTGGTGCTCACTTAAGACAATGTGGAATTGTTTCGCAGTTAACACCGCCTGGAACACCACAGCGTAATGGTGTGTCCGAACGTCGTAATCGTACTTTGTTAGAGATGGTGCGATCTATGATGTCTCTTACTGATTTGCCGTTATCATTTTGGGGTTATGCATTAGAAACAGCTGCATTCACTTTAAATAGGGCACCATCAAAATCCGTTGAGACGACACCATACAAACTGTGGTATGGCAAAAGGCCAAAGTTGTCGTTTCTTAAAGTTTGGGGATGTGATGCTTATGTCAAAAAGCTTCAGCCTGAAAAGCTGGAACCCAAAGCGGAAAAATGCGTCTTCATAGGTTACCCAAAGGAGACAGTTGGGTACACCTTCTATCTCAAATCCGAGGGCAAAGTGTTTGTTGCTAAGAACGGAACTTTTATCGAGAAGGAGTTTCTCTCGAGAGAATTGAGTGGGAGGAAGATAGAACTTGACGAGGTTGTCGAACCTCTCATCCCTCTGGATGGTGGCGCAGGGCAAGGGGAAACCTCTGTCGTTGCGACGCCGGTTGAGGAGGAAGTTAATGATGATGATCATGAAGCTCCAGTTCAAGTTTCTGTTGAACCACGCAGGTCGACGAGATCACGCACTGCTCCCGAGTGGTACGGTAATCCCGTCTTATCAATCATGTTGTTAGACAACAATGAACCTGCGAATTATGAAGAAGCAATGGTGGGCCTAGATTCCAACAAATGGCTAGAAGCCATGAAATCCGAGATAGGATCCATGTATGAGAACAAAGTGTGGACTTTGGAGATACTACCTGAGGGCTGCAAGGCTATTCAGAACAAATGGATCTTTAAGAAGAAGACGGACGCTGACGGTAATGTGACCGTTTATAAAGCTCGACTTGTGGCAAAGAGTTTTTCACAAGTTCCAGGAATTGACTACGATGAGACTTTCTCTCCCGTGGCAATGCTTAAGTCCGTCCGAATCATGTTAGCAATAGCTGCATTTTTCGATTATGAAATCTGGCAGATGGATGTCAAAACGGCGTTCCTTAACGGTTTCCTTAAGGAAGAGTTGTATATGATGCAACCCGAAGGTTTTGTCGATCCTAAAAATGCTGACAAGGTGTGCAAGCTCCAGCGATCCATTTATGGACTGGTGCAAGCATCTCGGAGTTGGAACAAACGCTTTGATGAGGTGATCAAAGAATTTGGGTTTATACAAGTGGTTGGAGAATCTTGTATTTACAAGAAAGTGAGTGGGAGCTCTGTGGCGTTTCCAATATTATATGTGGATGACATATTACTGATTGGAAACAACGTGGAGCTTTTGGAGAGCATAAAAGGTTACTTGAATAAAAGTTTCTCTATGAAGGACCTAGGAGAAGCTGCTTACATTCTAGGCATTAAGATCTATAGGGATAGATCAAAACGCCTGATAGGGCTTTCACAAAGCACATATCTTGATAAAGTTTTGAAGAGCTTCAAAATGGAACAGTCCAAGAAAGGGTTCTTGCCAGTTTTACAAGGTACGAGATTGAGTAAGACTCAGTGCCCAGCAACTGATGAAGATAGAGAGCATATGCGCTCCGTCCCCTATGCTTCAGCCATAGGTTCTATCATGTATGCGATGCTGTGCACTAGACCGGATGTTAGCCTGGCCATAAGTATGGCGGGTAGGTTCTAGAGTAATCCAGGAGTGGATCACTGGACAGCGGTCAAGAATATCCTGAAGTACCTGAAAAGGACTAAGGAGATGTTTCTCGTGTATGGAGGTGACGAAGAGCTCGCCGTAAAAGGTTACGTCGATGCAAGCTTTGACACAGATCCGGACGACTCTAAGTCGCAAACCGGATACGTATTTATTCTTAACGGGGGTGCCGTAAGCTGGTGCAGTTCCAAGCAAAGCGTCGTAGCAGATTCTACATGTGAAGCGGAGTACATGGCTGCCTCGGAGGCGGCTAAGGAGGGTGTCTGGATGAAGCAGTTCATGACGGATCTTGGAGTGGTGCCAAGTGCACTGGATCCAATAACCTTGTTCTGTGACAACACTGGTGCCATTGCCTTAGCAAAGGAACCACGGTTTCACAAGAAGACCAGACACATCAAACGACGTTTCAACCTCATCCGCGACTACGTCGAGGAAGAGGACGTAAATATATGCAAAGTGCACACGGATCTGAATGTAGCAGACCCGCTGACTAAACCTCTTCCATGGCCAAAACATGATCGACACCAGAACTGTATGGGTGTTAGATTTATTACAATGTAAATCACATGGTGATGTGAGGGCTAGATTATTGACTCTGGTGCAAGTGGGAGACTGTTGGAATTATGCCCTAGAGGCAATAATAAATGTATAGTTATTATTATAATTCCTGTATCAAGATAATAGTTTATTGTCCATGCTATAATTGTATTGAATGAAGACTCATTTACATGTGTGGATACATAGACAAAACACCGTCCCTAGCATGCCTCTAGTTGGCTAGCCAATTGATCAATGATAGTCAGTGTCTTCTGATTATGAACAAGGTGTTGTTGCTTGACAACTGGATCACGTCATTAGGAGAATCACGTGATGGACAAGACCCAAACTAATAGACGTAGCATGTTGATCGTGTCATTTTGTTGCTACTGTTTTCTGCGTGTCAAGTATTTGTTCCTATGACCATGAGATCATATATCTCACTGACACCGGAGGAATGCTTTGTGTGTATCAAACGTCGCAACGTAACTGGGTGACTATAAAGATGCTCTACAGGTATCTCCGAAGGTGTTAGTTGAGTTAGTATGGATCAAGACTGGGATTTGTCACTCCGTGTGACGGAGAGGTATCTCGGGGCCCACTCGGTAATACAACATCACACACAAGCCTTGCAAGCAATGTAACTTAGTGTAAGTTGCGGGATCTTGTATTACGGAACGAGTAAAGAGACTTGCCGGTAAACGAGATTGAAATAGGTATGCGGATACTGACGATCGAATCTCGGGCAAGTAACATACCGAAGGACAAAGGGAATGACATACGGGATTATACGAATTCTTGGCACTGAGGTTCAAACGATAAGATCTTCGTAGAATATGTAGGATCCAATATGGGCATCCAGGTCCCGCTATTGGATATTGACCGAGGAGTCTCTCGGGTCATGTCTACATAGTTCTCGAACCCGCAGGGTCTGCACACTTAAGGTTCGACGTTGTTTTATGCATATTTGAGTTATATGGTTGGTTACCGAATGTTGTTCGGAGTCCCGGATGAGATCACGGACGTCACGAGGGTTTCCGGAATGGTCCGGAAACGAAGATTGATATATAGGATGACCTCATTTGATTACCGGAAGGTTTTCGGAGTTACCGGGAATGTACCGGGAATGACGAATGGGTTCCGGGAGTTCACCGGGGGGGCAACCCACCCCGGGGAAGCCCATAGGCTTTGGGGAGACACACCAGCCCTTAGTGGGCTGGTGGGACAGCCCCAAGGGGGCCTATGCGCCAAGGAAAAAGAAATCAAAGGAAAAGAAAAAAAAAGAGGGAGGAAGTGGGAAGGGAGGGGGACTCCTCCCACCAAACCAAGTCCAACTCGGTTTGGGGGGGGAGTCCTCCCCCCCCTTGGCTCGGCCGACCCCTTGAGGGTCCCTTGGACCCCAAGGCAAGGTCCCCCTCCCTCCTCCTATATATATGGAGCTTTTAGGGCAGATTTGTTACGACTTTCTCACGGCTGCCCGACCACATACCTCCATAGTTTTTCCTCTAGATCGCGTTTCTGCGGAGCTCGGGTGGAGCCCTGCTGAGACAAGATCATCACCAACCTCCGGAGCGCCGTCACGCTGCCGGAGAACTCTTCTACCTCTCCGTCTCTCTTGCTGGATCAAGAAGGCCGAGATCATCGTCGAGCTGTACGTGTGCTGAACGCGGAGGTGCCGTCCGTTCGGTACTAGATCGTGGGACTGATCGCGGGATTGTTCGCGGGGCGGATCGAGGGACGTGAGGACGTTCCACTACATCAACCGCGTTCTCTAACGCTTCTGCTGTGCGGTCTACAAGGGTATGTAGATCACTCATCCCCTCTTGTAGATGGACATCACCATGATAGGTCTTCGTGCGCGTAGGAAAATTTTTGTTTCCCATGCGACGTTCCCCAACAGTGGTTTCTGGCGGAGGCGATCAAAAAAGGCCAAAGCGGTGACCTGGACCAACGGCAAGAACAGTTCGGCGCGCCCAATCAACGTCAGAACCCCTTCGGCGGTTTCCCCGAACCTGGGGCTCAGGGTGGCTCGCAGCCGAGCAGCGGCCAGTATCCGGTGCATCACCAGCGACGGTATAACCCGCCCGGAGTTTTTCAGCAACCACCCCCGTAGGGGGCTTCACAGGGGCAGGATGACAATGGCGGCTTCCGCAACAATCCCAAGTAGTTAAGCAATGGGCAGTACCACGTTTTCACCACCAATGCTTGTAGGCTTGATAAAAAGGTGAGTCACCGAGCGTACAGTATCTCTGAGCCGGCACTCCCTAGATACCTCCACTGGTCCGAGCAGACCATATCATGGAGTAGGGAGGACCACCCGCCAAGAGTTGACAAAACCGGCGACTTAGCGTTGGTCGTGGCCCCCCAAGTTGGGGGGGTATACCTTGTCGAAGGTACTGATGGATGGTGGCAGCAGCATCAACATTTTGTATTTCGACACTTTCCAAAGGATGAACCTGTTGGAGAAAGATTTGATGCCTTCAACCACGGTATTCCATGGAATCGTCCCAGGCAAATCGGCGTACCCCATAGGCCGAGTCAGGCTCACAGTTGCATTTGGAACAGCATCCAATTACAGGAGTGAGTAGCTGATGTTTGAGGTGGTCAAGTTAAAAAGCCCCTATCATGCGCTGTTTGGGTGGCCGGCTTACGCCCGGTTCATGGCTCGCCCATGCTATGTTTACCTTAAACTCAAGATGCCTGGTCCTAAAGGACCCATCATGGTTGATGGTGATAGACGGATTGCAAGAGAATGTGAAGAAGGGGTTGCGGCTTACGTAGAAGTCGCTTGTGCTGCGGAGGAGCTCAAATACCACCAGGCCAATGTTGATCCGGTTGATATATCACCCCTAAAAAAGCCAACGACAGATGTTGAGCCGCCCCTCAAGTTCAAGCCAACAGATGACACTAAAACGATGGATTTCGTCCCTCGCGACTCAACCGAGCAGTTCACTATTGGGACGGGTCTGGATCCCAAATAGGAAAGCGCGCTCATCGAATTCATCCGTGAGAATCGGGATATCTTCGCATGGAAACCTTCTGACATGCCTGGTGTGCCGAGAGAATTCGCTGAGCACCATCTTAATGTTGACCCAAAGGCAAAACCTATCCAGCAATATCTTCGTAGGTTCAATGAGGAACGACGCAAGGCAATCGGGGAGGAGGTTGCCCGTCTCTTGGCCGCCGGATTCATCATAGAGGTTTTCCACCCCAAATGGTTGGCTAACCCGGTCTTGGTGCTCAAGAAGAATGGTACCTTCTGTATGTGCATTGATTACACGGATCTCAACAGAGCTTGTCCAAAGGATCCTTTCGCTCTTCCCCGCATCGACCAAATTATTGATTCGGTGGCGGGATGCGAACGTTTGTGCTTCTTGGACGCCTATTCTGGATATCACCAAATCAAGATGGCCGTGGAGGATCAGGAGAAAAAGAGCTTTTATAACCCCCTTTGGGGCTTTTTGCTATGTGTCCATGCCATTCAGACTCAAGAGTGCAGGGGCGACTTATCAGCGCTGCATCCAAAATTGCCTGTGTGGCCAAATCGGACGCAACGCCCATGCCTATGTCGATGACATTGTGGTTAAAACCCACCGGAGGGAGACGTTATTGGAAGATCTCAAGGAAACTTTTGATAATCTGCGGGTATATCAGATGAAGCTAAATCCCACCAAGTGTGTCTTTGGTGTTCCTGCAGGGAAGTTGTTGGGCTTCCTGGTGTCTGAGCGCGGCATCGAAGCTAACCCGGACAAGATCGAAGCGGTTACCTCCCTTGGGAAGCCAGCGGATGTTAATCAAGTCCAACGGATGGCGGGTCGCATTGCGGCCTTAAGTCGCTTCATAAGCCGCCTGGGAGAAAAGGCTATTCCCCTTTATCAATTGCTAAAAAATCTGACCATTTTGGTTGGACAGATGAAGCCGATGAAGCTTTCGAAGCCTTAAAACGGCAACTGGTCAACCTACCGGTCTTGGCCGCCCCGACTGAGAAAGAGCCCATGCTTTTATATATTGCGGCAAACTCCAAAGCGGTGAGTGTGGTGGTGGTCGTTGAAAGAAAGGAGGAAGGAATGGAATACCCTGTGCAGCGCCCGGTGTATTTCATCAGCGAGGTGCTAACCCTTTCCAAGCAGCGATACCCACACTGGCAGAAATTAGTGTATGGGGTGTTTATGGCAAGCCGGAAGCTTAATAATTATTTTCAAGAGCATCCCATCATGGTGGTTAGTTCCTCTCCCCTTGGGGACATCATCCAGAACTGGGAGGCGACGGGGCGGGTTGCCAAGTGGGCGATTGAACTTGGGACGCACCACGTGCGGTACACCCCTCGCAAGGCTATCAAATATCAGGCCTTGGTTGATTTCGTCAATGATTGGACCGAGTTACAGGTCCCGGAAGACAGGCCTGATCTTACATACAGGACTATTTATTTTTACTGATCCAGAGAGTTGGAAGGCTCGGGGGCTGGCGTGGTGCTGGTATCTCCTCAAGGAGACAAATTTTTTTACGTCCTCCGACTCATGTTTCCATGTACCAACAATGTTGTGGAGTACGAAGCTTTACTTCATGGCTTGCGACTCGCCAAGGAAATGAACCTTACGCGGGTCAGATGTTTTGGCGACTCTGATCTGGTGGCTCAGCAAGTCTCAGGTAGTTGGGATTCTCGAGACCCCGTGATGGCGGCTTACAGGAGGGCTGTGTCCGATGTGGCGGGTCATTTCCATGGCTATCACGTTGATCACATTGACCGGCGCCTTAACGAGGCAGCTGATGCCCTTTCACGTCTCGGTTCCCAGCGAAAGCCGGTTCCCCCAATGTTTTTCTGGATACTTTGCATAATCCTTCCGTAAGTTTGCCTTCAAAGGAGGAGTTGGCGATACCAGATCGTGAATCCTAGTTCGTGGCGGCTCTCCACGCTACGCCGGATTGGGTCCTTCCGTATCTGGCCTATCTCGCCCGAGGCGAGTTACCTATGGATGAAGTGTTGGCTCGCCAAATCATTCGGCAAAGCAAATGCATGGTGATCATCAATGGTGAACTATATAAGCGAAGCACTTCCGGGGTTTTTCAAAGATGTGTTTCCTCCGAAGAAGGGTGCATAATTCTAAATGACATTCATTCCAGAGATTGTGGGCATCACGCCGGGTCACGTTCCTTCGTTTCAAAAGCGTTCCGGCATGGTTTCTTTTGGTTGACGGCCCATGCAGATGCAGAGGAAATAGTTCGTTGATGCGATGGATGCCAGCGTTATGGGCGACAGGCTAATGTGCCGGCTCAAGAACTAAGGATGATACCCATCACTTGGCCTTTCACGGTCTGGGGGTTAGACATGGTTGGCCCCTTTAATATGTCATCCAACAAGAAAACCCATTTGCTGGTGGCGGTTGATAAATTCACCAAGTGGGTTAAGGCAGAGCTTGTTGGAGCTTGCGATGCGGAGAAGGCGGTCAAATTCTTGAAAAAATTGATCTTTCGGTTCGGATATCCGCACAATAACATTACTAATAATGGCACTAATCTGTCTCAAGGGGTGATGCAGGAGTTTTATCGTCGTGAGCACATCCGGCTTGATGTTTCTGCGGTTGCTCACCCACAATCTAATGGATAGGCGGAGCGGGCGAACCCGAAAGTTTTACGGGGGATCAAGCCCCGACTCATGGTTCCCTTGGAACGAACCTCGGGGTGTTGGGTTGAGGAGTTGCCTTTGGTGCTATGGAGCATCCGGACCACCCCGAACCGGTCTACGGGTTTTACCCCTTTCTTTCGGGTGGCGATGAGATTTTCGCTGCGATAGTGGGGAAGAGAAGGGTGACAAGACAGGTAGGTGAAATGTGTTGGAAATATGCCCTAGAGGCAATAATAAAATGGTTATTATCATATTTCCTTGTTCATGATAATCGTCTATTGATCATGCTATAATTGTATTAATAGGAAACATTAATAGATGTGTGAATAAATAGATCACAATATGTCCCTAGCAAGCCTCTAGTTGGCTAGCTCGTTAGTCAATAGATGATCATGGTTTCCTGATCATGGGCATTAGATGTCATTGATAACGGGATCGCGTCATTGGGAGAATGACGTGATGGACAAGACCCAATCCTAAGCATAACACTAGATCGTGTTGTTCATATGTTAAAGCTTTTCTAATGTCAAGTATCTTTTCCTTCGACCATGAGATTGTGCAACTCCCGGATACCGTAGGAGTGCTTTGGGTGTATCAAACGTCACAACGTAACTGGGTGACTATAAAGGTGCACTAAGGGTATCTCTGAAAGTGTCTGTTGGGTTGGTACGAATCGAGATCGGGATTTGTCACTCTGTGTGACGGAGAGGTATCTCTGGGCCCACTCGGTAGAACATCATCATGAGCTCAATGTGACTAAGGATTTAGTGACACGATGACGTGCTACGGAACGAGTAAAGAGACTTACCGGTAACGAGATTGAACAAGGTATTGGTATACCGACGATTGAATCTCGGGCAAGTTCTATACCGACAGACAAAGGGAATCGTATACGGGATTGATTGAGTCCTTGACATCGTGGTTCATCCGATGAGATCATCGTGGAGCAAGTGGGAGCCACCATGGGTATCCAGACCCCGCTGATGGTTATTGGCCAGAGAGGTGTCTCGGTTATGTGTGCCTGTCTCCCGAACCCGTAGGGTCTCCACACTTAAGGTTCGGTGACGCTAGGGTAATAGGGAATTGTTATACGAGGTTACCGAAAGTTGTTCGGAGTCCTGGATGTGATCCCGGACGTCAGAGGAGCTCCGGAATGGTCCGGAGGTAAAGATTGATATATAGGACGGATGGTTTCGGACACCGGAAGTGTTTCGGGCATCACCGGTAACGTACCGGGACCATCGGGACCACCGGAGGTGGCCCCGGGGGACCACCGAAGGGTGGCAACGACCCTGGGAGGTAAGATGGGCCAAGTAGGGGAGGGAACCAGCCCCTAGGTGGGCTGGTGCGCCTCCCCACTAAGCCCAATGCGCAGGGGACAGAAAAGGGGGGCAAATCCTATGCCAGGTGGGCCTAAGGCCCACTAGGGGTGCGCCACACCCCTCCTCCCCCCTTGGCTGCCGCACCAGCCCCATCTAGGGCTGCCCCCCCCCCCCAGGAGGGGGAAGCCCTCAAGGGGGCGCAGCCCCTCCCTTCCCCTATATATACCGGGCACTTTTGGTCATTGGGAGATAGACTTCTCCCTCTCCCTCGGCGCAGCCCTGCCCTTATTCCTCCTCCTCTCTGCCGGTGCTTGGCGAAGCCCTGCCGGGAGACCTCGTCTCTCCATCGACACCACGCTGTCGTGCTGCTGGAGTTCTTCCCCAAACTCTCCCTCCTCCTTTCTGGATCAAGGTGCGGGAGACGTCACCGGGCTGCACGTGTGTTGAACGCAGAGGTGCCATAGTTCGGCACTAGATCGGAATCGATGCGACTACGACTCCATCAACCGCGTTGTAGCAATGCTTCTGCTTAGCGATCTTCAAAGGTATGAAGATGCTCTTACCCCTCTCTCGTTGCTGGTCTCTCCATAGGAAGATCTGAATATGCGTAGGACAACTTTGAATTTATGCTACGTAACCCTACAAAATGCGCCCAATCCTTTCCTCCCGCCTATTTATCAGGTCGGGCGCTAGGATCGAGGTGCCACGAGCGGGAACTGCCAAAAGATAAAGATTCTCCATGATGGCGCCCCGAAATTTTTGGGATAACGATGCCAAAGGATCCGTTGGAGATTACGTCATTATCTTTTCCGGGATTCAAGGGATAAGGAGGCGCCAACAAGAAGTGGTTTGGCGACTCATGTTTTTCCGCAACAGATGGCGGTTTAAGTGCATGGTGCATAAGAAGAGTGAAGATGAATCGCCCCTAAATTAAGTAAGGATATTGGCGTGAAGGAAATTCAAGTCAATCCGGGGCCTAATGTTGGGGATATTATCAGTTGATAATCCGCCCTAGTTGGGTCGGGTCACGAAAGCTGGCGACACATCTAAAATGTGGTTCGGGCCTTGGCCTGGTAAGGCCGAAAGTGATATGGCGGTTTACGACTTTCGGAAGGAGTCCATAATAGAGAAGGTCTCCAAGCCTTGGAAATATGGCGACTTAGAGATCGCAAGAGTCATGATTTGTGTAAAGGAAAGGACCCTTGTGAACCCTAAGGACTCGACCTGTATATAAAGGCGAGTCACAGGGAAGAAGAGGGCAGGTTAGAAATCATCGAGTGATAGGTCTGGCGAGTTATGCCCTCCTTGTAATCGAAACTCCAAAATACAACATAAAGCAGGACGTAGGCTTTTACCTCCTCACGAGGGGCCGAACCTGGGAAAATCTCTGTCTCGCTCCCGTTCAACCCCTTTGAGTCGCCACCAAGGTGCGATGGCTCCAATACTAAGCCTTTCACGAGGACATCTGCCGTGACAAAACCACGACAGATGCCGTAGTATAAATGCCCATGTTTTAGGAACCATTTTTCCATGTATTTTAGAGTAGTCATTTGTATTTTTGCGTGTAGGGAATTGCGGTAGTTTATTTTCCCATGTATAGGTTATTATCTGGCATATATGTGTGGCATTATTTTTGTGTTGCAACCCCACATGTATTATATATTTTTGGGGAAGAAAAATCCATGGAATTTTTCCGTGCACTTAGTTTTAGCTTTTGAGTAAGTTAGTTCGCGAGATATTTTGCCGTGATGCCCTTTTGTTTAATTCGTAGGATTTATTCCGTGCTTCGTTTGACGGAGTTGTCAACTAGAGAGTTGTTCTTGGGTGTTTACTCTAGCCCCTGGTATTTTTGATTGTAATAGAAATGCATGTTTAGGTGTGGTTTGATTGCTCTCAAGTTGCTAGAGATAGTGCTGATTTGGAGGTGCTGAAATATTTCTAAGTCTGGAATCTGTTACATTTTGTTGTTGTTTTGTTTTGCTTCTATCTTGTGATCTGTAGCTCTTTTGAGGTTGGTCTAGTGGAGTAAGTTGTAGCCCTTGTGTTTCTCTAGTACGCTGTGAATTTTCATGCCATTTGGAGTCCTGTAGCTTATGGTTTTTCTGCTGTCAATATGGCTTCAGATCGAAAACTGCACTTTCGTGAAGTGTTATTTTCACTAAGTCTGAAATAGTGTGTGGGGTGCCATTTTGTGACTTCTTTCCCTAGTGATCCATGATGCCATGCTAGTTGTTGTTAGTTGTTTGTAGTAGTGCTTCTTGCCCTGTTTCATTTCATGCCTTGGTTGATTATATTTGAGTTGTGTAGATCGTAGTTGTGGGGTGTAGACAATGCTATGTGGCTGATTTTGGCAGATTGTAGTCATTTCTTGTTTTGTTCGTAGTTGTTGAACCGTAGCTCCGATTTGATCGTGTCCTATATGAAATTTGCTTAGAATCTCGTGTAGTTTAATTTTCTCTTTCTGGTTGTATGTTTTGAAGTGCTCGTGGCCGCCATTGCACACATATTGCATTCATGCCATCATATCTTGCGGTGTCCGTATCTTTTGACCCGTAGCTCCGTTGGAGATGTTCTCTATGTGTAAATTGCTTGTCATGACGCGTAGAATCACGTGAACCTATTTGTTTTTCTGTTTAACAACCAAATAAATGTGTTAGTTCAGATCTGGACAGAATTGTAAATTAACATGTGAGGTCGTCTCAGAGATGCTATAAGTCATTTCCGACCTCACTTAAAATGCCTAGATAGGTAGATTAATTGTGCTTCACCTCTTACCATACTTAACCACATTTAATATTGTCGTATATATAATCGGGATAGAACTAAATAAATAAACGTGGAGTTTCGTCAATATGCAACTCGTTGCATATTGAACTTCACTTAATATGTAGTGTTTGATTGTGTGAATTGTCATGCCGTGACTTGTACGTATTCAGCTGCTCATGCATCATATGTGTTGTGCATCATGTGGTGAATTCCGTGTGTTGATTTGTGTTTCCGTTTTGCTTCGTGTCGATAGAGTCCCGCAAGCGTGTCGGATTGTGAAGACCCGTTTGACTACGTCGGTTCGTCTGCTTCACGGAGTCATTCTTCTTCCAAGCAGGATCTCAGGCAAGATGACCATTTCCCGAGATACCATTACTATCATTGCCATGCTAGTTTTATCGCTTCTATCGGTTATGTCTCGTTGCCTACCACATGTCAAATATCAGCCTCTCAACAATGCCATGATAAGCTTCAACCTTTTCAACCTAGCAAACCACTGATTGGCTATGTTACCGCTTGCTTAACCTTGTGTTAGCGTTGCTAGCTGCAGGTGCATTGCTTCCATGTGAAAACATGGGTTCCTTGTTATATCACCCTATTAAATGCTATTTAATTTAATGCACCTATATACTTGGTAAAAGGTGGAAGGCTCGGCCTTTCTAGCCTGGTGTTTTGTTTCACCTTTGCCCCCTTAGTTTCGGCTACCGGTGTTATGGTCCATAATTGAGCGCTCCTAACAAGATCAGGGTTGTTATGGGGACCCCCTTGATAATTCATTTTAGATTAAAGCTGGTCTGGCAAGGCACAACTTTGGTTCTATATTTTCCCAACATAATAATTTTGTTAACACTGAAATGCATAGGGAGTTAGTGCTACCCGAGGAGTAATTTTACATAAACAGGGGGGGCCAGTGCTGATGGTGTTGGTCCCAAAAGGACAGACTGCAGGGCCACCACGGGGCAACTCGAGGTTTGGTACCTGTAGGCTTTTCTATCCGTCGTGTCCTGAGAACGAGATACGCGACTCCTATCGGGTTCGTCGACATGTCGGGCGGCCTTGCTGGATTAGTTTTACCTTTGAAGAGATATCTTGTGCATCAGGATTCCGGTGATGCTTTGGGTAATCTCAGAGTTGAGGTTTTCCACTAAGGAATCCGACGAGATTGTGAGCTTCATGATCGAGGATTTCTATGCGGCTTGTGGTAATTTGTGATGGACTAGTTGGAGCACCCCTGCAGGGTTAAATCTTTCGGAAAGCCGTGCCCGCGGTTATGTGGCAACGTGGAAACTTTGTTTAACACTGGTTCTAGATAACTTGAAGTAACTTAATTAAAATATGCCAACTGTGTGCGTAACCGTGACTGTCTCTTTCGCGAGTTCTTACTCCGATCGAGGACACGGTGGGGTTATGTCTGACGTAGGTAGGTGTACAGGATCATTCATTTGATCATCGGTAGTTCATGTCCGTTATGCGTAGATCCTCCCCCTCTTATTTCTTGTACTCGTAAGTTAGCCACCAAATATATGCTTAGCCGCTGTTGCAACCTCACCACTTAACAATACATCACCCACTAATCTTTGCTAGTCTTGATACCTTTGGAAATGAGATTGTTGAGTCCCCTGTGGCTCACAGATTACTACAACACCAGTTGCAGGTACAGGTAGAGGTTACTTGACGCGAGCGTGTTGATTGTTCATTTGGAGTTGCTTCTTCTTCTTCTTCTTCGTCGATCTAGGATGGGTTCCAGGCCGGCAGCCTGTGATAGCAAGGATGGACGTTGTTCTTATTTTTCTCGTTTGTTTTCATTTGTAGTCGGACCCTGCTCTTACTCTTGATGATTATGTAATGTACTGATGTGACTCTCATGTAGCTTGTGGTGAGTGTAAGCCAATTCTATATATAATCTCATCTTTTCAGTACAAGTACTTGTAACGATATACATTCTTGCGACACGACGAGATGCGCTTCTATCCCTGGTGAGGCTTTCGTGCCAAATTGAGGATATGGTCGCATCTTGGTCGTGACAAGTTGGTATCACAGCAGTACCAACCTAGGAGCCCCCTTGATTGATCGAACTTGGCCGAGTCGAGTCTAGTGAAAAAATTCTTTGAGTCTAGTTATATATCAGAGAGTAGGATTCTTTTTTCTCCTCTTCTATGCTCTGGTGAGGAATCTTGACGTAATAATTTACTCTACTCCTTTTCTCACTCAAATTTTTTTTAGGATCACGCGGATATTTTTGAGATCTATATGATGCCGATGTGACGGAGTTCTGTCTTGGTGCCTCCTATCTGCTTTAAGTTTCAGGGGAGTTGAGCTCCAGGGGATTCTTGAGCACATCGTTATCATTCAGATTTCTTAGTATCTCAGAACGAAGGATGTTCATAATTGCTTCAATACTAGTAGTGGCGAGATAACCCCGATGTCCCCAGTACTGGTGCAGATTGTTCGGGAGTACTGCCATACTTTGTATCATTGTGATCACGAGGGTCTGTTGTAGATGAAGGTCCGAGATTATGGTTGTGTGTTGACGGATGTGATACAGGTGATGGGTTATTATAGGAGTTGTCTGTTATTACTCCTTGTATCCGTGTACCAGATTGCATGACCAGATAATTTCGGGAATTCATAGGTGGGAATTCTAGTAGTTACTTATAGGACAATCTTCCAAAAAATGCATGAAGTTAGGTTGGGGTTCGACATCTAGTGGATTCCTGTCCACGAAAATATCGGACGAAATCTCTCTCATGAGTTTGTTCTGGCTTGTTTCATAAGCCTCATCCCTTTGTTTTGCTGAATATGGTAATTTGTGTTGCTTCGATGTCAAGTGGTGATTTCAGATCTTTTCTAAGAGGTGTTCTCATATTTTTATGAGAGTATTAATCCTTTTGATTAATCAATTGTCTTATCAATTCTTGTCAACCTGAGTTGTTATATCAATTCTTTTCAACCGGTGTGTTTCTCTTCAAGTGAATTCCATCCTCTCCTATTTTGCAAGATCATTCTCTCATTTTATTCCGGAGTTTATCTCATCTGTCCCATGTTGTCTTTGTTTTTCCCGCCCTCCCACCCTTTTCTTCAGTGATTGGATTTTTCATCCAAGAGTTTTATTTTCTTTGTGCTTCCGCTGTCTCTTCTTTTCTCTCTTACCCGGCGATTCATTGTGAAGATTCTCACGAGCTTCATGTTCATCCTTATTCAGTCTTGTTATTTTTCCGGTGAATTCAATTTAGTTGTCCGTGTCATCGTATCCATTCATCCTAGTAAATATTTCCTATGTTAGGAATTTTTATGAGCCTATCTTGTTTATTAATTCCTCTCTCCTTCTATCCAGAGTGTTAAAGATATTTCAGAAGTTCTGATTTTCGATCCTTCCATTATTTCGAGGTGCTCAACCTCATCTAGTTTCATTTGTACGGTGCAATATCCCTCTTTCTAGCAATCTTTTCAACGGTGGTTTCTTTGAGTGGGCCCATAACCCACAGGTTTTCCCAGGATCTTATCTGGCTTTTTAAATCTTTTTCCAGAGATCTCTAATTCTTTTCAACTATGACGTAAGTATGAATTTCATCATTCATATCCCTTCTCCAAGGCCTATTTGAATTAAATCTCACGTTTGGCTCAACCTTGCATTCTTCTCTATTCCGGAGTGTCTCAGCTATTCTTGGTGTTGTTCCTCGTCATCGTTCTCAGCTTGCAATTCGGAGGGGTGTTTCTCTCAAATCTTGGTCCATTCTCTTAAGATATCATTTCAACTTCGTGTTGTCTTCTCAGTTGTTTTCATTCATCAGTATCCCTTTCTTGCTATCCAGTGCATTTCTGAGTTATTTTGATTTCTCGTTCCTCCGAAGGCCATCGTTTCAGAAGATTCTTCGTTCTCAGCTTTCAGCTTTCATCCTCAATTCTTCTCAATTGTTGTCTATTCGTTCGTCTCTCGATTGTTTGGTGCCTTGTTTAAGTTGTCTTCTCTCAGGTGGCTCATGATCTATTTATTCTCATGTATCTCCAGTAATTCGCGGTGTTCCCATTCAATTGTGAATTCTTACCGATGCTTCCTTGAATTATGCCTCAAGTGGTGGTTATCTCTCTGTCTCTTCAAGATTCTTTCAAGAAGAATAAGTGGTATGCTAAATCCGTTGCTTGTCATCAATTTAATTTTATGAAGGATAAGCATAACATAATTCTTATTCTTGTTTCATCAAATGGTTTCAATTCTTCGTTCGGAGTGGCTCTTGATATCAATTCCTTTTCTCTAGTGTTCTTATCTTTCTTTTCCGGAGTTCCAAGTTTTCTCAAGTATCTTTTCGTGTTGCTTCATCTAAATCTTGGCAAGGTCATAATCTTATGCTTTTCTTCCTTGATAATTTTGCATCATTCATTCGTATACGGAGGTCCTTCATGGTGGTTCATCATCGTATCAATTCATTCTCAAAAGTGTTCTTCAAGATTCTTGTTGGAGAACCTCAAGTATCCGTTCTCTTGCATTCCCAAGTGCATTTGTTCTTTCTTTATCCTTTGAGGTGGTATTATAGCATTCTTGTTAGTGTAGGAGCCTCGAAGAGATTCCTTTCAAGAATGGGATAATTAAACCCACCAATCCTTTGATCATGAGATTATTCTTAACTCATGGTTTCTTCTTCGAACTATCTTGGTTTGGACTTCATCTAAAGCTTTTCCTATGGATTGTTGATATCATGGTGCTTGTCATTAATCCAAGTTCTCAATGTATCCTCTTGGTGTAAGAATTGTTCATATCTTGTTTCTCCCAATCAATCCTTGTTTCTGTTAGTGGCTGGTTGTCACTTCATTAGTTTGAAAGGTTTCTATAAGCCCACTACTATCTTGTTCTTTTCGTTGTTGTTTTTCCAACAACTCCGTCCAATTCTTCTTGCAAGGATGATTGCCAAGTTCATTTGTGATGATAGTTGTCATTCTTTCTTCATTCTCTTCCTCCGTATGAGCTAGTTCCTATTCTATTGTTCCGGAGGCTTTGTGATATTGCTCTTTTGGGTCAATCATGTTGTGCTATCAAGATCATGGTGTTCCCTTGTTCTAGTTACTTGTTTGTTGTGAATATTGTCTATTTTTCCCTTCTTATCGAATTTTTTGTCCCATTTTCCTACCAAAGTGCTCCCGAAATTTTCCGTGAATTCTTGCTTGTTTCTCATGTCATTCCTCATCTCTTTGCAACCTTCAAGGATCGTTGGTTTCACTCGTTTGTCAAAGAAGCGACTAAGTTTTTACCTCTTATTCTTTCTCATCCTCTCCCCTTTCATTCTTGGATCTCTAGGCGAGATCCTCTTATAGTGTAGGAGAGTTGTGACAGCCCGATGCCGACGTTCCAGAAGATTCCCTTTCCTTTCCATTTTCGCTGCGTGTCTATTTTCTTTTGTCGCATCATCGTCGCATCATTCGCATCATCTGCATTGCATCGGCATCTCCGTTGCCACCAGTTTTCAAAACTTGCGTCCGTTGCTAGTTGCCTGTTCTCGTCGTTGTCCGTCCTGAGCCCGACCGCACACGCACGCGTCCGCGGCATCGTTCGAACCCTATTTTAAAAGTGTGCATAAAACTTTCTCTGATCTGGGTGAAACTTGGCATGTGGTCGAGTTTAGTTATAGCTAGGCCGCCTGTCGAATTTCGTCGCGATCGGAGTTCATCTGATACCCGAACGGTCAACCGTAGCGGCACCGTATTCGGACTACCGTCGGACGTTTGTCAGTGTTTTAAAATCGTGTTGCCGCGCCGCACCATTTCCCTCTCATCCCCACCTAGCCACTCTACACAGCCCGTCTAGCCCTTCTATTTCATTCCCTCGTCCGTGGTCGTCCGATCGCGATCCCGTGGTCGAAATCAGAAGTGGATTCGGGTAACTCTAGCCTCCTTTCATATTTAATCTTCCCCTCCTATTCATTTTGGGACATCCAACCTTCTCCACCTCAAAATGAGTGCCAGCCACCACCACCTTCTCCACCTTATCCACTCATATCCAATCTGAGCGATCTGGTCCGTCAGATCAAAGATCCAACGGCCCAAATCTGTCCCGTGCCCGAAATCTTCTCCTCCCGTAGCTCCTCCCGAGCTCCTCGTCGTCTCCCGAGAAGCCCGAGCTCATCCCGCCGCCAGCCAGCGCGCCACCTCGCCGGAGTCGCCGGAGCTCCCCTCCGCCGGATCCCTCCTTCCATCCTCCCTCTCCCTTCTATTTTCCTCTTCACACTACAAGGAATGTGCTAATACACGACGCTATTTTTTCTTCGCTACATCGTCACAGTTTTTAATTTATGACGATCTCATGACGAAAAACCAAGCGTCGAATATGGAGCGTCACAAATGAACAGCAACGACGTTTTGATCAAAATCGTCGTAACTTTTACGACGATTCCTGGATTGTCGTAACCTTTACGACGATCTTAAATCATCGTTGGCAATCAAACTCAGTCCTACATGGTAGTCCTACGTGGCAAAATTACGACGAAATGAAAACCCAACCCATTTCAATTGATCACATGGGCTGATTTTGTTTTTTTGGGCTTTTTCTTATTGGGCTTCTTTTTGGGCCCTAGCCTATTTATAGCCACTTTTAATTTTATTTTATTTTAATTTTGGTTTGTGGCCTTTTACTTTCTATTCATTTTCCTTTTTGGCTATTTTATTTTTGTACTGGTCCAACATGTCATGCTGATCTCAAAATTTTGTCAAATTTTGGGCCTCGAGATTTTTACATTTTGATCTATAGCATTATGAAGGCACAAATATATCTGATCCAATACAAGTGACATCACAAACTTAGAATCAACCTAAATTTAATACTAATATATTGTCTTTTTGACCACTTTCAATCCAAGAATGAATTTCAAATAGAACTAAGAACACATAAAATTGATCAAATATAAAACTAAATAAATCTATTACAATCTTTACAACACAGATGTGCTACAATATGCTACTCTAAACTGAGTAAGACTTCACAGCTTCACACTTGGGTTCACACTTCACGGTTTCACACTTCACACTTGAGCTTCTATAAAAGAGGAACCAACACTATTTTAAGTCTACAATACAACAATCGATACTAATAAATGGATGGAGCAGTGGTACTGACACTTACAGAGAAGAAGTGGTAGTAACATATAGCAGGAAGTTCAAATAATACATCAAATGATGGCAGAAAGGAGCAAATCAATAGCTCTGAAATATTACTAGAATACAATTTCTGCATCTAAAGGTTACTATGAAAAAGAGAAGGCGGTGTGGAATGTGATCGTAGCGCTATGAATGGATGGGGATAGAAGAAGCTCCCTCTCTATCTCTCCCTCACTCTTCCTACACAAGAATGGAAGTTACAGTAAATATAGAAGATCAATTGTTGGAATCGTAACACCGTCCTTATCTCAAACTCTTTGCCGACAAAATAAAAACACAATGATATGCAAAGAATTAGAGGCGCATATGTATGGGCCTCTCCAACCAAATTAACTAAACTTTAATGGATTTGGAGCAACAAGCGTCCAAATTGAAAGCATCCTGCCATTTACCAAAAAAAGAGTTGTATCCAGCATGTCTGTACTCTACAAGGGAACAAATCATCTCAAAAGTGAACAACAAACAAAATACTTGATCCTATGCATATCAATACCAATGTAATTTCCTAGACAATAGTTGAGCATCTACAAGTAACACACACAAAGGACACGCCTAGCAGTAGAGCATCTAGAGATTTATTCATTCATCATCACAAATGTTATTTAATTTCATGAAGCCATGGTTCAAACAACAAAATTTGAAGCCAGCCCACTCAACCTGTGCATTTCACACAGTCACCAGTTGCTTAAGGCACTACTAGTCGATCTGTTACAAGAATAAAGTTGCGAAACCCCTCGTGGAAAGTTACTTGAAAGGAAGTCGATCGCCGAATAATCCTCATTCAGTTCAGAACAAGAACAGGAGAACTAGACAAGGGAATAAATTTGCGAAGCCCCTCCTGGAAACTAGGCTAGAGCAGAGCAGTAATAACTTGGGGGAAAACAGAGCGGGAGGGATCAATCTTGTCTAGGAAGTCGGGGTGAATGGCCTCGCCGCCGTGGAGCTCGTCGGGCTCCCGGTCGTTGTCATTCCCCTCGTCACTGCCATCCATGGAACTTGTGCAAACCAAACAAATGAGTAAGGGATTCAAAGAGAGAAGGGAGGATGTGAGATGGGTTGAGGTCGCCGCTGCACCGGCGCAACCTGGGAGCTGGTACAAAATACACATAGATAAATTCACACTTGTGTTAGGTGTGAGTTCATTTTGCAATGGAGGAAAAAAGATTATGCTTGGTCCACTCAAATCAGCCACCCTCCTGATAATGTTTGCTACATTTGGTCGATAAATAATATAAATTCTTCTCAAAGTGGCCAGTTCTAAATACAAGGTAAATCTGCTAAGCATGTCATTAGAAGTATACTAGTATAACACAATGTTCTAGTGTTTGATTAGAATGTTACAACAGTATCAAGTGCCCAACAAAATTCAGAGATGCTCAAAATTTACCCTCCTGATAACAAAAAAGCATGCCATTTACCAAAAGAAAGAGTTCCATCCAGCCTATGCGTACTCCACACAAGAACTAATTCTGCCATCTACAAAGAAGAAGAAGAAGATTTGTATCCATTGTAACTGTACTCTTCACGGGAACATATCAACATGCCCAAATCACTCCATACATATCCATGCATGCATGGCAAGACTGAGTGCAACGATTATACTGACTTACGCAAAAAAATAAGAAAATAGGAATAGGGCACTACTAGTCTGATAAGCATACACCACAAGGCATTGTTCTATTTCAAAAAAATAAATTCAGGATAAGCTCAAGTTCCAGCCCAAGGGGAACAAGTCACAAGAAATTTTGTACCTACATGGTCAAGCAATCAGTTTATTTTTTCTGATTAGGAAAATAACAGAGGATGCATTATAATGATCTTGAGGTCTAAGCATTTACTAGTGTGCTAATAGGCGGAAATCTGTTTTGGCTCTCAGGTCCACTTGCTCCCGAAATCTGGACCATAAGTTCTCCTCGTGATGCGAGACAGGTGTTGTATACTCAAGTGTATTCGATAGCATCAATTGATTTATGGAACAGTGCAAAGCGGCACCACTGTTGCATTTAATGCACCCACGTGAGTCTCATAGCCGTTAGTTCAGACGGAGAGGCACCGTAAGGTGCAATGTCACCGTTACCTGTGTCATCTCGCTATCGTCGTGACGAGTACGGCCGGGTAGCTACCAAAATAGCCGTAAACATCCGGACTCGCTCCATATTCTAAGAAATCTATAGCAAGAAATATACACGAATTGAAGGTATGCATATTTTCATTCTAAGATTAGACTCGTTTTTTTTTCAGAACAACTGCGTATAAACAATGACAACCCATATTCAATGCTGCAACATGACGCTATGCAGCACCTGAAAATAAGAAACTGTGTATCTGCATTTTTCAGACATGCATGTTTCATTATTCAAATATTTCATGAATTTTCCACTGAACTATAGTACCACTCCCTTCAAGCTATCGACATCTACACTTATCTTCCACTGTGTCAGCTTCGGCCACAACTATTCACTGTTATTCACTCATTCGGGCGTAATCCACATTCAAAGTATTTACAGCCTGTCAGATATAGATTAGTGTTACCTTTCCGTCCATCTTTCCCATCGATTGCGCCGATGATGCATCGTCACTCTCGCTACGCTCGTGAATCACAGCTAGCTGGTCGCCGTCCACCGCGTCTCCAACTCTAGTAGCAGAGGTTATGTATCCATTGCAGGCTTCGCTCTCAGTTGCCACAGCGTTACCAAAGGTATCTGCGGCCACACTGGCCAAAACTCCATACAAACTAGACACTGGTCTGCTTGGGATGTTCTCCCCGCATCTAGCATAGCAGGCTGCGGCAGCACACTCCCCGCTGTGTAGGATCCGCTCTCAAACATGCTTTCCCAACTTATCCACATACCCCCGGATCGTTTGCTCCAGTACATCGATCCTCTCCAAACACGACGTCCTGGGAACCATCTTTTACAGCCAAGAAAACCTAATGCAGCAACGGACTACATGGTCACCCAATTTGTCTACATATGCCCTAATAGCCGTCTCCAGCGCACCAGCACCAACTCTCTGGACAGGGCGTGCTCTGCAATCCAAGAGAAATGCCTTGAATATTTGATAGAAAAATATAAAATCAAATATGACATGCACTTGCATTTTTCTTTGAAATTTGTTGGACGTAGCTCTGCAATCTATTCATTTGGAAAATACAATTGAACACTCGTCGCCCGAGCGTGGGATCATCACTTTTCGTGCAAAATACTAAATCAGAACCAAACTAGAACTACTGATGGACTTTATCCATTTTTCATATAAGTCACAGTTTTCGCAGCAGACACTGAGTACTGATGAGCCGAGCAAACCAGCATACCAACAGATCAGGCATTTGCATGCATAATTATCAACTAAATTGTTAATGCAAAGCACATGCGTTTTAGCAAATAGGCTAATTACCTTTTAGTTCATTCAGGTACTTGTGGATCCATCTGGGCAGTTGACTGTGCCCAGGCAGCGTTGCCACTTTCAGTAGGATCTTCAATTGCAACACCCCAGTCTCCAACCTGCAGTCCTTCAACACCTCCCTGGTCAATGGAATCTACGTTGTCCCCTTGGTTCTTGCTGAAATCGGATGTAACAGCGGCACCAGCAGCCACAGTGGCACGACGCATCACCCCGGGGCGCAGCTTCTCCGAGAGCGGCCTCGCGGCCCGTTGGCGCAGCGTGCCGTCAGAGAGCAGCTGCCGGGTCTCCAGGAGGAGCGCGCCTCGGCGGTTGCGGATGCGCACGGTGGCGACGTGGACGGCGCGCATGACGAGGGCCGGCGGGGAGGAGGCCGCGGGCAGCAGCGTGCAGTCGCCGCAGGAGAGCTCCAGGAAGAGGTTGAGCAGGTTCTTGGTCCCCGGCGCGGATCCCCAGGAGGCGAGTGCCGGGCCAGGGAGGCGCGGCCGGAGGTACGCCGTGAGCGAGTCCAGCGTCGGGAAGGCTAGGATGGTGCCCCGGACGTAGGGCCTGACGCGCTGCCCCGTGCGTTCCTTCACCATGGCTGCCGCCGCCGGAGACGAGGGGTTCGGGGATTGGGGAGGAGGTGGGGATCGGGAGGGGTTCGTGGAATCGGGTGGGGATCGGGACGGGGAAGAGGTGGTGGCGGCGGCGCCGAGGAGATGGGGACGAGGGAGGAAGGGTTGGATGGGGGATCTGAGCTAGGGTGGGGTTATTTCTTTTTCAACTCTTTTTTTTTTCTGTAGATAGATGGATGGATGGATGTGGGATGGAGAGATGGATGGATGGATGTGCGTCATGTCATCGATCCATGTAAAGGTTCTGATTGGTTCGAAAAATCACTGATTTAAAATAGTTTTCAAGTACTAAAAATAAAGGAATTTTGTGAAGCATCTATCAAAAATGTTTTTCAAAAAGACATCACATAAATTTTCATTAAAGTTAGACCACATTTTACAGATGAGGACCAATTTGTATGCATTTCTGATCTTTCTAGTTATTTTTAATTATTTTCCAAGTGGCAAAATTTGTTTTTTAAGAACCTACCAAATATTTGCTGCAAAATTGAACTCCATCAATTTTCTATAATACTAGTACATATTTAATATACAATTGACCAAATGATTGGGTGTCAAAAGCTTTTATCCACCTCTCATGAAAAAGAAAACTTTGTGCCGATTCACCTCGAAGCAGGTCAAATTTGAACTACAGCTGCCTCATAGTTCGCTACTTATTTTTTTCAAAAAACATTTCTAGTTACAAAAGTATCTATTTCTTCATAGATACTCCAAAATATTTGCAGAAAGGAATGCATGTCAAAATAACACTTGATACATAAAACACGTGAACATAATAGGAAAATGAATATTGCTGAATTATTTTTGAACTATGGAAGGAAGGGTTTTCACAAACTTGAGGAATATATGATCCAAAGTATTTATGAGAATTTTTCAAGAATTTTTTAAATGAGAGAATAGTGGGTTGCTTCACAAACTAGGTGGGTTTGACGTGTGACATAGAATGGACCCACGAGTGACATGTCAACATAGTTAGAACATGTTACGACATTTTTATAATCGTCGTAAAAGTTATGACGATCTCATGTTATGCGGTTACGACGTTTTTGGCTCACATCATCGTAATTTATATGTAGATTTGCTCCCCTCAAACGGTTTTATGACGAATTCAGCAACGACGTCTTAAAAACGTCATGTATGAGCATATTTCTTGTAGTGTCATCTCCTCCTCTTGGCCTCACTTTTCTCTCCTTCTTCCCGTAGGTTCCCGTGCTCATGGAGCTTGCCGGCCGCCGCCTTGAGCGCTCGCCGGAGCACCGGCCGCTCCTCCCCCCTCCAGATCCGGAGGATCCCGGCCGAATCCACTCGTCCCCGAGGTCCCTCCGTGCCCCGTGCCGCCGTCCTTCGCCGTTCCCTGCAGCCGCGCCTCCCTCCTCTGGTCGCGCGAGGGAGAGGACGACGAGGCGCTGCTCGCTAGTGCCAGCAGGCCAGAGCGCCTCCAGCCGGCCCAGCGGCCCACCGACTCGGCCTCCCCACGCGGCCCAGCACCGCGCGCCCCCACGTGGCCTAGTGCCCAGGCCAGCCTCCCCCTTCTTGGGCCGAGCCCACCAAGGTGAGGCCTCCCCTCGACTATCCCTCGCCCTAGGTGCTGCCTAATATGTTGCGCGCCTCTGTTAGGCCCATTATGCATAGATTCGGCCTGCGTAGTATATTAGGTATTTTCGGAATTATTAAATTCCATAAAATTGATGAATATTAGAACGCGTGTAGTTTTATTTTTGTAAGTCGGATCGAGGCGTATTTTATATGGTTTTGGCGTAGAATTTCGCGTAGATTACGATTATGTAACTTGCATAATTGTTTGACGTTGTTTAGCGTGCCGAATGCTTATAATAACGTGTTGTTTTAATAGGATATGTCCCGTATTTAATTTTCACGCAAGTCCGGATTGCTCGGATGCCGTAGTATAAATGCCCATGTTTTAGGAACCATTTTTCCATGTATGTTAGAGCAGTCATTTGTATTTTTGCGTGTAGGGAATTGCAGTAGTTTATTTTCCCGTGTATAGGTTATTATCTCGCATATATGTGTGGCATTATTTTTGTGTTTCAACCCCACATGTCTTATTTGTTTTCGGGGTAGAAAAATCCATGGGATTTTTCTGTGCACTTAGTTTTAGCTTTTGAGTAAGTTAATTCGCGAGATATTTTGCCGTGATGCCCTTTTGTTTAATTCGTAGGATTTATTCCGTGCTTCGTTTGACGGAGTTGTCAACTAGAGAGTTGTTCTTAGGTGTTTACTCTAGCCCATGGTATTTTTGGTTGTAATAGAAATGCATGTTTGGTGTAGTTTGATTGCTCTCAAGTTGCTAGAAATAGTGCTGATTTGGAGGTGCTGAAATATTTCTAAGTCTGGAATCTGTTATATTTTGTTGCTGTTTTGTTTTGCTTCTATCTTGTGATCTATAGCTCTTTTGAGGTTGGTCCAGTGGAGTAAGTTGTAGCCCTTGTGTTTCTCTAGTATGCTGTGAGTTTTCATGCCATTTGGAGTCCTGTAGCTTATGGTTTTGCTTCTGTCAATATGGCTTCAGATCGAAAACTGCACTTTCATGAAGTGTTATTTTCACTAAGTCTGAAATAGTGTGTGGGATGCCATTTTGTGACTTCTTTCCCAAGTGATCCATGATGTCATGCTAGTTGTTGTTAGTTTTTTGTAGTAGTGCTTCTTGCCCTCTTTCGTGTCATGCCTTCGTTGATTATATTTGAGTTGTGTAGCTCGTAGTTGTGGGGTGTAGAAAATGCTATGTGGCTGATTTTGGCAGATTGTAGTCATTTCTTGTTTTGTTCGTAGTTGTTGAACCGTAGCTCCGATTTGATCGTGTCCTACATGAAATTTGCTTAGAATCTCGTGTAGTTTAATTTTCTCTTGCTGGTTGTATGTTTTGAAGTGCTCGTGGCCGCCATTGCACACATATTGCATTCATGCCATCATATCTTGCGGTGGCTGTATCTTTTGACCCGTAGCTCCGTTGGAGATGTTCTCTATGTGTAAATTACTTGTCATGACGCGTAGAATCACGTGAACCTATTTGTTTTGCTGTTTAACAACCAACTAAATGTGTTAGTTCAGATCTGGACAGAATTATAAATTAACATGTGAGGTCGTCTCGGAGATGCTATAAGTCATTTCCGACCTCACTTAAAATGCCTAGATAGGTAGATTAATTGCGCTTCACCTCTTGCCATGTTTAACCACATTTAATATTGTCTTGTATCTAATCGGGATAGAACTAAATAAATAAACATGGAGTTTCGTCAATATGCAACTCGTTGCATATTGAACTTCACTTAATATGTAGTGTTTGATTGTGTGAATTGTCATGCCGCGACTTCCATGTATTCAGCTGCTCATGCATCATATGTGTTGTGCATCGTGTGGTGAATTCCGTGTGTTGATTTGTGTTTCCGTTTTGCTTCGTGTCGATAGAGTCCCGCAAGCGTGTCGGATTGTGAGGACTCGTTCGACTACGTCGGTTTGTCTGCTTCAAGGAGTCATTCTTCTTCCAAGCGGGATCTCACGCAAGATGACCATTTCCCCAGATACCATTACTATCATTGCCATGCTAGTTTTATCGCTTCTATCGATTATGTCTCGTTGCCTACCACATGTCAAATATCAGCCTCTCAACAATGCCATGATAACCTTCAACCTGTTCAACCTAGCAAACCACTGATTGGCTATGTTACCGCTTGCTTAACATTGTGTTAGTGTTGCTAGTTGCAGGTGCATTGCTTCCATGTGAAAATATGGGTTCCTTGTTATATCACCCTATTAAATGCTATTTAATTTAATGCACCTATATACTTGGTAAAAGGTGGAAGGCTCGGCCTTTCTAGCCTGGTGTTTTGTTTCACCTTTGCCCCCTCAGTTTCGGCTACCGGTGTTATGTTCCATAATTGAGCGCTCCTAACACGATCGGGGTTGTTATGGGGACCCCCTTGATAAGTCGTTTTAGATTAAAGCTGGTGTGGCAAGGACCAACTTTGGTTCTACATTTGCCCAACATAAGAATTTTGTTAACACTGAAATGCATAGGGAGTTAGCGCTACCCGAGGAGTAATTTTACATAAACAGGGGGGCCAATGCTGATGGTGTTGGTCCCAAAAGGACAGACTGCGGGGCCACCATGGGGCAACTCGAGGTTTGGTACCTGTTATGTTCCATCCGTCGTGTCCTGAGAATGAGATACGCGGCTCCTATCGGGTTCGTCGACACGTCGGGCGGCCTTGCTGGATTAGTTTTACCTTTGACGAGATATCTTGTGCATCGGGATTCCGGTGATGCTTTGGGTAATCTCAGAGTTGAGGTTTTCCACTAAGGAATCCGACGAGATTGCGAGCTTCGTGATCGAGGATTTCTATGCGGCTTGTGGTAATTTGTGATGGACTAGTTGGAGTACCCCTGCAAGGTTAAATCTTTCGGAAAGCCATGCCCGCGGTTATGTGGCAACGTGGAAACTTTGTTTAACACCGGTTCTAGATAACTTGAAGTAACTTAATTGAAATATGCCAACTATGTGTGTAACCGTGACTGTCTCTTTCGCGAGTTCTTACTCCGATCGAGGACACGGTGGGGTTCTGTTTGACGTAGGTAGGTGTACAGGATCATTCATTTGATCATCAGTAGTTCACGTCCGTTATGCGTAGATCTTCCCCCTCTTATTTCTTGTACTCATAAGTTAGCCACCAAATATATGCTTAGCCGCTGCTGCAACCTCACCACTTAACAATACCTCACCCATTAAGCTTTGCTAGTCTTGATACCTTTGGAAATGAGATTGCTAAGTCCCCTGTGGCTCACAGATTACTACAACACCAGTTGCAGGTACAGGTAGAGGTTACTTGACGCGAGCGCGTTGATTGTTCATTTGGAGTTGCTTCTTCTTCTTCTTCTTCTTCGTCGATCTAGGATGGGTTCCATGCCGGCAGCCTGGGATAGCAAGGATGGACGTCGTTCTTATTTTTCTTGTTTGTTTTCGTCCGTAGTCGGACCCTGCTCTTACTCTTGATGATTATGTAATGTACTGATGTGACTCTGATGTAGCTTGTGGCGAGTGTAAGCCAATTCTATATATAATCTCATCTTTTCAGTACAAGTACTTGTAACGATATCCATTCTTGCGACACGACGAGATGCGCTTCTATCCCTGACGAGGCCTTCGTGCCAAATTGAGGATCTGGTCGCATCTTGGTCGTGACAGCTTGTGACCACCTCGTGCACTTCCCGGACTCCGTTTTCTTGTGGAGTACTCCTTCTGGTCGGAAAAAATCATTATATATTCTCCCGAAAGGTCTGACCCCCGTATCATGCAAATTTCCCTTTGTTTTCGTTTCCAGCCTGTTTTCTACTGCACATTTAGAGCAAGATGTCGTCTCAGGAATCTGTAGGGGAGAACGATCTCCCTCAAGTCTATGAAGAAGTAAATGCTGATCTAAAAATAATGGTGGTCATGGAGGCCAAGGAAAGGCTACCTAAAGAAACTAAGGGCAAACGTAAGGAGAAGAATCTGGCGTTGGACGAAGGGCAATTTGTGCTCAACAAGGAAGAAGCTGAGGAAGAGGATTTTCGCAACCCTACCTCCACCCTTTACCTCCATCCTTGATCGAGCTCTTTAGGTTATGTGAAATAACTCGTGTTCGTAATACTTATCTCACTCGTGAAGTTGTTTTGGTGGAGAAACATATCATAGAGCTCCAAGGTATAAATCAAAGATTGATGGCCATCTTGGAATCAAAAGGCAAGACAGCTCCACCACCATCACCATCGAAGGAAGACAACTAAGCACGGGTATGGGCAATACCCTTGGCTTATGACATGCTTGGGGGAGTTGCCACGGTATCGTATCACCATCACATCTTTTGCCTTTAGCTTTTCTTAGTTCGTTCCTTTTTGGTCTTTTCTTTCTCTAGTAGATTAAAGTTCTTAGAGTTTTAGGTTTGAGTTTTGCTTTGTGTCACCCCCGATGTACTCGAGTTCATGAGTCATATAATAAAGAGTGTTTTATTTAAGGGCCTTGCCTCATGCCATGATCAAGAGAATGGTAAAAGACCAAAAGCATGAAAGATCATGTAATGATCTTATGGGAAGTGATGGCTCCACATATAAAAAGAATGTTGATTGAAACTTGTTGAGGGTGGACAAATGTAGACCTTGGTCATTGTTGCAATTAATAGGAAGTGATAAAGAAGGAGAGGTTCACATATAAATATATCATCTTTGACACCATCTATGATTGTGAACACTCACTAAACTATTACATGCTTAGAAGTAGATGTTGGACAAGGAAGACAACATAATGAATTATGTTTGCTTGGTTCCGAACAATGATTATATGACTAGAGATCCCTTAGCATATGACGATTGCTTCCACCTCATATCAGCCAAAACTTCCACACTAAGTAGGGATACTACTTGTGCATCCATAAACCTTCAACCCAGTTTTGCCATGAGAGTCCACCATACCTGCCTATGGATTGAATAAGATCCCTCAAGTAAGTTGTCATCGGTGCAAGCAATAAAAATTGCTCCCTAAATTTGTATGATCTATTAGTGTGTGGAAAATAAGCTTTGTACGAACCTGTGATGAGGAAGAGATAAAAGAGACAGACTGCATAATAATGTTCTTTATCACAGGAGGCAATATAAAGTGACGTTCCTTTACACTAAGAGGTCGCACATCCAAACCACAAAAGTGCATGACAACCTCTGCTACCCTCTGCGAAGGGCCTATCTTGTACCTTTACTTTTTGCCCTTGAAAGAGTCATGGTGATCTGCACCAATTCCTTATTTCGCCTTTATCTTGGCTAACGTCATATGCTAGGGAAAGATCTATATTCATATGTCAACTTGGAAGTAAGTATTCATGAACTATTATTGTTGACATTACCCTTGAGGTAAGTGGTTGGGAGGCAAAACTATAAGCCCCTATCTTTCTCTGTGTTCAGTTGAAACTTTGATCTCATGAGTACCACGTGAGTTTTAGCAATTGTAGGAGACGAAAGGATGATTGAGTATGTGGATTTGCTTTACAAGCTCTTAGTTGACTCTCTCCGATGTTGTGATAAATTGCAATTACTTCAATGACTATAGGCTATTGGTTGTTAATTCCCATTAAGGTTCTTGATCCATACTTTACTTTGTGAAGGAATTATCACTTTAGCAAAAGAGATGATATGGTGTTATTGTTGTGCTAACTATGATCATGATGCCTGCATGTCCATATCTTGTTTTGTCGACACCCCTCTCTCTAAACATGTGGGCATGTTTATTGATCCCGGTTTTTGCTTGAGGACAAGCGAGGTCTAAGCTTGGGGGAGTTGATACGTCCATTTTGCATCATGCTGATAATTATCGCTTTATGGACTGTTATTACACTTCACGGTACAATACTTATGACTTTTCTCTCTTATTTTGCAAGGTTTACATGAAGAGGGAGAATGCCGGCAGCTAGAATTCTGGCCTGAAAAAGGTGCAAGTTTGAGATACCTATTGTGCGCAACTCCAAAAGCCGTGAAAATCAACGACGATTTATTTTGGAATTTATAAAAAATACTGGGCTGAAGAAGTACCAGAGGGGAGCTAGCAGGAGGCCACAAGCCTGCTAGGCAAGCCTAGGGGGCTTGTGGATTGATAACCCACAAGTATAGGGATCGCAACAGTTTTCGAGGGTAGAGTATTCAATCCAAATTTATTGATTCGACACAAGGAAAGCCAAATAATATTCTCAAGTATTAGCAGTTGAGTTTTCAATTCAACCACACCTGAAAGATTTAGTATCTACAGCAAAGTATCAGTAGCAATGTAGTGTGATAGCACCAGTAGCAATAGTAACCAATAGCAATAGTGACAGCAGTAGCAGCAGAGTAATAGTAGTAGCACTGACAGCAGTAGCAGCAAAGTAACGTAGCAAGGACCAGTAAGAAAAACTCGTAGGCATTGGATTGGTGATGGATGATTATGCCGGATGTTATTCATCATGCAACAATTATAACACGGAGAGATAACATGCCCAGCATGGAAGATACTGATAGCCCCCTGTCACCACATGAGCGGTTCGGGCATGCAAAACAGATTATTTCTTGAAGGTTTAGAGAGTGGCACATGCAAGTTTACTTGGAATGAGAGATAGATACCGCATATAGGTAGGTAAGGTGGACTCATATGGAACAACTCTGGGTTTAGGGAAATGGATGCGCAAGCAGTATTCCCTCTTAGTACAAGTGAAGGCTAGCAAAAGACTGGGAAGCGACCAACTAGATTGCGACCGCAATCATCAAAATGCATTGAGATTAACTAACATTGAGTGCAAGCATGAGTAGGACATAAATCACCATGAACATGAATATCATAGAGGCTATGTTGATTTTGTTTCAACTACATGCGTGAACATGTGCCAAGTCAAGCCACTTGAATCATTCAAAGGAGGATACCATCCTATCATACTACATCATAGTCATCTCAACATTCATGTGGGCATCCAAGACAAACCATTATAAGCTCCTAGAGTATTAAGCATGGCATCATCAACTATGATCTCTAAGTTGTCATTGCAAACATGTTATTCTCACAACAAAGCTGAATCAGGAACGATGAGCTAGTCATATTTACAAAAACAAAATAGATCGAGTTCATACCATCTTTTCCAGGCTCAGTCACTTCATCATATATCATCATTATTGCCTTTCACTTGCACGATCGAACGATGTGAACAATAATAAGAGTGCTCGTGCCTTGGACCAAGCTGGAATCTGCAGGCAAACACAAAGGAGAAGACAAAGTAGTATGGCTCTTTAACAGATAAGAAAATATGCATGCAAGAGCCACTAAACATTGTAACCATGATCTTCTACCTTGACCCAAAGAAAAAGAAAACTATTTACACGGGAAAGCTCCCAGCAAGAAAAAGAAGAAAAAGAAAATCTTTTTGGGTTTTCTCAGACTAGACAGACACACGAAAAGAAACCAAGAAAAAGAAATAAACTAGCATGGATGAAACAGTGGCAAAGTGTGAACACTGACAAAAAAGTGAAAGCATAAGCAAAAATATAAAGTCGGTGAGAAAAACGTACTCCCCCAAGCTTAGGCTTTTGGCCTAAGTTGGTCTACTCCCAAGGATGGTTTGGGCAACACCCAAAATCATAATGGGGGTTGTACGGGAGCGCTGCAGCCACTGCCTAATTAGCTGCCTCACGAAGACGAGCAGCCTTTGCCTCCCTCTCATACTCCTCTACCTCTCCTGTGGTTATGTAATATCTCCGTTTTACCTGGAAGTCAAAGAAGGAAGGAGCAGGAAGGGTAATATGGAAAACACGCTGCCGGTTAAATATTAAACAGTATAGGAGGGATTCATCATCCCTATCAAGGAACTGGTAGCATGTCAAAGCGTCGCGGTCAAGGAAAGCTGTATGGACCGGGGGATCTCCTTCGCGGATGGGTACTCCAAGGAAATTCGCTATGTGAGTGGCATAGATCCCACCAAAGAAATCCCCTTCATTAGCATTATTATTCAGCCTCCTTGCTATTATAGCTCCCATGTTGAAACTTCTATCACCCGTTATTGCGCTCTTAAGAATACTAAGGTCTTGTGCGCAGAGGTGACAATGATAAATCTTGCCATGAATGGATCTGCCTATGAAGAGGGCAAAGTAATGCAAGGCAGGAAAATGAATGCTCCCCATGGTAGCGTGTGTAATATCTCTAGTTTCTCCAACAGTTATACCAGAGAAAAAATTTCTAACCGAAGATTTAGGAGGATCATTGAGACTACCCCAAAAAGGTATCTTGCAAATTCTATTGAAATCCTCTAAATCCATGGTTTAGGATTTGTCATAGAGATCAAACAGTACAGATGTATCACGACCAGCTGAAAATTTGAATCTACGAACAAAAGAGGCAGTGAGCATAACATACTGTTCACATTTATCGGAGATGAATACTTCGTGTCCGAAGTTGTGAACAAGTGTATCAAACTCATCTTTGAAACCTGCCTCAATCATGAATTCATCAAAAGGCCATTCGCATGGTTGTACCTGTGCCTTCCTTGGTTGGTAAGGGCCGGGCTCCCGAATCGCAATACGGGGACCTCTCTTGCTTGAGCAACCACCATGATAGTTTCTCCTGAACATCTTCCTTTTCTGAAATTTTCAGTGACTCTAAGGAAAAGTGAAGAAGGCTCAACTAAACTCGTAGAAACTACTCCCACAAGTGCCTAGAGGCCATATTACGCATCAAAACTAGTTGGGACCCGCTAAAATTAGCATTGAAAGCTCAAGAACATGGTCACCAAAGCAGCAAAAATACGCGAAGTCTAAGGCACTAGAGCAAAAACTAATTGGACCAATGGAGGAGTCACTTAGCAAGGAGTAATTTCCCCAAAACAGTTCGGAGAATGGTTCTTTGAGCAAGGAGATCAAAAATCCCAGCAAGAGGAGCAAGAACACGGGTTTGAGCTGCGAAACGATTTTTCTGGAGGTAGGAGAAGCAGATGAGAGCTAGAATGAGTGGCGGGGGTGCACGTGGGCCCCAGAGGCCTACAAGGCCCGGCCAGGGGGGTGGCCAGGCCTCCTGGGCTTGTGGCCCACTGGCCCATCCCCCAGACTAGCTCTTCGTCTCAGTATTTTTCAATAATTCCAGAAAAAATCATACTTGATTTTCAGGACGTCCGGAGAACTTCTATTTTCGGGGTACTTTTCTATGGGACACTAAAATAGAAAATAGGGAAAACTAAACTAAACCTATCATTTTTATTCTAAGCAACCGAAGGTGAAAGCTTGGAACAGAGGTTTGTGACTCCTCGATTCATCCATCTCATGGTCATGAAAGAAATCCGTCAATGAGGTTGATCAAGTCTCCTTGACAAGATTTTTCGAATCGCAAAAGAGAACGGAGAATTTTTGAATAGTCACTAGGTCACCTCAATGGGGATGTGCAAATCCCCGACAAGCAAATCATACTTCATCTTAACAGGAGGTATAGCGCATTCAAAACTCCCAATAAGAATCGATAAAGTTTTTTCGATAGCATTGATGCAATGTACTCGATATTGTTTCTTCGGAAAGTGCACCGTATGCTCATTACCGTTGACATGGAAAGTGACATTGCCTTTGTTGCAATCTATAACAGCCCCTGTAGTGTTTAAAAAGGGTCTTCCAAGGATGACCGCCATGGCATCGTCCTCGGGAATATCCAAGATAACAAAGTCTGTTAAGATAGTAACGTTGGCAACCACAACAGGCACATCCTCGCAAATGCCGATAGGGAAAGCAGTTGATTTGTCGGCCATTTGCAGAGAAATTTCAGTGGGTGTCAACTTATCCAGTTCAAGTCTACGATAAAGAGAGAGGCATACCACTAACACAGGCTCCAAGGTCGCATAAAGCAGTTCTAACTTAGTTGCCTTTAATGGAGCAAGGTATAGTGGGCACTCCGGGATCACCTAGTTTCTTAGGAGTTCCACCCTTGAAGGTATAGTTAGCAAGCATGGTGGAAATCTCAACCTCAGGTATCCTCCTCTTATTAGTAACAATATCCTTCATGTACTTAGCATACAGAGACATTTTTAGCATATCTGTCAAACACATTTGCAGAAAGACATGTCTAATCATTTCAAAAAAGCGCTCAAAATCCTCATCATCCTTTTTCTTGGATGGTTTGGTAGGAAAGGGCTTGGGTTTCTGAACCCATGGGTCCCTTTCTTTACCATGCTTCCTAGCAGCGAAGTCATTCTTATAGTATCTCCTAGCCTTAGGCTATGGGTTATCAAGATCAACAGGTTCAATCTCCACATCCTTATCATTGCTAGGTTGAGCATCAACATGAACATCACTATTGATATTATCATTAGGCTCATGTTCATCACCAGATTGTGTTTCATCATCAGAGACAGAGACATCGTTTGGATTCTCAGGTGTATCAGCATCTGGGTTGCTAGCGTGGAGGTTCCTATCATCTTTCTTCTTTCTAGGATGACTAGGTGCATCAGTGCTAATTCCTTGTGAATCTTGTTCAATTCTCTTTAGATGACCCTTAGGATACAAAGGTTACTGGGTCATTCTACCGCCTCTAGTAACGACTCTGATAGAATTTTCATTCAACTCATTGAGCAAGTCATTATGAGCTTTAAGTACTTGTTCTACTTGAGTAGTAACCATAGAGGCATGTTTACTCAGAAGCTTAAGATCATTGACATTTCTGTCCACACAAGCACTTAAATGACTAAGCATACGAGCATTCTGTTCCAATTCTCTGCTAACATAATCACTGAAACTTTTTTGTTTGGCAACAAAGTTATCAAATTCATCCAGGCATAAGCTAGCAGGTTTATCAAAAGTAATATCACTCTCTTCAAACCTACGCAGAGAATTTACTTCTACTACCTGTAACGGGTTATCAAGACCATGGATCTCTTCGATAGGTGGTAGATTTTTGACATCTTCAGATTTAATGCCTTTCTCTTTCATAGATTTCTTAGCTTCTTGCATATCTTCAGGACTGAGGAATACAATACCTCTTTTCTTCGGAGTTGGCTTAGGAGGTGGTTCAGGAATAGTCCAAGCATTCTCATTGCACAAGATGTTATTCAATAGGATCTCAGCTTGTTCTACAGTTCGTTCCCTAAAAACACAACCGGCATAACTATCTAGGTGGTGTCTAGAAGCATCTGTAAGTCCATTATAGAAGATATCAAGTATTTCATTCTTCTCAAGAGGGTGATCAGGCAAAGCATTCAGTAGTTGGACGAGCCTCCCCCAAGCTTGTGGGAGACTCTCTTCTCCAGCTTGAGCAAAGTTGTATATTTCCTGCAAGGCAGCTTGCTTCTTATGGGCAGGGAAATATTTTTCAGAGAAGTAGTAGACCATATCCTGGGGGCTACGCACACAACTAGGAGCAAGAGAAGTGAACCAACTCTTAGCATCATCTTTTAGTGAGAAAGGAAACAGCTTGAGGATATAGTAGTGGCGGATCTTTTCCTCACTAGTGAATAGGGTGGCTATATCGTGCAATTTGGTAAGATGGGCTACAACCGTTTCAGACTCATAGCCGTGAAAAGGATCAGATTCGACCAGAGTGATTAACTCAGGGTCGACAGAGAATTCATAATCCTTATCGGTCACAAAGATAGGCGAAGTAGCAAACTTCGGGTCGTATTTCATCCTAGCGTTCAAATATTTTTCTTTCCACTTGAGCAGTAGTTTCTCAACATCATAGCTATACTTACACGCAAGAATATCCTCAGCTATCTCTCCCTCCATAACATAACACTCAGGCATATCTGGTAATTCATGTCTAGGAGAGTTAGTTCTAGCAGGCAAAATAGCAGGTTGTACTTCAATAGTATCAGCAGTTTCAGAAGTATCATCACATCTAGAAGCAACTCTACCAATTTGTGCATCAAGGAATGCACCTAGTGGAAAAGCAGTATCAAGCATAGCATCATCAGGCAAAGCAGTATCAAGCATAGCATCATCATAAGCATCATGGGTAGCAGAAGTAGCATCATCAATCACAGGCGACATATCAAGATTTCTAGCAGGAGGTGGTGTCGCAAACTTACTCATAACCGAAGGTGAATCAAGTGCAGATCTAGATGGCAGTTCCTTACCTGTCCTCGTAGTGAAGGGCAAGAATTTAGTTCTTGGATCTATCGGATTCCTCATAGTGACCAGCAGACCTAAATCCCAAGTGACTCAGAGAATATAGTTGTGCTTCCCCGACAATGGCGCCAGAAAAAGGTCTTGATAACCCACAAGTATAGGGGATCACAATAGTTGTCGAGGGTAGAGTATTCAACCCAAATTTATTGATTCGACTCAAGGGGAAGCCAAAGAATATTCTCAAGTATTGGCAGTTGAGTTGTCAATTCAACCACACCTGAAAGATTTAGTATCTACAGCAAAGTATCGGTAGCAAAGTAGTGTGATAGCAACAGTAGCAACGGTAACCAGTAGCAGCAAAGTGACAGCAGTAGCAGCAAAGTAATGGTAGTAGCAAGAGAGTAACAGTAGCAGCAGTGACAGCAGTAGCGGCAAAGTAACATAGCAAGGACCAGTAGGAAAAACTCGTAAGCATTGGATCGGTGATGGATGATTATGCCGGATGCTATTCATCATGCAACAATTATAACACAGATACATAAGTAAGTAGCTCTAGTTCCTCAATCTAATGTAGGCATGTATTCCGTATGTAGTCATACGTGCTTAGGGAAAAGAACTTGCATGACATCTATTGTCCATCCCTCCCTTGGCAACGGGGTCCTAATGGAAACTACGGGATATTAAGGTTCTCCTTTTAATAAAGAATCGGACCAATGCATTAACACTTGGTGAATACATGAAATCCTCATACTATGGTCATCTCCGGGAATGGTTCCGGCTATTGTCACTCTGGAGTTGCCGGGTTATAACACATAGTAGGTGACTACAACTTGCAAGATAGGATCTAAAACACACATATATTGGCGACAACATAATAGGTTCAGATCTGAAATCATGGCACTCGGGCCATATTGACAAGCATTAAGCATGGCAAAGTAGTAGCAACATCAATCTCAGAACATAGTGGATACTAGGGATCAAACCCCATCAAAACTAACTGGATTACATGATAGATCTCATCCAACCCATCACCGTACAGCAAGCCTATGATGAGATTACTCAGGAACGGTGAAGAGCATCATGGAATTGGCGGTGAAGGAAGGTTGGTGATGACGATGGCGACGATCTCCCCTCTCCCGAGCCCAGAACGGACTCTAGATCTTCCCTCTAGAGGAAGAACAGGAGGTGGCGGCGCCTCCGTATCGTAAAACGCGATGAACTCTTATCCTTGATTTTTTTGGACGGAAGGGGCTAAATAGAGATGGATTTGGAGGTGGTGGAGTAACGTGGGCCCCACAAGCCTGCCAGGCGTGGCCAGGGGGGCCGCGCCTAGTGGGCTTGTGGGCTCCATGCTCCACCCCTCCGGTTGATTCTTGCGCCAGTATTTTTTATATATTCCACAAAAAATCCCCGTAAATTTCTAGTTCATTCCGAGAACTTTTACTTCTGCACAAAACCAACACCATGGCAATTCTGCTGAAAACAGCGTTAGTCCGGGTTAGTTCCATTCAAATCATGCAAATTAGAGTCCAAAACAAGGGCAAAAGAGTTTGGAAAAGTAGATACGATGGAGACGTATCATGGGCTCCTAGCTGGCCCTCTGGCCCCCCCTCTTTTTCTATAAGGTGGGTTTCGTTCGAGAAAAAATCAAGAGGAGTATTTCGGGAGGAATCGCCGCCGCCACGAGGCGGAACTTGAGTAGAACCAATCTAGAGCTCCGACGGGGTCGTCCTGCCGGGGAAACTTCCCTCTCGGAGGGGGAAATCGTCGCCATATGATGTCTACTACGCAACCTTCTCCTTGTAGACGTTGTTGGGCCTCCAAGCGCAGAGGTTTGTAGGACAGTAGCAATTTTCTCTCAAGTGGGTGACCTAAGGTTTATCAATCCGCGGGAGGCGTAGGATGAAGATGGTCTCTCTCAAGCAACCTTGCAACCAAGTAACAAAGAGTCTCTTGTGTCCCCAACACACCCAATACAATGGTAAGTTGTATAGGTGCACTAGTTCGGCGAAGGGATGGTGATACAAGTGCAATAAGGATGGTAGATATAGGTTTTTGTAATCTGAAATTACAAAAACAGCAAGGTAACAAAAGGTAAAAGTGAGCACGAACGGTATTGCAATGCGTGGTAACAAGGCCTAGGGTTCATACTTTCACTAATGAAGTTCTCTCAACAATGATAACATAATTGGATCATATAACTAGCCCTCAACATGCAACAAAGAGTCACTCCAAAGTCACTAATAGCAGAGAACAAACGAAGAGATTATTGTCGGGTACGAAACCACCACAAAGTTATTCTTTCTGATCGATCTATTCAAGAGTCCGTAGTGAAATAGCACGAAGCTATTCTTTCCGTTCAATCTTCCATAGAGTTCATACTAGAATAACACCTTAAGATACTTATCAACCCAGACCCTAATGTCCCCTAGATACTCCATTGTCACCTCAAGTATCTGTGGGTATGATTATACGATATGCATCACACAATCTCAGAATCATCTATTCAACCAACACATAGAACTTCAAAGAGTGCCCCAAAGTTTCTACCAGAGAGTCAAAACATGTGCCAACCCCTGTGCATAGGTTCCCAATGTCACGAACCCGCAAGTTGATCACCAAAACATACATCAAGTACTCACATGAATCCACGTGTGCCAACCCATATGCATAGGTTCCCAATTGTCACAAACCCGCAAGTTGATCACATCACATGGACACGTGCAAGACATACATCAAGTGTTCTCAAAGAATAAATCCGATAAGATAACTCCAAAGGGGAACCTCAATTCATTACAATAAGGGAGAGGGGGAAGAACATCATAAGATCCAACTATAGTAGCAAAGCCCACGGTACATCGAGATCAAGACATCTCAAGAACACGAGAGAGAGAGATCAAACACATAGCTACTGGCACATACCCTCAGCCCCGAGGGAGAACTACTCCCTCCTGGTCATGGAGATCGCCGGGATGATCAAGATGGCCATCGGAGATGGATTCCCCCTCCGGAAGGGTGCCGGAACGGGCTCCAGATTGGTTTTTTGTGGCTATAGAGGCTTGCGGCGGCGGAACTCCCGATCTAGGTTTCTTTCTGGAGGTTTCTGGATTTATAGGACCAGATGGCAGTGGAGTTGCGTCAAGTGGGCCCCTCAGGAGCCCACAAGCTTGGTAGGTGCAGCCTGGGGGGTGGCCGTGCCTACAGGGCTTGTGGCTTCCTCGGGACCCCTCTCCGGTATCTTTTTCTTCTGGTATTTTTGATATTTTCCATAAAAAATCATTGCCAAAGAATTATTCCGTTTGGACTCCGCCTGAAAAAGGGTCAAAAACACGGAAAGAACAGGAACTGGCACGTGGCACTGAATTAATAGGTTAGTCCCAAAAAAAGATACAAAAGGCATATAAAACATCGAAAGTTGACAAGATAACAGCATGAAACCATCAAAAATTATGGATACGTTTGAGGCGTATCAAGCATCGCCAAGCTTAACTCCTGCTCGTCCTCGAGTAGGGAAGTGATAAAGAATGAATTTTTGATGCTTTCATGCTACCTAGCATAGATGTCCTTTGTAAGTCCTCTAATGTGACATGAATGTTCAGATCCATTAGATTCAAAACAATAGTTTGCTATTGACGTGGAGACAATAATACTTCAAGCAAACTAGCAAGGTAATCATGAACTTTCAAAATAACAAGGCCAAAAGAAAGTTATCCCTACAAAATCATATAGTCTGGCTATGCTCTATCATCCTTGCACAACGAATTTAAATCATGCACAACCTCGGTATTGGCCAAGTAATTGTTTTCATACCTTTACTTTCTCAAACTTTTTCAACTCTCACGCAATACTTGAGCATGAGCCATGGTTATAGCACTATAGGTGGAATGGAGTGGTGGAGGTTGTGAGACAAAAAAGGAGAAGATGGTCACATTGACTAGGCATATCAATGATCTATCTAGAAGTGATGTTTGAATCGGTTGATGATGGCGACTCCCACCTCCCACCTTCCACCTCGGCGACTCCATGGCGATCTGGTGCTCTAGCCGACGCATCTACCCTTATCGTCGCTCTACTGCTCAGGTGAACCCTCCCGACCCCCCCTCACGTGGTAGTGCATGGAGTGCATGGGTGGTTCCACGTTGGATCTGGATTTTTCTCATGGTTTGGCTTTCGCCGAGGAGGTTTATCGCCATTCTGGGGTTACGGTGCACCCTATGAAGCACCGCCGCTCCTTCATCATGGTGGTTTATTTTGGCCGCCATATGTTCCATCTCTCTGCGGACACGGTCGCCGCAGCTCTAGAATCTGTGATTGGGGGCTCTGCCATTGAGTTTCGCATCTCTCAAGTGACAGATTCGGTTTTCTCCTTCAAAGTCTCCTGCATGCAAGTTGGTTTTCATATTTTGGACCTACGCTCGTTCAAATGCTCAAGTTTTAAGTGCTTTTTCCATCTATGGGGCCATGGTGGTCCGAATTGGCGTCGGGAATTCTCTCTGTGGAAGAAGCAATGTGATGCTAAATGGATTATTGTGAGTCCATCTAAAAGGAGAGCCTCACTAGGTCTGATGGCAATGCATTCCAGACCTCTAAAATCTTCTCTTAAATCTGGATCATCTGTTCGTAAGAAGCTCACATTCGCATCCCTCCAACAATATGAGGTTTGCAAGGGTTATAGATGTCTTGTTTCCCACGATGAGCTACTCACGCTTGAACAGGCTGGTTATACGGTGCCTTCTCCTGAACGTGTCATCATCTCTGCGCCACCGCCGGCAGAACTCCGGTGGACGACGGCCACGCCGCATATCATGTTCGGCATAGTTTCTCGCCAACATTCACCCCCCCGATCTCCCGGAGCTGATTTTCAAATCGCCAAAATTAACGGAACTTCTCCCGTGCAACAAGGTGCTGCAGCTGATCCCGCCGAGATTCATGGTGTTTTGAATTATGAGAATCAATTTTCGGTGGAATGTTTGGACTCTGGGCCGATTTCCACGCTCATTAATGAGCCTGCTGAGGTTACCTCCTTCTCTCGGCCCGAACCTAATCCTAGGATGGATATTCCCTCTTCACAGGAAGCCCATCTGGCCTTTGATGAACTTACTAATGGCATGGTTGAGGAAATCTTATCTTGCTCGATTTGTAACGCTCGGGGACATCTAGCTGCCAACTGCACGGCTTCGCCTAGATTCGCTGACACAACTGTGGGTCACGCACGATCTAGAGGAGCCTCTTTTATGTGTAATAATTGTCTTACTTGGAACTGTAAGAGACCCACCACCTCCCCTGTCGTTGATATCTCGGGAACTGCTGATACTCTTGGCGAAACCGCAATGCCTGCAACACAGTTCCGCCCTGTCTCATCGCCGTTGCATCCTCAAACTCCCTCTGAGACGCCGCCTACCACTCCGCCACCGCCTCCCGCAATGGCGAACTTCGAGCTTGATCCTGAGTTCTTTCTCTCGCCGGGCCACAACATCATCGACGGAGGACCTGACCGGCTACCTCGGACCTACACCACGCATGCTGTCCCCATCACCAGGCGTCATGAGCGCTTTGTAATCGCTGACGTCCACCCTGCGCCCCCGGCTGACCACTTGGTCCAGGTACGGCAAGAAGTAGCTGCTCTTCTTCTTCACCGAGGACTCCATGTTCGATCAGCCCAGCCATGGATTGAGGGCGTTGGACTGTTTGAACTTAGAGATGCGGCGGAGAGCTATGCTGCGGTTCACATGGTTCCGCAGGAAGTTTCCCATAACTCTGTAGTGCGCTTCTTGCGACATGAGCAGGGCGTTGGTTTCCGTGGACAAGAGGGTTTTCGCCATGGGTGCCTCATGCTTTTGGGGGTCCCCCTGGACTTCCGCAATACTGAAGACTTGCGGGCTGCTGTCAGCACCTTCGGAGAGTTCCATCATTGGGTCAGCGATGATCCTTACTTGGTTCGCTCCATTGTGTTTGCTTCGTTCCCAAACGACCGACTTGTCCCTCACAGTATCAACTTCTTTGAATATGCTGCTTGGGGGACGGGGGGCAAGGTGTCCTGATCTGCACCGGTATACATCCTGGGGGCGGCGCCTACCGAAGTACTGCCCAATGATGAGGATCCCATGCCCCTCAATGGCAACCCTCATCCGCTTCCTGGACATCTCGTCAATGACAACCTGCAATTTGCTCTGCCCCCGTACCCTGCGTTGGGATGGAATGCGGTGCCGCTAGCACCTGAAGATCCAGTGGTACCTGCTGCTGCTGCTGATGATGACGGTGGTTGGGGATAGCCACCGACAGCTGCTGATGGAGGAGGATGGGAACCTGAAGCGGCCCCAGAAGCACCTGCTGCGGATCCTGTTCAGGATCAAGAGTCCATGGTGATTGATCAACCGAGTCCTTCTTCCTCCGACTCGGTTCATGAGCTTGTCGACCTCGACCCTCAGCCGCAGGGTGACATTGAGGGGAACCTGCTGATCAAGCCCCCTGGCTCCCAACCTGGAGGTGATAGTGGCTAACTCTGTCGCCCCTGATGCTGACATGCATGGCACCGGTTGTCCAGGGTCCTGCTGCTGAGCCGGAGGAGGATGTGCTTGGGGGGGAGGAGGCGCAAGATGACAATCCTCTCGCGATTGTCCCTTACAAACCCCCTCAGTTTCAGTCTGACAACCTCTTTGTTGGGCCTGCCAGGGTTTTTTATGGGCCTCCTCTGCCGTCAGTTCTATCCTGGTCCCGTACTTTTGATGCTTTAATGGGATCTGCTACCTCTATGCACGTGCCTCCCCAGCTGCAGATGCTAATGGTGGTGCCCATTTTAATCCCCAAGTGATCATGGGCGGCGGCCTTCGACCCTGCTGCTCCAGCGCTACCACCACCAGAGCCTGCTAGTAGCACACTCTCCGTGGACGAGGTAATCCCTGTCAGTCCATCTTCGTCTGCAGAGGACTTATCCTTTCAATCTCCTGCTCCAACGAAGAAAGGGACCCGCAAGAAGGCCACTACTGTCGTCGACTCCTCTGTTCGTCGATGCACCCGCGGCTCCATCAAGCGGGATGGCTTCAAACCGATCCTGCAGGTGCTGCCAGCGCACGTCCCCAAGAAGAGGAAGCCCAAGGCCAAGCCAATGCCTTCTCCACCGCAGGAGTCTAATGATGTGCAAGTACCTCCTGCCACTCCTATTCCAGTGATACAGGCGGTTGGGCAGACACTTGGCATTGCCCCTGAGAAGCTTTCTATGGATCGACTTATGGAAGATCCTGCTGATTGCGCGCCACCGTCTGCTGATGATTAGTTCACTCATGTTAATTTGTTACTGTACTGGCTCCATGTACTGTGAGACTTCTGCTTGCTCTGTCTTTTGGTTAACTGAACCTTGGTCGCACAGGCTATTACATAGCCCTGCATTTGCTCTATGTATATTGTCCAATGGATAGTCGTTCTACGAGAAGTTGGCGTGTGCTGTGTTGGAATGTGCGTGGTCTAAATTCGGACCATAGGCAACGTGCGGTTCGTAACAAGATTGATGAGAGCCTAGCTGCTTTGGTGTGCTTGCAGGAAACAAAAATGCAGTCAATAGAGTTTCGTACAGTCAAGTGTTTCTGTCCCAAACATTTTGATCAGTTTGCCTACTCTCCCTCCAAGGGGCATCAGGGGGGCTTATCACCCTTTGGAACTCTTCCATTCTTACTGGTCAGTTAGTTGAATGCACACCCTATGGTTTGATCATCTTCTTTACCTCAAATCATACTGGTGAATCCTGGACTTTGGTGAATGTCTATGGTCCTTGTCAAGGTGAAGCTAGAGACCTTTTTGTTAGCTGGCTATACAATCTTCATGTACCCACTAGGGCTAATTGGTTGCTTCTTGGAGATTTTAATTTCGTTAGATCCCCTGACAACAGAAACCTTCCTGGGGCTGATGTAAATGATATATTCATCTTCAATGAAATTATTGGGCATCTGGGATTGCTGGAATTACCCATTAAAGGAAGATCTTTCACTTGGTCCAATATGCAAGATTCCCCTCTTCTGGAGCAGCTTGACTGGTTTTTCACATCAGCCAACTGGATCTCCTCATATCCTCTTACACAAGTGCTCCCCCTTGCAAAGACAGCTTCTGATCATGTTCCGTGTGTGGTCACTGTCAACACTTCCATCCCTAAGTGCAATTTATTTCGCTTTGAAAACTACTGGGTTGAAATGGAGGGCATCATGGAGTGTGTTCAGCAATCCTGGCTCATTCCTTCCAGGAAAACCCATATTACTGCTGTCATTATGGATAAGATGAAACATCTTAGGCAGGCTCTGAAAAAGTGGTAGACAAACCTACCTCAGTTGAAAATTTTCATCTCCAGATGCAATCAAGCTGTGTTCTGCTTGGATGAGCTTGAGGAATTGAGGACACTATTCAGACCAGAGGCTAACTTCAGGAATATTGTTAAGTTACACTTGGAGCATCTTTTGCATCTCCAGTGCTTATACTGGAAAAAGAGAGCCACTATCAGATTTGTTAAAGTTGGGGAGGAAAACACTAAATTCTTCCATGCTATGGCAACTAAGAGATATAGGAGGAATTCCATTGCATCTCTCAAGTTAAATGATGGTTTCATCATATCTGATCATGATCAAATTGCTGCATGTTTTTGGGCATCATTTAAGGATATAATGGGCACTTCTCTTGGCATTAACATGGCATTTGATTTACAATCTATGCTTCAGAAGGTGGAGGGTCTGGATATTCTCACAAAACCTTTTTCTAAGTCTGAAATGGACAATACTGTTCAGGAAATGCCCATTGACAAAGCTCCTGGAACTGATGGTTTTAATGGTCTCTTCTTCAAGAAATGCTGGCCCATTATCTCCCCTGAGTTTTATCAACTTGTTGCTGCTTTCCATGCTGGTCATGCTCAACTTGAGAACATGAACTCATCTTATATTACTCTGATTCCCAAGAAGAGATCACCTGAACAAGTGGGAGATTGCAGACCAATATCACTTACTGGGATGGGCCTCAAATTTCTGTCCAAAATGATTGCTAACAGGTTACAGTTGCAGATTGTGAAGTGTCTTCACAAGAATCAGTATGGTTTTATCAAGTCTAGAACCATTCAAGATTGTGTTGGATGGACTTTGGAGTACGTGCACCAATGCCATCAATCCAACAAACCTATAGTCATTCTCAAGTTGGATTTTGAAAAGGCATTCGACTCTGTGGAGCATGAGTTCATTTTTCAGATTCTCAAACACAAAGGCTTCAATGACAGATGGATACTTTGGGTAAAGCAGCTACTAACTTCTGGCTCATCTTCGGTCCTGATCAATGGTGTGCCTGGAAAGAAGTTTATGTGCAAGAAAGGAGTCAGGCAGGGAGATCCCATGTCCCCACTGCTTTTTGCTATTGCTGCTGATTTTTTACAGACTCTGGTTAACCAACTGCTGGTGGAGGGTCTGATTCAGCTGCCCATACCTTGTCATGATAAGGATTTCCCCATAGTGCAATATGCTGATGATACCCTTATCATCCTACCTGCTGATAAACCTCAATTGTTACAGTTCAAGAAAATGCTCTTACTTTTCTCCCAATCCACTGGATTACAGGTGAATTATCACAAATCTGCCCTTCTACCTGTCAACATTCCTCCACAGCAACTCCAGGACCTGGCAGACTCCATTGGCTGCAAAGTGGGATCTTTGCCCTTCACATACCTTGGCCTTCCAGTTGGGACAACTAACCCAAGAATCGTCGATCTCATGCCACTGGTTGATAACATGGAACGAAGGCTCAGTGCTAGTTCATCTTTTCTGGCTCAGGGGGGAAGGTTACAGTATTTAAACTTAGCACTGTCTTCTGTACCTATCTTCTTTCTATGCAGTCTGGATATCCCACCAGGCATACTGAAGCAGCTTGAAAGAATTCAAAGGCAATGTCTATGGAGGAAAAATGGGCAAGATCATGCACCCTCTCTTGCTGCCTGGCAACTGGTGTGGAGACCTAAAAACAAAGGGGGGTTAGGTATTATGAATCTAGCAATCCAGAATGAAGCACTGCTGCTCAAGCATGTTGATAAATTTCTAAATCATGCTGATATCCCATGGGTTCACTTAATCTGGAACACTTACTATCATGACATAGTACCTCAGGAACTTCCCTTTGTGGTTCTTTTTGGTGGAAGGATATCTATAAACGGCTTGACAAATTCAGATCAGTTACATATGTTCAGCCTAACAAGGGTGACTCCTTCCTGTTTTGGTCTGACTCCTGGTTGATTTGAAACTCCACTAGGCCCCTGGCTGCTAGATTCCAAAGACTTTTTTCTTTTGTGGCTAATCCTTTCTGCACAGCTCAAGAGGTCTTTAAAGCCTTTTACGTTTAAAGCCTTTTACGATGACAGCATGCTCTCTATGTTCCACTTGCCACTGTCTGCTCAAGCTTACCAGGATCTGCTTTCAGTTCAATCTTTGCTTCAAGACCTGGATATTGATCATCAGGCCTCTGACAGATGGGTATGGGGAAAAGATGCTAAGGCCTACACAGCCAAGAGATACAATACTCACATTCACAGCAGTATTACACCAAACCCTTTACTCAACTGGATCTGGAAAAGTTGTTGTAACATGAAGATTAAAATGTTTGCCTGGATAATCATCATGGACAGGCTTAACACTCAAGACATGCTTGAACGGCGTCACTGGAATGTTTCCGACTCCAATCTCTATGTTCTATGCCATGCTCGAGTCAAGGAGGACAGAGATCACTTATTCTTCAACCGTCTTTTCAGTACCAGGGTCTGGAATTACCTGCAGATCACATGGCAGGGTCCATCCATGTGGAGTGCTTCTGTAGCTGCTAAACGAGACTTCCATAACCCCTTTTTTGCTGAGGTGGTCTTCACTGCATGTTGGAACATCTGGACTGTCAGAAATGCCAAGGTCTTTAACCAGGAGCAGCAAAGTTCAGAAAATGGAGATCTGGCTTCATCCATGACATTTCCCTCTTAGCTCATAGGATTAAGGCTAGTTTCAGGGATGATCTCCTTAAATGGGTTTCCTTTTTGCCTCCTTGAGGTTTGTAGCCTTAGCTCCTCATCCCATTTGTACATTCTAATTTCTCCTTGTACATACTGCTCTTATATATGGGAATAAAAGAAAAAATGTTGTGCGGGGTTTTCCCTACAGTAGCCGGTCAAAAAAATATCAATGATCTATGGAGATGCTTATCAATAGATATCAATGTGAATGAGTAGGGATTGCCATACAAATGATGCACTAGAGCTAAGAGTAAGTGAAAGCTCTTAAAGAAAACTGGTGGGTGTGCATCCAACTTGCTTGCTCACGAAGACCTAATGCAATTTTGAGGAAGCCCATCATTGGAATATACAAGCCAAGTTATATAATGAAAATTTCCCACTAGTTATATGCTGGTCACAAAACGAGAGACTCTCAATCATGAAGATCATGGTGCTTAATATGAAGCACAAGTGTGGAAAGGAGATAGTAGCATTGTCCCTTCTCTCTTTTTCTCTCATTTTTTTGGTGGACTCTTTGGCCTTTTTTTGTGGGCATCTTTGGCCTCTTTTATTTCCTCACATGGGACAATGCTCCATCAATGATGATCATCACACTTACAACTCAAAACTTAGAGCAATGATGACTCTATATGAAATGCCTTCGGTAGTGTATTGTGACAATGATCTAGGATGGCAGAGACATCAATGAAAACATCATGCTAGCTATCTTATGATCATGCAATGGCAATGTAGAAGCTGTGGCACATGTCATGGTGGTAGTTGCATGGCAATATATCTCGGAATGGCTTTGAAAAAGCCATAGTAAGTAGGTATGGTGGCTGTTTTGAGGGAGGCTAATGGTGGGTTTTATGCACCGGCGAAAGTTGCACGACACTAAAGAAGATAGTGATGGTGGAAGGTGAAAGTGCATCTAAACCATGGACTCAACATTAGTCATGAAGAACTCATATACTTGTTGCAAAAGTTTTAGTAGTAATCGAAACAAAGCATTCAACACATACTCCTAGGGGAAGGGTTGGTAGGTATAAACCATCGCGCGATCCCGGCCGCTACACAAAGGATGACAATCAATAAACTAATCATGCTCAGACTTCATCACATAGCGGTTCACCATACGTGCATGCTACGGGAATCACTAACTTCAATACAAGTATTTCTAGATCCACAACACCTTACTAGTATAACTTCAATATTACCACAACCACAACTCAAAACTAATTGAGGTGAATCAAACTTCTCTAACTACTCAATGCACATGAAGGTGGAAGTTTTCATATCCCTTTGGATAACTACCCCTTTTGAGACTACTTTCATAGCATAGATCAATTACCACGCCACTCACTGCTGTGCTCCAAAAGATATAAGTAAAGCACATAGAGCAAAATCAACTACCTCAAAAGATATAAGTGAAACACCTGTGAGCTGAATTACCTAACCAAAGGATATAAGTGAAGCTCGACAAAATCACGGTGAGTGCATGTCTCTCTCTCTCTAGGTGTGCAGCAAGGAAGATTGTGACACAACAAAAATAAAAGACTCCTATGATACAAGACGCTCTAAGAAAAACACATAACATGTGGTGAATAAAAATATAGCCCCGGCTAACGTTACCGTTGTATTGAAGACGAAAGAGGGGATGCCTTCCCGGGGCATCCCCAAGCTTGGGATTTTTCGGCATCCTTGAATCAACTTGGGGTGCCTTGGGCATCCCCAAGCTTGAGCTCTTGCCACTCTTTATCTCTTTGTCCATAAGAACTTCACCCAAAACTTGAAAACTTCACAACACGAAACTTAAACAGAAACTCGTGATATCATTAGTACAAGAAAGCAAATCACCACTTCCTTAGGTACTGTAGAAAACTTAAATTCTACTTATGTTGGTGTTGGGTTGCTGTATTTTCACTTTTCCATGGCTAGTACCCTCCGATACTATCCATAATTTCGTCAAAATAAGCAACCAACTCAACAAAAACAGAATGTGTTAACAGCAGACCAATCTGTAGCAATCTGTATACTTAGTATACTTATGGTACTTCATAAAATCTGACAAATTATGACAGTCTGAAGAAATTGCATAGAAAACAGCAGCAAAAAGAATCAACTCAAAATCTCTTACAAAATAAAAATGAAAATACTTTTCAAGAGCAGAAAGTTTCTGTCTTTTTCCAACATGATCAAACAATCATCACCAAGACTAATCATAACGGTTTTGCTTGGCACAAACACAAAAGACACAATCATAACAGAATTATGATGGTGTGGAGAAAACAAAACAGGAAGCAAAAAAGCAAAGAAAAATTTATTCATTGGGTCCAACAAGCGCCGTCGTTTAACGCCCTTAGCTAGGCATTGATTTCAATGATGCTCACATAAAAGGTAAGGATTGAAACACAACGAGAGCATCATGGAGCAAATGGCTAGCACATTTAAGTCTAACCCACTTCCTATGCATAGGGATTTTGTGATCAAACAATTTATTGGAGCAAGAATCAACTAGCATAGGAAGGCAAAACAAGCATAGCTTCAAAAATTTCAACATATGGAGAGGAAGCTTGATACTATTGCAATAAGTAGAAGCATATGATCCTCTCTCATAGTAATTTTCAGTAGCATCATGAATGAATTCAACAATATAAACAACACCTAAGGCTTTCTTTTCATGATCTACAAGCATAGAAATTTTGCTACTCTCCACATAAGGAAATCTATTCTCAGGAATAGTAGTGGGAGTATCGTAAAAGACTTGAGCACTACAAATTGTGTCCACAATGAAAAAGCAAGGTTTAGCAAATGGGTTTTCAAAAGTATGACACATTTTATCATCCCTATTCTTCAAAGCATAAGTACCCTCACAATAATCATCATAGATAGGGGGCATGCTTTCATCAAAATGATTTTGATCATTCAAAGTGGAAGAACTAAAAAGATCATCTTCATCAAATATAGCATCCCCAAGCTTGTGGCTTTGCATATCATTAGCATCATGGGTATTCATAGAATTCATGCTAACAACATTGCAATCATGCTCATCATTCACATATTCTATGCCAAGCATTCTATGTAATTCTTCTTTCAGCACTTGAGCACAATTTTCCTTCCCATCATGCTCACGAAAGACATTGAAAAGATGGAGCATATGAGGCATCCTCAATTCCATTTTTTTTGTAGTTTTCTACCGAAAGAACAAGAAACAAAAAGATTCAGTTGCAAGATCTAAAGATATACCTTCAAGCGCTAACCTTCCCAGCAACAGCGCCAGAAAAGAACTTGATGTCTACTACTCAACCTTATCCTTGTAGACGTTGTTGGGCCTCCAAGCGCAGAGGTTTGTAGGACAGTAGCAATTTTCCCTCAAGTGGGTGACCTAAGGTTTATCAATCCATGGGAGGCGTAGGATGAAGATGGTCTCTCTCAAGCAACCCTGCAACCAAATAACAAAGAGTCTCTTGTGTCCCCAACACACCCAATACAATTGTAAGTTGTATAGGTGCACTTGTTCGGCGAAGAGATGGTGATATAAGTGCAATAAGGATGGTAGATATAGGTTTCTGTAATCTTAAATTACAAAAAGAGGAAGGTAACAAAAGGTAAAAGTGAGCACGAACGGTATTGCAATGCATGGAAACAAGGCCTAGGGTTCATACTTTCACTAGTGAAGTTCTCTCAACAATGATAACATAATTGGATCATATAACTAGCCCTCAACATGCAACAAAGAGTCACTCCAAAGTCACTAATAGCGGAGAACAAACGAAGAGATTATTGTCGGGTACGAAACCACCACAAAGTTATTCTTTCTAATCGATCTATTCAAGAGTCTGTAGTGAAATAGCACGAAACTATTCTTTCCGTTCAATCTTTCATAGAGTTCGTACTAGAATAACACCTTAAGATACTTATCAACCAAGACCCTAATGTCACCTAGATACTCCATTGTCACCTCAAGTATCCGTGGGTATGATTATACATATGCATCACACAGTCTCAGAATCATCTATTCAACCAACACATAGAACTTCAAAGAGTGCCTCAAAGTTTCTACTAGAGAGTCAAAACGTGTGCCAATCCCTGTGCATAGGTTCCCAATGTCACGAACCCGCAAGTTGATCACCAAAACATACATCAAGTACTCACATGAATCCACGTGTGCCAACCCATATGCATAGGTTCCCAATTTTCACAAACCCGCAAGTTGATCACAGCAGATAGACACGTGCAAGACATACACCAAGTGTTCTCAAAGACTCAGTCCGATAAGATAACTCCAATGGGGAAACTCAAATCTTTACAAGAAGGGAGAGGGGGAAGAACATCATAAGATCCAACTATAGTAGCAAAGCCCACGGTACATCGAGATCAAGACATCTCAAGAACACGAGAGAGAGAGAGAGAGATCAAACACATAGCTACTGGTACATACCCTCAGCCCTGAGGGAGAACTACTACCTCCTCGTCATGGAGATCGCCGGGATGATGAAGATGGCCATCGGAGATGGATTTCCCCTCCGACAGGGTGCCGGAACGGGCTCCAGATTGGTTTTTTGTGGCTACAGAGGCTTGCGGCGGCGGAACTCCCGATCTAGGTTTCTTTCTGGACGTTTCTGGATTTATAGGACCAGATGGTGGTGGAGTTGCGTCAAGTGGGCCCTTGAGGAGCCCACAAGCTTGGTAGGTGCGGCCTGGGGGGGTGGCCTCGCCTACAGGGCTTGTGGCTTCCTCGGGACCCCTCTCCGGTATCTTTTTCTTCTGGTATTTTTGATATTTTCCATAAAAAATCGTCGCGAAAGAATTATTCCGTTTGGACTCCGCCTGAAAAAGGGTGAAAACACGGAAAGAACAGGAACTGGCACTTGGCACTGAATTAATAGGTTAGTCCCAAAAAAAGATATCAAAAGGCATATAAAACATCCAAAGTTGACAAGATAACAGCATGAAACCATCAAAAATTATAGATACCTTTGAGACATATCACCATCGTCATCACCAACACTCCTCTCATCGGAGGGGACTCATCACCATCAACATCTTCATCAGCACCATCTCATCTCCAAACCCTAGTTCATCACTTGTAACCAATCTCCATCTCGCGAATCCGATTGGTACTTGTAAGGTTGCTAGTAGTGTTAATTACTCGTTGTAGTTGATGCTAGTTGCATTACTCGATGGAAGATTATATGTCTAGATCCTTGATGATATTCATTACCTCTCTGGTCATGAATATGATTATGCTTTGTGAGTAGTTACTTTTGTTCCTGAGGATATGGGATAAGTCATGCTATAAGTAGTCATGTGAATTTGGTATTCGTTCGATATTTTGATTTGTTGTATGTTGTTTTTCCTCTAGTGGTGTTATGTGAACGTCAACTACATAACACTTCACCATTATCTGGGACTAGAGGAAGGCATTGGGAAGTAGTAAGTAGATGATGGGTTGCTAGAGTGACAGAAGCTTAAACCCTAGTTTATGCGTTGCTTCATAAGGGGCTGATTTGGATCCACTAGTTTAATGCTATGGTTAGACTTTGTCTTAATTCTTCTTTCGTAGTTGCAGATGCTTGCAAGAGGCATTAATCATAAGTGGGAGGCTTGTCCAAGTAAGGGCAGCACCCAAGCACCAGTCCACCCACATATCAAACTATCAAAGTAGCGAACGCGAATCATATGAACATGATGAAAACTAGCTTCACAGAAATTCCCATGTATCCTCGGGAGCGCTTTACCTCCTATAAGAGTTTGTCCAGGCTTGTCCCTTGCTACAAAAGGGATTGGGCCCCTTTGCTGCATCGTTGTTACTATTGTTACTTGCTACTTGCTGCGAGTCATCTTATCACACAACTATCTGTTATCAATAATTTCAGTGCTTGCAGAGAATACCTTATACTTGTGGGTCATCATGCCTCCATGACCTGGGAGCTGAACCTGCGATTAGGAAATACTCTAGCCTGAGACCCTTGGGAACCGTAAGGACACGGGTGTGGCATTGGTCCCCTGACTGGTGGCAATAGAGGTCCCCGAAGAGGGGTGACACCTCCGATAGCAGGCCAGTCAACATGAGCTGGAAGATGAGTCCTAACTGGGTTCAACATCTCCATATCTCCATAGCCTGTCTGAACTACAGGTGCCAGTTGTGTCAATGTTGTCCACAGACGGGCACGATTAGCATAAAGCTCCATACGAACGGCACGAGCATCTCGGTCTCTATTCTCTAACATCTGAGTGGTAATCTGCAGCAGCGAATCCTCCAAAGAAGAATCAAAGTAGACTCCACTCAGATATCCTTCTTCTCCTGGCTGAGAAGCTGGAACATAATAGAACTTTGAATTCTGCAGCAGTGCATGTCTGGCTCTTATGATGGTCAACATTGAATAGGCGGCATCTTGTACCGCCATGTCAACGGTAACCCCCAATCCATAAGACCAATGGATCGGCTCCTCGGCTCCAGGGTAATTTGGGAATACCCTAACAGTGCACATGTACTAACTCTGGTTGAAATCCCGGTACTGCTCCTCCACTGTATACTCTGGGTACCAGCGGTAACCGGCTACTCACATCATCTTGACCAGCATGGCTGTGTGACTCGGTACATAAATGCACCTAGTCAGACGGGCCACCTGACGAAAAGGACGGGCGCGCATCTGAAATAGAGAATAATGCAAAAGGCATTAGAGCTCTGGAAATAAAATTGGGGAGCATAACGGCTGTAAATGCTCAAAAACATTTTTGAGACAACCCACAAAAGATTGGATAGCATAACCACTCAACTATCAAGTTCAAATTCCATGGTCATCAAATATAATTTTTTTTCCTTGGAACAAAAGATAATTCAGACTGACTCTCAAACCGCTTTCCTACAATCTAACGATTAGTAACTCGCCATCCTGAGAGATAGATAAGAAACCTAGTTCTTAATCCCCGTAGAAAAGATGAGGATGACCAGAACAGAATGACTTGAGAAGAGAAGCAAGAGCCTTACGTTCCCTTCCACAAACAATTCCCTTACATATAACTAAAGCATTTCTAGACTCGACTTCGACCAGTTTGGCTTGGTAATCCTACAGTCAGTCAGACTCTGATACCAACGTTGTTGGGACCCCGATCCTAAGCCATAGGACCCAGCGTGTAACACATCACATCCCTTTGCGGTCTCACGCACGGTTAACCCCACGGCTGCCACCTTACCTTAGCCGGGACCGTTTGCGTCTTTTGACTCACGTATGCATTTGTGTCGCTAGCATTCCGATGTCAAAGAACCCGGGTCGACATAACTAGTCATAAACTCAAGTGGCTCAATTGTACAGAGACAGGCATACATAACCCAGCAAAGCAGGTGTCGGTCATCAGCGAGTGTAGACAAGTCGTAGCAAGCTACAAGGACTCCATTACACCGTGTGACATTTCCCCGTAGGGACAGACACAGCAACTAAGAAGGATACATGCCGGTCAACCAATGTGTCCGGGGCAGTAGCGAACTATCAAGGCTCGGTGGAAACACAAAGGGGCATTTCTCTATATAGAGAGCTACTAAGGGCATAGGACTAGGTGTCGAACCCCATACATACCACAACACATCACACGTACGCATGACATACTTGATATGTATGGATACAACAACGGCATCACAACATAACCATACAACATCACAACATTTATTTAGAAGACTCGGAAGAGTCTTGCATAATAAGTTCATATAGGTAGGGGTCACATGACCCGACACTCAAGTCATACAAGCAAAGTCATACAAGCCAAGCGGAAGCATTAAAGCTGTCTGAGTATAGACGGTTGAAAGGAAAAGGCATAAAGCCTGACTATCTATAGATCCCTTCTAAAACGGGCCAGGTCGTAGCTGGGCACCAGCTACTCGTCATCATCGAGGTCTAGAAAGAACCCACCTATTGGCTCGTGGGTGTCTTCTGCAACATTTATTAAACAAACATGATTACAAAGGTACTCAGCAAGACTTTAGAACAGATCTATCTACTTATGCACATGTATCAATAAGGGGGGTTGTGGGGTTTCATGCAACAAGCCAGCTTTGACTCTTGGCTAGACTATTCTACAATGTTAAATAGTTTTAAACAACTTTGATAAGTCGTACACGAGTCCACTACCACCACAACAATACACCATCATGGATTCCTTCCCGTCTTCCTACGGGAATGCCATACATGATACTCACACTTATCTTGATACTTTTATGAATAGCCATTAAAGTTATCTATGAACAACATATGTCTCCAAGTAGTCCATATCCGTGGACGCGGCTATTCGAATAGATTATAACCCTGCAGGGGTGTACTTCTTCACACACGCTCTCGCCACTTATCGCCATGTGCACGTCATGCACCTTAGCAACCTTCAAGCGGAAGCCCAGCGAGGGAGTCGGCCACGACCGTTAACCATGCTAATATCTAGTCCAGGTTTATCGCCTATTTGAGAGTGAACCCGCACGGAAGTCCGGTCGAGGTTTCCGCTACGGCCCCAAACGATGTGCGCAGGGTTCCCAAGGCCACCATCCGGGTGCCACTTGGTACACCGTGCCACTGCCTACCGCGTCATAGCCCACCTCTAAGGTCACCACTATGCACGGCCTCCAGTATGACTACAAACACCAGAAACTACTTGCAACTCCTGGACCGAATACTAGGCGATTAACGAATACTAGGCGATTAATAAGTCGAGCGGGATCATATTTCAGGGCCCAGCATGTGGTAGTAACTAGTCTTGGATTACATACACGGAACTCAGTTCCTAAGGACGGTTCCAATTAAACAACACGCCATGTACTCCTACATAGCCTTTCATCGGTACCTTTACCAAATCAGGTTCTACACTTATTCTTTCTCACTATAACACATTCATCAATTCCTGTTCATCACCCAGATGAAACAGACCTGACAGAACTCTAGGCATAGCAGGATAAGACACATCATGGCTCAAGCAACTACCAAGTATGCTAGCACTACTAGGAAAAGGCCTGCTAATGGCGCACCTATTTTGGCTACTAATGGCGCACTATAGGTGCGCCACTAGCATCACACCATTAGATTTTTTTTACTAATGGCGCACCACAAGTGCGCCATTAGTATCTGGTATATCAATGGCGCAGCAGGCAGTGCGCCATTAGTATTGCTCACGGTGCGCCATTAGTATCTGGTATACTAATGGCGCACCAAGTAGTGCGCCATTAGTATAGATCCTGGTGAGCCATTAGTATAGATCCTGGTGCGCCATTAGTATAGCTTATGGTGCACCATTAGTATGCCTCCCAGGGCCATATTTACCCATATGCTCTGGCTTATTAATGGCGCACTAGTTGACGATGCGCCACTAGTGTGCTTTTGAAGTGCGCCACTAGTGTGCTGAGTGATGCGCCACTAGTATGAATATTAGGTATTTATTTTATTTTTTCTGATATTTGTACAGATTACAAAATATATTATTGCATAGAATATAGAGGGCACAACATATAAACAACAGATTTATCGAATACAATAGAAGATTAGTCTCCGAATACAATTCATCATATTAGTCTCCGAATTTAAAATACCGAACAAAGTTAGAACATTACAAGTCTCGAGACCGCGAGTAGCGAGTTTGTCTTCACATTACAAGTCGATATCGACCATCTAAACTACCATCACATAGAAGAGAGCTGCGATCATCACGATGAGCATAATCGCAATCAAACTGGTCTTCATCCGGTTCCTCCGGCGCTCCCTCCTCTCTCCCGCTAGATAGCGTGCGTATCTAACTTCCGCCTCCGCCCTTGTGGTGTACCCTTTGTAACTGTTACCGCTGAATCGGTGAACCTGTCTCCGACACTCCTCCCAGTCGTCGTAGACTCCGGGAACCTTACCCTTGTACACGACATACGACGGCATCTCTATGCACTAGCCAAACAAAATGTTAGTAGCAATTCACAGAGACATACAAGTTCATTAAAGTTTAATATTACAACTATAACAGCACGATTCATGGTCCTACTAATAAATAGCATCAATTACATATAAGTTGAACGACTGTCCAAACCAAAGAGACATACAAGTTCATTAAAGTTTAATATTGCAACATGAATTAGTAGCGATTCACGGGAACGTGGATGAAGCCGCGGTCTTTCGTGATGGTCATGAAATTGCGGTCGTTGTGAGCCTGCATTGGTAGCATTGTATCTATCTCACTATTGGACAGCGGAGATCTGAGGTAGAACTGCCCCGAGGTACGAAGGACATCTTGATGGATGATTTCCGCAAACTCCGACTGGATGCGAAAGAATTCTTGTGTGATGTCCGCATCCTGGATTGCCGACAAGCATGCGGCCCAATCTTTGAGATTATTTGGTAGCCCAAGGTGATTACTGTCCAGTATGATCGCCCACATGTGATGGAGGGCGTAGTAGGCATCCTTCTGACTGCCAGGCGGCTGCTTGACGCAGGCGAACGTCGTATTGTGGGTGAACACGTGCTTGCCGTGCCTGAGACTTGTCCTGCCGAAGGTGCCTCCAGATATGGCGTAGCCGGGAAGAGCTTCATCAAGAACTTTCTTGATATTTGTGTAGTCTTTTTTTGACTGACGGTCCGAGTCGAAATACGTGGCCGTGGAATATTTCAGGCTTAAGAGGATGAGTGTGCAACGTGTGTCACTGCACAAAACACGGAATGTTAGAAAAAAAAAAGGATGATCAAAATCTAAGAAATCATATGTTACGGGGCGATGAGGGGATAACTTACCAGGGAAAGTAAGGCACGAGGAAGTTATCCTTTTCTGAGTTTGCCAGAATGACGCCTTCGAGGTATGAACTCGCGACTTGCCGGTCCCCAGTGCTGCCCAAGATCTTGGCACGCAAATAGAAGGGGTCGACTATCACTAGGTCCGGGGTCTTGTCTCTAATGATCCGCATCTCCATACTCAGCGAAAATAGCCGAACGAAGGTGTAGTGTAGCGGATGAAGGTTAAACATAGCGAAGATGTTAGCAAACCGCAGGACGATCATACCCCGATGGCGCTATCGACAAAGCCCTAGCCCTCTGGCACCTTGGCCACGAAAACCGGGTATGCCACATTATTCTCGGAGAGACGCTGCTTCTCCAAACAAAGAACATTGTCATGCAGACTCCGCATAGCACCGGTTGCAGCATTGAGCAGATTAGTCGGTAGCATCGGCCTACCCGCCACATGCACCCTCCTCGAGATATCCTTAGGTGAAGGTGGCCCGTCCAGAGCACGGATCGTACTCAGTGCCGGCTGGCTCGCACCCTTGTTAGTCTTTCTTTTCCGTCCCTTCTTCTACTGATGTAATGGGATCGAGTTCATCTGCTCAGAGACCACCTTCTTGAGTGTGTTGGGGCTGATAATATTTCGCACCTCGGCTATCTGAGGCTCGGTGAAGGCGACAACTGGAGGCGTCTCCTCAAAACTAAAAGCCAGACAACGCATGTTGCAATTGGGTTTCTCTGTGGTACCAGCTAGATCGCGGTCGTCTTTTGCAGGATTGGGTTCTTGAGAAGGAGGCCCCAAGAATTCCTCACCGTACCCATGTTCGGCAAAGTACTTATCGACCTTGGTAAATGTACCATCGTCATCATCATCGTCGTCCGGATCCTGTGCCATATGCATGTCCGGATCCTGTGCCATATGCATGTCCAGTAGCGTTGTGGCGGTCTTGCCATGGCTCGGCGCCGGCACGACTGGCGGTGTTGTCTGTCGGCCAAAGCAAGGGCCAGCTTAAGCAGGCGCTAAGGGTCATCACATCATCTTTGTCGGCCCCAGCGGGGTGGAACAGAGGTAACAAGTCATTGTAGCCTGGCAGCACCCGAACCAGTTGAACCCTATACGTGGTGGGTGGCATCGTTTACCGTGGAACATGGGGTTGCCCGGTTGAACGATTCTGCCCTTGGCGACATCGATCAACTCGCCACCCATGAAGTGCAGGAGAGTGCATGGAACATCGGCGCCGGAGCCCTGCGAAAACATGTAGGGTGTCAGGGGATGCCCAATCAAAGGCAAGGAGATGAAGTCATCGGCTAAGAGAGGCTTAGTTACCGTGATGGCGTCGAGCTTGGCTAATGTCGAGGCACCGCCAACGGCGGGCGTGCAAGTGACGGAGGGGCCGCTTGCTGCCGAGGTGCCGGCCGGCGCCGGAGACACCAATGGCGCCAGCGCCAGAGACACCAATGGCGTCGCCTGCGCGTTGTGCGAGTTGCTGGCCGTGAAGCTGGGAATCGGGGGCGGCCCCTGTTGGCCACCCGCAATGCACGCCTGCAGCCCCTCAATCAAGGTAGGCACAATGGCGGTGATCACCCCTCCCACTTGGTGTTGCACTAGCTCCTAGACCATCTCCGGAATCCGTGCCACTTTTGCCTTGAGTTCTTCAACCTCGCGCGACTGCCTTTCCAAGTTGGTATTTCTCTCCTTTCGCCCACCAGCGTTATAGTATGACGACCATTTCGTGGACAAGCCCTTGCCGGCCACACGACCAACTGACGATGGCTTACTGGACTTATCCTTGTTTTTCATTATGTTAAACGCCCTATTTAAATTGGTGTCCCAATGGGACTTGTGAGACGACCCCGCGCTACTGCTTTTAGTGTCCTGCGGAAGGAATGAACCATTTAGAAATTTGGCTTCATTAATTAGAATGCAACCATATGGAGCTAATTACGTGGGGTGTATTCCTTACCAGAACACGCTCAAGCGTCCTGGTCCTCGCATCCGTGGTAAGCTCCTTTGTTACCGGGTCCACCTTGTACCGGGCCCTGACATAGTTCCTGGTCTGCTTGTCACCGTATTTCTCGAAGCAGGGTGGTAGGCCTTGCTCGGCATGCTCCGCGTCCTCCTTATCCCATATAGGTTCCGCCACTTTGTAACCGCCGGGACCGAGTTGGTGGACCCCTAATTTCAACTCCCGCATTTCTTTCCCCCACTAACTTGATTCCGCGGTTGCCTTGCTCTCACACTTGATCTTGAACTCCTTGTAGTCATCTTCGTTGATCGAAGGATTTTTTGCCTTGATCTTCTCATAACTATCACCTTTGTCAATCATTCTCTTCACCACGCTTCTCCAAGTAGACAGGGCCTTGCTCATCTTCGTGAGGGCGGCACTATTCACTTTATTCCTTGAGAGGCGTGTGTTTGCGACGTCACCGGGGAACTTGTATCATTCGTGTAGCTTCGTGAAGAGGAGGTTGTGTAAATTCCCTCGGTCCTTATGCCTTAGGTTCTCGGTGTTGATCCAGACAGTGCTCCGGAGAATGCACCCGAGCTGAACCGCGTACCCCTTGACTATTTCTTTGGGCGCCGTTGGATACCCGTCGGAGTTCACTTCAGTAAATTCCTCCTTTACGGTGCTGAGCACGTTCGGGCGCCGGTCCTTCCGTTGCCTCTTCGATTGGCTGCCATCTGTGCGTGCGCTGCCATCATCAGTGGTGGCATCCTCGGCGGCACCATCAGTGGTGTCATCCCCGACGCCACTAGGGGTTGTGTACTCGGGATCGGTGTCTTCTGCGGCGTCCTCATAGCGGTGAGGTTCTTCCTCCATCTCCTGGGACAGCTCCCAGAATGGCATGCCCGAACCGCCGGCCTCATCGTTGTGGGCCATGTTTCCCTCTAAATAGGAAAAAAGTTTGGTCAAAAAGTTGGTTATTGTCAAGGAACAAGATCATGGTCTCATCATTTAGGGTTTGTCGACACCGAGGCATCCTAAAAGCTAAGATTTTATCATTTAGGGTTTGTCGACGCCGAGGCACCCTAAAAGCCTAAGCTTTCATCATTTAGGTTTTTATCGACACCGAGGCACCCTAAAAGCCAAGGTTTTATAATTTAGGGTTTGTCGACGCTGAGGCACCCTAAATGCTAAGTTAAGTTTTCATCATTTAGGGTTTATCGATGCCGAGGCACCCTAGGTTGACTCATATATATGGGTATCTTCTAATAATATACCCTATCAAGAAAAGGGAAGGAGAATTCTAAGTTGGGCCTAATCACTTGGCTCTATTGCCACCTATGGTTTAATGCAGCAAGAATAAAGGGGCAGTTGATCCTACTTAATTAAGTACTAAGATACCCCGGCCCATGCATTAGTCGCAAGTACCCCATATGTCCTATTTTTAGCAAAGTCATGCTAAAATTCACGGAAAATTTCAGCATGACCTTTGCTGAAAATAGGACATATGGAGTACCCGAATTTGCCGGAACGGAAGTTAATCGACATTCCGGCAAACTCAAGGGCCTCTCGGGGTACCTGCAAAATCATCACGACATGATGGTTGGAAACAAAACCCAGCAAACTAGCACCACAATGTGCCTCTACTTTCATATGGATGAAAAGGACACAGACCATATGGTCCTCTGCTTTCATATGGACAAAAATAGGTCACCCAACAAAAAATCATCAATAGTTTAGCAAGGCTGTACCCTCAAGAATGAACATATAGCAATATCTGTTGTCCCCCCATAACATACGGAAATCAAAATCAGGTCAACTTAGATGACTAGCTAACTCATTTTTCACATAGCAATATCTGTTGTCCCCCCATTGTACCTGAAGAACTAGCGGCTCCTGCTCCTCTGCCCGTGCTGCTGATGCTCCTCTTCCGCTGATCCAAGTGACTGTGTTGTGCTGCTGCTGATTAGAACAATTTTGCTCCTCTGCACTCTGAAGAAGGTAACTCCGTCAGAGTACTGTACCTGAAAATTAATGAAGTTGATTTAGTGTTAAAATTAGGCATGCGTTAAGTATGACAACGCATGTAAAATTGATAAGTACTAGGACAGACTAAGTTAAGAGTTACGGATTACAATGTAGACGTTTTTGCAAGCTTACGAAGTAAACTAAACATTACTTACGAAGTAAACTAAACTTTGAATGGAAGGGAGGATCCCACCTTGAAAGTATCTATCATAAGCATCTCTTAGATTTTTTTCATAAAGAATAAGCCACCGTTATCAAGCCATTAGACATTAACAGCAACAACAAAAATACAAAACTGGACATGAGTTAAAACTGAAGACCACAAACATAACTTGGAAAAAACCAATCGAGACAAAATCATGGAGTCTATGTAATAGTTCACTATAGATGAAAGACATCTAAGACACATATATAGCTAGAATCCATTATAACAAATAGCAATTTCCCCTGAGTCCAGTGTCCACGACAAGCAAATAAAATTTCAGGAGGATATTAACAAATGGGATATCTTGATCAAAATCTGTAGAGATATGAAAAGCCATGACTCCAGTTGCCAACTTCACAACGTTTACCATTAGGCTGTGACTCAACTATGGTCCCAAGGGGAAGAAACTTGAAACGACAGCAGCGACTACGAACACAGATGGACCCCAGACATTCAGACTGAAACTTGACGACGACGCTGAACCTTCTTGACCCTCATTACTGTTCTAGGACTCACTGTAACAGTAAGGACACGATATATAAGGCATGCACAAGAGAACATTGAGACAGGCAAATAATGAAAGGAACTATTGAATAGAATATTTCAGCTTTAGACCCTTGACTCTATTAGAAAATCATATAACTGTAAGCATTCAATATTTCATCTTAACATTCAAGCATATGCTCACATATACAACCATTAGAAAATTGTTCCAGTCCTTCAGAGACTCCAAAATGATCTAAGGCCAGTCTGATACTTAACTGGCGAGTAGTTTAAAAGAGCGATATGAAGATAAAACAAACTGGGGATGGTACTTTATGTAACACTTTGTAGAGTATTACTTATGTTATGGTTACCATAAAAATCTAGTAGATCTCATAGGCACCAATTTATTCAAACATTTTGGCAACAAGAACTGTCAAGAACGACGCCATTAAAATGAAAGGCATGTCAATAACTCCGGCCGTCTAAATTGTGTTGGAGGGTCGCGCGTCATAGAGAATGGCCGTCTAAATGCACGAAGAATACCAAATGACAATATCACCTCAGGGTATTGTGATCCTCCGGGTCATGGTGACGCTCGTCCGATGCGTTTCTGCTTGCTTCGATGATCGTCTGGAGGGACCTCAAGCCTGCGGTCGCAGGCGAAGGGAAGAAAATTCCTGCAATGACGAGAGTATCCGGTTGGCCGTTAGCTCATCCGCGTCGCAGAAGTAAAAAAGATCTGACACACACACACATGATGAAATGAAGTGAAAAGAAAATAAAATGCTCCAGCTTATTTGCCAATCTTGCAGGAACTATGAATATCCCCATGGAGAAAACATGCTTCAGCTTCAGCTCGCTGTTGGCTCACTCGTGTTGCAGAAGTGCAAACAGCTGACATGCATTGCATACATACATATGATGAAATGATAAACGCTAAATCTATTTGCCAGTATTGCAGCAACTAAGAATTCCCAACGCTCAGTTCCTCATGTGTCCTGTTCCTCAGCAGCCAGTGTGATTGAGCGAGGCACACGATGAATCAGCCTTGACACACGTACAAATGAGGCACATATCATACGTTGGCTGCTGAGGAAGGAACATACTAGTACCACCACTAGTGGTACCGACAAGCACACATCACAAGACAGTTAGCATCCGACATCGATCAGACACACGGTGGCATGGTTTCAGCTTCACCCATCATCATATGCAGGAAAAAAAGCAGAAAAACAGGGTACCCCTGCATCTTCGACCAGAGCTATGACTATACTAGTACATCTGGGGCAATTCAGTGGGTGGACCAACCAACTGAAGTAGCATCGCCGTCTAATGAGTGCGAGATTCGGTGGCATCAATCGGTCAACTAGGCCGCTCCCCACCCACACGCCATGGATCTGAGGCAGCCAGCTTCAGCCGCTGCCCGCCCGCCCGCCCGCCCGTTCCTATGAAAGTAAAAGTAGTAGTAGGAAACTGGGCGACCCGCCTCACCGGTGTCGCCTTGGTTCCTCCGCCCTGGCCGCGACGGAGATCGGGGGACAGGCAAAGAGGAGCAGACTAGACGAGGGGGGAGAGGAGAGGATGGGCGACTCACCTGCCTTCCTGCCTTGGACTGCAGAGGCAGAGGCGGCAGCGGAGGCAGAGGCGGAGCAAACCCTAGCGCCGCCAGAGCTCCGTGGGCTGCGTGGATGAAGGTGGGGGAAGGGGTGGGCGGGGACGAGGGCGCGCGAGGGCAGATGGAGTAGAGGCGCGTGAGGGCAGCCGACTTAGGAATGCCGCACCCCGAGCGGTGCGCCATTAGATTTTTTTATATAGTAATGGCGCATGTATATGAGGTGCGCCTTCTCTACCTTGTTAATCTCTGAAAGACTGGCGCAGTGGTGCGTGGGTTTTGCCTGCTAGCAGGAGGTGGCGGGTTCGATCCCCCCTCAGCACCCTTTTTGGGGTTATTTTCCTTCGGCACACTAGCCATCGGAGAGTATTCCTTGCCCTCTTGCACTTTGCTGTCGAGCAGATGCTTCTTAGCCTAGTGGTTTGATGCAGGATTGAGTACCAGGGGGACAGGGTTCGAATCCTCTTCCCCCCTCCTTTTATTTTTCCTTTTATTTTTTTCTATGCATTGTTTTCTTGTGCTGGTTGCACCTTGGTTTGAGAAGTTGATGTTGTGGTGTGCATCACACGATGAGGGTGATTTATCTTCCCTCACAACAAGATCTACTGCCTAGTATTTTTTTTTATGTTTGCAAGTAGATGCCTATGAATAGGAGTTGAATCTTGTGAATAGGTGTTCTAGTGGTAAGTATGCCGACGGCGGCGGCGGTGGAGCGGGGAGGGTGCGGGGGGTGCTCGGCGGCGAGGGGGATCTTGCGAGGGGTGATAGCGATCGAGATGGAGGGGATCGAGATCGAGTGTCCTCATGAATATTCAATATTTTTTCATATTGAATATGAAAAAATATCATCAAATTTGAAAATGTCGAAATACAATCGAGAAATGAAGGCTACAATTTAAATACAATCGATCTTAGCTAGCTATTTGTTCACAATCTTCTTGCCCTTATTTTTCGTAAATGGAGTTCTTCTCTTGAACGGACGTCCTTTAGGTAGGGTGGTCCTGCTTCTTCTTGTGGTGTATGCTGGTACTTCATCATCGTCGTCATGTTCCATCTTCGGGTCGCCGTACTTGTCGAAGTCTTGCTCATTGGCGACTCCATCCATTCCAATGATCTTCCTTTTGCCTCTCCTCACGACAACACGACTAGGCTTTGGCGGGTCGGTAATGAAGAAGCATTGGTCCACTTGGGAAGCCAGTACCCATGGCTCATTTTTCGCGGTGATGTTTGCGCCTGCGGTCTTGGATTTGGCTTCGGGTATAACCATGGTGGTGAAATACCGGTCTTCTTTTATGACGCTCTTGGCCCATCTGACACGGAACATCGGGACCTTCTCTCCAGCGTAGGTCAGCTCCCAGATCTCCTCGATCCTTCCTTAGTATCTGTCCTTGTCGTTACCGGTGTAGGATTCCATCGTTACCCTGGAGTTGTGATAACCATCGCTCTTCATGTCCTTTCGCTCGGTGTAGAATGTGTAGCCGTTGATATCGTACGCCTCATACGTCATCAGGTTGTGCTCGGCGCCCTGTGACAAGGCGAATATGAGTTGTTCTTCCGCGGAAGAATCCTCATGTAAAGGGTACGACAGAAGCTTCTGCTTGAACCAACGCGTGAAACATGAGTTGTGCTCTTTGATTATATCTCCGTCTGTCCTCTGTTGGCCTCGGTCATTGTACGTCTTCTCAATAAAGGTTTTGTGCTCTACGACCCAAGGATCGACCACGTCTATGTGTTGTAGCGCGACTAGGTTTGCTCTTTCAAAGTCGACGAGTCGACCCTCGAAGTCGACATGCATTTCGCGGCGACCCTCGCGGTGACCCCATCCTGCGAGCCTGCCGAGGTGCGTGTTGACGGGCAGACCAACGGGGTTCTCTATGCCTAGATAATTCGTGCAGTAGGAGATGCACTCTTCGGTCAGAAAGCCCGTGGCTATGCTTCCCTATGGACGTGACATGTTGCGAACGTATCCTTTGATGACACCATTCATCCTTTCGAACGACATCATGTTGTGCAGGAACGTCGGCCCGAGTTGGATGATATCCTCCACGATATGGACCAGCAGATGCACCATAACGTCGAAGAATGCGTGCGGGAAGTACATCTCAAGCTCGCATAGTATCACCACGATCTCTTCCTGTAGCCTTCTGAGTTGCCTCACGCCAACCGACTTCCGAGAGATGACGTCGAAAAAGTTGCATAGGCCAAATAGCGTTTCACGGACGTGCGCGTCCATGATCCCACGGATTGCAACTGGAAGTATCTGCATCATCAGCACGTGACAGTCGTGAGACTTCATCCCGCTAAACTTCTGCTTCGCTTAGTCTAGGTATCTTCTTATCTTCCCCGCGTAACCGTAAGGAAGTTTTACTCCTACGAGGCAGGTGAAAAACTGATCGATCTCCTCCTGACTTAGAGTGAAGCACGCGGGAGGGAAGTCATTTCCGGTCTTCTTGGACTTTTTGCCTTTGCGACGACTTTCCGTGTCCTGCTTCACCTCATCATCATCATTATTACCGTGAAGCTCCTCCCTGATGCCCATTGATTTCAAGTCTGCCCTTGCTTTCGGTCCATCTTTGGTCCTCTCTGGCATGTTGAGTAGGGTACCAAGCAAACTCTCGCACACGTTCTTCGTGATATGCATGACATCAAGGTTGTGAGGCACACGGAGGATCTTCCAGTACGGCAAGTCCTAGAAAACAGACCTCGTTTTCCATACCTTCAGCAGCGGCTCTGGCGTCTTTCGCTTCTTTCTCGGCTCTGGCGCCTTTCCCGGCGGTGGGCACTCTTTCCAATTTTTCAACAGCTCGTATATTTCCTCGCCGCTCCTCATAAGGGGGCATCTTCGGGGTTCGGTTTCACCATCGAACAGATCCTTGCGTTTTCTCCATGAGTCATCGTCGCGAAGCCACCTTCGATGTCCCATGAACACGGTTTTTGAAGACCCGGGATCTCTATCTAGCTGGCGATACATTGTGTCATCCATGCACCGGACGCATCCAGAAAATCCGTGGACCACCTGCCCCGCGACATATCCGTAACCGAGATAGTCGTGCACCGTCGTGAGTTGTGCGGCGTCCCACGTATTGGCTGGCGTTTTCCAAAGCGTGTCTAGCTCCTCTTTCAGCAGCCCCAGATATAGATTGATGTCGTTCCCTGGTTGTTTCGGCCCTTCAATTAGCATACTCATGTGAATGTACTTCCTCTTCATGCACAACCAGGGGGGAAGGTTGTACATCCACACAAACACAGGCCAGGTGCTATGTGTGCTTCTCTGGCTGCCAAACGGATTGACTCCATCGGTGCTCGCGCCCAGCACGATGTTCCTTGGATCGTCCCCAAATTCTGGGTATTCGTAGTTCAACGTTTGCCATTGGCTCACATCCTTAGGGTGACTTAGCATCTTATCTTTTTTATTTATCTCCGGATCATTTCCGTCATCTTCTCGCTTTTTCTCCTCCCTATCCGCGTGCCAACGCAGGAGCTTTGCTACCTTAGGGTCCACGAAATACCGTTGCAGACGAGGAGTGATCGGGAAGTACCACACCACTTTTCGAGGAGCTTTCTTCCTCTTCTTGTATCGACTGACGCCGCACACCGGACATATGGTAGACTCCGCGTGCTCGTCCCGATAAATGATGCAATTGTTCATGCACACATGATATTTCACGTGCGGTAAATCCAGAGGACACACGATTTTCTCCGCCTCCTCGAAACTGGTCGGGCACTTGTTCCCCTTGGGAAGACGTTCGTGCCAGAATGACATGTTCTCGTCAAAGCATGCGTCGGTCATTTTGTGTTTTACCTTCATCTCCAGAGCAATGAGCGTTACTTTCAGGCGGGTATCCTCGGGCCTGCATCCTTCATACAATGGAGTAACCGCGTCTATCTCCAGTTGATCCATCTTGGCTTTCTCTCGAGCGGCAGCTCTTGCGTTATCCGTCTGCTTGAGAAGCAGCTCTTGAATATGAGGGTCCTGCACCCAGGCCATCGATGGTCCATCGTCGTCTGCTCCGGCATCTTCATCTTCATGATCATGCCCTTCGTCTGCTCCGGCATCTTCCTCATCATCATGTCCGGCATCTTCTACATGATGACTGTGTCCTGGAGATTCTTCGTCTTCTCGCCCGCCCTCGCCGCGGTTGTCTTGCTCATGCCCTTCCTCATTTCTTTCCCGGCCCCCATGGACAACTTCATAATCATCTTCATCACCTTGCCACCGATAGCCATCCATGAAACCATGCAAGAGCAGGTGGTCCCGCACCTTTAAGGAATCCGGGTCCATAAGGCTCTTCAGCTTGCATCTTCGACACGGACATCTTATCTCTGTCTTGTTCTTTTGAAGCATCTCGGCCTTCGCGGAGCTCAAAAACCTATTCACGATGCCTTCGGTCATCGTGCGGACCATGGTCGCCTGCGGGGTAGAGCAAAACGATATTTTAGAACCAAATTTTTTTTTGGCATGACTTTGCCTAAAAATAGGACAAAAAAGAATGCATAGTGCCAAATTCTCACCGAAACGGAAATGAATCAACATTCCGGGAAAATATTGGCAACTATCGCATTTCAAATACCGGTACCTGCAAACACAAATATATATGCAACACCACAAACATATGCAACACCACAGACATACGTAGATCTAGCTAGGCCATAAAAAGTGCATGTGCACGTTGTTGGAGGGAGAAAAAAGTAGATCTACAACATAAAAGCTTTCCCCTTACTTACCTATCAAAAAAAGGTAATTTAACCACTTAATTTGGGTGAATATATGATGCAAATGAGGTGAGGAGGAGGAGGCACCCGAGACAATCTTGGAGGAGGAGGTGGAGAGAATGAAAGTGGGGAAAGTGAGTGTGGTAGGTGGCTGTCCAAAATATCTAGCTGGTCCCAGGTTACTAATGGCGCACCACCTACATATGCGTCATTAGTAACCCTGGTTACTAATGGCACACCTCCTGTGGTGCGCCATTAGTAGTTCTGCAAAAAAAGTAGTGGTGCACCACCAGCAGATGCGCCATTAGTAACACTGGTTACTAATGGCGCATTAGCTGTGGTGCGCCATTAGTAGTTTGCAAAAAAAAACCAAAAAAAATATAGTAGTGGCGCACTACCAACAGATGCGCCATTAGTAACCCTGGTTACTAATGGCGCACCAGCTGCTGGTGCGCCATTAGTAGTTTTGCAAAAAAAATAAAAATAAAAAAAAATATAGTAGTGGCGCACCGAGTGTGTGGTGCGCCATTAGTGTCCATCACACTAATGGCACACCTGCACATGGTGCGCCACTACTTTATAGTAGTGGCGCACTGCTTGTGTGGTGCGCCATTAGTATCTATATCATGTATAGCCCTTTTCGAGTAGTGTAGGTTGCAAGGTTTGGCTATTTACTGTGACAATGACAGGTCATGCAAAGGAATAGGTTCAGCTACCGAAGTAAAGCATTTTAAATGTGTTGTCCTAATGCAATAAGTGAGAGCAGGAGCAGGAACATGGGATTTTATCGGGATGATAAAAAATGGTGCTTGCCTTGTTGCTCAGTGGAGGGATAAAATCCGTGAGTCGGATATTCTGACGTATCCGGAGGGGCAAAGCCTACCGAAATAATAGCGACAATATATATCATTCACATGCAACAATACGATGCATGATCAGGCATGAAATGAAATGTAGTCTGGTTTGAGGTGACTAACAGAACCTTAGTTTGATTCTGATTTGAATTCAAAATTGAAATATTATCTGAAATAGGATATTTATCAAATTCATTTAATTGATTTGACCTGATGCTGTTTCATAACTTTGTTTGTCATGCATGAAAGTAGCATCATTGTGTTCATTAAATTTTTCTGCTCATTTTACATATATTATTTATCAGATTTGGAGTTATATTTATTTTTTCTATGATTTTTCAAAGTTTCAACATTTCTAGAATTATTTTTAATCACAGAATTGATTTATTGCGCGAGGCTGACGTCACTTGGCCAACACGGGCTGGCCAGGTCAAACCTGACCAGTGGGGCCCACTTGTCAGTGTCTCTGGTTAGTTTTTAGTTAAGTTTTAAGTTAACTAGCTAGTTAGGAGTGGCTGGCCCACATGTCAGTGACTGTTTAGTATTTAATAATTTCTTTAATTCTAATTAGGTTAATCCTAATTAACCAGAGGCTGGCCCCACTTGTCATAGACTCTAGGGAGTCAACCCACCGGCGTTGGGGGTTAAACCCACCGGCGATGAGCCGACGGTGGCTCCAGGGACGGCGGGAGGCACCAGAGGAACGACCCTTGCTAGTCTCAGGGGCTGAAGTGGCCGGAGTTGACGCCGGCGACGATCTCAGCGGCTGCCGGAGCTCGGGAAACGTTGAGCTCATCGAAGCAGGGCCCACTACGGTTGCGGCTAAGCATTTACGCGTCGTACTCGACGAGCTGGAGCCGATGGTGGCCTCGGAATGACCAACCGATCACTGGAGTGTCACCGACGACGAGCTTCCGCGAAGGATCTCGTCGGGCTCCGGTGAAATCGAGGGTTAGAACTCGGGAGCGAGGGGGAAAGGCACCCTGAGCTCACAGGGGTTGCTAAGGCGTCGAGAGTGGGCTCGGGGATGGCCTGGAGAGGGAGAACGACGGCGGCAAACGTCGGTGATCCAAGGAAGAAGACGACGTCGATGGGGCGATGCAGGGCTCGGGGGCATTGATTCCGTTGGCGTGGAGGACAAGCTTGACGAGGCGGAGACGATGGAGTGCTCGGGGAGGCTTGCTGTGGCCGGAGACGACGGCGAGCTCGAGCTCGAGCTCAGCTCCAATGACGGCCGAGGAGGAAGAGAAGGAGGGGGAATGGGGAGATGAGCACTGCGGGAATGGGTTCAAGAGGGTTATCTCCTCGCGGCCACCGCGACGCGGGAGGCAAACAGCCACCCAGCTCCGTGCCACGGCGAGGAGAAACGGCGGCCACCTCCTGCTGCCGACTGGCGAGGAGGAAGACGAGAGGGAGGTAAGTTGGCTGGGCTAGGTGAGCGTTAGATATGATCTTTCTATTTTTCTTGCATTTCTGTTTTCTGTTTAACCTTTCTAACATTTGTTTTATTTTATTTTTGGCTCCAAACTATTTCTAAAATAGGGAATATAATTGTGGGGTGTTATTTGGAATATTTCCAAGTCCTCAAAAATGTTTCAGCGGTTTATAATATCCCGAGATATTTAAAACCCATTATTTGGATATTATCAGTGGCTTTTGTGGTTTAAATAAAATGCCAGAATTATTTTAAAAATAATATCCACCCTTGAAATATTGTTTCCAGTATTTATTAAAAAATGGTGGGCTTTTATGAAGACCATTTTGGGTTCATTGAAATCACACTCTTTTTATTTTGGTTTAAACAAGGTGAGGTGCTAAGGTTTCTTTCATCCCTATTTTCATTTTTAATGCAAGAAACATAAACACAATCTTGCTAAACATCAAAAGAAATTCTAGGGATGTGACACCTAACTTACCAGGCCTCGGATGACATGTGTATGTGGAAAATAAAAGCTGACAATTTTTAGTATATGTCACGTTAATATAGAATAAATGTCCCTTTCAAAAAAAAAAGATAGCATAAGTGCTACAACACGTGCAGGGTTCCTAGAAAATCATGTACTACCTCCGTCCGGAAATACTTGTTCTAGAGATGAATGTATCTAGACTTATTTTAATTGTAGATACATCCATTATATGTGTTTTTAGGACAAATATTTTCGGACGGAGGGAGTACAAGTTGCCTACCAATAGGAAACGATCTACAACACGTGCAGGGTTCCTAGAAAATCATGTACAGGTTTCCTAGCAAAAGGAAAGTGACGCTTACATCACAAAAAAGAGGAACAGCAACGTGTGTGTGTTCGTATTATAGCCGGAAATGCTGATTGATATTAGTGTTCTACTCCTTCTGTTCTTAAATATAAGTCTTTTAAGAGATTTCATTAGGTGTCTACATACGAAGCAAAATGAATAAGTATACACTATAAAGTATGTCTATATACATTTGTATATAGTCCATTAGTGGAACCATTGAAAAGACTTGTATTTAGGAACGGAGGGAGTATAAAAGAAGTACACGTCCGGGACATTTATTTTTCCTTTTGTACACGTCCTGGACATGGGCATACACATATACGTGGCATATTGTACAACTTGTAGGACTAGGACTCTGTTTGAGAAAATATCTCTCCATAAAGACATGTTTTATGAAGATTTCTTTTTCTATTTTTATTCTGGGATTGCGTATGCTAGCTAGGTAGTACGTGGTGGCAAAAAAGTACACGGTGGCAAGATCACCCGCAAAAAAAAGGACGTGCTCGCAAGATAAAAACTGGTAGGCTGTAATGGATGTAATACAGTATAATGAAATAATTAATAGGCGTACATATTTAGTGTTTATTTTGCTTCGGAGTACGTAGTCTCCCCTAATAATAAAGCGCGAGCGCTGTCGTCCGTCGTGGCTCTTTTGCAGAAAAGTACCTCTCTTTTCAAGTAATTAACCCGCAGTCCTTCTGTAAGGCACACCGAACCGTTTTTCCGTGCATATTTACAAGAAACCCCTTATAGTTTCTTGAAATCAACCCGCTCCGCTCTTAATGACGCAACGCGGTCGAGCGGGGAGGGGGCAGAGGAGCTACCATTGCAGCTCGCGGAGCTCGGAGAAGGAATGGCCGCCTCCTTGCCAGGTGATGGAGCAGCAGGGCCGGTGCACGGTGGCACTCAGTTGGTCGCTAGATCTGGCGTTCATCAGCCAGTTGCAATGCGACTCGCTGCGTATGGGCTCCTGGCTGAAGGTCGGCCTGCGCGCGGGAGCGCCAGCCCGCCCAGGCTCCGCACGATGGCCACGGCCGTGTCGGCCGACACCGGCATGGACGGGATCGTCGGGAACCGCCGCCTGACCGCCTCGTGGTCGAACCCTAGCCGCTCCGCGCCGTCCGCCACGGCCCAGCCGGGCGTGAGCGGGTCGCCGGGGCCGCCGAGCAGGACCGCGCCCCTCTCGACGCCGCCGTCCGCGTGCCCGGGGATGAGCACTGCGACGGCACCCTTCCCCGCGGCGCGTGCCACCACCCCGTCGCGATACCCACCCCCGCGGACTGCAACGGCGACGCGGCCGCGGACGGACATCCCGAGCCGGTCGAGCGCGGCCAGGTCCTCCTCCCGGCCCAGGTTGACGAACACCGCCTCGGCCACGGCCGCGCCGGAGGGAGAGTACGCATGGTAGGGCCGCACGACGCGGCGGTCCGGGTCCGCCGGCTTGTCCGTCGAGAGGCGCGCAAGGAGGGAGCGGTTGGCGGCGAGCAGCGCGAGGGAGGCGTGCGCCCGGTACGAGAGCAACGGCGCGTACTCGCGGGTGAGCGTGCGGAGCCCCGCGGCACGGAATCGCGCGTGCACGTGCGCGGCCACGCCCGCCGCCCCGGGCGTCCCCGCGAGGTGTAGCCCGGCCGTGAGCGCGCGCAGGTCGGCGGCGATGCTGGCGTTGGCCCCGGGGGAGAGGGAGAGGAACAGCGCGGCGGGGTCGGCGCCGGAGCGGGCCCCGGCGGTCGGCCGTGGAGGACGAGCAAGTAGACGAGGAGCAGCAGGCCGAAGGGCAGGAGGACGCGCGCGAGGCGGAGCGGCTGCCGCGGCGAGGAAGGCCACGAGGAGGGGTGCGGCATTTCGCGGCGGCTGGGCGTGTGGGGGCTCCGAGTGTCAGCGGGCGTCGGCGCGCCCACCACCCGTGCGCGGCTTTTACGGCCATGGAAAGGTGGCCGTTACCAACTTTAGTGCGGCTCGCCATCGTAGCACGCTGTACTGTGTACTCTACCCTACCACGGTATACCGGTGGTCCTATACGTACGTTACGGATGGGATTGGGAAGATGCGCAGCATGGCATGCTCGCTCTCGCGTCTCGCCATTGCCGTTTCTTCGGATAAGTAGGCTGCACGATGTATGCTGCATGTAGGACGCAGGAGTACTAGGCTTTACTACGAGGGAGCGGGTCCCGGGGGGAGCTTCCACTGGGAGGGAGCAAGTGCCGGCGGCGGGGCCGGCTGCGTCGCGCGGATTGGCGGGCTGGGGCGGTGCGCGGCACACCTCGATCCACTAGCGAGCTCCGTATTTGCGACGTGTCGACTACCGAGAGCAGAGGACAGGGACCGGCGCACCTGTGGGCTGTGGCGGGTCGGTGCGTTTTGGGCTCGCTCTCGCTCCTTGCCTGTGGATGGAAGAATGGGACGTGTTGATGGAGCTTTATGTCACTCCTTACTTGGGATGGGACTCTAGCTAGCAGAGACTGTCAAGTGACCAGTTGGCGTTTACTGCTCTGTTCAATCCGGTGTCCCATGTTGTTTACTCCTCTTACATTTATATTTGTTTGCCGCAATTTTTTATTTATTTATATCTGTTCCTATAGTTATATTTGTTTGTGTGTGTTTTAATACGGTACAGTCGAAGTCGCTCCTATCCTTATGAATGAATGTGTATCTTTGTAGATGGAATTGTCTCATTCTACTGTACGTACATCGTCGAAAGACCTGAAATTAATTCAGAAAAATATGAACACCAATGTCTCAAACTTAAAACTCTTATGAGTAAGGAATATCACAATTCTTCTAACCATCCAACCACAAGTTAATTCATTTATACTTGCTTATGTTACTATGTACACATGCATGACATATTAGCACTGCACTATTTGTAATTATATTGTACTACATGTGTTTTTGTGTTGATAAAGATGTATTCTCTTTCGAGTTATTAAGGTTTTCGATTTGGTTTCACACGCCAACGGAATCATGGTTTCAGACTTAGTTCTCCATATAAATCAATTCAATTTCCTTTTAAACGAAGATTAATATACAAGCGGAGATCAACCCCCCCCCCCCACCTATAGGCATATTAAAAAAATCCATAATCCATATGATATACTTTCTTTGTTTTTAAATATAAATCTTTTTAAATATTACACTTTGAACTATATACAGATATATATAGACATATTTTAAAGTATAGATTTACTCATTTTGTTTTGTATTTAGTCTTCTATTGAAATATCTAAAAAAGACTTATATTTAAGAACGGAGGTAGTAGCCGGCACTATGTGTCGTGTTGGGTGGATCTTGCACATGAGATCGATAAAGTGTGCCCTTTTGCTTGGTATAGCTACGTTGAGGCTTAATTTAAGGGCATTCACTCCTTTCATGTTTTAGCATTGCATCTTGTTATCAGCCTCCAAGAATCAACAAGTGATTTTCAATGCATAGTGATTGGTATCGAATTCACTTTGGCAGTTCTACTGAAAAATTGAATTTCCTTGCACTCTAAAATAAAGGGATTTCTTACTATTTTTTAGCGAAATCAGTAAAAGTTCCTTACGCATCCATGCCACTCAAGGTAAAAATAATAATAATATCCATAGGGTCCAAAATAAGCTCGTTGGAGCTAGGAAAACCATATCCTCAAAATCATATCAATAGTTTTGCAGAAAAACCTTTAGGTCTCATAATCTCACAAAGGAAATACCAATAGATATTTATAGGACTTCTCAAAACCTACTATAAACAAAACGACATATATTTTATTAATAATGCACATGATTCAGGGTTTCATGCAAAACAAGAATGCTCCCACCCCCACCCACCCACCCAATAATATTCTTGACCTTTGTAAAAGATGTTTGAGCAAGATCTTTATTTTTCACGACACAAGTATTCATTTTTTTATACACAACTTTAGGCAAAAGCTTGAAACTAGAGTTTAACAAGTAGGTTGTACTTGTTGAATTTTATTAGCCTTAGAATCTTAGGGATCAAAGTTATATTATCATAGTTCTATCTATTTACGAGTCAACTTCTTCAAGGACTTCAATGATGTTAGAATTTTTTTAAAGAACTCATGGGAAAGCCATATGGCTCAAGGGAAGCTAGAAGTGAAGCCATTCATGAGGTCGGAGTTAGAGCTGCACCTCATGCCCGACAACCTGTGGATTAGGCTATCCTGCTCCTTCGCATGGCGGGCCGCCTTCGCCTTTGTCGTCGCCTCTTTGTTTGCCTCGCGCTCCAAAATCTCGATGGCGAGTCACAGCGTGTCGGCATTCTTGTGGTGGAGGCGGCACGCATCCGTCTTCGCCATCATGAGAGAGAGACGAAGGACCGACGCGACGAGCGCGTCGTTAGGGTCGACCGGCGCGCTTGCGGTCAAATGGCACGCGACCCGCGCCTTCCACCTCTCCCTCTCCTACTACGGCTCGCGTCGGGCTGCACATGCCTCGGATTCGGGTGTCCTCGTGCGCGCCAGCCCCGACGCGGATACAAGGACACCGTAATGGCCGGGCACCGCTTCCGAAGCACATGGTGCTCGACGTGGGCGACATACCTAGCCTAACGGAGCACAGCGACCAGAGCTGTGCGTCGGACGAGAAGGGCCGGCGACGTAGTCGATGCTGTGTCGACGAGCAACGGGCCTAGTGGAAGAATATTTGCCACCATCGGGGCTGCCTTGCTCCTGCAGCGACCTCCTCAACGCGATGTGGAGGGCAGCCTGCTCCACATCAATGTTGGATCGCGAGATGCTTGTTCAAGGTTACATCTTATGTCTACGTCAAGTGTTTTGTTTGGGCGTAGCCAAAATAGTTAAAGATAATGACAAACTCTTCCCAACCAAACAACCAACTATTTGTAAAACTTTATAAAAATATTCCCTAAAAAACTATGCTGTGAAAAACCTTAACAAAATAAATATAGCTTAAAAATGTTCAAAGTTTTATAGATACTTTCACAATATTTTTTGTTTCAAAAAAAGCTCATACTTAAAAAAACATAAAACTTCCCAAAAAAACTTTACGTTTTATTAAAAAGTAACAATTTGAAAATGTACAATTAAAAATTTCTAAATGTAAAACTAAATAATCAATATTTTAAAAATCTGTTTAAAATGTTTTTTCAGAAATGTTAATTTTTTATACCAACTTTAATTATTCTTACAAAAATATTATATTTAATCAAAGAATTAGGTTTTATTAGAATTAAGGAAATTTTCATGTTTAACAATCTGATTGATTTAGTAAAATTATATATAAATAATGATGCACAATAACACATGTAGTAGGTTGTCTTTTTTTTCGCCTGATGCAACGCACGGGCATTTGTACTAGTTGAGTATTAATCGATGCATATGCATTGTTGATGGTCAAATAAATAAACACAACACAAATACATTTCTAATAGTGTTCGGTACAAAATACAAAAAGGAATACATAAGTTTTAAAATTTAATTAACTCCAGGATTCTACGAAAGGCTACTGACCACACTCTTATTTAATAGTAACAGTCTTGAAAATGCAATGCTGACATAGGAAATATTAAATCTTCACAAATTTCAATTTTAAATATAAAACTCACAAAAAATGATTTCGTATTTTCCTTATTTCAGTATCTTTTTTTTGAACACAGTACAAATGCAAGCGGTCATATACACGTGCGTACATTCATCCCTATAAACGCACACACGCACACCCTATCCTATGAGCATCTTCGAGAGACTGAGTCGGCATGTCATCTTGAGATTTACGAAGTCACCGTATCATACACCACGTTGGTACATTACAAACACACTACGAGTTTCTGTCAAGACACCATGTTGATATACATCATCCAAAATCTTCGGACCATTAGGTGTGTACATTGTGACTAAGACTTAATGAGATGTCTAAATTAAATATGATCCCGTTTGACAAGGTCCAATCGTGCACGTATGGACGTGGTAAACAAACCTCAAAGTTGTGATCATAGAGTCCCCCTTCAATATATTTTTTATAGTTGTCCCTTTGCACAATCTATACAGAGGTTTGCTAAATATTTTAAAATCCATATCTAAAAAGAAAAGGAAAACGCTACGTACGCTAGGACATTGCATGAAACAAGTGCCAGAATAGCTAGACATTCCTTCCCTGCCACATGTTTCCGACCAGACTAGGTGTAATATATGCATAAGGATCTTTAAAATGTGTGATGGGAAGACGTGCTGGATTATTCACCATTAGATACTAGCGAGGTGATCGGCAAACATGCTAAATTCATCATTGAGATAGGTTCAAAAATGAAAGGCGCCTTATTGAAACATGCTAAATTCACTTATGAAATAGCCTTGCACAAATTCCATGTTGATGCAAGAAGTCATCAATCTAATAAGAGAAAAAGGCATGACAAAGTATCCTTAGTAACACAAGAAAATAAATATGTACAAATCACACCTCTTCGAAAATTGTCAAAGACTCTCGAGGTCGAATGTAACTCATTTATACAATGTAAGTTGTATGTAATTTTTTTAGAGTTATAATCCTTTAGTACGATTTAAGAGCATGTCTCATCGGAATCAAATAATGTTTGCTTGATTTTTCTAATCATGTGAATAAGTGCCTAGAATACTGCACTCGTATAATGATATTAATAAAGAGTGTTGACGACCGATTGATGCCAAATTCGTTGGTCCCATAACAGTGAGAAATATTACGTAGGTGAAAAGAAAGTAAATGTATATTACTTTTTTATATGAAAAACAGAAATATTAGAAGACATAATAAGTACATGTGGGCAGGAGCATACGTTGAGTGGATTGAGGAGTATGGGTTTAGGTAACAGGAAGATAGTTAGACAAAATATATAAACAAATACTGTGATAGTTCTACATAGAAGACAATTAGACGTTTGCAAATTTATAGCGAGTGGCGAGAATTCTCTCACAATCTTATGCTCTCTACACAATTTCTATCATCGACAACATAACAAATTCCTATGTTTAAAATAAATGATTTTGCTCGTTTGAATTGGTATAGTTTATTACCCAACCGAATGCTTCAGGATCTTATCGCAATTTATTTGTTAACTTTTTAACCTTTTACAAAACCCGGTTATGAATGCATGCATCAATCAATAGGAATAAAGTCATAGTACTTTATAAGGCGATGTGCAATACAACAAGAGATTTACATGCCTAATCTAGAGAACAAGAACACACGATCTAGCAAATTTACAAATTGTTGGTTATTTTGATTGGTTTTCTTGAGCTCTTGATGCCGAGTCTTGTATAAACTTTTACTTCAATGACATGAAAGGGTATCATTATATATGTTTTCATAATATATTTTTATTATCTATGAGCAAGCTAATCATATGTTCATGTATAGAATAAATATTGAAGTTACACCTTAAAAATGTACCAATTTCTACAATATTATGTATTATACAATAAAAACGGTAAATAAGAGTATAAAATATGTACCAAAGATAAAAAATAAGTAATCAACATATTTCATGCAATAAAGATGTGGCCCTCGCATTTGCGAGGGCTACCCTGCTAGTTTTTTTAAAAAGCGAAACATTTTTGTAGTTCAAATTTTATTTTAAAACAGGAATAATTTTAGCAAATCCCAAACAGTTTTCTAAAATGCAAACATTTCTGCGTAAACAAATGAATTATGAAATATGTAAACAAATTTTGAATTTCCCTAATACTTTCTGAGATCACAAATAGTTCTTAATTTTGGAAAAAATATTGGAAAAGTATAACCTTTTAAAATTTAGAACAAAAAGTTAAGACAAGAACATTTAAAAATGCGAAGTAAATTGGTATTATGATGCGTTTCCCATAATGCAAACAAAATTTGAAGCATGGGAACATTTTCGAAAGTGCGAGCAAAAAGTTGAAATCATGAACAATTTTTGAAGCATGGACATTTTTCTGAAAAAATGTGGATTTTTTTTTAAAAAGAGAGCATTTTCTAGAATTCTTGAAATTTAACTGTGACACGAATATGTGAACACCGTCTGAAATTCCAGAACTTCTTGAAGCCTGAACATTTTTTGGAATTGTGAACAAAATTAGAAAAGGAGAACATTTATTAGAATTACGAAAAAATTCTTTAAAAGGAAACAAATATGAAATAAAAAATATATTCAAAAATGGAACAAAAGTTTCAAAGTATGGACAATTTTTTAATTGCGTGAATATTTGTTGAATTCATGAAAAAAAGTTGGAAACATGATGTTTTTCAAAATTTGTGAAGAAATTTGGAAAGCTGGTACATTTTTGGAAATTCCTGCATATTTATTTCATTTGTGAAGCAAAAAAGACAAATATGAACATTTTTTAAATTCCACAAACATTATTCTAATTTGGTAAGAATTCCTGATTTGCTCATATGGACAATATAGTTTACAGATCTGTGGAACTGTAAATTGGTTGCTTAGTTTGGAGGGGTATTTTATTTTTGTTGGATTTTTTTCGACATTTCAAAAATTATTTTTCATGATCAGAAGCAAATACTCCTGGGAGCCAAATTGGATTTCCACATAAGCATGCACCTATAAACGTAATAGTAAATTAGTAGGAGCACATATGGTATATATACCTTGTTGTGGTCACCTTCCTTCCTAAGCAAGTGATCCATCCCCTTTACTTAATTATTATGTCCAGATTTATTTTGCCCTTGATGGTATAGCCAGGGGCCCTACGCTTGATAATGTATTTGACTACATATCCTAGTATGCGTGCCTAAATGTCATATCGTGTGTTTATGGAAAACCATTGATAATGCATCCTCGTGATCCTGGGTGGACTCCACTAATGTGTTTATTAGCCTACACTACTCCACTAATATTTAAAATTGAAATAAATAAATGTTAGTAATTATATCAGAACCACTAACTTGAAAGAAAGAAAGATATGAACAACACTACTCATTTCTCCATGTAATAAATCGATGAAATCTACCCTCGTTGCAACGGGGAGAAGAAATCATGAAGGGAAACACTTCTTATTAGAAGTCTGGTACGGAAGTTTCGTCTGACCAGACCGGCATCGTCGATTCACTTTTAATCCCACGGTCCATATTCTATACAAATCTCCAATCTCCTCAATTAATCCCATAATTTAATCCATCTACCGAGTAAATCTCGCACCCTACCCTATCCCAACCACCTCACAACGTCCAGGCCGGGCGAGTAAATCTCGCATCCCATGGATGAGCTCGTGGTGACCACGGCGGCTACCTCCGCCGCCATCCCCGCGCCAAAATCTCGCGACCGCTACAACTGCTCCATATCACCAGTGCAGCGTCCCGCCCGCATCTACTCCGTCGATCCCTGCTCTCACCTTCGGTCGACCATGCCCGCTTCACCGCCGCGGTTTCCCGCCAGACCTTTCCTCATCACCATCCCTCCCACCGCGCTAGTGCACCGTTTTGGCTTGGCAAAGAAGCTTTGCGCATGTCCCAGGCTTCGTCCCCCCTGGTATGTACTCACCCAAACTAGGGTTGATTAATCGCATATTTGATTCGGATTTGATCTCCTGTTCTGATTTGCGTTAGTTTGGTTGCAATGCTTGCTTCGATGAAACTTGTTTGAGTGTATCTATGTTATATCCGATGCGTAATGGATCACTATGTCATCTACGAATTTTTGTTAATTTTTTGTGCAAATCACAATAACCTGATACAATTCCCATTATATCCGGTAATATGAGTTTCGACATGATTTCATATTCGCATGCGTCCATCGAAGTATATATCAGTCTCAAACTAAAAATGTCCATGCTTCTTACTTCTGTAGCATCTGTAATGTTGTATAAATCTAGACTCTAATTTTTTGGGTTCCAAATGCCAAAAATATACATATCAATCTATATGTTGACGATTCAAAATAGCCATCCCTTGGTGGCCAAATAATTTTAGTTTTGCTACAATATAAATTTGTTCTATGCACAAATTATTATCAATATGATGTTTCCAGTAACCAGATTTATAAGCATCATATATTGATTGACTCTATTGCCTGAAATTCGCAGTTTGTTTGAGTCGATGGATGAAGAGCACATGCTTCCTTACATGGAAGTGTGGGATTCTCTACTTCTCTAATGTGCCATACATGTAATATAATACCCATTTTGACCTCATGCCATCTATACTTATGCACCATGTCTAATGGATGCATATTTTTAAGCAGTTGTGTACTGGCTTTTATGCCGATGGGCATAACCAGAGATATATGGAGGCGACTGATGTATCCCTAAGAAGTGTGGTGCCTTGCATCTACCCTACAATGAGGATAGCCGCAAGCGAAGGGAAGCATGTCTACAGTGTATAGCGAACACGATATTGACTTAAGGAAGCATAATACTCTCTGTTGGTGACTTGAAAGAAATAAATATGTATCATGTTCGGAACTTATTGTATGGTGAATGAAGCAGGAAGCAAACTTATGGTCTGTTAGTAGCAAATTATTTTTACCATGGCAACAGTTTTGTATTGGCCGGAAGCAAACTTTCTTGTGTCGGAAACTTGATCAAAAAAATTATAGGACCCATATTTATGATATATTAACAACTTTGTAGATGCAAATTTTTGCTACACAGAAGCAAAGCGGTTGGAGACATCTTTTTTTTGTTACGTCCAAACAAGTTTGCTTGAGATTGAAGCAAATTATCTCGCCACTGGAAAGGAAGTTTTGCTGCATATTGAAAAGCAAATAAAATGTTACATGGGATGCATTTTTCATCAAAGCAAATTCGTTCTATACTAGAAGCAAAAAATACTGTCTAGGAAAACCGTTGACTGAAGCACCTCAAAACAAGCTAGTATGTAAATAGAATGGTTGAAATGGAAATAATGCTTTAGTCGCTGGAAAAAAATGCTTCGGTCGAGATGCTTCCATTGCATAAAAGTCGATACAAAAGATTGTCTATTATAAAACGATGCTTCTATAGATAAAGAATAATGCTTTCCATGCCATCTTAGTATGTTGATATGCCTAAAATACATCTCCAATAATAATTATTTTCTTGTCTTTATTTTTTATGAAACCAAATCACAACTTGCCAGAAAAAGAATCTGAAAATAAAGATATGTGGGGTGATTTTTTAGGACAATATCTAGCGTGATTTATACGAAGCTATTTCAACTAGCGGCCAAATAGAATCATTATTTTACGTACCAGTAAGTAGTCGTTGAAGCAAAGGAAGTCAGCGAGGTTGCCAGACGTGTTTAGTGGAAACAGTTACACGAAGCAATCAATTAACGAACCAATTTAAAAAACCATGTGTGGGCCATCTAGCAGATTGGACGGCTAACATGCTTCTAATCCAATGGTTTCGGACTAGTCTGATTGGAGGCAACGGATCAGTAGTCTCTGATCCCTAGGTTTATATCAATCTTGTTACACTGCTGCCCCTTTTGCGCTTCCATTGTTGTTCCCATTTTGCTATTCTTGATAGCCAAAATGTCTGTATCAATCTGTGAGGATATTGTGCATGATCGGGGTGGGGTGGAGTGACAAGTTTCACAACGGGAATCAGGTAATTTGCCGTTTGTTAAGATCTTTGCCGTCAGCTTTTCATCGTAGATGATGGTAACTAGCATTTTTGCCATCAGTTGCTGACGGTAAAGAATGACTGACGGTGTAAACATATTTTGCCGTCTATAATAAAAATTACAGACGGCAAAAATATTTTGCCGTTTGTAAAAATAAACGGATGACGGCAAAGACATAATTTTTCATCTGTAATAGAAACTGATGAAGGCAAAGAAGAAGCACAACACACGGATCGATCACGTGGATCGATGACGTGGCAAGATCTGAGACACACCAGCCCACCCCATCCCACCACGCACGGACGTGGGTGGAAAAATATTTTGCCGTCTGTAAAAATAACCGGATGACGGCAAAGACTTAATTTGCCGTGTGTAAAAAAATGACAGACGACAAAGAGAAAGCACACCACGCGGATCGATCCCACGGATCGATGACGTGGCGGCCCATGCCACCTTCGCTGCCTCTCCCACCCAGGATCCACTCCATCCACTCAACCCGGCTCGTCCACCACTCACCTCCACCCGACCTTATCATCTCCCCACCTCTCTTCTCTCTCGTACCGATCCACCTCGCAAGGAGACCGGCGACCATAGGAGCCCCTACTCCCGCAACCATAGGAGCCCCTTCTCCCAGGCCTCCTCCCCCGCCGACCGCCGACCCAGACTCCTCCCCCGTCGCCCCCGGCACAATCACCCTCCTCGCACGTCGCCCCCGACACCATCAGCCTCCTCGCGCGTCGCCCCCGGCATTACTGGCTGTGTGCCCCATCACCCACGGCGCCACCTCCCGGGAGTGGCAGCGGCCGCGCCGACTTTGCATGGGGGGCGCGGCAGGGGCGGCAGGAGGCTGGGGGAGTGGCGCAGCCGCACCCGCGCAGGGCAGGGGCAGCAGCAGGAGCGCACGCAGGGGAGCGCTACCGCGCCAGGCAGGCGGGAAGGAGAGGCGGGGCGGCTGGGCTCTGGCCGGCGACCGGTAAGGCCGCGAGGTCGACGAGGAACGACGAGGGTGTGATGGGACTGGGCGTTGGGCAGTGGCGCAACGTTGTACTCCTGTGCGGGGGTGTCGGGACGGGAGAGGCGGCTCGTTCCACTCGATGTGGGCGAGGGCGTGTGGTTTTTCTATTTTGCCTATGTATTGTGATGCATTATGTATTGTGATGCATTATGTGTATTATGTACATCGTAGTGTGTATATATTTTGTGATAATTGATGATTGAGCCTTCGGGTTTTTTAATAATGAAGATTATGTGTTACGGAATACATTTTGTGATAATTGAGTTGTGCATAACCTGTGCATTGTGGGTTTAGTTTTTTTTAATTAAAAAGGTCTTTGCCGTCTTTGATAATTGAGGATGACGGCAAAGATGGTAGTGTTGCCGTGTGGGCTATCATGAGGCTGACGGCAAAAAGGACTAACTTCGTCCGTTAGTCCGACCGTTCCGTCTGTTAACTTTTTTTGCCGTCTGGAGGATCTTTTTGACGGCAAAATGTATTCATTCATGGCTAAATCTTTGTCGTCTGCCCAATCAACGGCTGATGGCAAAAATACCCTTTGCGGGCACACGCGCTGACGACCTTTTTTGCCGTCATGGGCTGACGGCAATTTTTTTGCCGTATCTAATTATCTCTTTACCGGCTGTAGCGTCCTGACGGCAAAATGCCCGAGTCTTGTAGTGTTTAGTTAACTTCCCACAGAAGTACGCCAATAACCTCATGAGTGGCAATGGATAAACCTCAGAAAGTGGACCTGAAAGGTAAGGCAAAACATACAACATCATCTGCAGCTCGCCCAGGGAGGCAAGATCCAGTGGCAGCACCAACGCCTAAGAACCATTGCGAGAACATGAAAAGGCCACCCAAACATGCCACACAAAGTAACAAACAACCTCACTTACTTAAATTATTTTCCCTTTCTATAGGAAATCACTGTGCATTTTTTATAGTAAAAGCAGAGGAAATGCATGAAACCAACAACAAGCAAACTTACATGCATGATTTAGAGTTTACTTGATTTAGAATTATATGAAAACATGTACTCCCTGTTCACGAAGGGAGTATATAGAATAAATAAAGGCTAAGTATCTTTGTCTCAGTGGGAATGAATAGAAGCAAAGAACGTCGTGCCACAATAGCTCACTGCTTTCATAAATAACATCTCAAGCTTAACCCGCAGAAGGATTACATGTAATTGCAATTCAAAGAATGGAACTATAACAGATGAAGAAAAAAAATATGTAGAAATAGTTTTAACCACCAGATTCTCTATAGATGTTGGAAAAGAACTAGACAACAAACAAAGATAGTAGAAGTTGGATTAGAGATTACTGGCATATGAATATATAAAGCAATAGAGAATTCATCTGTTCACTGTCAATAAAAATAAAAATATAGAAATAGAAGAATCAGGAGATATTACTATCTGCGGATAGCAAGCTAACTCACACAACACTAATAGTGTATGCCTGGTGCTTTAGGAGAGCATCATCAAAGAGCCAACCATATAAGATAGGAACACAAAGATCGGTTTCTTGTGCATAATGATTAACACAGAGACGCAGATGCTTACCTCAAAGTTGTTTTGTAAATTAAAAATTACAAATATGAAATAATTTTCATACATTTTTTCTATTTAGTTAGAAACATTCATAATAATGGTAAAAAAAATTATGAAATTTGATAAGAAGCAATACCACGAAACTCGGACCTAAGAGTAACACAAGATTATTAAATCAGGATAACTGGCATACATCATTCATTCTGCTAGCACGACCAGCAGCATGGATGAAAATATCCTCAAAAGGATTTCCCAAACTCCAAGCTCTACCACATTGAGCGGCACCTCTCTCATACTGGTCAGTGCCAACCTACAAAAATCAGGCCAAGCTATCAATTTTCCATGGTAGCATGACATTTTGAGGGGCATGCTTGCTCTAAAAGATTTTTGTTTTTTAATAGAAAGGTTGATGACCCATCCAAATGCATAGGAAACAAAAACTAGACATTTAGTCAAACTATATTTCTGCCTAATTATCTTTTGTTTCAAGCAATTAATTTTCTGTAACTCATGTGTTGGAAATATGCCCAAGAGGCAATAATAAAATGGTTATTATTATATTTCCTTATTCATGATAATTATTTATTATCCATGCTAGAATTGTATTGATTGGAAACTCAAAATACATGTGTGGATACATAGACAACACACTGTCCCTAGTAAGCCTCTAATGGACTAGCTCGTTGATCAAAGGTGGTCAAGGTTTCCTGGCCATACACAAGAGCTGTCATTTGATAATGGGATCACATCATTAGGAGAGTTATGTGATGGACAAGACCAAAACTATGAACATAGCATGTGATGGAGTAAGTTTATTGCTACTGTTTTTTGCATGTCAAGTATATGTTCCTATGACCATGAGATCATGTAACTCACTGAAGCCGGAGGAGCGCCTTGTGTGTATAAAAAGTTGCAACGTAACTGGGTGACTATAAAGGTGCTCTATAGGTATCTCCGAGGGTGTCTATTGAGTTGGCATGGATCAAGACCGGGATTTGTCACTCCGTGTGAGAGAGAGGTATCTGAGGGCCCACTCGATAATACAACATCACAACAAGCTTGCAAGAAATGTGACTGAAGAGTTAGTCACTGGATATTTTATTACGGAATGAGTAAAGAGACTTGCTGGTAACGAGATTGAACTAGGTATGGAGAAGCCAAGGATCGAACCTCGGGCAAGTAACATACTGATGGACAAAGGGAAGAACATACGGGATTATCTGAATCCTTGACATAGAGGTTCAACTGACAAAGATCTTCGTAGAATATATGGGAACAATATGGACATCCAGGTCCCTCTATTGGTTATTGACCGAAGAGTGTCTCGGTCGCTACATAGTTCTCTAACCTGCACGGTTTGCACAATTAAGGTTCGTTGACGTTTTGGTATTATTGAGTTATGTGTGTTGGTGACCGAAGGTTGTTCGGAGTCCTGGATGAGATCCCGGACGTTACGACGAGCTCCGGAATGGCCTAGAGGTAAAGATTTATATTTAGGAGAGTGGTATTTGGGTTCCGGAAAATTTTCGGGATTTCTGGTATTCTACTAGGAGTGTCGAAAGGGTTCCGGGGGTCCACCGGGAGGGGCCCACCCACCCCGGGGGGCCACATAGGCCTAGTAGGTGGCACACTAGCCCCTGGTGGGCTTGGGCAGCCAGCCCCAAGAGGCTCATGTGCCAAGGCCTAAAAGGGGAGTTGGTGGAGGAGTCCTCCCAAGGGAGTCCACCTCCCTCGTGGGAGGTGGACTCTCCCCCACTTCGGCCAAACCCCTTCTCCTTGGAGGAGCGGCCAAGGCTAGCCCACCTGCCCCTTCCTCCTATATATAGTGGAGGTTTTGAGGGCAGCCACTATCCATGAAAAGCCAGGTGTTGCCCTCTCCTCCATAGATCGTCTTCTTCGTCGAGATTAGTTCGGTAGAGCTCGACGAAGCCCTATAGGATTAGTTCACTACCACCGCCACCATGCCGTCGTGCTGCCAAAGAGCTCGTCTACCTCTTCACCCTCTCTTGCTGGATCAAGAAGGCGTAGAGCGTCATCGAGCTATACATGTGTTGAATGCGGTGGTGTCGTCCGTTCGGCACTAGATCGTCATTGGATCACGGGACGACTTGCAATTTGGATTGCGAAGACGTTCGACTACATCAACCGCATTTCTTAACGCTTCTCGCTTAGCGATCTACAAGGGTATGTGGATCTGATCTCTCCTCTTGTAGATGGTCATCACCATGGATAGATCTTGTAGGTGCTTAGGAAGTTTTTGGTTTCCCATGCAACGTTCCCCAACAGTGACATCATGAGCTAGGTCTATGCGTAGATTACATCTCGAGTAGAACACAAAGGAGTTTGTGGGCGTTGTTATTCAGATTACTTCCCTCCTTAGTATTTTCTTGATTTTTTGGTATTGTTGAATGAAGCGGCCCGGACCAACCTTACTCGTCCATGTATGAGAGACCAGTTCCATCGACTGACATGCAACTTGTTGCATAAAGATGGCTGGCGGGTGTCTGTCTCTCCTACTTAAGTTGAATAAGATTCGACAGAGGCGGTCCTTGTAGAAGGTCAAATAGAAACTTGCATATCACCATTGTGGTGTTGCTTAGGTAAGAAGTGTTCTTACTAGATACCCATAGCAGCCACGTAAAACATACAACAACAAATTAGAGAACGTCTAACTTGTTTTTGCAGGGTATGTTGTGATATGATATGACCAAAGACATGATGATATATATTTGATGTATGCGATGATCATGTTGTAATAGATACTATCAACTTGCATGTTGATGCTACGGCAACCGACACGAGCCATAGGGTTGTCTTTAATTATTGTATGACCTGCGTGTCAATCATTAAGCGCTTCATAATGCTTTACTTCATCGCTAAACGGTAGCAATAGTAGTATAATACATGGTTGGCGTGAAAACCTCGATGGCAACACGATGATGGAGATCATGGTGTTGTGCCAGTGACGATGCAGATCATGCCGGTGCTTTGGAGATGGAGATCAGAAGCACACGATCATTGCCATATCATGTCACTTACGATTTGCATGTGATGTCAATCCTTTTTTATGCATCTTGTTTTACTTTAGATGATGGTAGCATTATAAGGTGATCCCTTACTAAAATTTCAAGATAAAATTGTGTTCTCCCCGAGTGTGCACCGTTGTGAAAGTTGGTCATTTTGAGAGACCATGTGATTCGGGTGTGATAGACTCTATGTTCACATACAACGGATGAAAGACACTTTTGCACATGCAGAACACTTGAGTTAAACTTGACGAGCCTAGCATGTATAAACATTGCCTCAAACCACAAGAGACTAAAAGGTCGAACATGACTCATATAGTAGATATGATCGATACGTCTCCATCGTATCTACTTTTGCAAACTCTTTCGCCCTTGTTTTGGACTCTAATTTGCATGATTTGAATGGAACTAACCCGGACTGACGTTGTTTTCACTAGAATTGCCATGTTGTTGTTTTTGCGCAAAAATGAAAGTTCTCGGAATGACCTATAAATTTACGAGGATTTTTTGTGGAATATATAAAAAATATTGGCGCAAGAATTACCTGGAGGGACGGAGCCAGGAGCCCACAAGCCCAGTAGGCGCGCCCCCCTGGCCGCGCCCGACAGGCTTGTGAGGCCCTCGTGGCTCCGGCGCCTCCAACTCCAGCTCTATTTAGTCTCTCTCGCCTAGAAAAAATTAAGAGAGAATAGTTCAGCGCGTTTTACGAAGGGAGCCGCCGCCACCACCCGTTCTTCCTCTGGAGGGCAGATGTGGAGTCCGTTCTAGGCTCCGGAGAGGGGAGATCGTCGTCGTCGTCATCCCCAACCATCCTTCATCGCCAATCCCATGATGCTCTTCACCGTTCGTGAGTAATCTCATAGTAGGCTTGCTGGATGGTGATGGGTTGGATGAGATCTATCATGTAATCGAGTTAGTTTTGATGGGGTTTAATCCCTGGTATCCACTATGTTCTGAGATTGATGTTGCTACTACTTTGCTAGGCTTAATGCTTGTCACTAGGGCCCGAGTGCCATGATTTCAGATCTGAACCTATTATGTTTTCATCAATATATGTGTGTTCTTGATCCTATCTTGCAAGTTGTAGTCACCTACTATGGGTTATGACCCGGCAACCCCGGAGTGACAATAGCCGGAACCACACCCGGAGATGACCATAGTATGAGGAGTTCATGTATTCACTAAGTGCTAATGCTTTGTTCCGGTTCTCTATTAAAAGGAGACCTTAATATCCCTTAGTTTCCATTAGGACCCCGCTGCCACGGGAGGGATGGACAATAGATGTCATGCAAGTTCTTTTCCATAAGCACGTGTGACTATATACGGACTACATGCCTACATTACATTGACGAACTGGAGCTAATTACATATCTCCCCATGTTATAACTGTTACATGATGAATGTCATCCGACATAATTATCCATCACCGATCCAATGCCTGCGAGGCTTTTCCTATATTGGTCCTTGCTACGTTACTTTACCGCTACTTCTGTCACTACTGCTACTGTTACCGCTGCTACCGTTACTATCACGCTACTTTGCTACTGGAACTTTGTTGCAGATACTAAGTCTTTCAGGTGTGGTTGAATTGACAACTCAACTGCTAATACTCCAGAATATTCTTTACCTTCCCCTTGTGTCGAATCAACAGATTTGGGTTGAATACTCTACCCTCGAAAACTATTGTGATCCCCTATACTTGTGGGTTATCAAGACTATTTTCTAGCGCCATTGCCGGGGAGGCCTAGCTCTATTCTCTGAGTCACTTGGGATTTACGTCTGTTTATCGCTATGAGGAATCCAAGAGATCCAAAAACTAAAGTCTTGCCCTCAACTACGAGGACAGGTAAGGAACTGCCATCTAGCTCTGCACTTGATTCACCTTCAGTTATGAGTAAGTTTGCGACACCACCACGTGCTAGAAATTCTGATATGTCGCATGTGCTTGATGATGCTACTTCTGCTATCCATGATGCTTATGATGATGCTTTGCTTGATACTGCTTTGCCACTAGGTGCATTCCTTGATGCACAAATTGATAGAGTTGTTGCTGAATGTGATGATACTTCTGAAACTGCTGAAATTATTGAAGTAGAACCTGCTGTTTCACCTGTTAGAACTAGCTCTCCTAGATATAATTGCCCGATATACCTGAGGGTTATGTTATGGAGGGAGAGGTATCTGAGGACTTTCTTGCTTGTAAGGATATCTATGATCACTACTGGAATTGATAAATTTGCCGTCTGCTGATGCATGGCAAAGATGCTCTTTGCCGTCAGTTGGTACAAAGCGGACGACAAAGAGGTTGCTGATGGCAAAGGTTTTATTTGCTGTCTGCCACCTCTTTGCCATCTGCTGACGCATGGCAAAGGCCCTACAGGCGGACGACAAAGAGCATGCGGACGGCAAAGGGGCACCATCCTAACGGCCAACTCGCGCCCCACCCCACACACCCCTTTACCGTCTTCCTCCCAGCCTTTGCAGACGGCAAAGGGGAGCTCCCCCTAACGGCGCCCAACCCCCACCCCCGCTCCCCTAACGGCACCTTCGACCAGCCGCTCCCCTCGACCTCTCGCGCGTGCCCCTTTCCCACTCCAGCACCGCCGCCACCACCACCGGAGCTCGTCGCACCCCTCCTCCCCGCGCCCCTCCTTCTCGCGCACTGCCCACCCCAGCGCCGCCGCCACCACCACCGGAGCCCGCCCTCCCCTCCTCCCCCCGCACCTCCTCCCCGCCGCCCAGGGCCGGAGCTCGCCCTCCCCTCCTTCCACTGACCTCCGCCCCGTCCGCCCACTGCCCGTGAGCAGGTAAGTTTTTTTTCTTTTTCGCTTTATTTCTTGTTTTTTTCTTTTAAATTAGATAGTTAATTTAGATAGTTAGTTTATTTTGTGTTTTTTCTGTTAAATTGGATAGTTAGTTTTTTTCTTCTGTTTTTTATGTTAAATTAGATAGTTAGTTTATTAAGTAGAAAAAGTAGATAGAAAAGAAAAAAAATAGATAGAAAAAAGAAATGATTGATGAAGAAGGGTATGGGCCCCAAAAAAGAAATGATAGATTTGCATTTGAAGTAAATGTGCATTTTTGACAGAAGTTGCATGTTAAGCTTTTGGTCTGAAGATAGGAGGTGTTGACATAAACCTCATGCATGAAGCATTGATGTAGTTTTATTTGGACCTCTTAGATCTTAGCCTTTTGAGGTTCTATTGTAATAGAAACATGTATGTTTGCGCTGAATTATATGTTATGCTCCTACTCTACATGCTTTATCTAGTCAAACTTAGAAAAAAAATAAGAGAATAATAAACTAGAAGAAGAAAGAAGAAGAAGAAGAAGAAGAAAGAGGAGAGGAGCAGAAAGATAAAAGAAAGAAGAAGAACAAGAAGAAGAAGAAGAAGAAGAAGAAGAATAAGAAAGAGGAGAGGAGGAGAAAGATAAAAGAAAGAAGAAGAAGAAGAAGAAGAAGAAGAAGAAGAAGAGGAGGAGAAAGAAGAAGAAGAATAATAATAATAAGATGATCAAGAAGAAGAAGAAGAAGAAGAAGAAAAAGAGGAGAGAGGAGAAGAAGAAAGAAGAGGACCCCGACCCCCGACCCCCGGCCCATGACGACCGACGCCACCAACCCCTGACCCTCGACCCCCGACCTTCGACGCCACTGACACCCGACTCCCGACCCCCAATGCCCGACACCACTGACTGTTGACCCCCGACCCCGACTCCCAACCCCCGACTCCACTAACCGCCGACCCCCGATGCCCAACGCCATTGACCCTCGACTCCAGACGCCACTGACCCTCGACCCCCAACCCCCGACGCCTGACGCCACTGACCCTCGACTCCTGACGCCACTAACCCTCGCCCCCCGACCCCCGACCGACGACGCCACTAACCTTCGACCCCCGACACCCTACCCTGACCCCCAACCCCGACCCCGACACCTCTTCGGCCTCTTGTTGACCGAAAAGACCCCAACTCCTGACGCCAGTGACCCTCGACCCTCGACGACACTAACCCCCGACCACCGACACAACTAACCCCCAACCCCCGACGCCACCGACAACCGACACCACCGACCATCGACGCGACCGACACCCAACACCACCGACCATCGACGCCACTAAGCCGACGGGGGTCATAGTTTTGTAAATTATGAGTTAGGCCACATATTTTCCAATTATGTTAATTATAGAAACATCGTATTTGTGTTGATCGTGTGAATTTCAATGTGCAGTTGTTCGACGACCTCCACGTGCGTTGGACGAGCTCCGCCCTTGCGTTTGTTGGTGAGCACAAATGACTTCTCCTCCTACCCCTTAATTTGCTCCGTCCGGGTCTTCGTGCCGATGAAACTTGCTAGCTATAGGTTTCTTCAATCATGAGTATGCGTGACCAGTATGCGTCTCCCGTTCGAAAGGGCGACATCTATAAATATGCATTTCTTTGCATATTTATAACCGCCATCCTTTCGAATTGTCCAACATTATCCATGGAAATCCCGAGTATGTGTAGATTGGGTTTGTTTTCCCGTATGCTGTGCTCTGGATCCGATGCGGAATTTCGTCAGTGCCTCCCCTGTTGTTCTCCGGGTACACATCCTCTCTGCTTACTGCCGAGACGTGTACCAGGAGAACAGCGGGGAGGTTCTGCCGAAATTCTGCGTCGCATCTGGAGCAGAGCATGGGAAAACGAACCAAATCTACACATACTCGGGTGGGATTAGGACCTATCTTTACCTATTAGCGTGTAGGTTGCATGGACGTAATAAAACTGACAAACTTGATTAGCGTATGAATATAGATGATGAATTATATATTTATTTCTTGTGCCCCCATAGGTAGCTAGGTAACATGAGTGATCGTGCTTGGATGTACACTGGTCACCCTAGTCGGAAAGACATGACCCATGAATGGTTAACAAAAACCAGGGGGTTTGTGAGAGCCGCATTTGCAAATGGTCGGCAAAAAACATGGTGCCCCTGTCCCAACTGCGACAACTGGAAAAAGCAGACAAAGTTTGAAATGGGTAAACACCTGCAGAAGTGGGGTTGTACGCCTAATTATACGGTGTGGACTTTTCATGGTGAGTCTGACCAACGTGCCAGAGCTAAGGTGATTCGTCGTCGCACCGACGAGCATGGTACCGAGATTAAAGACATGGTGCAAGACTTTGATGATGCTCGGGATTCAGACGATGAGATGGAGGAATCTGTAAAGGCCTTCTATGAAATGTTGGAGTCTTCAAAATGTCCTCTCCACGAGCAGACTGAGCTTTGTCAGCTGGATGCTATCGCGCAAGTAATGGCTCTGAAGGCTCAATTCAACCTAGGCAGAGAATGCTACGACACGAAGATGACGATATTTGGACGCTTTCTACCCAAAGGCCATGTACTGCGTGCAAACCTGTACCACTCAGAAAAAATCCTCCGTGTACTTAAGATGCCTTATGAGAAAATACATGCCCGTGAGAATGGATGTGCCTTATTTAGGCTTGAGTATGCAGCCTTGAACTATTGCCCCATTTGCAATTCTTCCAGGTATATTGTGGTAGACAACGGCATGGGTGAGAAGAATCAGACCAAAATCCCCATTATTGTTCTTCGGTATCTGCCAGTCGTACCAAGACTTCAACGTCTTTTCATGGTCGAAGAGACGGCCAGACAGATGGCATGGCACAAATTGGGCAAAAGAACCGAACTAAATGCGGATGGGAACAAGATGCTGGTACACATTTCAGATGGTTTTGCATGGAGGCACTTGGATGCATTACATAAGGATAAATCGGAAGATCCAAGGCAACCTAGAGTTGCCATCAGCACGGATGGGTTCAATGTGTATGGTATGAGGGCAGCACAATACAGTTGTTGGCCTGTATTTGTCATTCCACTAAATTTGCCACCTGGAGAGATTATGAAAAGAAAGAACATTTTCCAGACGTTGATAATTCCAGGGCCCAACTATCCGGGGAAGAATATGAATGTGTACATGCAGCCGCTTAAGGATGAGTTGCAAGAAGCCTGGGATAATGGGATCAAGACCTACGACGCGGCTACCAAAAATAATTTCAAAATGCATGTGTGGTACATGTACCCGAAGAAGGGGACAAGAGGAGAAGAAAGAGGAAAAATGAAAGGAAGGAAGAAGAAGAAGAGAAGAAGAAGAAGGAGAAGCAGGAGGATCTAAAATGGCTTAATAAGCATAGTTTGCTCCGGAATGACCTATTTTACCCAAGATAGCTCCGAAACGACTAATATTGTTAGCTAGGGTTCCACCTAGATGACATAATTAGCTTAGTTAGCTCCTAAATGGTCTATTTAATAAAATATGACCTATACTTAGATAATTATCCTCGAAATGACATAATTAGCTCCAAAAAGGCATTCTTAGCCAATTTAGCTCGAAGAAGGGGACAAGAGGAGAAGAAAGAGGAAAATGAAAGGAAGGAAGAAGAATAAGAAGAGAAGAAGAAGATGGAGAAGGAGGAGGATAAGGAGAAGGAGAAGAAGGAGAAGGAGCTCCTCCTTCTCCTTCTTCTTCCTCCTTCTTCATCCTTCTCCTTCTCCTTCTTCTTTTCTTCTTCTTCTCCTCTTCCTTCTCCTTCTGCTCCTCCTCCTCCTCCTCCTCCTCCTTCTTTTACTTCTTCTTCTCTTTCTCTTCTTCTACGTAGCTTAGACTCATCCAAGAAAGGCTAAATTGGCTAATTATCCTACGAAATGACATAATTAGCTTAGTTAGCTCCAAAATGACCTATTTAATAAAAAAAATGACCTACAGTTAGCTAAGTTATCTCCTAAATGACATAATAAGGCTTACGTAGCTGCAAGATGACATATTCCCCCTAACATAGGTATTAAATGGCCTATAATTCGCCTAGCTAGATCCAAAATGGCTTAATAAGCATAGTTTGCTCCGGGATGACCTATTTTACCCAAGTTAGCTTCGAAACAACGTATAGTTAGCTAGGGTTCCACCTAGATGACATAATTAGCTTAGTTAGCTCCTAAATGGTCTATTTAATAAAACATGACCTATACTTAGCTAATTATCCTCAAAATAACATAATTAGCTTCAAAAAGGCATTCTTAGCCAATTTAGCCCGAAGAAGGGGACAAGAGGAGAAGAAAGAGGAAAAATGAAAGGAAGAAAGAAGAAGAAGAAGAAGAAGGAGAAGGAGGAGGATAAGGAGAAGGAGAAGAAGGAGGAGAAGAAGGAGAAGGAGCTCCTCCTTCTCCTTCTTCTTCCCGCTTCTTCCTCCTTCTCCTTCTCCTTCTTCTTTTCTTCTTCTTCTCCCCTTCCTTCTCCTTCTCCTCCTCCTCCTCCTCCTCCTTCTTTTACTTCTTCTTCTCTTTCTCTTCTTCTACGTAGCTTAGAATCATCCAAGAAAGGCTAAATTGGCTAATTATCCTACGAAATGACATAATTAGCTTAGTTAGCTCCAAAATGACCTATTTAATAAAAAATGACCTATAGTTAGCTGACTTCTCTCCTAAATGACATAATAAGGCTTATGTAGCTGCAAGATGACCTATTCTCCCTAACTTAGGTATTAAATGGCCTATAATTAGCCTAGCTAGATCCAAAATGGCTTAATAAACATAGTTTGCTCCCGAATGACTTATTTTACCCAAGTTAGCTCCGAAACGACCTATAGTTAGCTAGGATTCCACCTAGATGACATAATTAGCTTAGTTAGCTCCTAAATGGTCTATTTAATAAAACATGACCTATACTTAGCTAATTATCCTCGAAATGATATAATTAGCTCAAAAAAGGCATCCTTAGCCAATTTAGTTCGAAGAAGGGGACAAGAAGAGAAGAAAGAGGAAAAATGAAAGGAAGGAAGAAGAAGAAGAAGAGAAGAAGAAGAAGGAGAAGGAGGAGGATAAGGAGAAGGATATGAAGGAGGAGAAGAAGGAGAAGGAGCTCCTCCTTCTCCTTCTTCTTCCTCCTTCTTCCTCCTTCTCCTTCTCCTTCTTCTCTTCTTCTTCTTCTCCTCTTCCTTCTCCTTCTCCTCCTCCGCCTCCTCCTCCTCCTCCTTCTTTTACTTATTCTTCTCTTTCTCTTCTTCTATGTAGCTTAGGCTCATCCAAGAAAGGCTAAATTGGCTAATTATCCTACGAAATGACATAATTAGCTTAGCTAGCTCCAAAATGACCTATTTAATAAAAAATGACCTACAGTTAGCTAAGTTCTCTCCTAAATGACATAATAAGGCTTACGTAGCTGCAAGATGACCTATTCCCCTAACTTAGGTAAATGGCATATAATTAGCTAGCTAGATCCAAAATGGCTTAATAAGCATAGTTTGCACCGGAATGACCTATTTTACCCAAGTTAGCTCCGAACCGACCGATAGTTAGCTAGGGTTCCACCTAAATGACATAATTAGCTTAGTTAGCTCCTAAATGGTCTATTTAATAAAACATGACCTATACTTAGCTAATTATCCTCGAAATGACATAATTAGCTCCAAAAAGGCATTCTTAGCCAATTTAGCCCGAAGAAGGGGACAAGAGGATAAGAAAGAGGAAAAATGAAAGGAAGGAAGAAGAAGAAGAAGAAGAAGAGAAGAAGAAGAAGGAGAAGGAGGAGGATAAGGAGAAGGAGAAGAAGGAGGAGAAGAAGGAGAAGGAGCTCCTCCTTCTCCTTCTTCTTCCTCCTTCCTCCTTCTCCTTCTCCTTCTTATTTTCTTCTTCTTCTCCTCTTCCTTCTCCTTCTCCTCATCCTCCTTCTTTTACATCTTCTTCTCTTTCTCTTATTCTACGTAGCATAGACTCATCCAAGAAAGGCTAAATTGGCTAATTATCCTACGAAATGACATAATTAGCTTAGTTAGCTCCAAAATGACCTATTTAATAAAAAATGACCTACAGTTAGCTAAGTTCTCTCTTAAATGACATAGTAAGGCTTACGTAGCTGCAAGATGATCTATTCCCCCTAACTTAGGTATTAAATGGCCTATAATTAGCCTAGCTAGATCCAAATTGGCATACTAAGCATAGTTTGCTCCGGAATGACCTATTTTACCCAAGTTAGCTCCGAAACGACCTATAGTTAGCTAGGGTTCCACCTAAATGACATAATTAGCTTAGTTAGCTCCTAAATGGTCTATTTAATAAAACATGACCTATACTTAGCTAATTATCCTCGAAATGACATAATTAGCTCCAAAAAGGCATTCTTAGCCAATTTAGCCCGAAGAAGGGGACAAGAGGATAAGAAAGAGGAAAAATGAAAGGAAGGAAGAAGAAGAAGAAGAAGAAGAAGAAGAGAAGAAGAAGAAGGAGAAGGAGGAGGATAAGGAGAAGGAGAAGAAGGAGGAGAAGAAGGAGAAGGAGCTCCTCCTTCTCCTTCTTCTTCCTCCTTCCTCCTTCTCCTTCTCCTTCTTATTTTCTTCTTCTTCTCCTCTTCCTTCTCCTTCTCCTCATCCTCCTTCTTTTACATCTTCTTCTCTTTCTCTTATTCTACGTAGCATAGACTCATCCAAGAAAGGCTAAATTGGCTAATTATCCTACGAAATGACATAATTAGCTTAGTTAGCTCCAAAATGACCTATTTAATAAAAAATGACCTACAGTTAGCTAAGTTCTCTCTTAAATGACATAGTAAGGCTTACGTAGCTGCAAGATGATCTATTCCCCCTAACTTAGGTATTAAATGGCCTATAATTAGCCTAGCTAGATCCAAATTGGCATACTAAACATAGTTTGCTCCGGAATGACCTATTTTACCCAAGTTAGCTCCGAAACGACCTATAGTTAGCTAGGGTTCCACCTAAATGACATAATTAGCTTAGTTAGCTCCTAAATGGTCTATACTTAGATAATTTCTCTCCGAAATAACCTATATATACACTTCTTAATCTAGGATTATTCTTCTAACTTTCTTATTTGTCATTTTGCAGATTACCTTCACTTCACGGGAAGCTTGGATTATATTGATGGAATGCTTGAAGATGATTTCTTGTACCATGGCTTGTATTGAAACTATTGTAGTATATGGATATATATGAAACTTTGTATGCATGTGGATGAAACTAGTGTAATATATGGTTTGGTACGGATGCAACTTGCATAATATGTATGCACTATGGATGAGAGTTATTTTAATATGGTTATGAGTACGGAAAGAAATTTATTTATGTCAAATATATATATATATCCTGATTATTGTTAAAAATGCTGGATATAATAAAAAATAAATTAAAATGGGGCAGGTTCCCGTCTTTGCCGTCTGCCCCCACATGGCAAAGGGGGGTGGGCAGACGGCAAAGGGGGGAATCTGCCCCTCTGTTTCCCCTCTTTGCCGTCTGCCCCCTCATGGCAAAGGGGGGTGGGCAGACGGCAAAGGGGGGAATCTGGCCCCTATGTTTCCCCTCTTTGCCGTCAGCCCCCACATGGCAAAGGGGGGGTGGGCAGACGGCAAAGGGGTGAATGAGCCCCCCTCTTTCCCTCTTTGCCGTCTGCCCCCGCATGGCAAAGGGGGGACGACAGACGACAAAGAGAAGACGCGTGCCGTTAACACTTAACGGGGTCGTTGCAGTATATGCCGTCCCAGTTAATTTGCCGTCTGCCCCCTCATGGCAAAGATTCTTTGCCGCCCGCTTTACAAAAGCAGACGGCAAAGAACCTCTTCACCGGATTTTTTTACCGTTTAGTTTGCCGTCTGCTGACCGACGGCAAAGCCTTTGCCCGCCGTGGTTCCCCCCTTTGCCATCTGCCATGGCAGACGACAAATTTCTGAATTTCAGTAGTGGATCTTGAGAATTTATTGCGCAAGTGAAAATAAAAATCTCTGAATGCTGGAATGAAATACGATCCTAAGTTTGCTACTTCACCCATCTTTGTGACTGATAAGGATTATGAATTCTCTATTGATCCTGAGTTGATCACTTTGGTTGAATCTGATCCTTTTCATGGTTATGAGTCTGAAACGGTTGTAGCACATCTTACTAACCTGAATGATATAGCCACCCTATTCACGAGTGAGGAAAAGATTCGCCATTACTATACCCTTAAGTTGTTTCCTTTCGCGCAAAAGGGTGATGCTAAGACTTGGTTTACTTCTCTTGCTCCTTGTTGTGTGCGTAGTCCCCAGGATATGATCTACTACTTCTCTGAGAAATATTTTCCTGCCCATAAGAAACAAGCTGCCTTGTAGGATATCTATAACTTTGTGCAAGTTGAAAAAGAGAGTCTCCCACAACCTTGGGGGAGGCTTGTCCAGTTAGTGAATGCTTTGCCTGATCACCCTCTTGAGAAAAATGAAATACTTGATATCTTATATAATGGACAAACCGATGCTTCTAGGGACCACCTAGATAGTTGTGGTGGTTGTGTTTTCAGGGAACATACCGTGGAACAAGCTGAAATTCTATTGAATAATATCTTGAGCAATGATAATGCTTGGACTATTCCCGAACCACATCCGAAACCAACTCCGAAGAAAAGAGGTATTATATTCCTCAGTCCTGAAGAAATGTAAGAAGCCAAGAAATCTATGCAAGAGAAAGGCATTAATTCTGAAGATGTTAAGAATCTACCACCTATCGAAGAGATACATGGTCTTGATAACCCGACACAGGTAGTAGAGGTAAATTATCTTCATAGATTCAATGAGTGATATTCCTTTTGATAAACCTGCTAGCTTATGCTTAGATGATTTTGATAACTTTGTTGCCAAACAACAAAGTTTCAATGATTATGTTAGCAGACGATTGGAACAAAATGCTCGCATGATTAATCATTTAAGTGCTTGGGATAGAAATGTCAATGATCTTAAGCTCTTCAGTAAACATGCCTCTATGGTCACTACTCAAGTAGAACAAGTACTTAAGGCTCAAAATGACTTGCTCAATGAGTTGAATCACAATTCTGTTAGAGTCGTCACTAGAGGTGGCAGAATGACTCAGGAACCTTTGTATCCTGAGGGCCATCCTAAGAGAATTGAACAAGATTCTCAAGGAGTTAGCACTGATGCACCTAGTCATCCTAGTAATAGGAAGAAAAAGAAAGATGATAGGGACTTGCATGCTAGCAAACCTGCTGCTGTTACACGTGAGAATCCAAATGATATCTGTGTTTCTGATGCCGAAACACAATTTGGTGATGAACATGAGCCTAGTGATAATATCGATAGTGGTGTTCATGATGATGCTCAACCTAGTAATGATAAGGATGTGGATATTGAACCTAGTGTTGATCTTGATAACCCACAACCTAAGAACAAGAGATACGATAAGAACGACTTTATTGATAGGAAGCATGGGAAAGAAAGAGAACCATGGGTTCAGAAACACATGCCCTTTCCTCCCAAACCATCCAAGAAAAAGGATGATGAGGATTTTGAGCGCTTTGTTGAAATGATTAGACATGTCTTTCTGCAAATGCGTTTGACAGATATGCTCAAAATGTCTCCTTATGCTAAGTACATGAAAGATATTGTGACTAATAAAAGGAAGATACCTGAGGTTGAGATTTCCACCATGCTTGCCAATTACACCTTCAAGGGTGGAATTCCTAAGAAACTAGGTGATCCCGGAGTGCCCACTATACCTTGCTCCACTAAAGGAAATTATGTTAGAACCGCTTTATGCGATCTTGGAGCTGGTGTTAGTGTTATGCTTCTCTCTATTTATCGTAGACTTGAATTGGATAAGTTGACACCCAGTAAAATGTCTTTGCAAATGACCGACAAATCAACTGATTTTCCTATCGGCATCTGCGAGGATGTGCCTTTTGTGGTTGGTAATGTTACTATCTTAACAGACTTTGTTATTCTGGATATTCTTGAGGATGATGCCATGGCGGTCATCCGTGGAAGACCCTTTTTAAACACTCCAGGGGCTGTTATTGATTGCAATAAAGGCAATGTCACTCTCCATGTTAATGGTAATGAGCACACGGTGCACTTTCCGAAGAAACAATATCGAGTACATTGCATCAATGCTATTGAAAGAACTTCATCAATTCTTATTGGGAGCTTTGAATGCCCTATACCTACTGTCAAGATGAAGTATGATTTACTTATTGGGGATATGCACATCCCCGTTAAGGTAACTGCTACCTCTTGAGCTTGCGTTGTTTTTTCCCTTGAAGAGGAAAGGGTGATGCAACACAGTAGCAGTAAGTATTTCCCTCAGTTTGAGAACCAGGGTATCAATCCAGTAGGAGTATCAATACAAGTCTCCAAAGTACCTACGCAAAAACAAACAAACTTGCACCCAACGCTATAAAGGGGTTGTCAATCCCTTCACGATTAATTGCAAGGTGAGATCTGAAGGTGGAAAGTGCAACAAAGTGAAAGTGTAGAGCTGAAAATACGATGTGAAGTAGACCCGGGGGCCATAGTATTCACTAGAGGCTTCTCTGATGATAGCAAGTATTATGGTGGGTGAACGAATTACTATCGAGCAATTGATAGAACCGCGCAAAGTCATGATGATATCTAAGGCAATGATCATACATATAAGCATCACGTCCGAGACAAGTAGACCAATACTTTCTGCATCTACTACTATTACTCCACACATCGACCGCTATCCAGCATGCATCTAGTGTATTAAGTTCATAACAAACGGAGTAACGCCTTAAGCAAGATTACATGATGTAGAGGGATAAATTCATGCAATAGATATAAAACCCATCTTTTTACCCTTGATGGCAACAACACGATGCGTGCCTCGCTACCCCTTCTGTCACTGGGTGAGGTCACTGCATGGTATGAACCCAAAACCAAGCAGTTCTCCCATTGCAAGAATTATAGATCAAGTTGGCCAAACGAAACCCACAACTCAAAGAGAATTACAAGGATATGAAATAATGCATATAAGAGATCAGAGGAGACTCAAATAATAATCATAGATAATCTGATCATAAATCCACAATTCATCGGATCTCGACAAACACACCGCAAAAGAAGATTACATCGGATAGATCTCCATGAAGATCATGGTGAACTTTGTATTGAAGATCCAAGAGAGAGGAAGCCATCTAGCTACTAGCTGTGGACCCGAAGGTCTATGGTGAACTACTCACGCATCATCAGAGAGGCAATGGTGTTGATGAAGAAGCCCTCCATGTCCGAATCCCCCCTCCGGCAGGGCACCAGAACATGCCCCAGATGGGATCTTGCGGAGATAGAAGCTTGCGGCAGCGAAAAAGTATTTTCGTGGCTCTCTCTGGCAGTTTCAGATTTTTGGAGAATTTATAGGCGGAAGAAGTAGGGAAAAGGAGCCATGGGGGGGGGGGGGCACAAGCCTGCTAGGCGCCCCAGGCCATGCCTAGGGGGCTTGAGACCTCCCCCGGGGTCCTTTGCCTTAGTTCTCAAGTTCCCTGCGTATCTTCTGTTATGGAAAAAATCATTTCACGGGTTTTATTCCGTTTGGACTCCATTTAATATTCTCCTCTGAAAAGGGTCAAAAACACGGAAAAAAGGAACTGGCACTTGGCACTGAGTTAATAGGTTAGTCCCAAAAAAGATATAAAATAACATATTCATGCAAACAAAACATCCAAAGTTGACAAGATAATGGCATGGAACCATCAAAAATTATAGATACGTTGGAGACGTATCAGTAACCTAGTGATTATTCAAAAATTCTCCGGTTTTATGCGAGTCGAAAAAAGTTTGTCAAGGAGACTTGATCAACCTCATTGATGGATTTCTTTTTATGACCATGAGATGGATAAATCTAGGAGTCACAACCCTTTGTTCCGAACTTTTACTTTCTGTTGTTTAGAAGAAAAATGATAAATTTAGCTTTATTTTCCTATTTTCTGCTTTTTGCGTCCCTTAGAAAAGTGTCCCGAAAATAAAAGTTCTTCAAATGCCCTGAAATTCAAGTATAAATTTTTATGGAATTTTTGAAAAATTCTGAGATAGAGAGCTAGTCAAGGGGATGCACAAGTGGGCCACAAGCCCAGGAGGCGCGGGCACCCCCCTGGCCGCGCCTGGCAGGCTTGTGGGTCCCACGTGGCCCCCTCCACTTATTCCAGCTCCCATCTCCTTCTCCTACCACCATAAAAAATCATTCCACAGCTCAAACCCGTGTTATTGCTCTTCTTGCTGCATTTCTCGATCTCCTTGTGCAAAGCCCCATTCACCAAACTGTTTTCGGGGAATTGTTCCTTGGTACGTGACTCCTCCATTGGTCCAATTAGTTTTTGCTCTAGTGCTTTGTTCGTTGCATATTTTTGCTCCTTGGTGACCCTGTTCTTGAGCTTTGCATGTTAATTTTAGTTGGTCCCAAGTAGTTTTGATGCATGATATGGCCTCTAGGCACTTGTAGGAGTAGTTGCTATGAGTTTTGTTAAGCCTTGTTCGTTTTTATTTTGAGTCACTAAATTTTTTCAAAAAGAGAAGATGTTCAGGAGAAACTGTCATTGTGGTTCCTCAAGCCAAAGGGGTCCCCGTCTCTCTATTCGGGAGCCAGATCCTCATCAGCCGAGGAACGCAAAGGTGCAACCATGTGAATGGCCTTCCGATGAATTCATGATTGATGCAGGTTTCAAGGACGAGCTTGATACATTTGTTCACAACGCCGGGCTCGAAGAATTCATCTCCAACAAATGCGAACAGTATACTACACTCACTGCCTCTTTTGTTCGTAGATTCAAATTTTCAGTTGGCCGTCACACATCCATACTGCTTGATCTTTATGAAAAATCGTATACCATGGATTTAGAGGATTTTAATAGAATTTGCAAGTTACCTGATTGGGGTAGACTCAATGATCTTCCTAAGTCTTCGGTTAGAGATTTTATCTCTAGTATAACTGTTGGAGAAACTAGAGATATAACGCAGGCTACCATGGGGAGCATTCATTTTCCTGCCTTACATTACTTTGCCCTCTTCATAGGTAGATGCATTAACGACAAGATTGAGCATTGTCACCTCTGTGCACCTGACCTTAGTATTCTTAAGAGCGCAGTAACGGGTGATAGAAGTTTCAACATGGGAGTTATAATCGCGAGGAGGCTAAATAATAATGCTAATGAAGGGGATTTTTTTGGTGGGATCTATGCCACTCGCATAGCAAATTTTCTTGGACTACCAATCCGCGAAGGAGATCCCCCGCTCCATACAGCTTTCCTTGATCGCGCCGCTATGACACGTTATCAGTTCCTTGAGAGGGATAATGAATCCCTCCTATACCGGTTAATATTTAACCTACAACGTGTTTTCCATATTACCCTTCCTGCTCCTGCCTTCTTTGACTTCTAGGTAAAACGGAGATATTACATAACCAGAGGAGAGGCAGAGGAATATGAGAGGGAGGCAAAGGCTGCTCGCCTCCGTGAGGCAGCTATTCAGGCGGTAGCTGCCGCGTTCCCGTACAACCCCCATTATGATTTTGGATATCGCCCGAACCAGCCGTGGGAGTAGACCAACTTAGGCCAAAAGCCTAAGCTTGGGGGAGTACGTGTTTCTCACCGACTTTATATTCATGCTCACACTTTCACTTTGATAGTCGGTGTTCACACCTTGCCACTGTATCATCCATGCTAGTTTATTTCTTTTTCTTGCTTTCTTCTCGTGTGTTTGTTTCAATTTGAGAAAAAAAAAATTAGTAGTAAGTTTACTTTCCAGCTTGCTTAGTGGTTTTTAAAAAGAAAACCCAAAAATATTTCCCGTTCTTCTTTTGCTTGTTGGGAGCTTTCCCGTGTAAATAGTTTTGTTTTTCTTTGGGTCAAGGTAGAAGACCATGGTTAAAATGTTTAGTGGCTCTCACATGCATATCTGTTTATCCGTCAAAGAGCCATATTACTTTGTCTTCTGTGTGTTTGCTTGCAGATTCCATCTTAGTCCAATGCACGAACACTCTCATTATTCACATCATTCGACCGTGCAAGTGAAAGGCAATAATGACGATATATGATGAAGTGACTGAGCCTGTAAAGGCTGGTATGAACCTGATCTATTTTGTTTTTTGTAGATATGACTAGCTCATCGTTCCTAATTCAACATTGTTATGAGAGAAACATGTTTGCAATGACAACTTAGAGATCATAGTTTCTGATGCCATGCTTAATTAGCTAGGAGCTTATAATGGTTTGTCTTGGATGCCAACATGAATTTCAAGATGATTATGATGTAGTATGATAAGATGGTATCCTCCTTTGAATGATCCAAGTGTCTTGACTTTGCGCATGTTTACGCATGTAGTTGAAACAAAATCAACATAACCTCTATGATATTCATGTTTATGGTGATTTATGTCCTACTCATGCTTGCACTCAATTTTGGTTAATTTCAATGCATATTGATTACCGTTGTCGTTGTCTAGTTGGTCGCTTCCCAGTCTTTTGCTAGCCTTCACTTGTACTAAGCGGAAATACTGCTTGTGCATCCACCTCCATAAACCCAAAGTTGTTCCATATGAGTCCACTATACCTACCTATATGCGGTATCTACCTGTTGTTCCAAGTAAATTTGCATGTGCCATTGTCTAAACCTTCAAGTAATAATCTGTTTTGCATGCCCGAACCACTCATGTGGTGACAGGGGGCGGTCAGTATCTTCCATGCTAGGCGTGTTATCCTTGATACGTGTTTATTCACTATCACTCACGAGAAAGGGGCCGGTAATCGGAATGCCTAGTTCCATGCTCAAATCGAAAAGATAATTGCAAACAAAACTCCTCCTGGATTGTTGTTGGTATGGACGGCACCTGAGGATTCGGATAGTCATGTTGTGTGATTGATCGGTGGTGGGGGAGTCAAAACTTTACTTTTCTGTTTGGGAACCGCCTATAATATGTGTAGCATGGAAGATGGTGAAAAGTCTTGGTCATCGCGTTGACAATGAAAGCATGCCACCCATAATTATTTATCTCTGCCTTCAAAGCTTGAGCTCTGGCACCTCTGCAAATCAATGCTTCCCTCTGCGAAGGGCCTATCTATTTACATTTCTGTTGAGTCATTCTCTCCTTATAAAAGCACCAGTTAGAGAGTACCTCCGTCATTTTTATGCTTTGCTATTAATTGATTGAGTATGACTGTGACTGGGTCTTCTTTGCCATGAATTACAATGTTGAGTCAGCCCTTGGTCTTTGAAGGTGCTCTGCATTTATGTTTTGCGGTCTCAAAAAGAGCTAGCGAGATACCACCTGTTCATATTGTGTTATGATTGTTTTAATTGAAGTGTTGACGTTGGAAACTCATTATTATTGCTCGCTAGTTGATTATGCCATTGATATGAGTACATCATGAGACCTAAATGTCATTGTTTATGTGGTTAGCTTATGCCCTTGCTAAAAATCTGAATATGAGTTAGACATAATTACAACAAGAAGATCAAACAGAGTTCGTAAGAGTTTTTATTTTGTCTCTTTCAGTTTGTCAACTGAATTGCTTGAGGACAAGCAAGGCTTTAAGCTTGGGAGAGTTGATACGTCTCCATTGTATCTACTTTTCCAAACTCTTTTGCCCTTGTTTTGGACTCTAATTTGCATGATTTGAATGGAACTAACCCAGACTAACAGTGTTTTCAGCAGAATTGCCATGGTGTTGTTTTTGCGCAGAAATGAAAGTTCTCGGAATAACCTGGAAATTTACAAGAATTTTTTGTGGAATATATAAAAAGTACTAGCTAAAGAATTACATGGAGGGACGGAGCCAGGAGCCCACAAGCCCAGGAGGCGTGGCCCCCCTGGCCGCGCATGGCAGGCTTGTGAGGCCCTCGTAGCTCCGCCGCCTCCAACTCCAGCTCTATTTAGTCTCTCTCGCCCAGAAAAATATTAAGAGAGAATAGTTCATCGCGTTTTACGACACGGAGCCACCGCCACCACCCGTTATTCCTTTGGAGGGCAGATCTGGAGTTCATTTTGGGCTCCGGAGAGGGGAGATCGTCGCCGTCGTCATCACCAACCATACTTCATCGCCAATTCCATGATGCTCTTCACTGTTCGTGAGTAATCTCATCGTAGGCTTGTTGGACGGTGATGGGTTGGATGAGATCTATCATGTAATCGAGTTAGTTTTGATGGGGTTTGATCCCTAGTATCCACTATGTTCTGAGATTGATGTTGCTACTACTTTGCTAGGCTTAGTGCTGGTCACTAGGGCCCGAGTGCCATGATTTCAAATCTGAACCTATTATGTTTTCATCAATATATGTGTGTTCTTGATCTTATCTTGCAAGTTGTAGTCACCTACTATGTGTTATGACCCGGCAACCCCGGAGTGACAGTAGCTGGAACCACTCCCGGAGATGACCATAGTATGAGGAGTTCATGTATTCACTAAGTGCTAATGCTTTCTTCCGGTTCTCTATTAAAAGGAGACCTTAATATCCCTTAGTTTCCATTATGACCCTGCTGCCACGGGAGGGATGGACAATAGATGTCATGCAAGTTCTTTTCTATAAGCACGTGTGACTATATACGGAATACATGCCTACATTACATTGACGAACTGGAGCTACTTACATATCTCCCCATGTTATAACTGTTACATGATGAATGTCATCCGACATAATTATCCATCACCGATCCAATGCCTACGAGGATTTTCCTATACTGGTCCTTGCTATGTTACTTTACCGCTACTACTGTCACTACTACTACTGTTACCGCTGTTGCCGTTACTATCACACTACTATGCTACTGAAACTTTGCTGCAGATACTCAGTCTTTCACGTGTGGTTGAATTGTCAACTCAACTGCTAATACTTGAGAATATTCTTTAGCTTCCCCTTGTGTCGAATCAACAAATTTGGGTTGAATACCCTACCATCGAAAACTGTTGCGATCCCCTATACTTGTGGGTTATCAATGATCAACATAGAGATGTTCACCATTGAATCCAACTTATCCCATGTGATAACCGGACTTGGGTTGATGAATTTGGATCATCTTTCACTTGAATGACTAGAGGGATGTCAGTTTCATTGGGAGTTTTTTAGTAATATGATTAACTAAACTAATTATCTTGAATAATAGTCTAAGTAATCATTGCAAATTTATGTTGTAGATCAATGGCTTGCGCAGTAGCACCCTTGAATTTTAATGCGTTCCTAGAGAAAGCCAAGCTGAAAGATGATGGAAGTAACTTTGTAGACTGAGCCCGAAATCTGAGGATTGTCGTCACGGTTTCCCAAAAGTCTTATGTCCTTGATGCACCACTTGGTGATGCGCCCCCCCAATCAACGACTCAAGATGTTATCAACGTGTGGCAGTCGCATCTGGATGACTGCTGAGTAGTTCAATGTGCAATTTTGTATGGCTTAGAACCGGGACTTCAAAGACGTTTTGAACGTCATGGAGCATATGAGATGTTCCAGGAGTTGAAGTTCATTTTTGTAAAGAATGCCCAGATCGAGAGGTATGAGACCTCTAATAAGTCCTATGCTTGCAAGAAGGAGGAGAACGGGTGTGCCAGTGAACACGTACTCAGAATGTGTGGGTATTCCCACCATCTGACTGGATTGGGAATTCTTCTCCCGCCAGAGGCAATCTCTGACACAGTTCTTCAATCACTGCCAGCTAGCTATAAAGGCTTTGTGTTGAACTATAACATGCAAGGGATGAATAAATCAGCCGCTGAGCTATTTGCGATGATGAAAGCCGCTGAGTCAGAAATTCAGAAGGAACATCAAGTGTTGATGGTGAATAAAACCACTAGTGTCAAGAAAGATGGCAAGGGGAAAAAGGGTAACTCCAAGGAGAGTGGCAAAGCAGTTGCCCCTCCCATGAAGAAACCCAAGGATGGACCCAAGCCAGAAACTGAGTGCTTTCATTGCAAGGGGATTGGTCACTGGAAGCGGAAATGCCCCAAGTATCTGGCCTAAAAGAATGCGGCTAACACCAAGCAAGGTATATATGATATATATGGTATTGATGTGTACCTCGCCAACTATCGTTGTAGTGCTTGGGTATTTGATACCGGTTCGGTTGCTCACATTTGCAACTCAAAGAAGTAACTACGAAATAGATGGGGGTTGGCGAAGGACAAAGTGACGATGTGCATGAGAAATGGTTCCAAGGTTGATGTGATCGTTGTCGGCACACTCTCATTTCAATTACCATTGGGATTAGTGATGAACAATAATTGGTATTTAGCGTGTGCGTTAAGCATCAACATTACATCTGGATCTTGTTTATTGTGTGACAATTACTCATTTAAATCAACGAATACTGATTTTTCTATTTATATGAGTAATATATTTTATGGTCAAGCACCCAATGTGAAGGGTTTGTTGTTATTGAATCTCGATAGTGATGTTCCACATGTTCATAACATTTATGCAAAAAGATGTAGAGTTGATAATGATAGTACCACTTTCTTGTGGCACTTCGCTTAGGTCATATTGGTGTAAAACGCATGAAGAAACTCCATGTTGATGGATTCTTGGAGTCACTTGATTTTGAACCACTTGACACTTGTCAACCATCCCTCATGGGCAAGATGACTAAGACTCCGTTCTCCAAAATAATGGAGCGCGCAAGTGACTTATTGGAGATCATACATACTGATGTGTGCGGTCCAATGAGGCATTGAGGTGCGTGGTGGTTATAGTTATTTTCTCACCTTCACCGATGACTTAAGTAGATATGGATATATTTACTTAATGAATCACAAGTCTGAAACATTTGAAAAGTTCAAGCAATTTCAGAGTGAAGTTGAGAATCATCATAACAAGAAGAATTAATTCCCACGATCTGATCGAGGAGAAGAATATTTGAGTTGTGAGTTTGGCACTCACTTGAGTTGAAAACGGCTGGAACACCATAGCGTTTGGATATGGTGCGTTCTAAGATGTCTCTTACCAATTTTCCATTGTCGTTTTGGGGTTATGCATTAGAAACATCTGCATTCACTTTAAATAGAGCACCATAAAAATTCATTGAGACGACTCCATATGAACTATGGTTTGGAAAGAAACCAAATTTTTGTTTATTAAAGTTTGGGGATGTCATGCTTATGTCAAAAAGCTTGAGCCAGAAAAGTTGGAACCCAAACCGGAGAAATGCGTCTTCATAGGATACCCAAAAGAGACGGTTGGGTATATCTTCTATCTCAGATCTGAAGGCAAATAGTTTGTCACTAAAAACAGAACATTTCTTGAGAAAGAGTTTCTCTAGAAAGAACTGAGTGGGAGGAAGATAGAACTTGATGAGGTTGTAGAACCTTTACTTCAACCAGAGAGTAGCGCAGCGCAGCAATATGTTTCTATGGAGCCTACATCAGTTGAAGAGGAAGCTGATGATGATGATCATTTAGCTTCGGATCAAGTTGCTATGAAACCTCGTAGGTCGATAAGGGCACGTACTGCTCCTGAGTGGTACGGTAATCTTGTCCTATTAGTCATGTTGTTAGACAACGATGAACCTACGAGCTATGGAGAAGCTATGGTGGGCCTGAATTCCGACAAATTATTAGAGGCCATGAAATCCGAGATAGGATCCATGTATGAAAAGAAAGTGTGGAATTTGGCAGTATTACCTGAAGGGCGAAAGACCATTCAGAATAAATGGATCTTTAAGAAGAAGATGGACGCAGACGGTAATGTCACCTTCTATAAAGATTGACTTGTGGCAAAGGGTTTTTCACAAGTTCAAGGAGTTGACTACGATGAGACTTTCTCACCCGTAGCGATGCTCATGTCCATCAGAATCGTATTTGCAATAGTTGCATTTTTCGATTATGAAATTTGGTAGATGGATGTCAAAACAACGTTCCTTAACGGTTTCCTTAAGGAAGAGTTGTATATGATACAACCGGAATGTTTTGTCGATCGAGAGAATGCTGAAAAAGTATGAAAACTCGAGCGATGCATTTATGGACTAGTGCAAGCATCTCAGAGTTGGAATCAACGCTTTGATGAGGTGATGAAGGCGTTTGGGTTTATATAAGTTTATGGAGAAGCTTGTTTTCACACAAAAAGTGAGTGGGAGCTCTATAGCTTTTATAATATTATATGTGGATGACATATTGCTGATAGGAAACAATATAGAACTTTTGGGAAGCATAAATGGTTATTTGAATAAGAGTTTTTGAATGAAGGACCTAGGATAAGTTGCTTACTTATTAGGCATCAAGATCTATAGAGATAGATCAGGATGCTTAATAGGACTTTCACACAACACATACCTTGACAATGAAGAAATTCAAAATGGAACAGTCGAAGAAAGGGTTCCTGCGTGTATTGCAAGGTGTGAAGTTGAGTAAGAGTCAATGTCCAGTGACTGCAGAAGATAGAGAAAAGATGAGTGTCGTCCCTTATGGTTCAGCCATATGTTCTATCATGTATGGAATGTTGTGCACAAGACCTGATGTCAGCCTTGCCATAAGTATGGAGGGAAGGTTTCAAAGTGAACCATGAATGGAACACTGGACAACGGTCAACTATATTCTGAACTACCTGAAAAGGACTAAGGAAATATTTCTCATATATGGAGGTGATAAAGATCTCGTCATAAAGGGTTACATTGATGCAAGCTTTGACACTGATCCAGATGACTCTAAGTCTCAAACCGGATATGCATTTATTCTCAATGGGGGTTAGGTAAGCTAGTGCAGTTCCAAGCAAAGCATGGTAGTTGATTCTACATGCGAATCAGAGTACATCACTACATGAATCAACTATTTTGCTGACAAGTTTCATTTTGCCGTCAACAAATCATCGGGGTTGATGGCAAGCAGTTACTTTGCTGTCATGGGCAGACGACAAAAAAAATACTATCTTCAAAAATAACAAAAAACTGACGGCAAAAAACACACACTGGAAAATACAGTTTTGCCGTGAACTATTTGGGCAGATGACAACAAATCTAGCATTTTTGCCGTCGTCTTACACTTTGGCCGACAACAAAAGGCTATCCACGGATGCGCATGACGGGCCTAAATGGACATATGTTTTGGTGTCTTCTATTTGGACCAGATGAAGGCAACAAAGGAAGCTTTGCCGTCTGCTGCTCAACACGATGACGACAAAGAGTGAAAAAAAAACAGCCACACATAGACCGAAAACAGTTCCCCGCGCCCACGTTTCTTTGACATCCTCACCTCTCGCGGGACTAGCTAGGGTTCCCTGGTTACCGCCCCCACCCTCACTGGTTGCCGCTGCTGTTGGTCTCCGTTCCGTTCCCTCCCCACTGTGAGCAAGGAGAATGACTGGTTCGTGCCTCCCTGTCGGTCGTCGGTCGCCGCCTCCAAGGATCAGGGTCGGCCGCGCCCGTCCCTATCGATCGCCGCTCTGGATCGTGGCCGCCCGCGCCCCTTGACCCCGAACCCACCCCTGTCCGCCAGGTAAAACCTCTACCCCCAAGGACGGCCCTGCCATTTGGGAGGCCCTAGTGCACCGCTGGTCAAGTTGAGTCTGGAGGCAAGAAGAGGGAGCATCCATGCCCTGAGGAGGTTGTCCCGGGCCTAAATCCTAAGGCGTCGTTTCGGATTGATCCCTGCTAATGGCAGTCCCCGGCAACAACACTAGAAGAATGTTGTTGACGTGTCCCTGGCTTGATGCCTTTGCGACAACAGAGCCATGTAGCGACCCGACTCAAAACGAGTCAAGCCTCTGTGTTTCTGTGCCATCCCTGGATCAGTATGCTGGCACACAGAATACATCAATGTATATATCAAAGTGCAATCACATGTAAAATAGCGTAAAACTGATATATACCTTAAATATCTCAGCGGAAGCGGTCAAGGGAGTGGAGTCCCAATAAACACAAACGGCAAGTTGAGTGTAGACCGTAACCCTGAATCGTACTCTTACTCGTCGAAGAAAGATATCTCCAACATAAGACGTTGCAGCCGTGTAGGTCAGCATATTGAATATGCCGGCAAGTCACATAAGAGAGGGGTAGAGTAATAATCAACTATCTCTACATGCATATTTGGTTGGTGGAGCTAAGTTTTGCATAAAGCCAGTTTTAACCTACAACAAGAGGGGTTGAAAGCAAAATGTTACTACAAGGTTTGTTGTTAACGAGATGGTTCCGCCAACCAGTTCTCGTACCCGAGTTGTCAATAATTCCCGCATCAAATATATTTAATGGTGTTGAGAAATCCAGATAACTTCAGTTCCTTTGGCTCAAGTTGTCCATGACTGTGGACACGGCTAATCGATTAGGTTTGAGTACTCTGCAGAGTTTTGCACACGTTCCCCACAAGATTTGATCGCCTCCGGGTTTGTCCTCGCACTTCAGGGTGTTTGAAGACGGGATGATCAAAACATGGTCTCTCAACGGGTCCCTCTGAATCCCTGTCGGTGCCCATCCATTCCTACCATTCTTCTACATCTGCTAGCACCGCCTGTCCACAGTCGCCGCGTTGTCCAACCAAGCCAGAGCCCATAATGACTTGTGGCTGTGCAGGTAAGCCTTGGGTCTTGAAAATATCCGTCCGTCTCTTCGAGCCTGGGTGAAGCTTTCCGCAGGATGACATGGCCTCTCCACCATCCCAGGCATCCACTGGGTTTTCCAGGGAGCCGATCAACCGTCCTTCACCCAGTGTTGCATTGCGTCCGAGGTCTTGAAAATCTTGTCTTAGTCCGGTCTTGATTATTATATCAATCTCGCATCACTCGTGGTATACACTCATCCGATAACCCGTCTACTCAAGCATAGCATTAAGAATTGTCGTCCCGGGGCCAAGTGTCGGGGTTGTTGTGTTCCTACCACATGATACTACAACTAGGATAAAGTTTTCCAAGTACCTAGGCAACATGCAAATGGGCATATGATGGTAGAACTACAATGCATAAAACATAGGTGAAAGTATGATCAAAGTGACTTACCTGTGATGTTGACGAAGAAGAATTTCTCGAGAAAATAACTTGATAGACTACTCGTCACTCTCCGATGAAAATCTATATAGCAAACATAACATTCACATAAGCACTCATACTAGCAATCATTCTAGAAATCATACAAAAGAGAGAAAGCGAATGAGAAACCGAAAGAAACTTCAAATAGAACTAAAGAATCTTCTACTATGACAAACACTAAATAGTTTTGTCTAACAGAAAATAATAGCAAGGAACTAAGATATAATTTTAACTAAGATAAAATAAAGTATTTTTCACAAAACTTTTTTTGAAAGCATTCCCAAACGGGATTTGAAACAACGGTGAAAACAATTGCACGTTACTACGGAGCTAGAATTGATTTAATGAAAACAAATAAACATAAAATAAAGACTTGTTGCAAAACTACTGTTAACTAACATAAATAAACAATAATAATCTTTCTGGAATAATAAAGAAAATATTTTAAAACAAAATTAGAAAATGAATTAGCCGAAATCCTAAAAGCGGTGAAACAGAAATTGTTTCACAAGAAATAATGAGTTAAAATACTCAAACAAAGCTGAAATTTTACCATTTATAAATAGGATCACTAGTGATCAGTACCAAAAGGAATCAAATTAAAATCTATTTTTAAACTCCTGGAATAGGCAAAACAAGGTTTAAACTAAATCTGATCTAACTTATATTTGAAAATTTCAAACATAGACAAATTATATGTTTCTAAAAACTACAGGAAATTTGTGAGCTACTGGAAAAAGAATCAATGTCATTGGACTTCGGGATAAAAAGGTCGTGGCCAAAACAAGATTGAAAGTTGCTGTTTTTGCAGTCGAAACAGAAAAAAAACTGCTGCTACTAGTACTAACACGTGGCAAGCTGCGGAGGGGTGTTTGTTTCTCGGTTTGGAGCAAACGGCCTATCTCTAACAAAGGTGCTGGTTAATTCCTAAGTGAAAATAAAACCCACTGGGTTTTCTCACTAGACCGAAGGGGTACTAATGTTTTAATCTTAGCCGTTACATGGGGATCTAAGGGCTAAGAATAGGATCAAAAGAAAAACAGAGAGAGTGAGAGAGAACTACCTGCTGGCTGCTGCGGCTTGCACCGGCGGGAGGAAGTTGGCCGGCGAGGGGGAGCTCCGGTGGGGGGGTGGGGACGTCGGGCGGCGGCGGTGGGGGTGCTCCTCCTCGGGGAAGGCGCTCGGGGGAGACGGAGGGCTCGACGGGGCTGCTCCCGGGGTGAGGCCGAGAGTGCAGCAGTTTCGGGCTGCTGCTGCTGCCCGTGACGGCGGCGGCGGCTCGTGGAGGCGCGGCGAGGTGAAGTGGCGGCGACTAGGGTTGGGGAGGGGTGGCGGTGGGGAGGGGGTTTATATAGGCCGAGGAGGGGTTGCATAAGGAAGGGGAGGGTGCTCGCGGGAAGGGAATCGCGAGGAAAGAGAGGAGAGCTCGGTTCCTGTAGAGAAGGAAAGAGAGGGATGAGAAGATCACGTCGGAGAAGAAAGGAGGAGGGAGAAGAAAGAAGGAAGGAGGAGGGAGAAGAAAGAAGGAAGGAGGAGAGGGTCACGTGGGTGGAAAGAACCTGCTGGTTCCTGGGCTCGGTTCAGTCCCTGCACTGGGAAAGGAAAGGGAGGGAGAGGAGATCGCGTGGGAGAAAGGAAAGAGGAGAGGTGCACTGGGAAGGGAATCACGGGAGAAGGAGAGGAAGCTTCGGCTCGGTTCCTGGGCGGAGAAAAGAAAAGGAGGGAGGAGATCGCGTGGGGAGAGGGAGGAGAGAAATAAGGGAGGAAGGAAAGAGAGGAAAGAACGTTAAGAGAGAGGAGAGAGATTACGGGGGGAGAGAGAGGAGATTGGGAGGTGGTGGGGCTGCATGCATGCATGTACGGTGCATGGCTTGGGATTGCATGGTTGGCTGGGTTAGAGCCTTGCTCGGCCTGGCCAGTCCCCTCTATTTTTTTTAAACCACAAAAAAAACAAGTATTAAAATAATATATATATATATATATATATATATTTTAAAGAAAAACAAACAGAGAAAATAATAACGATATACGTATACAAATATATATACTTATGTATATAAAAATAATACATACGCATATAGCAATGTATATATATGTATACATATAGATATATATATATTTTAAAATGCTAATATATACACATATATATAAGTATAAAATAAATCCCCTAATAAATTATAAAGAAATCCTAGTTCCACCTAATGCATATTTTTGAAAATAGCTTTTATGCAATAGGCCACACAAAGCGCATTTAAAATAAAAACCCCACTAAAAATAATTTGAAAGATTATAAAGTTTCCAAACCCAGTGAGATAACTCCAAATAATATTCAAAACATTATGCACTTTAATTCGACAGGGGAGAAGTCATATTATCTCCACTCCAATAAATTGCCCGTAGTTTTGGAGTGTCATTTTCCTCCGCTCTCTCTCTTGCGTGCAAGAGAGTATTTTTTTCCGGGCTTTTCTCGCGCGAGGAAATGCAAAAGAAATCAATGCAAATATCTCCGTTCAAATTCTTTATAATCGAAGAAGTCATGTCATCTTCTCTCGTTGCTTTTAAAAGCTTGAATTTGAATTCACCGGAGAAGGGGAAAGTCATTTTATTCCCTCTCTTTCAAAAGTCTCGAAAAGTTTCAGTTTCACGCAAGTTTCAATCACTCAGCAAACAAACAAACAATCAATCTAATAATTATATTAACATTCCAAAATTTAAAATTTTGGGATGTTACAAACTACCACACTTAAAATGAATCTCGTCCTCGAGATTCGAAGAGGCTAGAAAGAAAGGTTAGGGTTTGGGGGTCTTCTAACAAATCCAATCTCCGGCAAAGTGGGATGCTCCACACTTAAAATGAGAGTTACTGGTCCCTCAAAATGCTTTAACGATCTTTTGGGGTTTTGGCAACTCACATCGCACAGTCTTCATATTAAATCCTTTGGTGATGCTCTCCCGTTGACATAAGCTTCTTCCGTCACTGGGTCTTCTTTAACTGACAGTCTCGTGATCAATTCTAAATAACATATCGATGGTTCTCATGGTGGTCTACCATTTGCGGTTATCCTGCAGAGAGAGAGGTCTTGGTTTCATTCTCACCGTAAAATTTCCTACGCGTGACAACAAATGCCATGTACTTGGGCTTTTCTTATACCACTCTAAGGCTTAAACAAAAGCTTCAAAGAACGTCGTCTCTCTATATGGGTAAGTCTCTTAGATTTACCATTCCGAATAGCAAGGTAAATGATAAGAGTAAGTCGTCATGGTGATCAATCCATTCCGCACCCAAATCATTTCTCTGTATAAGGTTTAGCGAATCTCGCATTCTAACACTTGGACATCCTCACAAGCGTTGCAGAATTTCTCTTGTCCACGAACGAAGTTCGGATAATCCATTGGTTCTGCAAGCTGAACGAAACATCTATCGTATCTTCACAACTCTCAGGTTTTCGTATGCTCCTAAGAAAACGTTTGTTGATCCATCATAGCTTCTTCCATAAATCATATGCATTTCATAATCAATCCTTTATTACATCCTTAATTTCTTATCAAAAACTCCAATTCAAAAGTACTCTATTACAAATGCTGCCATCCACATGGTTCGGTATGGTCGAGCATTTCTGCCAACTTTATTCATCTGCCTCTCTTGGAGGTACTTTAGTTCCACTCGAACTTTCCGAGGTGCTCCTTGAAATCATCCAGATTTTGCTTCATCATGGTGGCCATTAGCTTCATCTCCATCATCTCCGCACGTACTTCACTCAAGTATTCCTGGGTATGACGGAGTCTTGCTTCAAGTATTTCTCTGATCTGACATATGGCTTCCATGGCAGCTTCACGAACAGCATCAAAGAAGGTTGCTCGTGGTACACGTGAAATGAAAAAGTATTGCCCCATAGTCTTTGGACAAACTCCTTTCACAGGGTGGAGGTGTACTTCCACGTACCAAAGTTCTACTCCACTTTCCATGAATGGGTAGCCTTTGTAGACTGCATCTCCTTCAAGGTGAATGTGCTTCATCATGTCCTTCAGGATTTTCGGGTAATCATGATCACTGGTCAGGGTCATGATCGTTTCGGGGCCCTTGAGGAATGACTCGTAGAGAGTTGTCATCTGTAGGTGTCAGTAAATAGGTACTCAGAGGATTGTATGTGTCTCCTTGGTAATCATGGTACATTCCTACTCAGTGGATCCTGTGGGTTTACCGATTACTACCACACTTAAATGAATTATACTCATGCCTGCATAGACCATATTTTCTCATATCCTCATAATTGTTGAGAGATCTTTGTTCGAAGAGAAACAACGCATACAGTTTCAACATAGACAATCATGAGACAATAAATTCCATTTATTCATGATGTTATTACAATCTCAGGGACTCCTGTTACAAAAATTTCACTCCATGATCTCATGAAAAACAAGAGTGCTTCGGATTACACTTATTGCCATGGTCAAAACTTAACTACTCCATTCTAGCTTTCTTCCTTTGTGGACAATCGCTAGCAAAATGTCCTTCTTCCTTGCAACAAAAGCAAATGAGTTCTGACAAGTCTCGAGGCGTCTTAGTGTTTGCTTTTGCTCCTTGGATTCCCGGCTTCCTTCCTGAGCACATGTATTTGTGGTGGCCAAATTTCATACACTTGTAACATCTGACATGACTCAGGTCTATGTCTGTAGAGATTTGGTTCTTCCGAGGGTACTTTTTCTTCTTTCCGGACTCCTTTATTTTGGCCAGTTCTTCTATTTCAAGTGGATCAAACTCCACTTCTTCCGTCGGGAAGTATCCCAGATACTCTTGGCTTCTCTTCTTGCAATCCTGTGAATAATGTCCTTCTTCTCCACATGAGTAGCATGCATTGGAGAAAAATCTGGTCAGACCTTGTCCATCAGGGTCTTCAATATATTCGTTCATCACCGGTTCTTCTAGAATCTTCTTCTTGAGTGTTTCCTTCACTGTATCTTTCTGCTGCTTGACAACTTGTTGCACCTTGGGGTAAATGTGACACTGAGCTGGATAGTGGGTGGTTCCTTCACACAAGAAACAAGTCACCTGACTAGTTGGGCATTCCGCAGCTGGGTGATTTTCTATACAATGAGTGCATCCATCCTTGTGTTCTTCCTGGGTGTGTCCTATTTCTCCACAGATCTTGCATGCACAAGTCTTCTCCTTCGGGTTATCATAGCTCTTCTGAATGAGACGGGATCTTAACAAAGTCTTGTTGAATTCGTCCCAATTTTCTGCTCCACTAAATCCTTGTATGGCATGATGCATTTTCCACCAGATTGCAGCACTTTGTGTAAAGTAATGGAGAGCGTGTTCCACTTCATACTTCCTTGAGATCAAGTTGCTCCCGAAGTGGTTCTCCATGTTCTGAATCCATATATCAGCTTACAGCTGGGTCATTGGTCCAGAGACTAGAAGTCCAGCTTCATACTCCATTTGGTAGGGTTGAGGTTTTGGGGATGAGACGGGTAAGAGAGGGAGGGAGGTACACACAATACAAACAATATTTTTTGAGAATAGGTTTTATTTGTGGCCGTCGGAAAACACACACCAAAGACGGTTCACAAATCATCGTATCTAACGTGGGTATATTAAAGGGGTTTGGACTTCTAATGGTCATATAATTATTCGAACACTTCAGGGTCTTTGAGCTCTTCGGGTCTTGAGAGTCTTCTGTTGGTGTAGCTTCAATTCTTCAAACGCGTGGTGAAATCCTCTTTACTTTGACATGGAATTCCGTTGATTCTTCATGAGGTCGAAGGGGTAAAGGGATTTTATAACTATTTGAGGTGAGAGAGAACATTTGAGGAAGTCAGAAGAGATGAGGAGTAAAAGGTGTTTTCGAAAATAAGATTTTTGAGAGATCCTATCCTAAGAAGTTTCCAGTTTCTAGGGTCACGTCCTACAGTCAACCTGTGCTCTGATACCATTTCTATAGTGACCCGACTCAAAACGAGTCAAGCCTCTGTGTTTCTGTGCCATCCCTGGATCAGTATGCTGGCACACACAGTACATCAATGTATATATCAAAGTGCAATCACATGTAAAATATCGTAAAACTGATATATACCTTAAATATCTCAGCGGAAGCGGTCAAGGGAGTGGAGTCCCAATAAACACCAACGGCAAGTTGAGTGTAGACCGTAACCCTGAATCGTACTCTTACTCGTCAAAGAAAGATATCTGCAACATAAGACGTTGCAGCCATGTAGGTCAGCATATTGAATATGCCGGCAAGTCACATAAGAGAGGGGTAAAGTAATAATCAACTATCTCTACATGCATATTTGGTTGGTGGTGCTAAGTTTTGCATAAAGCCAGTTTTAACCTAGAACAAGAGGGGTTGAAAGCAAAATGTTACTACAAGGTTTGTTGTTAACGAGATGGTTCCGCCAACCAGTTCTCGTACCCGAGTTGTCAATAATTCCCGCATCAAATATATTTAATGGTGTTGAGAAATCCAGATAACTTCAGTTCCTTTGGCTCAAGTTGTCCATGACCGTGGGCACGGCTAATCGATTAGGTTTGAGTACTCTGCAGAGTTTTGCACACGTTCCCCACAAGATTTGATCGCCTCCGGGTTTGTCCTCGCACTTCAGGGTGTTTGAAGACCGGATGATCAAAACATGGTCTTTCAACGGGTCCCTCTGAATCCCTGTCGGTGCCCATCCATTCCTACCATTCTTCTACATCTGCTAGCACCGCCTGTCTAGAGTCGCGCGTTGTCCAACCAAGCCAGAGCCCATAATAACTTGTGGTTGTGCAGGTAAGCCTTGGGTCTTGAAAATATCCGTCCGTCGCTTCGAGCCTGGGTGAAGCTTTCCGCAGGATGACATGGCCTCTCCAGCATCCCGGGCATCCACTTGGTTTTCCAGGGAGCCGATCAACCGTCCTTCACCCAGTGTTGCATTGCGTCCGAGGTCTTGAAAATCTTGTCTTAGTCCGGTCTTGATTATTATATCAATCTCGCATCACTCGTGGTATACACTCATCCGATAACCCGTCTACTCAAGCATAGCATTAAGAATTGTCGTCCCAGGGCCAAGTGTCGGGGTTGTTGTGTTCCTACCACATGATACTACAACTAGGATAAAGTTTTCCAAGTACCTAGGCAGCATGCAAATGGGCATAGGATGGTAGAACTACAATGCATAAAACATAGGTGAAAGTATGATCAAAGTGACTTGACTGTGATGTTGACGAAGAAGAATTTCTCGAGAAAATAACTTGATAGACTACTCGTCACTCTCCGATGAAAATCTATATAGCAAACATAACATAGCAATCATTCTAGCAATCATACAAAAGAGAGAAAGCGAATGAGAAACCGAAAGAAACTTCAAATAGAACTAAAGAGTCTTCTACTATGACAATCACTAAATAGTTTTGTCTAACAGAAAATAATAGCAAGGAACTAAGATATAAGTTTAACTAAGATAAAATAAAGTATTTTTCACAAAACTTTTTTTGAAAGCATTCCCAAACGGGATTTGAAACAACGGTCAAAACAATTGCACGTTACTACGGAGCTAGAATTGATTTAATGAAAACAAATAAACATAAAATAAAGACTTGTTAAAAAACTACTGTTAACTAACATAAATAAACAATAATAATCTTTCTGGAATAGTAAAGAAAATATTTTAAAACAAAAGTAGGAAATGAATTAGCCGAAATCCTAAAAGCGGTGAAACATAAATTGTTTCACACGAAATAATGAGTTAAAATACTCAAACAAAGCTGAAATTTTTACCACTTATAAATAGGATCACTAGTGATCAGTACCAAAAGGAATCAAATTAAAATCTATTTTTAATCTCCTGGAGTAGGCAAAACAAGGTGTGAACTAAATCTGATCTAACTTATATTTGAAAATTTCAAACATAGACAAATTATATGTTTTTAAAAACTACACGAAATTTGTGAGCTACTGTAAAAAGAATCAATGTCATTGGACTTCGGGATAAAAAGGTTGTGGCCAAAACAAGATTGAAAGTTGCTGTTTTTGCAGTCGAAACAGAAAAAAAACTGCTGCTACTAGTACTAACACGTGGCAAGCTGCGGAGGGGTGTTTGTTTCTCGGTTTGGAGCAAACGGCCTATCTCTAACAAAGGTGCTGGTTAATTCCTAAGTGAAAATAAAACCCACTGGTTTTTCTCACTAGACCAAAGGGGTAGTAATGTTTTAATCTTAGCCGTTACATGGGGATCTAAGGGCTAAGAATAGGATCAAAAGAAAAACAGAGTGAGAGAGAGAGAACTACCTGCTGGCTGCTGCGGCTTGCACCGGCGGGAGGAAGTTGGCCGGCAAGGGGGAGCTCCGGTGGGGGGTGGGGACGTCGGGCGGCGGCGGTGGGGGTGCTCCTCCTCGGGGAAGGCGCTCGGGGGAGACGGAGGGCTCGACGGGGCTCCTCCCGGGGCGAGGCCGAGAGTGCAGCAGCTTCGGGCTGCTGCTGCTGCCCGTGGCGGCGGCGGCGGCTCGTGAGGCGCGACGGGGTGAAGTGGCGGCGGCTAGGGTTGGGGAGGGGGTTTATATAGACCTAGGAGGGGTTGCATAAGGAAGGGGAGGGTGCTCGCGGGAAGGGAATCGCGAGGAAAGAGAGGAGAGCTCGGTTCCTGTAGAGAAGGAAAGAGAGGGAGGAGAAGATCACGTGGGAGAAGGAAGGAGGAGGGAGAAGAAAGAAGGAAGGAGGAGGGAGAAGAAAGAAGGAAGGAGGAGAGGGTCACGTGGGTGGAAAGAACCTGCTGGTTCCTGGGCTCGGTTCGGTCCCTGCACTGGGAAAGGAAAGGGAGGGAGAGGAGATCGCGTGGGAGAAAGGAAAGAGGAGAGGTGCACTGGGAAGGGAATCACGGGAGAAGGAGAGGAAGCTTCGGCTCGGTTCCTGGGCAGAGAAAAGAAAAGGAGGGAGGAGATCGCGTGGGGAGAGGGAGAAGATAAATAAGGGAGGAAGGAAAGAGAGGAAAGAACTGGGAGAGAGAGGAGAGAGATTACGTGGGGAGAGAGAGGAGATTGGGACGTGGTGGGGCTGCATGCATGCAGGTACGGTGCATGGCTTGGGATTGCATGGCTGGCTGGGTTAGAGCCTGGCTCGGCCTGGCCAGTCCCCTCTATTTTTTTAAACCACAAAAAAAACAAGTATTAAAATAATATATATATATAATTTTTTTTAAAGAAAAACAAACAGAGAAAATAATAACGATATACGTATACAAATATATATACTTATGTATATAAAAATAATACATACGCATATAGCAATGTATATATATGTATACATATAGATATATATATATATTAAAATGCTAATATAGACACATATATATAAGTATAAAATAAATCCCCTAATAAATTATAAAGAAATCCTAGTTCCACCTAATGCATATTTTTGAAAATAGCTTTTATGCAATAGGCCACACAAAGCGCATTTAAAATAAAAACCCCACTAAAAATAATTTGAAAGATTATAAAGTTTCCAAACCCAGTGAGATAACTCCAAATAATATTTGAAACATTATGCACTTTAATTTGACACGGGAGAAGTCATATTATCTCCACTCCAATAAATTGCCCGCAGTTTTGGAGTGTCATTTTCCTCCACTCTCTCTCTCTTGCGTGCAAGAGAGTATTTTTCTCCGGGATTTTCTCGCGCGAGGAAATGCAAAAGAAATCAATGCAAATATCTCTGTTCAAATTCTTTATAATCGAAGAAGTCATGTCATCTTCTCTCGTTGCTTTTAAAAGCTTGAATTTGAATTCACCGGAGAAGGGGAAAGTCATTTTATTCCCTCTCTTTCAAAAGTCTCGAAAAGTTTCAATTTCACGCAAGTTTCAATCACTCAGCAAACAAACAAACAATCAATCTAATAATTATATTAACATTCCAAAATTTAAATTTTTGGTATGTTACAAGCCAGAACTGCTCCCAGTTGCTCAACAATTAGCAATTTTCTTTCAATGGCCCACCAGTGCGTGGGTTCGCGGCAGTTTTCGAGGGTAGAGTATTCAACCCAAATTTGTTGGTTCGCCAGGCAGGACGTGAGAGGATACTCTCGAGTATTAGCAGCTGAATGTGTCAGATTCAACCACACCTGAAAGATTAGTATCTGCAAGCAAAGTATCACCAACAAAGTAGTATGATAATAACGGTGTCAGAAACGATCTGTTGATGACAGACTATTCCTAACTGTTGTATCAATGGCGCTAGAAATTGCCCGTAGACGGAAAATATTCTTCCTCATCAACGGCGTGCGAACCAAAATTGTAGCAGGTAGTAGCAGTGTAACGAGTAACAACAGTAGCAACAGTAGTAACAGCAGTAGCAGCAGAGCAAGTAACAGCAGCAGTGGGATAAACTCGTAGGCAATGGGTTGGTGATTCGTTTGGATGACATTCATCATGCAATATTTATAACACGGAGAGATATGTGGCTAGCTCCCATTCGTCAATGTGATGAAGGCATGCATTCCGTGTGTAGTCACACGTGCTTAGGGACAAGAACTTGCAAGACATCTATTGTCCATCCCTCCCGTGGCAGCGGGGTCCAAAAGGACACTACGGGATATTAAGGTTCTCCTTTTAATAAAGAACCGGAACAACGCATGAGCACTTGGTGAACACATGAACTCCTCAAACTATGGTCATCACCGGGAGTGGTTCTGGTTATTGGCACTCCGGGGTTGTCGGGTCATAACACATAGTAGGTAACTACAACTTGCAAGATCGGATCTAAAACACATATATATTGGTGACAAAATAATAATTTCAGATCTAAAATCATGGCACTTGGGCCCTAGTGACAAGCATTAAGCATGGCAAAGTAGTAGCAACATCAATATCAGAACATAGTGGATACTAGGGATCAATCCCCGTCAAAACTAACTCGATTACATGATAGGTCTCATCCTACTCATCACCGCCCAGCGAGCCTATGAATAGATTACTCACGAACGATGAAGAGCTTCATGGAATTGGAGAGGGAAGAAGGTTGATGATGACGATGGCGACGATTTCCCCTCTCCGGAGCCCAAAACGGACTCCAGATCTGTCCTCCAGATGAAGAACAGCATGTGGCGGCACCTCCGCATCGCAAACGCGATGAAATCTTCTGTTCTGATTTTTTTCTGGGCAAAAGTGAATTTATAGAGCTGAGTTTGGGGGGTGGCAGAGCCACGTGGGCCCCACAAGCTTGGTTGCCGCGGCCGGGGGGGGGGGGGGGGGGCGCGGCAACCGGGCTTGTGGCCCACTCGCCCATCCCCTCAGGTGGATCCTTGCGTAGGTATTTTTCATATTTTCAAGAAAAATTCTCCGTAAATTTTCAGGACGTTCCGAGAACTTTCATTTCTGCACAAAAACAACACCATGGCAATTCTGCTGAAAACATCGTTTGTCCGGGTTAGTTTCATTCAAATCATGCAAATTAGAGTCCAAAACAAGGGCAGAAGACGTATCAACTCCCCAAACTTAAAACCTTGCTTGTCCTAAAGCAACTCAGTTGACAAACTGAAAGAGAAAGAAAAACTTTGACAAACTCTGTTTGATCTTGTTGTTGCAACTATGTCTAACTTGTAACCAGAATTTCAGCAAGATCACAAGTTAACCACATAAGCAAGTGACACAAAGGTCTCACGGTAAACTAATATCAATGGCATAATCAGCTAGCGAGCAAATAATAATGAGTTTCAGATACCAACAATTCAATCAAAACAAGCATGAAGCAATGTGAATGGGTGGTATCTCGCTAGCTCTTTCCGAGACTGCAAAACATAAATGGAGAGCACTTTCAAAGATCAAGGGCTGACTAAACATTGTAATTCATAGCAACGAAGATCCAGTCATAGTCATACTCAATATCAATCAAAAGCAAAGCATAAAAATGATAGAGGTGCTCTCTAATTGGTGCTTATATAAGAAGAGGATGACTCAACAGGAAAATAAATAGACAGACCCTTCGTAGAGGGAAGCATTGATTTGGAGAGGTGCCAGAGCTCAAGCTTTGAAAACAAAGATAATAATTTTGGGTGGCATGCTTTCATTGTCAACGCAATGACCAAGAGTTCTCAATATCTTCCACGCTACTCATGCTATAGGCGGTTCCCAAACAGAAAAGTAAAGTTTTAACTCCCCCACCACCAATCAATCACACTCCACGGCTAGCCGAATCCTCGGGTACCGTGCATACTAACATCAATCCGGGGGGAGTCTTGTTTTATAGTTATGTTTTTGATTTGAGCATGGAACTGGGCATTCCAATTACCGACCCCTTTCTCGTGAATGACAGTGAATAAACACATGTCGAGGATAACACGCCTAACATGGAAGATACCAATAGCCCCCTGTCACCACATGAGCGGTTCGGGCATGCAAAACAGATTATTTCTTGAAGGTTTAGAGAATGGCACATGCAAATTTACTTGGAACGGAAGGTAAATACCGGAAATAGGTAGGTATGGTGGACTCTCATGGAAAAACTTTTGGGTTTATGGAAGTGGATGCACAAGCAGTATTCCGCTTAGTACAAATGAAGGCTAGCAAAAGACTGGGAAGCGACCAACTAGAGAGCGTACACGGTCATCAAGATGCAATGAGTTTGACTAACATGGAGTGCAAGCATGAACGGGATATAAATCACCATGAACACGAACATCATAGAGGCTATGTTGATTTTGTTTCAACTACATGCATGAACATGCGCCAAGTCAAGCCACTTGAATCATTCAAAGGAGAATACCATCCTATTATACTACATCATAGTCATCTCAAAATCTATGTTGGCATTCAAGACAAACCATTATAAGCTCCTGGCTAAATAAGCATGGCATCAGAAACTATGATCTCTAAGTTGTCATTGCAAACATGGTTCTCTCACAACAAAGGTGAATCTGGGACGACAAGCTAGTCATATTTACAAAAACAAAATAGATAGAGTTCATACCAGCTTTTCCAGTCTCAGTCACTTCATCATATATCATCATTATTGCCTTTCACTTGCACAATCGAACGATGTGAACAATAATAAGAGTGCTCGTGCATTGGACTAAGCTGAATCTGCAGGCAAACACAAAGGAGAAGACAAAGTAATATGGCTCTTTGAAAGCTAAACAGGTATGCATGCAAGAGCCACTAAACATTGTAACCAATATCTTCTACCTTGACCCCAAGAAAAAGAAAACTATTTACATGGGAAAGCTCCCAACAAGCAAAAAGAAGAAAGGAAAATCTTTTTGGGTTTTCTCAAAAGGACACAAAACAAGAAAACAAGAAAACGAAAATAAACTAGCATGGATAATACAGTGGCAAAGTGTAAACACCGACGAACAAAGTGAAAGCGTAAGCATGAATGTAAGATCGGTGAGAACACATACTCCCCCAAGCTTAGGCTTTTGGCCTAGCTTGGTCTACTCCCAAGGCGGGAAATAACCAGCTCTGGGATACTCCGGAGCGGACTGTGTATGCCACTGCTGTGTGAGCTCCTCTGGCTCCCACTGATAAACTGGCGTCTGGTACTCGACTGGCGGCTCGGGCACGGGCACCTGTGGTTGGGCTAAGCCCCAATATGCGTAGATGTCCGAGGGCATAATAGTGTAATTGCCTGCATGAAGATCGAACAATGAAGGAGCAGGCAAAGTAATAGTCTCTCGAGTAGCCTGACTAAATACCAGGTTATAAATCATCTGTCTACTAGCATCTCTATCCAGAAAATCATGGCGAACCATGCTGTCATAATCCAGATATTTCTCAGGAAGCAGCATCTCTTCTTCCTCGCGAAGTCTAATTGGTATCTCAAACTGTCTAGCAAGACGAGTAGCATAGATACCTCCATAGACGACACCTTTGGAACAGTTTGTGTTCAACCGCTGAGCTACTATAACATCTAGGCTATAAGTCTTAGTGCTATAAAGGCCTTCGTGCAAAACCGCAGGGTCTGGAGAGCTAAGTGATCGAGCCTCCCCACGGCCAATCAAACATTTTCCCACAAATAATGAGAAGTACTGAAGCACAGGAAAATGTATGCTAGCAATTCTAGCGCGAGACACTCCTCTCTCCTCTCCAACAACAATAGTACATATGAAATCCTCCAGGTCCCGTGGACAAGGATCATGAATATCCCCAACATAAGGTAATTTGCATGCATTGCAAAAGTCCTGTAGTGTCATGCACTGGGGGATATCGTACAAGATGAACTCAACCATGGGAAGATTCTTCCTCGGATAAAAGTTGAAGCTTTGAACGAAAATATTGGTGAGGAGGAGGTATTGTGAGCACTTATCTTCAACGAACGCGGTAAGACCTGCGTTCTCCACCAAGTAATAAAAGTCTTCATAAAGCCCGGCGGCGTGCAAAAATTCATCACTTGGCCACTCGCATGCTCGAACCTCTATGACCCGAGGAACCATGTACTTGGGGTGGTTCTTCTCATCCTCCTTGGGGTTACGGCTTGAAGAGCCTCTCAAGAACCTCCTCATCTTTTTCCTTTTCTAGCTCTGAAGAATTCTGAAATTTTTAGAGACTTCGAAATAAAAGTGAATAAATATTAACCCAACTCGTAGCAACTACTCCTACTGTAGTGCTTAGAGACCGTATCACGCGCTAAAACTACTTGGGACCAGCCAAAATCAACATTTCAAGCTCAAGAACTGGGTCACCAAGGTAGCAAGAATACGCGAAGGATAAAGCACTAGAGCAAAAACTAATTGGACCAATGGAGAAGTCACTTAGCAAGGAGAAATTTCCCCAAAACAGTTTGGAGAATGATGCTTTGAGCAAGGAGATCAAAAATCACAGCCAAATGAGCAAGAACACAGGTTTGAGCCGCAAAACAATTTTTTCTGGAGGAAGAAGAAGAGGATGGGAGCTGGAATGAGTGGAGGGGGCCCCTGTGAGCCCCACTAGCTTGCATGCCGCGGCGAGGGGCAGTGGCCGCAGTGACAGAGCTTGTGGCTCACTGGGGTGGCCCCCAGGCCAGCTCTCAGTCCAAGTATTTTTCAAATATTCCAGAAAAAACCATACAAGATTTTCAGGACCATCGGAGAACTTTTATTTTCGGGGTGTTTTTCTCCGGGACGCTAAAATAGAAAACAGGAAAAACTAAACTAAACCTATCATTTTTCTTCTAAGCAAAAGAAAGTGAAAGCTGAAAACACAGGTATGTGACTCTTTGATTCATCCATTTCATGGTCATCGAAAGAAATTCGTCAACGGGGTTGATCAAATCCTTATGACAAAACTTTCTCGAATCGCAAAAGAGAACGGAGAATTTTTGAATAGTCACTAAGTTACCTCAATGGGGATACGAATCTCCCCAACAAGCAAATCATACTTCATCTTGACACGAGGAATAGGGCATTCAAAGCTCCCAATAAGAATCGATGAAGTTTTTTCGATAGCATTGATGCAATGTACTTGATATCGTTTCTTCGGAAAGTGCACGGTATGCTCATTACCGTTGACATGCAAAGTGACATTGCCTTTGTTGCAATCTATAACAGCCCCTGCAGTTTTTAAAAAGGGTCTTCCGAGGATGACAACCATGGCATCGTTCTCGGGAATATCCAAGATAACAAAGTCCGTTAAGATGGTGGTGTTAGCAACCACAATAGACACATCCTCGCAAATGCCGACAGGGAAAGCAGTTGATTTGTCGGCCATTTGCAGAGAAATTTCAGTGGGTGTCAACTTATCCAGTTCAAGTCTACGATAAAGAGAGAGAGAGAGGCATAACACTAACTCTGGCTCCAAGGTCACATAAGGTAGTTCTTACGTAGTTTCCTTTAATGGAGCAAGGTATAGTGGGCACTCCGGGATCACCAAGTTTCTTAGGAGTTCCACCTTTGAAAGTGTAATTGGCAAGCATGGTGGAGATCTCAAGATTTGGTATCTTTCGTTTATTGGTCACGATATCTTTCATGTACTTGGCATACGGAGACATTTTGAGCATATCAACTAACCGCATCTGCAGAAAGACGGGTCTTATCATTTCAATAAAGCGCTCAAAATACTCATCATCCTTTTTCTTGGATGGCTTAGGACGAAAGGGCATAGGTCTCTAAACCCATGGCTCCCTTTCTTTACCATGCTTCCTAGCAGTGAAGTCATTCTTATCGTATCTCTTAGGTTGTGGGTTATCAGGATTAACCGTAGGTTCAATCTCCACATCCTTATCATTGCTAGGTTGAGCATCATTATGAACATCGCTGTCCATATTGTCACCAGGTTCATGTTCATCACCATATTGTGTTTCTGCATTAGACGCAAAAATATCATTTGGTTCTTCAGGTGTGACAGTATTTGGTGAACTAACATGCATGTTTCTATCATCCTTCTTCTTCTCCTTAGGATGACTGGGTGCATCTGCCTTAATTCCTTGAGAATCTTGATCAATTATCTTAGGATGACCTTCAGGATACAAAGGTTCCTGAGTCATTTTGCCTCCTCTAGTAATGACTCTGACAGAGTTGTCATTTAATTCATTGAGCAGGTCATTCTGAGCTTTAAGGACTTGTTCTACCTGAGTTGTAATCATAGAGGCATGTTTACTCAGAAGCTTCAGATCATTGACATTTCTGTCTATACAAGCACTTAAATGACTAATCACACGAGTACTTTGTTCCAAATGTCTGCTAACATAATCATTGAAACTCTGTTGTTTGGCAACAAAGTTGTCAAATTCATCAAAGCATAGGCTAGCAGGTTTATCAAAAGGAATATCACTCTCATCAAACCTACGCAGAGAATTTACTTCTACTACCTGTATCGGGTTATCGAGACCATGGATCTCTTTGATAGGTGGTAGATTTTTGACATCTTCAGAAATAATGCCTTTCTCTTGCATAAATTTCTTGGCTTATTGCATATCTTCAGTACTGAGGAATAGAATACCTATTTTCTTTGGAGTTGTCTTAGGAGGTGGTTCGAGAATAATCCAAGCATTATCGTTGATCAAGATGTTATTCAGTAGAGTCTCAGCTTGTTCTATAGTTCGTTCCCTAAAAACACAACCTGCACAACTATCTAGGTGATCTTTAGAAGCATCGGTAAGTCCATTATAGAAGATATCAAGTATCTCGTTGTTCTTAAGAGGGTGATCAGGGAAAGCATTCTGTAGCTGGACTAGCCTCCCCCATGCTTGTGGGAGACTCTCTTCTTTGAGTTGAGCAAAGTTGTATATTTCTTGCAAGGCAGCTTGCTTCTTATTGGTAGGGAAATATTTCTCACAGAAGTAATAGACCATCTCCTGGGGACTACTCACACATCCAGGAGCAAGAGAAGTGAACCAGGCTTTAGCGTCATCCTTTAGAGAGAAAGGAAACAACTTAAGGATATAGTAGTGGCGAATGTTCTCCTCACTAGTGAAACGGGTGGCTATATCGTGTAGTTTGGTAAGATGGGCTACGACCGTCTCAGATTCATAACTGTGGAAAGGATCAGATTCGACTAGAGAGATTATCTCAGGATCGACAGAGAATTCATAATCCTTATCGGTGATAAAGATAGGTGAAGTGGCAACTTCGGGTCGTATTTCATCCTAGCTTTCAGAGATTTTTCCTTCCACTTGAGAAGTAATTTCTCAGCGTCATAAGCATCCTTACACGCAAGAAAATCCTCAGCTTTCTCTCCCTCCATAACGTAACCCTCGGGTATATCAGGTAATTCATATCTAGGAGAGCTAGATCTAGTAGGAGCAAAAGCAGGTTCTATCTCAATAGTATCGGCAGTTTCAGAAGCATCACGAGCATTGGCAGTAACTCTAGCAATATGAGCATCAAGGAATACCCCTAGTGGCACATCAGGCAAAGTAGTACCTCTAGCAGTATCAAGTATAGCATCATCAGGCAAAATAGCATCTCTAGCATCATCAGGCAAAGCAATATGAGGCATAGCATCTCTAGCAGTATCAGGCATAACATCTCTAGCAGTATCAGGCATAGCATCTCTAGCAGTATCAGGCATAGCATCTCTAGCAGTATCAGGCATAGCATCTCTAGCAGTATCAGACATAGTAGCATCATAAGCATCATCAAGCACAGGCGACATATCAAGATTTCTAGCAGGAGGTGATGTCGCAAACTTACTCATAACTGAAGGTGAATCAAGTGCAGAGCTAGATGGCAGTTCCTTACCTCCCCTCGTAGTTGACGGCAAGACTTTGGATTTTGGATCTTTCAGATTCTTCATAGTGATCAGCAGATATAAATACCAAGAGACTCAGAGAATATAGCAATACCCTCCCCGGCAACGACGCCAGAAAAATGCTGCTAACGACAGTCCTCGGCAACGACACTAGAAGAATGTTGTTGACGTGTCCCTGGCTTGATGCCTTCGTGACAACAGAGCCAAAACTGCTCCTAGTTGCTCAACAATTAGCAATTGTCTTGCAATGGCCCACCAGCGTGTGGGTTCGCGGCAGTTTTCGAGGGTAGAGTATTCAACCCAAATTTGTTGGTTCGCCAGGAAGGAGGTGAGAGGATACTCTCGAGTATTAGCAGCTGAATGTGTCAGATTCAACCACACCTGAAAGATTAGTATCTGCAAGCAAAGTATCAGCAGCAAAGTAGTATGATAATAACGGTGTGAGAAACGATGTGTTGAGGGCAGACTATTCCTAACTGTTGTATCAATGGCGCCAGAAGTTGCCCGTAAACGGAACATATTCTTCCCCGTCAATGGCATGCGAACCAGAATTGTAGCAGGTAGTAGCAGTGTAACGAGTAACATCAGTAGCAAGGAACAACAGTAGTGAAAGCAATAGCAAGTAGCAACAGTAGTAACAACAGTAGCAAGTAACATCAGCAGCAACAATAGTAACAGGAGTAGCAGCAGAGCAAGTAACAGCAGCAGTGGGACAAACTCGTAGGCAATGGGTCGGTGATTCGTTTGGATGACATTCATCATGCAACAGTTATAACACAGAGAGATATGTGGCTAGCTCCTGGTCGTCAATGTGATGTAGGCATGCATTCCGTGTGTAGTCATACATGCTTAGGGAAAAGAACTTGCATGACATCTATTGTCCATCCCTCCCGTGGCAGCGGGGTCCAAAAGGATACTACGGGATATTAAGGTTCTCCTTTTAATAAAGAACCGGACCAACGCATTAGCACTTGGTGAACACATGAACTCCTCAAACTATGGTCATCACCGGGAGTGCTTCCGGTTATTGCCACTCCGGGGTTGCCGGGTCATAACACATAGTAGGTAACTACAACTTGCAAGATCGGATATAAAACACACATATATTGGTGACAACATAATAATTTCAGATCTGAAATCATGCCACTCGGGCTCTAGTGACAAGCATTAAGAATGGCAAAGTAGTAGCAACATCAATCTCAGAACATAGTGGATACTAGGGATCAATCCCCGTCAAAACTAACTCGATTACATAATAGATCTCACCCTACTCATCACCGCCCAGCGAGCCTACGAATAGATTACTCACGAACGATGAAGAGCTTCATGGAATTGGAGAGGGAAGAAGGTTGATAATGACGATGGCGACGATTTCCCCTCTCCGGAGCCCAAAACGGACTCCAGATCTGTCCTCCAGATGAAGAACTGGATGTGGCGACGCCTCCGTATCGCAAACGCGATGAAATCTTCTCTTGTCATTATTTCTGGGCGAAAGTGAATTTATAGAGCTGAGTTTGGGGGCGGCAGAGCCACGTGGGCCCCACAAGCTTGGTTGCCGCGGCTAGGGGGGGCGGCAACAGGGCTTGTGGCCCACTGGCCCATCCCCTCTGGTGGATCTTTGTGCAGGTATTTTTCATATTTTCCAGAAAAATTCTCCATAAATTTTCAGGACGTTCCGAGAACTTTCATTTCTACACAAAAACAACACCATGGCAATTCTGCTGAAAACAGCGTTAGTCCGGGTTAGTTCCATTCAAATCATGCAAATTAGAGTCCAAAACAAGGGCAAAAGAGTTTGGAAAAGTAGATACAACGCAGACGTATCAATCCCCTCCGCTGGTAATGAACTGACGACCAAAGCTTTGAAGGAACTACTAGCATCACAGGTAACCCGATCCATCCTTGCTCTAATTCAGGCATCACCACTCATTCAGATCCGTTGTTCTTGCCTTCAATCCACTACGCAGCACGGATGATAGATGCAACTCGCCAGATTGGATTGTCATGCGGTGCTGGGGTGGGAAAGATGGAGAGATGGTGGGTTAGGGGTGGCCGCTGGAGGAGTTGGGCAGAAGGAGGTGCCATGTAGGGCCTCGACATTGGTGGGCAGGTGCCCTCTCTGCTCTGCAGCACATGGCCGATCCATCTCTTCTCGACATTGGAAGGTGCCCTCGAGGGCCCAACCCCTCTGCTCAACGCCCATGCCAACTAGATGAGGGCTCGCTCCCAACCCCTCTGCTAGGTGCCCAATCTTCTTTACCACTCTTGCTCTGATCGGCCGATTTCTGCAGCATTGCAATATACGGAAGCTGTGTACTAAGTATCCCTCATTTTTCGTGCGCAATTCATAGGGTTTCTGTTTTCTAAAGACCTGGTTATGGGGCCAACAACTTTGTCTCACAGCAAAAGACTATCTACTTCCCTAGAATAGTGCATCGGGGGAGAGGCGCCTACGAGAACAAGGCATATGTCAAAGATTCAGTGTTCAAACTGGGCACATGGCAACTGAAGATAAGATGGTTATTTTTTTCTCATCATAGAGAAGGCATTTAGACATTTATGCTTTTAAATCAGATAAGTTTTCTACACATGAATTCAGATATGTTACTATACTAATTTATTTCTAAGAGACATGGTACTGTTGCAATGAAGGGTTGGTACTACCATTATTTGACTTCCATTACAAGATTATAAAGGAGGTGGTGATTTTAGCTCTCGCATGGATGTTACAAATTCTTCACCTATGGTGCCCTTTTATGTTGCTTCTCAGGTTCTATTATTTTTGAGGGTGTTGGAGATCAGGTTATTCACGCCATGGAAGTAACCGTTATTTTTTTCCTTTCAAAAGGAACACACACACAGATATGGGTAATAGTTCCCATGATTGCTCACATGTCATGTCCTATGAAATTCGTCTTCCTTTTTCTTATCAGGTTGACTCTCTTCTTCCTTTTCAGTTTCTATCAATCATGAGTTCAATGGAAACATTTGTATTTATGATCATAAAGGGTACTGTCCTTTTCTACATGGAAAAAAGAACGGAAGAAACTGCTCCCTACACAACAATGATCACAACCCATAGGTATGTGTTTCTTGGGAGTCTATTTTTCCTAAATTTTGTTATTCACATGAACAAGTAGTAGAGATCTTAGGACAACAAACAATATTTAATCAGAGGAAGTGGGAGAAAACAAGACATTGACAATTGATTTTCCCATAAGGAAATGACAAAAGGGAGAGATTTATGGCGGGGCAAGAGCTTATTGATGCCGTTGAAGCCATTGGTCTGTCACAATATGCAAGGGAGTACATTTCCAGTTGATCCAGTATATCTTGCAGTTGCTGATTTAGTTGATAATTTAGTGTGTCACTAACTTTGCTCATTGTGATATGAACTGCCCAAACAATACTAAAGCAAAACAGGGGAATTCTCAGGATGTCTTCTACACTGGTTGGAGCTGTATAACGATGTTAGCAGCTAATTAACTGGTTGTGAAGTGGAGTAACCTTGCAAAGTAATATACTAAGCTCATCTCCATTTTTATCATACTTTTTCTACCATTTATTTAAAAGAATTGGTTCTTTTACAGGGATAAACCCCACTCATTTTATAGGCATGTATTAGATCTCACAAGTATTATTAATTATCCCACCACACTAAGACATCCCATCATTTTTTAATTACTCTACTAAAAGTGTAGGCTTTAGCAATTAGCATTTTATCCCACCGCACTAGCGTTTAACGGAAATATAAGCAGATATAGAATATAAGCACCCATGCATTTTAATCTATTTTGGCAAGGCCAGGGTTGGTGGAAATCCTCATATTCTATATCTGCTTATATTTTAGTTAAGTGCTTTTGAACAAGTTGTTCATTATTTTGCTAGTGCGTAGATGGAGAAGACTAGCGACCAATGTCAAGATTTTGAGTGGCGCCAAGCATGGCTGATTCATGGAGGTAGAGTTTGATTCCACTTTTATATTATTCTTAGGAAAATGGATTAAAGCATATGTGATGCATTATCCTGCAGTGCATTGCATTTCGTCAAATGTAAAGTTTTAGTGTTTAATTTTCTCGATGATCTCTCATAGATTTATCTGTCTCAAAGTTATGTAGTGTGTGCAGATACACCACAATTTCCACCTGTGGCCATGATGAATTTGTGGTGACGCCACAATTTCCAACGGTGGCCATGATTAATTTGTGGTAACGCCACAATTTCCATCAGTGGCTATGATGAATTTGTGGTAGGATGGCACAACCATGGAGATTGTATCAGGTGACCGAGCGATAGTGATTGTATCAGGTGAGTGAGTGATAGTTTTGCTTTGGGAGTATGATTATATGAAGTGTTTTGGGTGTTCATGATCTTATTTTTTGATCGCGGTACTCAGAATACGTGTAAATCATTGTTTCTTTTTCGTTCAATAGGGATGAGCATGTGCTTATTGTGGCATCTTGCTATGGTTACAAAGAGGGGGAGAAACTGTAAGACTAACTTTACCTGCAAATTTTATGTCACTATTCACTAATAAAACATAGAGTTGACCTACCTTTTCTTTTTGCAATTTCCAACCAAGAGCCTGATTGCATGTTTATCTCAGGGGCAAATGAAGTGAACCTTAAGACCCGATTTAAAGTATGGGACTTCGGGATGGATCATTTGAGCCATTTTTACATGGATTTCACGGCTGAATCGTTTGGGCCATTTTGGTTTAGCTAGGCACTCATGATAACTTCATATATAGAAAAATCCATATGGATGTAATTTTTCTCTGTTTGATGTGCTTCATAAATGATTACTATGTAGATGCACTTCTAACTTACAACTGTAAATTTTATTTTTAACAATTGTTTCTCATTACACGTTAACTAATACACTCACAAGATTAGTGCGCACTGTGACGTAGAGGAGCTTGGCGCGCCCCTGCCAGTAGTTACACATGATTTAGCGCACCTTAATCTGTTGTTACGAACATGAATCCCTTTATTTATTGTGTGCCAAACTTTCACATATGTACATGATTTCATCTTGTAGGTTGCCATACGGATGCTCTTTGGACTACGATATTGACAAGAAGACATTTATCGTAATGCCAAATATTATAGAGTGATGCCCGCTATATATATATATGGATTATGCTATATATAGTTGTAAGTTAGATGTTCTATGGATTACGCTCTCTATATATGGATGTGATATGGATTATGCTATATGTTGTATGGATGTGCTATGGATTATGCTATGTGCTGTATGGATGTGCTATGGATTATGCTATATATTGTATGGATGTGCTATGGACTATGAACATATATGGATGTGTTATGGTGTGTGTATATGTATATATATATGGATATGTTATGGACTATATTGTTATATTATCTATTTATGCTGTTATACTGTCTATTTATGTTGTTATATTGTCTATTTATACAATTATATTGTCCATTTAGCAGTCTCTTTGTCGTCATATTCATGACGGCAAAAAACACGTGGCACCCCTATTAGTTTCCCGTCTTGTACAGTGTCAATAGACGGTAAAGCTATGATGTGGTTTCCATCTTGTACATCATCAACAGACGGCAAAGATATAATGTAGTTTGCCGTCTTGTACAAAATCGGCAGATGACAAAGATCTGAGGTGGTTTGCCGTCTTGAACCTGCGTTCAAGATGACAAAAAACTAGCAGTTTTGTCGCGTGAGCTATCATAAAGCTGACGGCAAAAATGACTAATATCGTCCGTTAGTTAGGCCGATCCGTCTTCTATCATTTGTTTGCCATCTACCAACCCAGTGGACGGAAAAATGATTTCACTAATGGCAAAAAAATTGCCGTGTGCTGACGATAAACCTACCCTTTGTGAGCATGGTGGACGCCGACATTATTTGCCTTCATGGGCTGACGGCAAAATATTTGCCGTCCGTAATTCCCTCTTTACCGTCTGTAGCGTCCTCACGGCAAAGTGCCCGATTCCTGTAGTGTGTAGCTGCCTTAGAGGCGGTTAAAGAAGGTATATCGATGAAGGAGTTCATGACAGATCTTGGAGTTGTGCCGAGTGCACTAGATCCAATGACTTTGTTTTGTGACAATACTAGTACCATTTCTCTAGACAAGGAACCAAGGTTTCACAAGAGGACTAGACACATAAAGCGACGCTTCAATTCCATCCGCGATTATATCTAGGAGGAGCACATAAGTATTTGCAAAGTGCACACGGATCTGAATGTGGCAGACCCATTGACTAAGCCTCTTCCACGAGTGAAACATGATCAACACCAGAACTGTATGGGTGTTAGATTCATTACTATGTAAATCGCATAGTGATGTGAGATAGATTATTGACTCTAGTGCAAGTGGGAGACTGTTGGAAATATGCCGTGGAGGCAAAATAAAATGGTTTTTTATTATATTTCCTAGTTCATGATAATCGTTTATTATCCATGCTAGAATTCTATTTATTGGAAACTCAAATACATGTGTGGATACATAGACAATACACTGTCCAAAGTAAGCCTCTAATGGACTAACTAGTCGATCAAAGATGGTCAAGGTTTCCTAGCCATAGACAAGAGTTGTCATTTGATAACGGGATCACATCATTAGGAGAATTATGTGATGGATAATACCCAAACTATGAACGTAGCATGTGATCGAGTAAGTTTATTGCTACTGTTTTCTGCATGTCAAGTATATGTTCCTATGACCATTAGGTCATGTAACTCACTGAAACCGGAGGAGTGCCTTGTGTGTATCAAACGTCGCAACATAACTGAGTGACTATAAAGGTGCTCTATAGTTATCTCCGAGAGTGTATGCTGAGTTGGCATGGATCAAGACCGGGATTTATCACTCCTTGTGACAGAGAGGTATCTCAGGGCACACTCCGTAATACAACATCACAACAAGCTTGCAAGCAATGTGGCTGAAGAGTTAGTCACGGTATATTGTATTACGGAACGAGTAAAGTTACTTTCCAGTAACGAGATTGAACTAGGTATGGAGATACCGACGATCGAACCTCGTGCAAGTAATATACCAATGGACAAAGGGAACATCATATGGGATTAACTGAATCCTTGACATAGAGATTCAACCTTTAAAGATCTTCATAGAATATGTGGGAACCAATATAGACATCCAGGTCTTGCTTTTGGTTATTGATCGGAGAGTGTCTCGGTCATGTCTACATATTCTCGAACCCGTACGGTGTACACACTTAAGGTTCAGTGACGTTTTGGTATTACTGAGTTATGTGTGTTGGTGACCGAAGGTTGTTCGGAGTACCAGATGAGATCCGAATGTCACAGGGAGCTGTGGAATGGTCCGGAGGTAAAGATTTATATGAAGGAAAGTGGTATTTGGGTTCCAGAATAGTTTCGGGGATTTCGGTATTGTACCGGGAGCGCTGAAAGGGTTCCGAGGGTCCACCAAGAGGGGCCCGCCCACCCGGGCGGGCACCTGGGCCTAGGAGGTGGTGCACCAGCCCCTGATGGGCTTGGGCAGGCAACCCCAAGAGGCCCATGCGCCAAGGCCTAAAAGAGGTGGAGAAGGAGTCCTCCCACGCGAGTCCACCTCCCTTGTGAGGGGTGGACTCTCACCCCACTTTGGCCAAACCCCTTCTCCTTGGAGGAGGGCCAAGGCTAGCCCACCTACCCCTTCCTCCTATATATAGTGGAGGTTTTTGAGGGCAACCACCAGAGCCGAAAAGCCCCGTGCTGCCCTCTCCTCCATAGACCGTCTTCTTCGTCGACACTAGTTTGGTAGAGCTCGGCGAAGCCCTGCCGTATTAGTTCACCACCACCGCCACCTCGCCGTCGTGCTGCCGGAGAACCCATCTGCCTCTTCGCCCCCTCTTGCTGGATCAAGAAGGCGGTGATCGTCATCGAGTTGTAAGTGTGTTGAATGCGGAGGTGCCGTCCGTTCGGCACTAGCTAGATCGTGATTGGATCGCGGGACGGCTTGCAATTTTGATCGTGAAGGCGGTTGACTACATAAACCGTGTTTTTTAATGCTTCCCGGTTAGCGATATACAAGGGTATGTGGATCTGATCTCTCCTGTAACACCCTGGATTTTGCCCATTTCTTTTTTCTTTTGATTTTGATCTGGTTTTGCTTTTCTACGGCTTAATAGTTTTGAAACCTAAAAGTATTACCCTGGATTTCCTTTCCCTAGTGCCTTGCCAACCTTCAAATCATCCCAAGACCTAGCCATTTCCATCTTGAGCCTATCCCAATATTATTTTCCATGGGAATATTCCTTTTTCTATTAAAGGAATAACCTCTGTTATCTTGGGTTGTGAAGCAACCCCCATTTCTATGATTTCAAAAATTCTGAAATAATTCTCATAAATATCTTGGGCCATATCTTCCTCAGATATGACAAAATCTTTCTTTGCCATGTTCAAAAATATTCCTCAAATATTCCTTTCTCATTCTGCCCTATCTGTCAAGTTGTGAAGCATGTACCCTTTTATTTTCCTGATTGCTCTCAAAATTTGTGGGCACTCTTTCCTATCCATATCTTTGCCTCATCCCAAAATTCAACTCAATTTAGCTAGTAAATATTTCTTGGCAAATTTCCAAAATTTCTGATTCAGAGGAAGCTTTGTGAAGCACATGCTAGCTAGGAGTGTTCAAATGAGTTGAGACTTTGCTATCATGTTAATATGCTCAAATTATGCATTTCCACCAAATCTGAGCATCACTCCTTCAACCATGTGACCATAGCTTCAAATCTTTGTCTCTGGTCATTATTTTGTATTGTGAAGCAACTATGTTTTCTGTTGCTCCATAAATTCTGAAATTTTACCAGGACATTCTCCTACCTACAAAACCTCTCTAAACCAATTTTGAGATCATTTTATTTAGCCAATCATTCCGAGTAATTCTCCTAAGACTCTGTCCAACAGGATGCTATGTGAAGGAAGTGCCACTTTGGCTTATCAAGATTGCATGAAATTTATACAACATCTTCATAACCCTAAAATATTGATATCCTCCAAGTTTCAGCTCCATCCAAGAAAGTATGTGAGTGCCACATCAAAATCTCTATTCTAGACCAGAGTAGCTAGTTCCAAAGCAACCCCATTGAATATTGATCCCGTGCTCCTCAAATTTCACAGGATTGTAGTCCTTCCTACCCTAAACCTCCCAGACATGGTGCTTTGCCCTTATCCCTTCTCTGTATACCATAGTAATAGAACCAAGTCTGCTAAAAGAAACTTCTAGTAAAGTTTCCCATCAACTCGTGGTATCTTTTGGGGATCTATCAGCTCAGTTGGACCCCTCTTTGGAAGGACTATCTTCTAGACATGTTGTGCCAGCCTGTCTTGTCCTCTTAGTGCGAGTGCACGCGGTGACCACGTGTCACACCCTGTTTTTGCTATCACCTGTCTGTCTTGTAAAATTCTGAGCTGGCTAAAACTTTTTCAAAACTAATGTTGTGAGTGCCATGATTGACATTGTATGCTTGTATTCTTGATCATGTGAGGTTTTAAAACCCTAAATTTCCATTTTGGTATTTTACGGATTTCCAAAGACCTTTGATAACCAAAGTAAAACCACCTTGAGATTGCACTGCATGTCTTTGATAACAAGCAGTGCTACTACTCATATTTGGTAATCTAATTTTTACCTATCCTTATATTTCAAAACCACAAAAATAATTATTTTTGTGAGTATTTTCCTAAATAAATAACATGTCCATTTCTAAAGTCAGAATTGGAATTCCAACATGGAAAATACTTTTCTCCTTTGGAAAAAATTGATTAAATTTAGAGATGATCACAAGGACATATATTTTCCATACATAGGATTTTAAACCCACTTTATGTTATATTTATTGATTAAAACTATAAAAGCTATTTCTGTCTGTTTTGGCATTTTGAAATATTTTCAAAGGAAATATTCTCAGTAAATTCCTAGAAAATTCCAGTGATGCCCCTAAGCCTTGTTTGGTGTCCACATAAAGTTTCACCTTGATCAAAGGTGGATAAGGACCCCAAATAACCCAAAAACCCTGTGTGTCCAGAATCAAGTTAGAGCAACTCTACATAGGAAAGTTTGTCCAATGAGGCTAAAACTTTGCAGGAGTGCCTAATACCTAAAATGAGGGTTCTACACCAAAATGGGATTTGTGGGACTTAGTTTGCCCACACTCTCTTTGGAAGGAACATATCAAGTCATATTATAGTGATTTCAAGTTTACAAAGCTAAACTTGTCCATTGGAGCTCAAATTTGGTGGAACTCCCTGGTTTATCACCAAAACCAAACCTGTTAAGTCTCAGCACCAGTGGTGGGGTGCAACCCCGTGTGACCACTGTCGAACACCTTCTGACAGATAGGAAAAAGCCACCTTAGCCACAGCTAAACCAAACTCCTTTGCTTCAAACTCTTAGATTCAGTAGCCACCACCTGTATCTAACCCCAGTCAACTGGCCCCTCACTAGTTCAAAGTGGAAAGGCCAAAAACCCCAATTTAGACCTTAGTTCATGACTGACATCACCAGTATCTCTTGCCTCCTTTGACCAGCTGAAGCTCACACTAAAACCAAACGGCTAGCCACACCCCCAGCAAGTGCCAGGACATGCTAGACACGTCCAAAGTGCTTCAGAGCGCACCAGCATGCCGTGGCATGCCAATACTGCGCTCTGGGCGCGCTACAGGGAGTCACCGAGGTGGGGACGACGCCCTCGGCCGGTTCCAGCCTCCCCGAGATGTCCAACCTCCTCCCTGTCAACCCCTTTGCCTCGGGCAAGCCTTAGGGCCCCTCCTCTCTCGCGCTAGAGCTCGCGCGACACGTGCCCGCGCGCTCCAGATTTGGCCAAGCTTGCGCGACCACGAATGCACGGCTCTCCTCTCTCTCTCTCTGCAGCAGACAGTTCGGGCAGTCCAATACCACGTCCTGAGACCGTGGTTTCAACAATGCGCGCCACGGTGAGTCATCGGCGCTCACCGTCGTGGGCCTACAAATAGCCCTCCCCCTCGCTCTAGCACCCCTAGATAGCTTCACCACATCCACTAGCACCTCCCTAGCCACCCGAGCAACCCAGTAGAGCCCCGGTGCTCGAGATCGACCGAGGCCCCTCCGCCTCGGAGCTTCGGTCGATCTCCGGCTACACGACGGCTCCTGTGCCCCTCGACCCACCAAACTGACCCCCTTGACCCCAGGAAGCTTTCCCCTAACTCGCTCGATCTTTTCCGTGTCTCTGGCCACCCCCTCGACCACTTCCCACAACCCCTCCGCCACGGCCTCCTCGTCGCCGGTGAACCCCTGCCTCCCCGTCGTTGTTTCGACCACCAGGAGGTAGGCGACGGTCAGCCGAACCCATTCCCGTGCTCGTTGGAGCTTGAGCACGTCAGCAACCATGTCGGCATTCTCCTCCTCCTCTCTGGCTGGAGGTAGGAGATGACCCCGACACGTGTGCCCCACCTGTCGGTGGCCCAGCCTCCTCCCCCGCACTGGCCTCGGTCGCTGACCGCAGGGCCCCGCACATCAGGTTCAAACCTAACGGCGCGCGCCTGGGCAGGCCGTCGGCTGGCCATGGACCAGCCCAGCTCTGGCCCGAGCCAGGCCAGGAGCTGGACTATTTTTTCTTTTATTTTTAAACCTGGATTTCTAAGATTTTTATAAAAACATTTAACAAGTGGAAAAATATAATTCTTCCACTGTTATTCTTCTAAAAATGTGTAGTATTTAATGATATGCTTAGATGAATCTTTCCAACAACTAATCTATTTTACAATATTAAAAAGGGTTAAAATGGAATAGTTTTGCTTCTGCTTGATTGATTTTAAAAATATTCCTTCAAGGAAAATTAAAGCAAGTATTTTTTAAATGATATCTTAGATTTATCAGAAATATGGGACATTTTTAAAATGACTTTGAGGACTGTTTCTGTGTGAGCTATTTCTTATTTGTTGTTTTATCGATGATAGAAAACCCGTGTGACGAGGGAATCGGAGCGGAAGACCTCGAAGACCCCGGATACTTAGCTGACCAAGGCAAGCAGCCCTTTGACCATGACTGAGCATATGTTACTTTGCATGTTAAGATAGCAAGTTATTCCCGTTGCATATGATCATAAGTGCCGGTAATCATTTGATATGATTTCACCGAAGGCTCCTCCGGAGAATTTGCATTAAGCTTGACTCTACCCCTTGAGGGTCATGCTAATACCATGTTGACAAGTAAAGATAGCAGTAGCATTATCATGAGCATGATGTTATCTTAAAGTAAGAGTTTATGAAAACCCCGTCGGGTGCCACTAATGCCCGAGGGTGATGATGAGTTGGTGGTCACTTTTGGTGAAGTGATGCACCCGGTATTTGTGTGAGTAAGGTTTCGGAAATGGGATTAGATTTATGATGTGTCGACCGTCCCAACCTTACCAGTACGATGACGTTACCCCTTATGGGACGGGGCTATGTTAATTACTCTGGTCGGTGCTAGCAAAGATCCAGATTACTAGTGGCGGGACTGATTGTAGTCACTCTCGTGATGTGGTCGTCCCGGGTAGGACGACTATGCCATTTTTATGAGTTCCAGTCACACCGTTGGTCCCCGCATGGTCGGTACTGTCCAGAGTTGGTGCTCGTAAGACGTACGACATGTGGGTTGGGTACCAATCGAGTAGATCTCTTTGTCTAGTATCGTCAGGGGAAATCCATTGATTGGGTACTTACCTCGAGTATGTGAAATACCGCGAGTCGTGGATGACATGGAAGTTTCCCGGATCTCGTGGGTCCAGCGTACTACCTGTGCAGAGTGTAAACTATTCGAATAGCTGTGTCCACGGTCAAGGACAGTTGGGTAATCCTTCTTAAACTACGTCCTCATATTTCCGCATAAACCAAGTGTGCGTAAGTGTGAGTATGTGTATGATGATAAAAAAAGTGTTGCTATGATAGCGATGATATGACCAAGTTCGGTGACTTGGCATATAGGGTGAACCCGGATGGTTTAGCCCTCAACTGATATATCGAGGATATGACCAAGTTTGGTGACTTGGCATATAGGGTGAACCCGGATGGTTCAGCCCTCAACAGATATGTTGATATCTGTAACCTGTTCTTCAAGAGTAATTCTTTAACTTGCTGCATAAGCAATGATCATTCCACCTCGATGAGTTATACTAGAAAGGCATGATATTGTTATCCTTCACTTTCATTGTTCATATCATGGGCTGTTTGCGAGTACATTCAAAGTACTCATTGGCTTGCCACTGGTAATGTTATTGAGCAGACATGGAAGGACCAGAGTTTGGAGATGAGTACGTCTTCGGCGACACCCCTGCGAACTAGGATGCTTCCGAGTCAGAATGCCTGTCGGTGTAAGCTTGATGGCCTTAGGCCCTGTCTTGTGAATTTGACCCGCTTAGCCCCTTTGTTTTCCGCTATTAGTGTATCTGTGTGATTTGGCCTTAGGCCCTGTCTTGTGAACTTGACCCTTCGGTTACGTGTCGTAATAATTGGTACTTGGATGTAAGACTCTTTATTCAGTATCGGTGTTCGGTGAGCATTGATCTATGGGATCACTGAGCACGGCGATTCTCGACTAGTAAGTCGGGGTCCCCACAGAGCTGGTATCAGAGCCATCCTGACTATACGAAGCCTTAGGTAGCATGGGCGATAGCCGGACCATTAGTGCACATTGATTGACCCGAGAACCGCACCCACTATATATATTTCTAACCCTCTCCTCTACACCTTGTAGATGGCCGCCATACCTGAGACGCTTCTGGAAACGAGCTTTCCTCTGCTTTTGTGTGATAGCCTCGAGAAGTGTCAAGTGCGTCGCACGCCCGTCTTTCTCTACCACGAACACTGGGTCAGCGCCGACACCAAGGAGTATCACGTGGACGTGATAGTGAAGGCTAATGACTCCCCAACTAGCTGGTTCTTTAAAGGGCCACAAATGGAGGATCTGATGTTGGCCGTGGAGACTACAGCACGAGAGGCACTCGTGCGACTCCGCGACATCCTTCCTGATATGGCGAACGAACCCGCTACTCGTCACTTACCTTTTGTTAAGGATAAGATAGACGGGAGCTAGACACTCAACCCCTCATCTGAGGACGGGATGCCATTAAGGTTTCAGAACTACTTCAGCCTCTCCTGAGACACCTTGACGCATCTTTTGATCAAGGAGTCAACTAGGATTCGCCAAGAGCTGCACCAAGTTAAGGACCTATTTCGTATGGAGAAGATGAAGAACAACAAGGTGAAGAAAGAAGGAGCACCTGTGATATCACCTGGTTTTGCTTTCTAAGGAGGAATACCCCCGCTACAGGTGGTTCCCCTTCAGAGTCGACGCTTAACCGTAGAAGAGTACACCGTGATTTTCGCTACCACAAAAACCAAGAGACGTCGAGATGGTCTACTTCCTTCCCCTACCCCTTCGAGGAAGGGAAGCACTAATGAAGATGAAGACAGAGATGAAGATGAAGACGAAGATCCCACAGAGCCGGCTTATGAGTCCGTGCAGTCGATCACGTAGCAGCATAGGATGTACCAAGCGTAGGAGTTATTGTATCAGGATTGTATGACCCGGATGTTGTGTGAACCTGTTGGATGCAAGTCGCATTCTTCCTTGAGCAGCCTGTGAGCGACTGCATCATTTGCTTCAAATTAATGCAGTAGTTCTTTCAAAAACCTTTGTCATAAAATCTTGCACACTAGCACACACCAGACCCCCTCTTTACTAGAACGTCATCCCTTTCGAGTGCAACCAGTTTGGCAGAATTTGACATGTCTACTCCCCTGACAGGATGGTGAATGCAACTCACAACAGCACTTTTGGCAACCCCAGCTCTGCCTCTTTAGGACAACAGTAGGGTATCGAAGGGGAAGCTCAAGCTGGAGATCACCATGTGCAGCAAGACGATGTTCCTCCGCCACCACCTCCCCCTGAAAGCTTGACCATGGCTCAGTTCCTTCAAGCTCTTCGGGAAGAGCCCAAGCCAACAATGCCGCTATCCGGCAGCTGGCTCAAACCTTGGTGAACCACCCGCCGCAGAACGGGAATGGCAACGGTCGCTCAACTCTCTCTGAGTTTATGCGGACTACGCCACCCACATTCATGGAGACGACTGAACCCTTGGATGTCGATGACTGGGTCCGCACTATCGAATACCTTCTCGCGTTGGTCAAGTGCACCGACGACAACGAGAAAGTTCTCTATGCAACCCACTGTCTCGGAGGCACAACTAGAGCTTGGTCGGATGGATTTCAGATCATGTGAGCCGGGCAAGTCATCACTTGGCCCGTGTTCAAGGATGGATTTCGCACCGCTCACATTCCTCCGGGAATGATGACCATTAAGAAGCAGGAATTCTGAGCCTTAAGGCAAGGCAGTGGATCAGTCAAGGAGTATTTGCAGAAATTCAACCTTCTATCAGGGTATGCACCTGAAGATGTCAGCACGGAGGATGCCAAAGTGGAGCGCTTTATGGAAGGACTGCAGCAGTCACTCCAGTATCAATTGGTTGTTTGTGAATGTCGGACCTTCAGCGACCTGGTTAATAAGGCCCTTATGTTGGAAGACAAGCATCGTGCAATGGACGACACCTATAAGCGCAAGCTAATAAGTAGTCGAGGACCGATCAACTCGAAACCACGACCATGGCAGTCAACCCCAGCAAGACCTAACTATCAGCAGTAGCAGTACAAGCACCCAACATTTCGCCAGAATTACCAACCTCAGCAAGTCAGTATCAAGCCAGCAAGCACACCGCCAAAAAATGGTGGGAGCAAGACCAATCTTCCAACGCAAGTCACCTATTTCGGATGTGGACAACAAGGGCACTATTCCAGGCAGTGTCCCAATAAGAAACCCGATGCTCCGCTCCCCAATGCGCCAAATCCAGGCCAAGGAGCACCAGGCAGGAACCAGGCTCCCCGCAATCAGCAGTATCACAGCAAGGGGCGGAGTAATCATATTTGTGCAGAAGAGGCACAGGAAGACCCGGGCTGCATTCTGGGTACGTTCCTCATCAACTCTACCCCAGCAACAATATTGTTTGATTGTGGTGCTTCTCATTCCTTTGTTACACAAAAGTTTGCGGAAAAGTGTGGACTAGAACCTACCTTGCTTCGTGGGCATATGGCAATTCAAACCCCGGGAGCAGTTTTGAGAACCAACCTAGGGCGTAGAAAGGTTGGGATAGTTACCAATGGGATGAGCTTCTCAGCGGATCTCATTGTGCTTAAGTCGCAAGGCCTAGAAGTAATCCTCGGTATGGACTGGTTGGCCAAGCATCAGAGTATCTTGGACTGTGCTAATAGGGCCATTACCATGACAAGCGACCAAGGGGACAAAGTCAAGTTTGTCTCTGAGCCAGTACCCACTCGAGTGCCACGAGTTAAAACCCTATCAGAGGAAGGACTCGACCGAGTTTCAATAGTCTGTGAGTATCCGGATGTCTTTCTTGATGAGCTACCAGGGATGCCTCCTGACCTAGACATCGAATTCATCATCGAACTCATGCCCGGATCAAGGCCTATCTATAAGAAGCCTTATAGGATGGGAACCGAAGAGCTAGCGGAGCTTAAGAAGCAACTGGATGAGCAACTCAGGAAAGGGTTTATTCGTCCAAGTGCGTCACCTTGGGGATCTCCTGTTCTCTTCATGACCAAGAAGGATGGGACAATTCGACTTTGCGTCGATTACCATTCACTCAATGAGGTCACGATCAAGAACAAGTATCCACTCCCCAAGATCGAAGACTTGTTCGACCAGCTTAATGGAGCAAAGGTATTCTCCAAGATCGACCTTCGATCTGGATATTACCAACTAAAGATTTGACCCGAAGACATTCCGAAGACGACATTTGTGACCCACTACAGTCTGTACGAATGCACTGTCATGTCCTTCGGATTGAAAAATGCCCCAACTTACTTCATGTACCTCATGAATAAGGTCTTCATGGAATACTTGGACAAGTTTGTCGTTGTATTCATTAACGACATATTAATCTTCTCCAAGTCTGAAGAAGAGCATGAGCACCACTTGAGGTTAGTATTGGAAAAGCTTCGAGAATACCAACTATATGCCAAGTTCAGCAAATGCCAGCTTTGGCCGAACAAAGTTGGATTCCTAGGTCATACCATGACGGCAAGTGGATTGGCAGTTGATCCCTCTAAGATTACCACGGTAACCAACTGGGAATCGCCAATCGACATGAAGGAAGTCAGGAGCTTTCTCGGACTAGCAGGGTACTACTGCAAGTTTGTAGAAGGATTCTCCCGCATCGCGTGACCTATGACTCAGCTCTTGAAGGAAGGCAAGAAGTTTGAATGGACGCCAGAATGTGAGGCAAGCTTCCAAGAGTTGAAGAAGAGGCTAACAACCGCCCCGGTATTGGCCACTCCAGATATCAGCAAGGAGTTCCTGATATATCGTGATGCCTCCAGGACTGGGCTAGGTGGGGTTTTAATGCAGGATGGCAGGGTCGTGGCATACTTGTCGCGGCAACTGCGCCCACACGAGGAGAATTACGCCACCCATGATCTCGAGTTGGCAGCAGTAGTGCATGCCCTGAAGACATGGCGACATTACCTTCTAGGGAAGCGATGTGAAATATACACCGACCACAAGAGTCTGAAGTATATTTTCACCCAAAGGGAACTGAATATGAGGCAACGGAGATGGTTGGAGTTGATCAAATACTACGATCTCAGCGTTCAATATCACCCTGGTAAGGCAAATGTGGTGGCCGACGCCTTGAGTCGGAAGACGAGCACCTTAAACGTCATGCTTAAGGAAAGGCAGCCCGCCTTATAGGAAGAACTGGAGAACTTCGGATTGGAACTTGTAGAACCAGGATTCCTAGATAATCTCGAAGTCAAACCAACATTGGAAGATGACATCAAGGAGGCCCAGAAGGGTCACAAGAGCATTGAAGGTATCAAGAAGAAGATTCCAGAAGGCAAGGCCCCAGGATTCTTGGAGGATGATCAAGGAGTGGTGTGGTTTGGAAAAGGTTTAACTCAAGGAACTCATCCTACGGGAAGCTCACGACACACCCTACTCCATTCACCCCGGTGGTACCAAGATGTATCAAGATCTCCGAGAAAGATTCTGGTGGCACGACATGAGGAGGGAAATCGCGTCGTATGTGGCCAAGTGCAATGTGTGTCAGCAAGTTAAGGCTGAGCATCAGCGACCCGGAGGACTGCTACAACCACTACTGGAATCGGAGATTTTACCATCTACTACTTCTTTGCCATCTGTTGGCTGATGGCAAAGACCCTCTTTGCCATCAGCTACCAAAAACCAGACGACAAAGAGAAGGCTGATGGCAAAGGTACTATTTGCCATCAGCCAGCTCTTTGTCGTCAGCTGGCGCACGACAAACATCACTCAGGAAGACGGCAAAGAGCTCGGCTGGCCCACCCTGACCCTCGCGCTGGAGGAAATCCCAGATGAGAAGAGCAACTTGTAACGACCAAGATGCGGTCCTTTCCGATCTGGGGATCGAGGCCCCGAATAGGAAAGAAGCGCATCTAAGCGTTTCGCAAACACCTAACACAACACAAATAATAATAAAGGTAGACAATTCGGGATTCAATTGTCTTCTCATAAATATCTCAGAGTACATCACACATACAACCAAGGTAGTTCCGCTACGGACTACAAAACATAGAAATGCTATGCTACCCTGCGTGCAGGCCCACGATCACGACCACGCCTCAATCTTCTGGATAGTTCATGTAAAGGCGGTATGTCTCCTCGTCGTACTACCACGCCAGCTGAGTGCCGTCGGAATCATCTGTCCCTGGGATACCTGTACCTGTTGGGATTTTGGAGGAATCCATGAGCCACGGGGACTCAGCAATCTAAGACCTTGGTGCCAGAACTAGTCAAGTTATTAGGTAGGGTAAGGAGAAGTGTTTAAGGTTGCAACATCCTAAGCTCGATTCGGTGGCTAACTTCCGTGAAGCTTTTATGAAGGTGGGCTATTCTAGCGGACGTGATTACTTGATCACTAAGTGATCCTGAACACCTACCTATGGCATTCATAACCCCACCGTGTTCCCGATCAAAGAGAGATCTTCGAGGGGACAGTCACGGTTACGCACACAGTTGGCAATTTTATTAGCTTATGTTTGAGTTATCTAATACAGAATGTTAACAAAATATTCCAAGTTGCCACATAACCGCGGGCACGGCTTTCCGAAAGATTAAACCCTGCAGGGGTGCTCCAACTAGTCCATCACAAACGTACACAGGCCGCAAAGGCATCCTCTATCACGAATCTCGTGATCTCGCCGGATTCCTTAGAGGAAAACCTCAACTCTGGGGGAAACCAAAGCTTCACTGGGATTCCTATACACAAGATATATCGCTAAGGCAAGGCAAGACTAGCAGGACCTCCCGACGTGTCGACGACCCTGATAAGAGCCGCGTATCTCAGTCTCAGGACACGCTGGATGAGCGATGGTTACCACGCCAAAACACCGAGTAGCCCCGGGGAGCGTAATAAGCTGCTTTCGGTTGGACCAACACGTACTCATGAGGAGCACTGGCCCGGGTTGTTGATTAAATTCCTCGGGGTAGCTATTCCCTATGCAGTTTATGATTAAGTGATTAGCAAATTAACACCAGTGTTGGGTCCTGCCGGACAAGCCTTAGCACTACGCGATTTATCAAGAGGGTCCCCATAACAACCCCGAACGTGTTAGGAGCGATCAATATGGAATCAAACACCGGTAGCCGGTAACTAAGGCGGCAATAACGGAACAAAGCACCTCGCAAAAGGCTAGGCCTTCCATCATTTACCAAGTATATAGGTGCATTAATTAAATAACAGAATTTAAAATAATGATATCAAGCTCATGTTATCACATGATTCAAAGCACCTGCATCTAGCAACGCTAACATTAGTAGCTGAGCAAAGCCTACATAGCCATTCAAGTTTTGCTAGGAAGGGACCAGTGTATGGGATCATGGCATATCAGGAGGCAATTTAATTCAGTGGTAGGCAGCGAGCAATATGACATGGAAACGCAAACTAGCATAACAAGTCTAGAGATGGAATCAAGGTCATATCATCTTGTCTGTGATATACTCAGCTTGGAATGGTTCTTGTTAGTCCTGCACGTATTCTCCCGAATCCATGTACTCGTTCTCCAATCCCGGTGCTACCCAACATAAGAATAACATCCAATGAACAACAGCACCACAAGATGCAACAAGCACATGATGCATGAGATGAAAAATGAGCATGCATCACTATTTCTATCACTAGCACAAGCAAGAGAAGCTACTACAAGTTTCTGGACAGAACTGTACACTAAGATATTTTCACATGCATAAGAATGACATGATCAGATGCGTCTCGTGAAAACGATGCAAAACCATATAAAGAAAATTACAATTGGAGCTACGGATCAACGGGAATCAACGAAACAAGATATGAAGCCCTACGTGTCAAAATCAACACCACACACTCAAATGGCACAAATCTGGTATTCCCAAGTTGCCAAGACATATATCAACCAACATGAATGGATTGGATCAAGGAAGAACACCACAACATCAACTAAGCACCCACAAACATCAAAATGACAAAACTAGACAATCTGCCATAATCTACATCTTAGCACCTTGTGAGCTACATGCAACATAGCTATAGCTCTCCAAATATGACAAATAATGTATGTGGTTGTTACCAACCAAGAATACTACAAGAACAAGCAAGAATCACACAAAAAGGAGTTAAACACAGGAAGATACAAGGCTACAAACTTTCTCAAAACCATCAGGTCTCAGGGACTTAGTGAAAATTCCTGCACCTGACTTTCTGTCTTTGTTCTGAAGCTTTTTGACAGCAACCAAAACATAACCTAAATGATTCCAAATGGGATGAAATTTTACAGGGAGCTTCACAAACATATCAGGTCCCAATTCCTAGCACTGAACTAAGTCTAGATCTCAACACAATGACCAGCACAACCTCATCTACAGGAGAAGAAAATGTTTCCAGATTCCCAGACTTAGTGAAATCCCAGATTTCACTAAGATGGAATTTCAGCCACATGTCTATTTTGGATGGGCACCACTTGCACAGATGGATTCCAAATCATGAATTGAAACCCACATGTGGTAGAGGGGGTCACCCTCTACTACCACAACCAAGAATCAAATACAAGAGCACATCAACATGCATGGAACCAAGCTCTAAACTTAGAAGAAAATGCAAATATGACTTTCCAGAAAAATACTCCAATGGCAAATCTAAGTTAACCAATGGATTCCTTGGGAAATTCTACCACAAAATCATATATAATATGTTGGCACTTACTTGGAACAAGTGACCACAAATTAAGGAAGAGGAAACTACTCCAAATCATGACTAGTAAATAGTGCATCATTTCATGTAGTTCCTCTATATCAACTACTACATGGTTGAGCTCATGTGCACAATGACAAAGTGACATGGGGGTTTGAACCCCATGTTTGTGTCATGCACATCAACTTCACAACCACTTCTACCGAGCTATCCACACATACAAATCACCATGCCCTCTCACATATGGACATGTGAAGGTGCATAGCTTTGCTTGCAAATGTGGGGTTTCCACACACACACACATCAAAACATGTCCTTGGACAACACTAAATATCTTACCTATTTAGATCACTCATGGAGGGAGCTCATCCACCACAAACACATGCTCACAAATTAGAAGTACATGAACTATGTTCATGTGGGGAGTGTTCCTCACACCTCATGCACCACAAGTTATCTATGCACACAAAACCTATCACACTACACCATGTAAGCATGACACTAGTGCATCTACACACTCACTAGGGCTAGCTTCACCACACACTCACTTACATGCCACCAAGAAAACACATATGTGACCACATACACCATATCCATATGAACACACATACACATCACAATCTGCCTCTTCTCTAACAAGCAAAAGGAACAAATAAAATGCCACTTGTCACCTATTGGCTTAGGCACAAGCATAGCTAATAATGCAAAGGGAAAAAAATAGTAAGAAGGTAAAAGGAAAAGGGGTCACCCTGGGATTCGAAGCACAGCGCCCCTGGTATACCATAGTTCAGTCTACCACTCTGCTACTGTCATTGTCTTGACAGAGAGAGGGGATCTAATAAGCTAAGGGCTACCCTGCGGCTGTTGTGCTAAGGCTCCAAGCATAAAACAAAAGGGGGCGCCCTGGGGATCGAACCCAAGATCCCCGTGGTGGAGGCACGACGCTCGCACCCCTCGGCTAGGACGGGGGATTCTGCTCTAAGGGTGGTTCTTCGCTGGATAAGTAAAAAAAACAAAAGGGCACCTTCTCTGCAAACAGAGAGGCGCCGGTGCACTCGCCGGTGCAGAACTGCATGCACCGCAGGGTAAGAAGCCAGCGCTGCGCTCGGCTACTGCTGCTGCTATCTACCTGCACCTCTGCTACACGGGGAAGAAGCGTTGCTACTGCTACACACATGCACAAATACAGAGAGGAAACACACAAAGCTACAGCGAACTGCTGCTGCGCTACAGGAGAGGAGCACGGCGACAGAGAAACTACGTGGTGCTAGTCTACCACGGCTCAACGTCGGCGAGGGGGTCCAAAACAACCTCGGGGCTACTACTACGAGGGGGGAGAAACCCTGCTGCAACTGCATCTAGCGCGCTAAGCCACTGCTCGCCGGCGACATTCTACTGCCTGACGAAACTGCAGCAGACGGCGAGCACACAGTTGGATCTGGCCGATCTAAGGAGGAAGCGGAGGACGGGGAGGTTGAACCTCACCTTGGGGAAGGAGGGAGATCCCGATCGGCGGAGAGGCCCCTGCCGGAGAGGAAGAAGAAGCCGAAGACGTCGCTGACATGGAACCGAAGCAGAGGATGAAGAACACCGGGAACTCGCCGTTGACGAGGTCGAGGTTGTCGGTGCGGTCGTTCCCCGGGGCTCCTAGCGCCAGGAATGGAGCGCGGGCACCTTGCCCAAGCCCCCGGACATGGCGGACGGCGCCGGAGACGACGATGACGGCGGGGTAGACGCGGCGAGGAGCTACTCTTCTCAGGATCCCTAACCTACAGAACCTTACCTGACAGAGGAGAGGGGGAGAGAGATGGGGAAAGGAAGGTGGCGGCGGCGGCCGAGGGGGAAAGGGAAACCCTAGGCCAAGGGGGGCACGGACGCCAATAATATATGGGGGGACCTTGACGTTTGTGCACGGCGTCAACTCTCTCTCTCTCTGCCTGCTACTGACGGAAAGAACAGAGGGGGTGGATGGCGTCAAAGGAGGAAGGAGGTGTCGTGGGCGTGGGCTCCTGGCACGAGGGAGGAAGGTACTGGGCTGCCAGGGGGAGGAGGCCCATCCTGACCGCCACATAAAATAAAGCAATACTCTCGGACCTTTCTGTTTATAGAAATAACAGGGAGTGAAAGAAAAGCACAAGGAAAAATACAAGTGCTAAAATAAAAATGGCACTTGCATTGGACATGTAAAAACAAAACCTAATTAATAAAAATGAGAGCAAGAATTTAGGCGCAAGTAATTATTTTACAAAACAGCCATGGCAGGGACTATTTTGTAATTGCTTACACCTTTTAAACACCCATTCAAAACCAGTAATACACATCTCTCATCCACCACCATTTAGCTAAAACATGGGCATTTTTAAAAGAGGGAAGGGAGAAGAGAATCTCGACAGAGGAGAAATAGAGAGGAGGGGTGGAGTTGGTTTGAAACCTATGCAAATACTTTCACAAGCACACCCCAAACAAACTATACATCACATGCACAACAACACAAGGACAAGACATGAAATCACAAGAACACAATGCAACAACAAGAACACATGGCATGATATGGAATGCATGCATGCAAAGGAAGAGAAAATAATAAGGAGACATCACATGAAATAATGAGCATGGGCTCTCTCATAGCATGACAAGGTGGACCCACATGATATAGGTTCCAAATATGGAAGGATTACATCTGGGGCACTACAAACTCTCCCACACTACAAAGAAGATCTCGCCCTCGAGATCTAAGACTGAAAGAAATCGGGAAACTCGGAACGGAGGTGATCCTCGCGTTCCCACGTAGCCTCTTTATCGGAATGGTGAGACCACTACACTTTGAGAAATTTGACAGTCTTGTTAAGGGTCTTGCGCTCAGTTGCCTCGAGAACCACAACTGGATGCTCACGATAAGAAAGGTCAGGCTGAAGGTCGATGTCTTGAAGATGCACAGTGCGCTCGGGGGTCTTGAAACACCTCCGAAGCTGAGAAACATGGAACACATCATGGACATTTGCAAAGGTTGACGGAAGCTCGAGCTAGTACGCAAGGTCGCCCCTCTTGCCAACCACTCTGAACGGACCAACGAAGCGAGGCGCAAGCTTGCCTTTGATGCCAAAGCGTTGCATACCCTTCATAGGTGACACCTTGAGATAGACAAAGTCATCAAGCTCATAAGACATGTCACGGTGCTTGCTATCGTAATAGCTCTTCTGACGGGACTGAGCTGCTCTGAGGTTGTCGCGAATGATCCGACACATCTCCTCAGCTTCTTCTATCATATCATTGCCAAGGATCTGACGCTCGCCGGTCTCGGACCAGTTGAGCGGAGTACGGCACTTCCTGCCATAGAGAATTTCAAACAGAGCCTTGCCAGAACTAGCTTGATAACTATTGTTATACGAGAACTCTGCGAAAGGAATACAATCTTCCCACTTCATGCCAAAAGAGATAACACAGGCTCTCAGCATATCCTCAAGAACTTGATTCACTCTCTGCACTTGACCACTAGTCTGAGGATGGAATGCTGTGCTGAAGCGGATCTTCGTGCCCATAGCAGACTGAAAAGAATCCCAGAACTTGGAAGTGAAGATACTTCCGCGATCTGAAGAGATCATCATAGGCACACCATGCAAAGAGACAATCCTGGAGGTGTACAACTCTTCCAGCTGAGTTGTTGAAATGGACTCCTTGACTGGAAGAAAATGAGCCACTTTACTCAACTTGTCGATGACGACGAAGATAGCATCATTGCCCTTCTTGGACTTCGGAAACCTGGTGACGAAATCCATCTCAATGTGATCAAACTTCCACTCAGGAATCGGAAAAGGCTGCAAGAGACCTGCTGGGCATTGATGTTCTGCTCTCACCCTTCGACATACATCACACTCGTTTACGAACTAAGCAATCTCACGTTTCATACGAGTCCACCAGAATGTCTGCTTCAAGTCATGGTACATTTTGGAGCTTCCAGGATGAATAGAGAGCAGAGAGTTATGAGCTTCTTCCATGATCACCTTCCTGAGATCACCTTTCGGGACGACAAGGCGATCCTCGAAAAACAATGTGTCCCTAGCATCAACAGTGAAGCACTTATACTTGGGGAGACTCTTTCCCACGCCAATCTTGACCTTCTTCACCATAGCGTCAAGAAGCTGAGCCGCTATAACCTGATCTTCCAAGGTAGGAGAGATCTGAAGGTTCGCAAGAAAACCCTGAGGTACTAGCTGAAGGTTGAGCTTCCTGAAAGACTCACAAAGACCCGGCTAGAGAGGTTGCAGAATCAGACTGTTGCAATATGCCTTCGTGCTCAATGCATCTGCCACAACATTTGCCTTGCCTGGCGTGTACTCAACACTCGGATTAAAATCCTGGAGCATTTCCACCCAACGTGTTTGCCGAAGATTCAAGTTAGGCTGAGTGAAGATGTACTTGAGACTCTTGTGATCGGTGAAAACTTCAACCTTACGTTCCAACAAGAGATGTCTCCAAGTCATCAAGGTGTGTACCACAGCTGCTAGCTCGAGATCGTGCACAGGATAGTTCTTCTCCGCAGGCTTCAACTGCCTGGGGGTATAAGCAACCACCTTCTTATCTTGCATCAAGACTGCACCAAGACACTGGAGAGAAGCGTCGCAAAAGACCTGGTACGGCTTGGAATCATCCAGAGGGGCCAAGATCGGAGTGGAGATAAGCTTCTCTTTGAGTGTATCGAAGGCCAGTTGACACTCTGGAGACCAAACATACTTAACACCCTTCTGAAGAAGACTAGAGAGCGGCTTGGCGATCTTGGAGAAGTTCTCAACAAACCTTCTGCAATATCCAGCAAGCCCAGAAAGCTTCGAAGCTGCTTTACATTCTGCGGAGGCTCCCATTCAACAATGGCTTGAACCTTGGACGGATCAACCTTAATGCCCCCGGCAGACATAATATGCCCAAGATAAACCACTTCTTTCAGCCAGAACTCGCACTTGGAAAACTTGGCATATAGCTTGTACTCTCTCAGTTTATCAAGCACCAACCTGAGATGTTTTTCATGTTCTTACTCGGTCTCAGAAAAGACCAGAATGTCATCGAGATAGAGCAAGACAAATTCATTCTTGTATGGGGAGAAAATATAGTTCATCAATCGACAAAATGTCCGAGGAGCATTTTGCAGACCAAAAGACATGACCGTATAGTCATACGAGCCAAAACTAGTCCTGAATGCCGTCTCCGGAATGTCTTCCTCGCGAATGCGAATTTGATGATAGCCCATTCTGAGATCAAGCTTGGAGAATACTTTAGCACCTTTCAAATGTTCGAACAACTCAGTTCTGTTCGGAAGTGGATATTTGTTCTTGATTGTCTTCTTGTTCAATGGACGGTAATTGACACACAGCCGGTCCGAGCCATCCTTCTTCTTGAAAAACATAACACCACATCCCCACGGAGAAGAGCTCAGTCTGATCAAACCCAAACGCTCCTGCTCATCGAGTTGCCTCTTAAGTTCCTTCAAATCTTCTGGACCCAGCTTGTACGGCCGTTTGCACACTGGCTCTGTGCCTGGCTCAAGCTCAATGACAAACTCAACTTCACGGTGCGGAGGCATGCCTGGCAGCTCTTTAGGAAACACATCTAGATATTCGCAGGCCACTGGGACTTGCTCAATAGGATTGATCTGACCCTTTTCATTCAAGGAGAACAGACGGCTTGTATCATCGCGCGTCACGAATATAATCACATCCTCCGAAGAGTGGGTAAGCTTGACTTCTTTGGCTTCAGAATCAATTGATGCCTTGTTCATGGCCAACCAATCCATACCAAGAATCAAGTCGATGTCGGAATTGCCCAAGACAATAGGAGACGCCAGAAAAGAATAACTGTCTATCTTGATAGAAGTATCCGGAACCCTCATGTGCGAACTCATGCGCATGCCCGGAGAAACCACACGGAAGGGACTATCCAAATGAATTGCAGGAATATCATGCTTAGCTATGAAAGGCTTGGAGATGAAGCAACGCGAAGCACCAGAATCAAATAACACTTTAGCAGGAATATCATTGACGAGGAGGTTACCCATGATCACATCAGAGGAGTTGTCTGCTTCAGATGCATTCACCATGTTGACTCGAGCTGATCTGGGGTTGAATTTGACAAGAGCGTTTCCTGGAGGTTTGCCTGGAGGAGGAGGCGGCAGACGGAGCTGAGAAGTACATTTGTTGGCATAGTGACCCTTCTGCCCACATTTGTGACAAGTGACATCTGCTGGCTGCCGGAACTGAGTCTGAGGAGGCCCTTGCTTCTGATGCTGGTATCTCTGCTGAAAGCCAGGGTTAGGTGGGTGGGAAGAACCACGACCACCTGAGTGCTTCAACTGTTGTGAGTGCCGAGGAGGAGGAGGAGAAACCCAAAACCTCTGTTGCTTATGAACCACCGGAGTCGAGGAAGAGCTGGAATCTCTGAAGCGCTTCTTGGAATTTTCCACCCTGAGCAAGGCTGCCTCTGCTCTGAGAGCTAGGTTGTAGAACTTGTCAAACTCCTCAGGATCGTGCAAGGCAATAGCTAACTGCAAGTCTTCCTTCAAGCCACCCCTGAACTGATAGATCTTGCTCTTCTGATCCGGGATATCCTGCAGCGCGTAACGGGCCAGCTCGTGGAACTCGACATTGTACTTGTACACAGAATTGCTGCCCTGCTTCAAACGCCTGAACTTATCATGCATGTCCTCTACAAAACTGGAAGGGATGTAGTGGGACCTGAAGTCACGACAAAAGTCGTCCCAAGACATCACCCTGTCGCCTCTGGAGTCCTTGAGTTGCTGCCACCATATAGAAGCCTGACCCTTCAACTGAAACGTTGCAAACTTGACATAGTCCTCCGGACGCACATTGCTACACTCGAAATGTTTGTTCATATCGCGGATCCAATCTTCTGCATCAAATGGCTGGTCACAAGAAGTGAACGTCTTAGGCTGGTTTGACAGGAACTAACTCAGATTGTCGAAGTGGTTGCCACCCTGTTGGAAATTGCCCTGCTGTTGATTGGCTCTCTCCTGGATCAACTGTAACAGCATCTGAGTGTTTACATTAGTAGCTGCCATCATCGCCTTCCAGGCCTCTGCAGGAGGAGGCGGCGGCGGTGGCGGAGGAGGAGGTGGTGGAGGCGGCATATCCTCACGCCCTGGGGTCTGACGAGTCGGTGGAGCCATCCCCAAGACGGACAACATATAAGTCCATAGAATAATTGAAGATATTACTGAATCAAAAGACAGGAATATCTGAACAGAATTTAGCATTGCACTCGAACAACATAGCAAGAGTGCATCCTCAAAGTAACAGACGACAAAATTCCGATAAGGACCACTTCAAACAAGTGTGAGCTAAAATTGCTCGGAACAAACATATGATCGAGATTCCCCAAACCTCAGTCAAGCGTCTGTAGGAAGATAGTCATATAAGATACTAATTGATATCCCACCTATGAATTCCCAAAATAACTAGTCATGCAATCTGGTACACGGATACAAGGAGTATTTCACACAACTCCTAAACTAAACCGTCACCTGTATGACATCCTTCAACACACAACCAGCATCTCGAACCTTCATCTACAACAGATCCTCGTGATCACAACGATACCAAGTGTGGTAGTACCCCCGAACAATCTACACCAGTACTGGGGACATCGGGGTTATCTCACCACTACCAGTATTGAAGCAATAATGAACACCCTCTGTTCTTAGATACTCAGAAATCTGAATGATGGCGATGTGCGCAAGAATCCCCCGGAGCTCAACTCCCCTGAGACTTAGAGCAGATAGGAGGCACCAGGACAGGATTCCGTCACATCGAAATCATATAGACTTCACAAATACCCGCGTGATCCTAAAAAAATTTTGAGCGAGAAAAGGAGTAGAGTTAAAGATTTCCTAAGCCGGGAACCTCACCAGAGCATAGAAGAGGAGAAAAAAGAATCTCACTCTCCGATATAACTAAGACTCAAAACATTGTCTAGACCGACTCGGCCAAGTACGATCACACAAAGGCTCCTATGGTCGTAAGGCTCTGATTACCAACTTGTAACGACCAAGATGCGGTCCTTTCCGATCTGGGGATCGAGGCCCTGAATAGGAAAGAAGCGCATCTAAGCGTTTCGCAAACAGGTAACACAGCACAAATAATAATAAAGGTAGACAATTCGGGATTCAATTGTCTTCTCATAAATATCTCAGAGTACATCACACATACAACCAAGGTAGTTCCGCTACGGACTACAAAACATAGAAATGCTATGCTACCCTGCTTGCAAGCCCACGATCACGACCACGCCTCAATCTTCTGGATAGTCCACATAAAGGCGGTCTGTCTCCTCGTCGTACTGCCACGCCAGCTAAGTGCTGTTGGAATCATCTGTCCCTGGGATACCTGTACCTGTTGGGATTTTGGAGGAATCCGTGAGCCACGGGGACTCAGCAATCTAAGAGCTTGGTGCCAGAACTAGTCAAGTTATTAGGTAGGGTAAGGAGAAGTGTTTAAGGTTGCAGCATCCTAAGCTTGATTCGGTGGCTAACTTACGTGAAGCTTTTATGAAGGTGGGCTATTCTAGCAGACGTGATTACTTGATCACTAAGTGATCCTGAACACCTACCTACAGCATTCATAACCCCACCGTGTTCCCGATCGAAGAGAGATCTTCGAGGGGACAGTCACGGTTACGCACACAGTTGGCAATTTTCTTGGCTTATGTTTGAGTTATCTAATACCGGATGTTAACGAAATATTCCAAGTTGCCACATAACCGCGGGAACGGCTTTCCGAAAGATTAAACCCTGCAGGGGTGCTCCAACTAGTCCATCACAAACGTACACAGGCCGCAAAGGCATCCTCTATCACGAATCTCGTGATCTTGTTGGATTCCTTAGAGGAAAACCTCAACTCTTGGGGAAACCAAAGCTTCACTGGGATTCCTATACGCAAGATATATCGCTAAGGCAAGGCAAGACTAGGACGACCTCCCGACGTGTCGACGACCCTGATAATAGACGCGTATCTCAGTCTCAGGACACACCGGATGAGCGATGGTTACCATGCCAAAACACCGAGTAGCCCCGGGGAGCGTAATAAGCTGCTCTGGGTTGGACCAACACTCATGAGGAGCACTGGCCCGGGTTGTTGATTAAATTCCTCGGGGTAGCTATTCCATATGCAGTTTATTATTAAGTGATTAGCAAATTCACACCAATGTTGGGTCCTGCCGGACAAGCCTTAGCACTACGCGATTTATCGAGGGGGTCCCCATAACAACCCTGAACGTGTGAGGAGCTCTCAATATGGAATCAAACACCGGTAGCCGGTAACTAAGGCGGCAATAACGGAACAAAGCACCCGGCAAAAGGGTAGGCCTTCCATCATTTACCAAGTATATAGGTGCTTTAATTAAATAACAGAATTTAAAATAATGATATCAAGCTCATGTTATCACATGAGTCAAAGCACCTGCATCTAGCAACGCTAACATTAGTAGCTGAGCATAGCCTACTTAGCCATTCAAGTTTTGCTAGGAAGGGATCAGTGTATGGGTTCATGGCATATCAGGAGGCAATTTAATTCAGTGGTAGGCAAAGAGCAATATGACATGGAAACGCAAACTAGCATAACAAGTCTAGAGATGGAATCAAGGTCATATCATCTTGCGTGTGATATCCTCAGCTTGGAATGGTTCTTGTTCGTCCTGCACGTACTCTCCCGAATCCACGTACTCGTTCTCCGATCCCGGTGCTACCCAACATAAGAATAACATCCAATGAACAACAGCACCACAAGATGCAACAAGCACATGATGCATGAGATGAAAAATGAGCATGCATCACTATATCTATCACTAGCACAAGCAAGAGAAGCTACTACAAGTTTCTGGACAGAACTGTACACTAATCTATTTTGACATGCATGAGAATGACATGATCATATGCATCTCGTGAAAACTATGCAAAACCGTGTAAAGAACATTACAATCGGAGCTACGGATCAACGGGAATCAACGAAACAAGATATGAAGCCCTACGTGTCAAAATCAACACCACACACTCAAATGGCACAAATCTGGTATTCCCAGGTTGCCAAGACATATAACAACCCAACATAATGGATTGGAGCAAGGAAGAACACCACAGCATCAAATAAGCACCCACAAACATCAAAATGACAAAACTAGACAATCTGCCATAATCTGCATCTTAGCACCTTGTGACCTACATGCAACATAGCTACAGCTCTCCAAATATGACAAATAATGTATGTGGTTGTTGCCAACCAAGAATACTACAAGCACAAGCAAGAATCACACAAAAAAGAGTTAAACACAGGAAGATACAAGGCTACAAACTTTCTCAAAACCATCAGGTTTGAGGGACTTCGTGAAAATTCCTGCACCTGACTTTCTGTCTTTGTTCTAAAGCTTTTTGACAGCAACCAAAACATAACCTACAGGATTCCAAATGGGATGAAATTTGACAGGGAGATTCACAAACATATCAGGACCAAATTCCTAGCACTTAACTAAGGCTAGATCTTAACACAATGACCAGCACAACCTCATCTACAGGAGAAGAAAATGTTTCCAGATTCCCAGACTTAGTGAAATCCCAGATTTCACTAAGCTGGAATTTCAGCCCCATGTCACTTTTTCATTGTGCACATGAGCTCAACCATGTAGTAGTTGATATAGAGGAACTACATGAAATGATGCACTATTTACTAGTCATGATTTGGAGTAGTTTCCTCTTCTTTAATTTGTGGTCACTTGTTCCAAGTAAGTGCCCACATATTATATATGATTTTGTGGTAGAATTTCCCAAGGGATCCATTGGTGAACTTAGATTTGCCATTGGAGCATTTTTCTGGAAAGTCATATTTGCATTTTCTTCTAAGTTTAGAGCTTGGTTCCATGCATGTTGATTTGCTCTTGTATTTGATTCATGTAACGCCCCGGACAAACCCGCCGGCGGTCATTACTCCTGGCGGGATCTAGACTGTTCCCACATATTAAACTAGTCTTTTCTTCGCACTTTGTCCTCACTCATGCACACCCGGTAACAACTTCTCGGTTGGTCACCCATCGTAGAACTACTCCAAGCCGAGCACGCTTAACCTCGGAGTTCTGTCCGAATGGGCTCCCAGAAAAGAAGGAATTCCTTATTGATATGAGTAGTCTATCATCCCTAATAAGCCAGGCTATCACATACACTACCACTCAGAGGAACCGACGTCCTCGTCGAATCACAGGAACGTTCCCTCTTGGCACAAACGTCTGTGCATCCAGTCCAGTACATGTACCATGCCGTGTGCCACGATGGGTCACAAACATCATGAACAACATGACTGCGCAACTGTCCGCAAACATCCGTGTGACCGCGAGGGTCGGCTGTGATACCAAACTTGTAACGCCCCGGACACACCCACCGGCGGTCGTTACTCCTGGCGGGATCTAGACTGTCCCCACATATCAATAATAGTCTTTTCTGCGCACTTTGTCCTCACTCATGCACACCCGGGAACAACTTCCCGGTCAGTCACTCACCCTAGAACTACTCCAAGCCGAGCACGCTTAACCTGGGAGTTCTGTTCGAATGGGCTCCCGGAAAAGGAGGAATTCCTTATTGATATGAGTAGTCTATCATCCCTAATAAACCAGGCTATGACACCCTCTCTCCCCCTAACGACCTCTCTCTTTGCCGTCCGCTTTTCTCCTCTGTGCCGTCGGGAGGCGGACGACAAAGAGGGTGCGCCCTAACGGCCGTTAGCCCCACCCCCACGCGCCTCTCTCTCACCCCTAACAGCCACCCCACACCCCTCTCTCTCACCCCCCGACACCACCACCGCCGTCGCGCCCTCCTCTGGCATTCCTGCGCCGCTGCCCCTCCTCCTCCGGCCTCCCTGCGCCCCCTCCTCCTCTGGCCTCCCTGCGCCGCCCCCCCCCCCCTCCTCCTCCGGCCGTCCTGCACCCCCTCCTCCTCCGGCCTCCCTGCGCCGCTGCCCCCTCCTCCTTCGGCCTGTTTGCGCCCTCCTCCGGCCTCCGTGTGCCCCCTCCTCCACCACACACCCTCCTCCTCCCCGGGACCTCCTCCTCCACCACCGCCGTCGGAGCTCGCCCCTTCTCCACCACCCCCTCCTCCACCACGCCCCCTCCTCCTCCCCGGGACCACCTCCTCCACCACCGCCGCGCCCTCCTCCTCCCCGGTCGCCCCCCTCAGGTGAGTCCTTTTTTCTTCTTTTTTTGCTAATTAACAGATTTAGTGGCACATATAGTTTAGTTGGTAGGTTAGTTAATTAGTACATTTAGTGGTAGTTTAGTTAGTTGGTAGATTTAGTTAGTTAATTAGTAGATTTAGTTAGTTGGTAGTTTAGTTAGTTTAGTTAGTTGGTAGATTTAGTTAGTTAATTAGTAGATTTAGTTGGTAGTTTAGTTAGTTTAGTTAGTTGGTAGATTTAGTTAGTTAATTAGTAGATTTAGTAGGTAGTTTAGTGGTAGATTTTGTTTTGTTAATTAGTGGTAGCTAGATTCTTTTTTAGTTACTTAGTGGTAGATTCTGTTTTTGTTATTTTTTTGCTGGTTAGTGCTATATAGGTTTAGCGATAGGTTTAGTTAGCTTGGTTAGTTAGGTTATTTAGTTAGTTAGCTTAACAGAAAGAATAGGAAGAAGAAGAAGAGGAGGAGGAGGAGAAGAGGAGAAGAGGAGGAGGAGGAGGAGAAGAAGAAGAAGAAGAAGAAGAAGAGGAGGAGGAGGAGAAGACAAAAATAAGAAGGAGAAGAAGAAAAGAAGAAGAGAAGAACAATACCTTCTCCTCCTTCTCCTCCTTCTCCTTCTTCTTGATTTCTTCTTGTTCTCCTCCTCCTCCTCTTTCTTCTCCTCTTTCTTATTCTCCTTACCTTATTTTCCCCAACAATGAGATAATTAGCCCATTTAGCTACAAAATGGCATACAAACCTTGGTTAGCTCATGAATACTATATTCTTAAATTGTTTTCCTCTAAAATGACATAATTAGAATATTTGTGTTGATCGGGTGGATTTACATGCGATAGTTGTCTCGTCGCTGTGAGGTCCGCTATGCGAAGACCTCCCCGTGCGTTGTACGAGCTCCGCCCCTCCATTTGTGGGTCAGTACAAACTTCATCTCCTCCTCGCCCCTTCATTTACTGTGGCTCGGTTTCCGGATGAAACTTTCTAGATTTAGGTAATTAAATTAATTTATCAGTATGCGTGACTAGTATGCGTCTCCCGTTCGAAAGGGCGACATCTATAAATATGCATGTCTTCGCATATTTATAACCGCCATCCTTTCGAATTGTCCAACATTATCCATGGACAACCCAAGTATGTGTAGATTGGGTTCGTTTTCCCGTATGCTATGCTCTGGATATGATGTGGAATTTTGTCAATGCCTCCTTGTTGTTCTCCGGATGCACATCCTCTCTGTTTATTGCGGAGACGTGTATCAGGAGAACAGCGGGGAGGTGCTGCCGAAATTTTGCGTTGGATCCGGAGCAGAGCATGGGAAAACGAACCCAATCTACACATACTCGGGTGGGTTTAGGAGCTATCTTTACCTATTAGCGTGTAGGTTGCCTGGACGTAATAAAAATGGCAAACCTGATTAACCGATGAATATAAATGCTAAATTATATATATATTTCTTCTGCAATTAGTAGCTAGGAAAGATGAGTGATCGTGCGTGGATGCATACCGGTCACCCTAGTCAGAAAGAGATGACGAAAGAATGGTTTGTAAAAACAAAGGAATTTGTGACAGCCGCATTCGCAAATGGCCAGGAAAGAAACTATTGCCCCTGTCCTAGATGCGACAACTATAAAAAGACCACAGAGGCTGTAATGAGTAAACACCTGCAGAGGAGGGGTTTTAAGCCTAATTATACGGTGTGGACATTTCATGGTGAGTCTATACAACGCACAAGAGCTGAGGTGGTCCGTCGTCGCACCGACGAGCATGGTACCGGGATCGAAGACATGGTGCAAGACTTTGATGATGCTCGGGATTCGGAAGATGAGATGGAGGAATCTGCTAAGGCCTTTTATGAAATGTTGGAGTCTTCAAAACATCCTCTCCATGAGCACGTTGAGCTCTGTCAGCTGGATGCAATTGCACAAGTAATGGCTCTGAAGGCTCAGTTCAACTTGGGAAGAGAATGCTACGACGCGATGATGACACTATTTGGACGCTTCCTACCCAAAGGCCATGTCATGCCTGAAAATCTGTACCAGAAGGACAAACAACTTCGTGTACTTAAGATGCCCTATGAGAAGATAGATGCATGTGAGAAAGGATGTGTCTTATTTAGGAAGGAGCATGCACACTTGGACTATTGTCCCAATTGCGAGTCTTGCAGGTATCTTGTGGTAGACAACGGTATGGGTGAGAAGAGGCAGACCAAAATCACAGTTAGTGTTCTTCGGTATATGCCAATCGTACCAAGACTTCAACGTCTTTTCATGGTCGAAGAGACAGCCAGACAGATGACATGGCACAAATTGGGCAAAAGAACCGAACTAGATGCGGATGGGAATAAGATGGTGGTACACACATAGGATGGGGAAGCGTGGAAACATTTCGATGGATTGCATCAGGATAAAGAGGCAGATCCAAGGAATCCTCGAGTCTGCATCGCCATGGATGGTTTTAATCCCTTCGTCACGAGGGCAACCAAATATAGTTGTTGGCCTGTATTTTTCATTCCACTCAATCTCCCCCCGGACAGATTATGCAAAGAAAGAACATATTTCTGACGTTGATAATTCCAGGGCCCAATTATCCAGGGAAGAATATGAATGTGTACCTGCAGCCGCTTAAGGATGAATTGGAAGACGCTTGGGATAATGGGGTCAAGACATACGATACCGCTAGAAAACAAAACTTCAAAATGCATGTGTGTACATGTACTCTATGCATGACTTGCCGACGTATGCACTATTCTCAGGATGGTGTGTGCATGGAAGGTTCACGTGCCCCCAATGCAAGGCAGCTCTTCAGTTTCATTGGTTCCAAGAGGGTCGGAAGTATTCTTGCTTTGACTTGCATAGACAGTTCCTAGATCCTGACCATCAGTTCAGAAAAGACAAGAAGAACTTTACCAAAGGTAAAGTTGTCAAAAACTTGGCACCACCTGCGTTGACAGGCCAATAGATCCTGGATCAGTTAAACGCCCTCGAGCCTGATCCAGAGCGTCCAGGGTATTTCAAGGGGTATAATTCAAAACACGCGTGGACTCACAAGCCATGCTTCTGGGTTCTGCCTTACTTCAAAGACCTCCTTCTTCCACACAATATCGACATGATGCACACTAAAAAGAATATCGGAGAGGCTATTTTTGGTACATTGTTCGACATAGATGGGAAGACAAAGGATAATACGAAGGCTAGAGTCGATCAAGAGACACTATGTCATAGACCGTTACAAAACATGCGAGAAGGCAAAGGAAAGCAGAAGTGGTCGAAGCCAAAGGCCTGGTTCAATCTTGGAAGGTTAGCTATGAGGGAAATTATCTTGTGGGTCAAAATGCAATTGATGTTCCCCGATGGGTATGCAGCGAATCTAAAGAGGGGAGCGAGTCTTGAAAAAATAAAAATCTTTGGTCTCAAGAGTCATGATTGGCACATATGGCTAGAGCGGGTAATGCCGGTGATGTTATGTTGCTTTATTCCTGAGGATGAATGGCTAGTACTGGCGGAGCAGAGCTATTTCTTCCGTGTTCTTTGTGCGAAAGAATTGTCGCCTGGCGTGGTAGAAGACATGGAGGAGTTTGCACCGGAGTTGTTGTGCAAGTTAGAGAAGATCTTTCCACCGGGCTTCTTTAATCCAGTGCAGCATTTGATTTTACATCTACCGACCGAGCCAAGATTGGGTGGGCCCGTGCAAGATCGTTGGTGCTATGCAACTGAGAGGATGCAGAAGACCCTTCGAGCTAAATGTAAAAATAAGTGTAGAATTGAAGCATCGATGGCTGAGGCATTCATTACTACGGAGGTGGCAAACTTTGTGACAGCACACTACGAAGCCAAAAATCATCATTTGCATAATCCGAAACCTCGGCACAATGATGCAGACCCTAAAAAAGGTGGGTCCAACCTCAGCCTATTCAAAGGGAAGCTCGCACGAGCCGGTGCTTCGAAACCAATAACGTTGGATGTCAAAGAATGGCAGAACATTTTGTTGTATATCTTCAACAACCTAACAGAAGTGCCGCCGTACATCGAGTGAGTTCTCGGCACATTTTCCCGTAACTTCTAATTACTTTGAACTGCTCTTATTCCCGGATATTTCAAACAGCCGTTACGTCGCCAAATTCTCGGATGGAGCGGTGATCGAAAATGATTCCATCGAAGAGTATGAGGTTCTATCAAAGACAGGAGGCGGCTATCCCGGTTTCATCTCTTGGTTCAAACAAACCGTAATTATAAATAATGGACCATTTCATTTCAAACAAACGGGTCATGTACGAGCTTTTTGTGGTAAGTTTTTTTCACATTTCTTCTCCTCTTTCATATTCTCCTTGCCTTAATTTCCCCAACAATGACATAATTAGCCCATTTAGCTCCAAAAAGACATTATAAGCTCAAAATGGCATAAGAACCTTGGTTAGCTCATTAATATTATATACGTAGCTTGTTTTCCTCTATAATGACATAATTAGCCCATTTAGCTCCAAAAAGACAATGTTTTCCTCTATAATGACATAATGACATAATGACATACTTAGCTCCAAGAAGAGGAGAAATGAAAAGAAGGAAGAAGAAGAAGAAGAAGAAGAAGAACAGAAGAAGAAGAGAAGGAGAAGGAGAAGAAGAAGGAGGAGGAGGAGAAGAAGAGAAGGAGGAGAAGAAGGAGAAGGAGCCCTCCTTCTTCTCCTTCTTCTTCTCTCCTCCTTCTTATCCTCCTTCTTCTCCTTCTTCTTCTCTTCTTCTTTTTTCTTCTTCTCGTCCTCCTTCTCCTTCTCCTTCCCCTCCTCCTCCTCCTGCTCCTCCTTCTTGTTTTTCTTCTCCTTGTTCTCTTCTTGCTTCTTCTCTTTCTTCTTCAATTTAGCTTATTTGTCATATATATGTTGTTGTTGTTCTTTTTCTGACTTTCTTATTCCCATTTTGCAGATTGGATGTACTACATGCATGGAAGCTGGCATTGATGGAGTGCTTTAGTTATAGTTTTCATTTGAGTTGATGAACAATGTGGAATTATGTGTATATGTATATATGGATGAACAATATATGTGGAACTATATGTATATGTATATATATGGACGAAACTTTGTGCTATCAATATGTGTTATGACCTATATATGTGCTATGAAGTATATGTGCTATGTATATGTATATGTGTTTTGACCTATATATGTGCTATGTATATGTATATGTGCTGTGAAATAAACAAAAAAACCAAAACTGTGACAATATGGGCTCTTTGCCGTCTGCCAGCTGATGGCAAAGGCCTTTGCCGTCAGCTGACCGACGGCAAAGGTGCCACATGGCGCCCAGCTGTGCAACCTTGGCAGCAGCAGCTGGCCATATAGTCTCTTTGTCGTCTGCTTCCTAGGGGGTGCAGACGGCAAAGAAGAGGGCACGGAGGAGGGGGAGGAGGGGTAGGCTGACGGCAAAGAGTGGAGGGGGTGAGGACGAGGTGGAGGCCGATGGAAAAGAGTCAAGGTGGAGGCAAACGGCAAAGAGTGGGGGAGGAGGTGGAGGCACACGGCAAAGAAGAGGGTGAGGTAGACGGCAAAGCCTCCGTTAGCCCCTATCGGAGGCAACGCCTGCCGGCTGCCGTCTCGATATCTTTGCCGACTCCTCTTATGGAAAGCTGACGGCAAAGCTCTTTGTCGTCCGCTTTGGTGAGGCAAACGACAAAGAAGCTACAATGCCGTCCTAGGCTGACGTAGAAATTTTCCCGACAGTGGGATTCTTTGCCGTTTGTGTATTACTCTTTGCCGTCGGTGGTTTACTCTTTGCCGTCTGTGATGGCAGACGGCAAAGAAGCTAATTCCTGTAGTGAACCTCTCCAGGTGCCGGAATGGAAGTGGGACAAGGTAGGGATCGATTTCATTACAGGTCTACCAAGGTCTAGCAAGGGCCATAACTCGATATGGGTCATTGTCGACCATTTGACCAAGGTGGCCCATTTCATCCCTGTCAACACCACATATGACAGGAACAAGTTGGCTAGTCTCTATATCGAGCGCATAGTAAGCTTTCATGGAGTTCCCAAGGAGATTGTATCTGACCGAGGCATGCAGTTCACCTCGAGGTTTTGGAGGAAACTTCAGGAAGCCCTCGGCACCAAGCTCTCTTTCAGCACCGCCTTCCACCCGCAGACGGGAGGACAGATGGAAAGGGTGAATCAGATACTTGAAGATATGCTCCGCGCATGTATCCTAGCGCATCGAGCCAAATGGGAAGACTGTTTGCCGTTCGCTGAGTTTTCGTACAACAACAGCTACCAGTCTAGTCTCCAGATGGCCCCGTTCGAAGTGATGTACGGACGGAAATGCCGCAGCCCGCACAACTGGTCAGAAAACGGAGACGGGATGATTTTCAGACCAGAATTTTTGCACCGGGAAAAAGAGAAGGTGCAACTAGTCCAAGAAAATCTGAAGGCAGCCAAGTCGCGACAAAAGAGTTATGCGGACTCTCGCCGCAGGAATGTGGAGTTCATTCCCGAAGATCTGGTGTACCTCCGAGTCACACCTCTTAAGTGAACCAAGTGTTTCCACGTTAAGGGGAAACTTCCTCCAAGGTTCATTGGGCCATTCAAGATCACGGCAAGGCGTGAAGAGGTCTCTTATCAGGTATAATTACCTCCGGAACTTTCGGGTGTGCACAACGTTTTCCACGTGTCACAGCTTCGGAAGTGTCTCGAGACGCCAAGTCGCTCCGATCCTTAAAAGGATATTGATCACCAGGCCATTGACCTTTAGTCTGATCTCACCTATCGCGAGAGGCCAATCCGCATTCTGGATGAAGCAGAGTGATGCACTCGAAGCCGCACCATCAAGTATTTCAAGGTTCAATGGAGCAACCACACCGAAGCCGAAGCTACCTCGGAGCGTGAAGACTATCTCTGATCTGAGTTTCCAGACCTTTTTAGCACCTAGCTTAGGAATCTCGGGGACGAGATTCTTGTAAGGGGGATAGGTCTGTCACACCCTGTTTTTGCTATCACGTGTCTGTGTTGTAAAATTCTGAGCTTGTTAAAACTTTTTCAAAAGTAATGTTGTGAGTGCCATGATTGACATTGTATGCTTGTATGCTTGATCATGTGAGGTTTTAAAACCCTAAATTTCCATTTTGGTATTTTACGGATTTCCAAAGACCTTTGATAACCAAAGTAAAACCACCTTGAGATTGCACTGCATGTCTTTGATAACAAGCAGTGCTACTACTCATATTTGGTAATCTAATTTTTACCTATCCTTATATTTCAAAACCACAAAAATAATTATTTTTGTGAGTATTTTCCTAAATAAATAACATGTCCATTTCTAAAGTCAGAATTGGAATTCCAACATGGAAAATACTTTTCTCCTTTGGAAAAAAATGATTAAATTTAGAGATGATCACAAGGACATATATTTTCCATACATAGGATTTTAAACCCACTTTATGTTATATTTATTGATTAAAACTATAAAAGCTATTTCTGTCTGTTTTGGCATTTTGAAATATTTTCAAAGGAAATATTCTCAGTAAATTCCTAGAAAATTCCAGTGATGCCCCTAAGCCTTGTTTGGTGTCCACATAAAGTTTCACCTTGATCAAAGGTGGATAAGGACCCCAAATAACCCAAAAACCCTGTGTGTCCAGAATCAAGTTAGAGCAACTCTACATAGGAAAGTTTGTCCAATGAGGCTAAAACTTTGCAGGAGTGCCTAATACCTAAAATGAGGGTTCTACACCAAAATGGGATTTGTGGGACTTAGTTTGCCCACACTCTCTTTGGAAGGAACATATCAAGTCATATTATAGTGATTTCAAGTTTACAAAGCTAAACTTGTCCATTGGAGCTCAAATTTGGTGGAACTCCCTGGTTTATCACCAAAACCAAACCTGTTAAGTCTCAGCACCAGTGGTGGGGTGCAACCCCGTGTGACCACTGTCGAACACCTTCTGACAGATAGGAAAAAGCCACCTTAGCCACAGCTAAACCAAACTCCTTTGCTTCAAACTCTTAGATTCAGTAGCCACCACCTGTATCTAACCCCAGTCAACTGGCCCCTCACTAGTTCAAAGTGGAAAGGCCAAAAACCCCAATTTAGACCTCAGTTCATGACTGACAGCACCAGTATTTGTTGTCTCCTTTGACTAGCTGAAGCTCCCACTAAAACCAAACGACTAGCCACACCCCCAGCAAGTGCTAGGACATGCTAGACACGTCCAAAGTGCCTCAGAGCGCACCAGAATGCCGTGGCATGCCAAAACTATGCTCTGGGCGCACTACAGGGAGTCACCAAGGTGGGGGCGACGCCCTCGGCTAGTTCCAGCCTCCCCCGAGATGTCCAACCTCCTCCCCGACAACCCCTCTGCGTCGGGAAAGCCTCAGGGCCCCTCCTCTCTCGCGCTAGAGCTCGCGCGACGCGTGTCCGCGCGCTCCAGATTCGGCCAAGCTTGCACGGCCACTAATGCACGGCTCTCTTCTCTCTCTCTCTCTGCAGCAGACAGTTTGGGCAGTCCAATACCACGTCCTGAGACCGTGGTTTCAACCCCAACGTCTCTCTGCACCCCCATGCGCACCACAATGAGTCACCGGGGCTCCTGAGTCTGCTTACCGTTGCGGGCCTATAAATAGCCATCCCCCTCGCTCCCGCACCCCTCAGATAGCTTCACCGCATCCACTAGCACCTTCCTAGCCACCCCAGCAACCCAGCAAAGCCCCGGTCCTCGAGATCGACCGAGGCCCCTCCGCCTCGGAGCTCCGGTCGATCTCCGGCTACACGACGGCTCCTGCGCCACTCGACCCACCAAACTGGCCCCCTTGACCCCAGGAAGCTTTCCCCTAACTCGCCCGAGCTTTTCCGTGTCTCTAGCCACCCCCTCGACCACTTCCCGAAACCCCTCCGCCACGGCCTCCTCGTCGCCGGCGAACCCCTGCCTCCCCGTCGTTGTTTCGCCCACCAACAGGTAGGCGACGGTCAGGCGAACCCATTCCCATGCTCGTTGGAGCTTGAGCACGTCGGCAACCACGTCGGCGTTCTCCTCCTCCTCTCTGGCTGGAGTAGGAGACGACCCCGACAGGTGTGCCCCACGTGTCGGTGGCCCAGCCTCCTCCCCCGCGCTAGCCTCGGTCGCTGACCGGACGACCCCGCGCGTCAGGTTCAAACCTATCGGCACGTGCGCCTGGGTAGGCCGTCGGCTGGCCATTGGCCAGCCCAGCTTTGGGCTGAGCCAGACCAGGAGTTGGCCTATTTTTTCTTTTAATTTTAAACCTGGATTTCTAAGATTTTTATAAAAACATTTAACGAGTGGAAAAATATAATTCTTCCATTGTTATTCTTCTAAAAATGTGTAGTATTTAATGATATGCTTAGATGAATTTTTCCAGCAACTAATCTATTTTACAATATTAAAAAGGGTTAAAATGGAATAGTTTTGCTTCTGCTTGGTTGTTTTTAAAAATATTCCTTCAAGGAAAATTAAAGAAAGTATTTTTTAAATGATATCTTAGATTTATCAGAAATAGGGTACATTTTTAAAATGACTTTGAGGACTATTTCTGTGTGAGCTATTTCTTATTTGTTGTTTTATGGACGATAGAAAACCCGTGTGACGAGGGAATCAGAGCGGAAGACCTCGAAGAACCCGGATACTTAGCTGACCAAGGCAAGCAGCCCTTTGACCATGACTGAGCATATGTTACTTTGCATGTTAAGATAGCAAGTTATTCCCGTTGCATATGATCATAAGTGTCGGTAATCATTTCATATGATTTCACCGAAGACTCCTCCGGAGCATTTGCATTGAGCTTGACTCTACCCCTTGAGGGTCATGCTAATACCATGATGACAAGTAAAGATAGCAGTAGCATTTTCATGACCATGATGTTGTCTTAAAGTAAGAGTTTATGAAAACCCCGTCGGGTGCCACTAATGCCCGAGGGTGATGATGAGTTGGTGGTCACTTTTGGTGAAGTGATGCACCCGGTATTTGTGTGAGTAAGGTTTTGAAAATGGGATTAGATCTATGATGTGTCGACCGTCCCAACCTTACCAATACAACCACGTTACCCCTTATGGGACGGGGCTATGTTAATTACTCTGGTCGATGCTAGCAAAGAGCCACATTACTAGTGGAGGGAGTGATTGTAGTCACTTTCGTGATGGGGTCGTGCCGGGTAGGACGACTATGCCATTTTTATGAGTTCCAGTCACACCGTTGCTCCCCGCATGGTCGGTACTGCCCAGACTGCCCAGAGTTGGTGCTCGTAAGACGTATGACATGTGGGCTGGGTACCAATCGAGTGGATCTCTTGGTCTAGTATCGTCCGGGGAAAGGCATTGACCGGGTACTTACCTCGGGTATGTGAAATCCCGCGAGTCGTGGATGACACGGAAGTTTCCTGGATCTCGTGGGTCCAGCGTACTACCTCTGTAGAGTGTAAACTATTCGAATAGCCGTGTCCACGGTCAAGGACAGTTGGGTGATAAAAAACCAAGTGTGCGTAAGTGTGAGTATGTGTATGGTGATAAAAAAAGTGTTGCTATGATAGCGATGATATGACCAAGTTCGGTGACTTGGCATATAGGGTGAACCCGGATGGTTTAGCCCTCAACTAATATATCGAGGATATGACCAAGTTTGGTGACTTGGCATATAGGGTGAACCTGGATGGTTCAGCCCTCAACAGATATGTTGATATCTGTAACCTGTTCTTCAAGAGTAATTCTTTAACTTGATGCATAAGCAATGATCATTCCCCCTCGATGAGTTATACTAGAAATGCATGATATTGTTATCCTTCACTTTCATTGTTCATATCATGGGCTGTTTGCGAGTACATTCAAAGTACTCATTGGCTTGCCACTGGTTATGTTATTGACCAAACATCGAAGGACCGGAATTTGGAGATGAGTACGTCTTCGGCGACACCCCTGCGAACTAGGACGCTTCCGAGTTAGAAAGCCTGTCGGTGTAGGCTTGATGGCATGCGCACCCGCTTAGCCCCTTTGTTTTGCGCTATTAGTGTATCCGTGTGATTTGGCCTTAGGCCCTGTCTTATGAACTTGACCCTTCGGTCACATGTTGTAATAATCGGTACTTGGATGTAAGACTCTTTATTCAGTATATGTGTTCGGTGAGCATTGATCTCTGGGATCACTGAGCAGGGCGATTCTCGACTAGTAAGTCGGGGTCCACACACCATGCCTCTGGCATGCTAAACGTGCGCTCTGTGCATTGGGGCCCTTGGCTTTGTCGATTCTTCTCTCCCTCGATCTCTAGTCATGTCCAACAGCTTCTCCTTGGCCTCACCCTCGTCATGGACCCCTCTCCCCTCCTATTTCCCCCTCCCCACGCCACGGCAGTCGCCGCCATGGCACTGTCCCGTCCGTGAGCTTCATTTTCCTCCCTCTCTTGGCTTCTTCCTCCCCGGGCCGTCTCATCCTTATGTTGAGTGTCAGGTCAGCACCACTGAGCGCTCTGATGTCTACTATGCAACCTTCTTCTTGTAGACCTTGTTGGGCCTCCAAATGCGGAGAGTTGTAGGACAGTAGCAATTTTCCCTCAAGTGGGTGACCTAAGGTTTATGAATCCGCGGGAGGCGTAGGATGAAGATGGTCTCTCTCAAGCAACCCTGCAACCAAATAACAAAGAGTCTCTTGTGTCCCCAACACACCTAATACAATGGTAAGTTGTATAGGTGCACTAGTTTGGCGAAGAGATGGTGAAACAAGTGTAATAAGGATGGTAGATATAGGTTTTTGTAATCTGAAATTACAAAAACAGCAAGATAACAAATGGTAAAATTGAGCATGAACGATATTGCAATGCGTGGAAACAAGGTCTAGGGTTGATACTTTCACTAGTGAAGTTCTCTCAACAATGATAACATAATTGGATCATATAACTAGCCCTCAACATGCAACAAAGAGTCACTCCAAAATCACTAATAGCGGGGAACAATCAAAGAGATTATTGTCGGGTACGAAACCACCACAAAGTTATTCTTTCTGATCGATCTATTCAAGAGTCCGTAGTAAAATAACACGAAGCTATTCTTTTCGTTCGATCCATCGTAGAGTTTGTACTAGAATAACACCTTAAGATACATATCAACCAAGACCCTAATGTCACCTAGATACTCCATTGTCACCTCAAGTATCCGTGGGCATGATTATACGATATGCATCACATAATCTCAGAATCATCTATTCAACCAATACATAGAACTTCAAAGAGTGCCCCAAAGTTTCTACTGGAGAGTCAAAACGTGTGCCAACCCCTATGCATAGGTTCCCAATGTCACGAACCCGCAAGTTGATCACAAAAACATACATCGAGTACTCGATTGAATCAAACGTGTGCCAACCCATATGCATCGGTTCCCAATGTCACAAACCCGCAAGTTGATCATAGCAGATAGACACGTGCAAGACATACATCAAGTGCTCTCAAAGACTCAATCCGATAAGATAACTCCAAAGGGGAAACTCAATTCATTACAATAGGGAGAGGGGGAAGAACATCATAAGATCCAACTATAGTAGCAAAGCCCATGGTACATCAAGATCAAGACATCTCAAGAACACGAGAGAGAGATCAAACACATAGCTACTGGTACATACCCTCAGCCCCGAGGGAGAACTACTCCCTCCTTGTCATGGAGATCGACGGGATGATGAAGATGGCCACCGGAGATGGATTCCCCCTCCGGCAGGGTGCTGGAACGGGCTCCAGATTGGTTTTTGGTGGCTACATAGGCTTGCGGCGGTGGAACCCCCGATCTAGGTTTCTTTTTGGGGGTTCTGAATTTATAGGAATTTATGGCGGTGGAATTACGTCGGTTGGGCCCATGAGGAGGTCACAAGCCTGGTAGGCGCCGCCTAGGGGGGTGGCGGCCTGAGGGCTTGTGACTCCCCCGTGGCTCTTCTGGCCTTCTTCCAAAGCTTCGGGGGTCACTTTTGGTCCCAAAAAAATCATCGTAAAGTTTCATTCCATTTGGACTCCGTCTGAAAAACGGTCAAAAACACGGAAAAAACAGAAACTGGCACTTGGCACTGAGTTAATAGGTTAGTCCCAACAAAGATATAAAATAGCATATTCATGCATATAAAACATCCAAAGTTGACAAGATAATAGCATGGAACCATCAAAAATTATAGATACGCTCGAGACGTATCAAGCATCCCCAAGCTTAAGTCCTGCTCGTCCTTGAGTAGGGAAGTGATAAAGAATGAATTTTTTTGATGCTTTCATGCTACCTAGCATAGATGTCCTTTGTAACTCCTCTTATGTGACATGAATGTTCAGATCCGTTAGATTCAAAACAATAGTTTGCTATTGACGTGGAGACAATAATACTTCAAGCAAACTAGCCAGGTAATCATGAACTATTGAAATAACAAGGCCAAAAACAAAGTTATCCCTACAAAATCATATAGTCTGGCTATGCTCGATCATCCTTGCACAACGAATTTAAATCATGCACAACCTCGGTATTCGCCAAGTAATTGTTTTCACACCTTTACTTTCTCAAACTTTTTCAACTCTCACGCAATACATGAGCATGAGCCATGGTTTTAGCACTATAAGTGGAATGGAGTGTGGTGGAGGTTGCAAGGCAAACAAGGAGAAGATGGTCACATTGACTAGGCATATCAATGAGCTTTGGAGATGCTCATCAATAGATATCAATGTGAATGAGTAGGGATTGCCATACAAATGATGCACTAGAGCTAGGAGTATGTGAACGCTCTTAAAGAAAACTAGTGGGTGTGCATCCAACTTGCTTGCTCACGAAGACCTAAGGCAATTTTGAGGAAGCCCATCATTGGAATATACAAGCCAAGTTATATAGTGAAAATTTCCCACTAGCTATATGGTGGTGACAAAACGAGAGACTCTCAACCATGAAGATCATGGTGCTTAATATGAAGCACAAGTGTGGAAAGGAGATAGTAGCATTGTCCCTTCTCTCTTTTTCTCTTATTTTTTTGGTGGGCTCTTTGGCCTCTTTTTTTCTTTTTTTTTGGTGGAATCTTTGGCCTCTTTTTATAAATGGGCTTCGCTGGCCTCTTTTATTTCCTCACATGGGACAATGCTCCATCAATGATGATCATCACACTTACAACTCAAAACTTAGAGCAATGATGACTCTATATGAAATGTCTTCGGTAGTATACCGTGACAATGATCTAGCATGGCATAGACATCAATGGAAACATCATGCTAGCTATCTTATGATCATGCAATGGCAATGTAGAAGTGGTGGCACAAGTCATGGTGGTAGTTGCATGGCAATATATCTCGGAATGGCTTTGAAAATGTCATAGTAGGTAGGTATGGTGGCTGTTTTTAGGGAGGCTATATTGTAGGTTTATGCACCGGCGAAAGTTGCACGGTACTAAAGAAGATAGTGATGGTGGAAGGTGAAAGTGCATCTAAACCATGGACTCAACATTAGTCAAGAAGAACTCATATACTTGTTGCAAAAGTTTTATTAGTAATCGAAACAAAGCATTCAACGCATACTCCTAGGGGAAGGGTTGGTAGGTATAAACCATCGCGCGATCCCGACCGCTACACAAAGGATGACAATCAATAAACTAATCATGCTCAAACTTCATCACATAGCGGTTCACCATACGTGCATGCTATGGGAATCACTAACTTCAACACAAGTATCTCTAGAATCACAACACCATACTAACATAACTTAAATATTACCACAGCCACATCTCAAAACTATTTGAGAGGAATCAAGCTTCTCTTTCTACTCAATGCACATGAAGATGGAAGTTTTCGTATCCCTTTGGATAACTACCACTTTTGGGACTACTTTCATAGCATAAGCCAACTACCAGGCCACGCACCGCTGTGCTCTAAAAGATATAAGTGAAGCACACAGAGCAAAATCAACTAGCTCTAAAGATATAAGTGGAACACATGTGAGCTAAATTGCCTAACTCAAAGGATATAAGTGAAGCTCGACAAAATCACGGTGAGTGCGTGTCTCTCTCTCTAGGTGTGCAGCAAGGAATATTGTGACACAACAAAAATAAAAGACTCCTACGATACAATACGCTCCAAGCAAAACACATATCATGTGGTGAATAAAAATATAGCTCCAAGTAACATTACCGATGGATTGAAGACGAAAGAGGGGATGTCTTCCCGGGGCATCCCCAAGCTTAGGCTTTTTCAGCATCCTTGAATCAACTTGGGGTGCCTTGGGCATCCCCAAGATTGAGCTCTTGCCACTCTTTATCTCTTTGTCCATAAGAATTTCACCCAGAACTTGAAAACTTCACAACACAAAACTTAAACAGAAACTCGTGATATCATTAGTATAAGAAAGAAAATCACCACTTCCTTAGGTACTGTAGCAAACTTAAATTCTACTTATGTTGTTGTTGGGTTGCTGTATTTTCACTTTTCCATGGCTAGTACCCTCCGATACTATCCATAGTTTCATCAAAATAAGAAACCAACTCAACAAAAACAGAATCTGTTAACAGCAGACCAGTCTGTAGAAATATGTATACTTCATATACTTATGGTACTTCAAAAATATCAAAAATTGCAAGAGTCTGAAGAAATTGCATAGCAATAAGTAGAAAAAAGAATAAACTCAAAATCTAAAAATGAGAATTATTTTCGTGAGGAGAAGTTTCTGTCTTTTTCCAGCATGATCAAACAATCATCACCAAGACTAATCATAACGGTTTTGCTTGGCACAAACACAAAAAGAAACACAAAAGACACAATCATAACAGAATTATGATGGTGTGGAAAAACAAAACAGGAAGCAAAAAAGCAAAGAAAAATTTATTCATTGGGTTGCCTCCCAACAAGCGCTATCGTTTAACGCCCTTAGCTAGGCATTGATTTCAATGATGCTCACATAAAAGGTAAGGATTGAAACACAACGAGAGCATCATGGAGCAAATGGCTAGCACATTTAAGTCTAACCCACTTCCTATGCATAGGGAATTTGTGATCAAACAATTTATTGGAGCAAGAATCAACTAGCATAGGAAGGCAAAATAAGCATAGCTTCAACAAATTTAACATATGGAGAGGAAGCTTGATACTATTGCAATAAGTAGAAGCATATGATCCTCTCTCATAGTAATTTTCAGTAGCATCATGAATGAATTCAACAATATAACCAGCACCTAAAGAATTCTTTTCATGATCTACAAGCATAGAAATTTTACTACTCTCCACATAAGGAAATCTATTCTCAAGAATAGTAGTGGGAGTATCGTAAAAGACTTGAGCACTATAAATTGTGTCCATAATGAAAAACCAAGGTTTAGCAAAGGGATTCTCAAGAGTATGAGAAGTTTTATCATCCTTCTTCTTCAAAGCATAAGTATCCTCACAATAATCATCATAGATAGGGGGCATGCTTTCATCAAAATGATTTTGATCATTCAAAGTGGAAGAACTAAAAAGATCATCTTCATCAAATATAGCATCCCCAAGCTTGTGGCTTTGCATATCATTAGCATCATGGGTATTCAAGGAATTCATGCTAAGAACATTGCAATCATGCTCATCATTCACATATTCTATGCCAAGCATTCTATGTAATTCTTCTTTCAGCACTTGAGCACAATTTTCCTTCCCATCATGCTCACGAAAGACATTGAAAAGATGGAGCATATGAGGCATCCTCAATTCCATTTCTTTGTAGTTTTCTAGCGAAAGAACAAGAAACAAAAAGATTCGATTGCAAGATCTAAAGATATACCTTCAAGCGCTAACCTCCCCGGCAACGGCACCAGAAAAGAGCTTGATGTCTACTACGCAACCTTCTCCTTGTAGACGTTGTTGGGCCTCCAAGCGCAGAGGATTGTAGGACAGTAGCAATTTTCCCTCAAGTGGGTGACCTAAGGTTTATCAATCCGCAGGAGGCGTAGGATGAATATGGTCTCTCTCAAGCAACCCTGCAACTAAATAAGAAAGAGTCTCTTGTGTCCCCAACACACCTAATACAATGGTAAGTCGTATAGGTGCACTAGTTTGGCGAAGAGATGGTGAAACAAGTGCAATAAGGATGGTAGATATAGGTTTTTATAATCTGAAATTACAAAAACAACAATGGAACAAATGGTAAAAGTGAGCACGAACGGTATTGCAATGTGTGGAAACAAGGCCTAGGGTTCATACTTTCACTAGTGAAGTTCTCTCAACAATGATAACATAATTGGATCATATAACTAGCCCTCAACATGCAACAAAGAGTCACTCCAAAGTCACTAATAGCGGGGAACAAACGAAGAGATTATTGTCGGGTACTAGAATAACACCTTAAGATACATATCAACCAAGACCCTAATATCACCTAGATACTCCATTGTCACCTCAAGTATCCGTGGGCATGATTATACAATATGCATCACATAATCTCAGAATCATCTATTCAACCAACACATAGAACTTCAAAGAGTGCCCCAAAGTTTCTACTAGAGAGTCAAAACGTGTGCCAACCCCTATGCATAGGTTCCCAATGTCACGAACCCGCAAGTTGATCACCAAAACATACATCGAGTACTCACATGAATCAAACGTGTGCCAACCCATATGCATAGGTTCCTAATGTCACAAACCCGCAAGTTGATCACAGCAGATAGACACGTGCAAGACATACATCAAGTGTTCTCAAAGACTCAATCCGATAAGATAACTCCAAAGGGGAAACTCAATTCATTACAAGAGGGAGAGGGGGAAGAACATCATAAGATCCAACTGTAGTAGCAAAGCCCATGGTACATCGAGATCAAGACATCTCAAGAACACAAGAGAGAGAGAGATCAAACAAATAGCTACTCGTACATACCCTCAGCCCCGAGGGAGAACTACTCCCTCCTCGTCATGGAGATCGCCGGGATGATGAAGATGGCCACCGGAGATGGATTCCCCCTCTGGCAGGGTACTGGAACGGGCTCCAGATTGGTTTTTGGTGGCTACAGAGGCTTGCGGTGGCGGAACTCCCGATCTAGGTTTCTTTTTGGGGGTTTATGAATTTATAGGAATTTATGGCGGTGGAATTACGTTGGTTGGGCCCACGAGGAGGTCACAAGCCTGGTAGGCGCCGCCTAGGGGGGTGGTGGCGGACTCAGGGCTTGTGACTCCCTTGTGGCTCTTCTGGCCTTCTTCCAAAGCTTCGGGGGTCTCTTTTGGTCCAAGAAAAATCATCGTAAAGTTTCATTCCATTTGGACTCCGTATGAAAAAGGGTCAAAAACACGAAAAAAACAGAAACTGGCACTTGGCATTGAGTTAATAGGTTAGTGCCAAAAAAGATATAAAATAGCATATTCATGCATATAAAACATACAAAGTTGACAAGATAATAGCATGGAACCATCAAATATTATAGATACGTTGAAGACGTATCACGCTCGCCACCTCACCGGAGCGCCAGTGCGTGGGTAAGAACGCCACGGGGGCCGTTCCTATCCGCTCCGGTCGACCGGCTATGAACGCCACAACCCCTTGATTTCCCCGCCATCCCCGAGCATCTGCATCTCCTCTCCTCCACCCCAGCTGGCACGGTCGAGCTCCGGCTGCTCCCTTCGCTCCAATTTGGCCGAGCCGCCACGGATCTCCTGCCACCGCAGCGTCACCTCCGACCGCCACCGAGCTGCGGGAAGCCCACCAGTGGAGGCGGCGAGCTACTGCGGATTCATCCCCGCCCTCGCCTGGACTCCTCGCTTACCGGAGCTCCGTCAGCCACCGGAGCCGGAGGCCTCTCGTGCTGCATCGGGAAGAGGTGGGGAGGAGGAGAAAGAAGATGGAAGGAGGAGAGGGGTGAACCGAGAGGTGGGGTCGGGACCCACCTGTTGGGGACTGGAGGCTGGCCACGTCGGATAAGTGGAGACGCCTCGGCCTGGAATACGTCTTCCCTTCCGGGAAATGCATTTCCTCAAAGTGCGCGACCAGCCGTTCTGCCCAGGGACCTAGATGTAATTACTTATTTTGCAGACTAGTCCCCAGCAGGCAAACACTCATATCTTTTTGCTCGGGACTCCGATTCCAGTGATTCCAAAGCCCACGTCTTCGTCTCGTCAAGCCCGACAAGATGGTAACATTTCCACCATGTGATCACGTAATGTAAATGACCATGGTGCCCTTGCCATAAATAGCCCTCCTCCAAGAGAGAACTATTTCCGGCAATTCCTTTCGCGAGCTTTTCGCCATTCTTCCCGGTGGTTCCCTCATCCCACGCAAGACACAAATCTCATTGGCTTAATCGCATTTCAATACCATAACTTAATTGACTATTTAAATCACAAGTATATTTGTTTATAGTCTAGAGTTTGAATATGCAACGGGTGAATAGATGACGACCGTGTTGAATACAAGACTGTTAGTAACTAATATTTTTACCCTCTAGTTTACACTATACTATTGAGATTACTGTCTATGATTACTTTGGATTTCATCCAACAGTTTCTAGATAGGGATCAACAGTAGTGGCTTGATCTTATTAATTATCGGATTACCTGACATCAAAGTGTCAGCTATACAGACATATTATTCGGGATAAGATACCTAGTTGGTTGATCAGAGTCACGTGTCCGGGCTCATCGGTGCAACCACATTTGTCGATATTGGACGGCCTTGACTTGGTCTGATTGCGTGCTCTTTCACCGGTACCTCCAAAGAGGGAGGGTTATGCACGCGTGCTACCTTGGCCCGGAAGGCGGTGATAACCGTGTGAACCAGTTGAGTATTGTGCCAGCATCCCCGTTTGGGACAGTTTAGTTTGGCCACGACGGTGGCAGGTGTCATGAGGACACAGGGCCACCCAGGGCAGGATTCCGGGGGAGAATGATTGTCGGTGGTACGATGAGAGATTCATGGGTCAGGCAGGTTTCGTTGGAGCAATGCTGGTCCACCCGAATGGGATCACGAGGTCAGTGCTCCAGAGTGTGGGTAAAGTATGCAACCTCTGCAGAGTGTCAAACCTATTCGAATAGCCGTGTCCATGGTATTGGACAGCCCGACTAGACTTGAGTAGGTGGTCAACTGTAACTATGATAGTAATGATGGAAGAACTCGTCTGAGTATGGTAACAGTTGGGCATCGTGCCGATGATAAGTCTTGGTATCCGTCTTGAGGATACTCGCTAAAGGTTCTGGGTAAGATCACAAGAGTTGGTATCACTAGAGTACGGTGAGAGTAGCCTAGTATTGTTATTTTCAACTAACCGTTAGCAACGATCAATCTTTAGTTAATCCTGATTGCTATGATGTTGTCTTGTCTTAATGCTAATGTTTGTTGTGAGCTTGCGAGTACATTCAAAGTACTCACCTGGCTTGTCATGCCAGTTTGCAGGTCATGCCTTGATTGCTTGCTTGTCGAGGATTCTGAATTGCGAGCTAGGATGCACGTTCCAGCTAGAGTCCCTGCGGAGTGGAGTTCATCACATAGGTCGTTATTCCGCTGCTAGTGTAGGATTTACCGTAGGTAGGTGTAGTATCGCGAAGGCAATGTAATCCATGTATCCTTGTAATCTTTTCCATAGTAATAAAGAGCTGATTTGTGTTGTGCCAACGATTCTGTATTCCTGAAGACTTGTCCTTGGGCTCGAATACGGGGTGTTCCAGTTTCCTCTGAGCCGGGGTGCCACATCTCCTCTCGTAGATGGTCATCACCATGGTTAGATCTTGTATGTGCGTAGGAATTTTTTTTGTTTCCCATGCAACATTCCCCAACATCATGAACATACAAGAAAAAAACCATTAATTTATGAAATTCAAAGCAGCATAGACATGTGTATAATCAGAGAAATTAAATTCTTACCTGATAATACAATTTCATTTCTCCATATTTTAGATCCTATAGAGAAAAGACGAAAATGTACGTATGAGTAGTTCACTGATATTCAAAGCTCTATGATTAATCATTGCTAAAATAAATTCAAGTACATCATTAGCTCGTTGAACCTCTTGAAACTTCATTTCCTCGTGAGCATCGCGTTTATTTCTATATGGATTGAGTTTTTTCGCAAGCTTTTAGGAGAAAGCAAGAGTGGAAAGATGGTGACGTAAATGGTATGACAACCAATATGAATTGTCTAATAGTGTAGTATATACCGAAAATATGATTCCACTCTAAAAATATCAAACATCCAAATGGTCTTTGCGTAGAGCTAACCTCTACATGCTTCAAAAGTCCACACAATAGTTTTTTTGATTATTTCAGGCACATTTTTGGAATCCTTTAGCATAGAGGCCCGGGCAAATATTGACAACATAAAACTCAAAGAAACAGTTATAAAGAAACCGCGTGAACACTGATCTAATTTATGCAGGAAATACTCATGAAGAACTAAAATGGGTGGACGGTCATTTGATTTATAAGCATACAACTCATCAAGCTTATGCCACAAATTTAGCACATAATGTGTGTGCATTTGGAGCCTGGAAGCATCTACCAAGTAAAACTACTCCTCAAGGCAATCTTCGAGTTCAATCTTGAGACAACACATAAAGCTACAGATTATAATTTAGATGCACAGATTTGGCTCACTCAATTGAGTTTAGACAATACAGACAACCAATTCTGGAAAAATAATGCGAAGCCCAATTGTAACAAGCCATGCCATGTTATATACCTTCATGATCTTGCCCTGCTTTGCTCAGGAGCAATCCTTCTTCATTGAGTTTTCCTTGATTTGGCTCACTTAAATTCGTCTCATCGTTCGGCTTTTGTGCTAGATCAAACCGCCTAGTGGTGTGGATATTCGTTCAATATTTTGATGATATGAATGTTGTGATTCCCTTAGTGGTGTTATGTGAACCTCGATTACATAACACTTCACCATATTTGGGCCTAAGGGAATGCATTGTGGAGTAGTAATTAGAGGGTGGGTTGCGAGAGTGACAAAAACTTAAACCCCCAATCTAGACACTACTTCGTAAGGGTAAGATTTGGATCCCTAAGTTTAATGCTATGGTTAAACTTTATATTTAATACTTTTATCATAGTTGTGGATGCTTGCGGGAGGGTTAATCATTAGTGGGAGGTTTGTTCAAGTAAGAACATCACCCAAGCACCGGTCCACCAACATATTAAATTATCAAAATACCAAATGTGAATTAACCCAACATGACGAAAGTGAATAGATGAAATTCTCGTGTGCCCTCAAGAATTCTTTGCCTACTATAAGCAATTGTTTCGGCTTGTACTTTGCCACAAAAGGATTAGGCTACGTTTATACACCTATTGTTACTATTGCTACTTGTCACTTGTTACAATTACCTTGCTACCAAACAAATTGTTACTTCTATTTTAGTGCTTGGAGAAATTACCTTGCTGAAAACTGCTTGTCATTTCCTTCCACTCCTCGTTGGGTTTGACACTCTTACTTATCAAAAGGAGTATGATTGACCCCCTGTACTTGTGGGTCATAAAGACTCTTTTCTGACGTTGTTGCCGGGGAGTGAAGTGACTTTGGTAAGCGGAATTTCGTAAGAGAAAATTTATATTACGTGCTGAAATTTACTGTTACTTCTCACTATGGAAAGTAATCCTTTGAAGGGTTTGTTTGGGGTATCTTCACCTCGACTGGAAACACCAAGAGTTGGCCCTCAACCTGCTGATCCTACTGAAAATGTTTATTATGAAATTCCTTCGGGTATGGTAGATAAACTTCTAGCTAATCTTTATGTAGGGGATGGAACAAAACATCCTGATATGCACATAATCTATGTGGATGAAGTTAGTGCATTATTCAAGATTGCAGATTTATCCGGAGATGAAGTTAATAAGAAGGTTTTCCCTTTATCTTTGGGGGGGGGCATTGACATGGCATAGGCACTCTGATGATACAGGATCTTGGAACTGGAATTGATTGCAATTGTAGTTTCACCAAAAAAATATCCTATGCATCTTTTCATCGCGATCGGAATTTTATCTATAATTTTTGACCTCGTGAAGGAGAAAGTATTGCTCCACCTTGGAGGAGGCTGAAGTCATTGTTATATTCATGACCCAATCATGAGCTCTCAAGAGAAATTATTATTTAAATTTTTTATGCTTGGCTTTCTCGTAATGACCAAACCGTGCTCGATACTTCTTGCTCGAATTCTTTTATGAAGAAGACTATTGAATTCAGGTGGGATCTTTTTGAAAGAATTAAACACAACTCTGAAGATTGGGAGCTCAGATACGATAAAGAGTCAGGTACAAAACCTAAGTTTGATTGTGTTAATTCTTTTATGAATACTGATGCTTTCAATGATTTTAGCACTAAGTATGGACTTGGCCCTGAGATAGTAGCCACATTTTGTGAAACCTTTGCTGCTCATGTTGATCTCCCTAAAGAGAAATGCCTTAAATATCATCCATGTACTAAATAAAAAATTGAAGAACCAATTAAAGTTGAGGCTGAAACTATCATTTACAATGTTGACCTAGTTGTGCCAACTGCTCATATTGAGAAACCATCTTTCCCTGTTAGGATAAAGGAACATGCTAAATCTTCAACCGTGGTTCATAAAAGTTATGCTAGAACAACCAAACCCTCAGAGAAAATCAAGGTAGAACCTAGTACTGCGATGGTTAAAGATCTCTTGGTAGACAATATTGATGGGCATATTATTTATTTCTGTAATGAAGCTGCTAGAATTGCTAAACCTGATACTAAAGATAAGAATAAACCTATTGTTGGCATGCCTGTCATTTCAGTCAAAATAGGGGATCATTGCAATCATGGTTTATGTGATATGGGTGCTAGTGTTAGTGCTATACCTTTTTCCTTATATCAAGAAATTATGCATGAGATAGCACTAGCTGAGATAGAAGACATAGATGTTACTATTAAGGATGTTAATAGAGACACCATCGCACCACTTGGGATTGTTAGAGATGTTGAAGTCTTGTGTGGAAAATTAAAATACCCTACTGATTTTCTAGTACTTGCCTCACCACAAGATAATTTTTGTCATAATATTTGGTAGACCCTTCTTGAACACTATCAATGCTCAAACATATTGCAAAAAGGAAACTGTCACTATTTATTTTGGTGGTATGTCCCATGAGTTTCATCTCTCCAAGTTTAGTAGGAAACCCCATGATCAAGAATTTCCTAGTAAAGATGAAGTAATTGGTCTTGCTTCTATTGTCATTCCTCCTATGGATCCATTAGAACAATATTTGCTAGACCATGAAAATGATATGCATATGCGTGAAAGAAATGAAATAGATAATATATTCTTTGAGCAAAAACCTATCCTTAAATACAACTTGCGTGTTGAAACTCTAGGGGCTCCTCCTCCACCCAAGGGTGATACTATATTTGAATTAAAGCAATTACCTCACAATTTGAAATATGCTTATCTTGATGAAGAGAAGATATATCATGTTATTATCAGTGCTAACCTTACAGAGCATGAAGAAGATAGATTATTCAAAACTTTAAGGAAGCACCGAGCTACTATTAGGTATACCCTTGATGATCTGAAGGGCATCACTCGTACTCTCTCCCAGCACAAGGTTAATATGGAACTAGATGCTAAAACCACTATATCCCAAAACGATAGAAGTTGTAAGAAATAAAATATTAAAGCTCCTGGAAGCATGTATTATCTATCCCATAGCTGATAGTAGATGGGTAAGTCATGTTCACTGTGTCCCTAAGAACAGAGGTATTACTGTTATCCCTAATGATAAAAATTAGCTCAATCCACAAATAATTGTGACTGGCTGTAGAATGGTAATTGATTATAGAAAATTAAACAAAGCTACAACAAAAGATCACTATCCTTTACCTTTAATAGACCAAATGCTAGAAAGATTATTGAAGCACACACATTTTTGCTTTCTAGATGGTTATTCTGGTTTCTCTCAAATACCTGTGTCACAATCTAATTAAGAGAAATCCACCTTTTCTTGTCCTTTTGGAACGTATGCTTATAGATGTATGCCTTTTGGATTATGCAATGCACCTGCTACCTTCCAAAGATGTATGGTTGCTATATTCTCTGATTTTTGTGAAAAGATTGTTGATATCCTCATGGATGATTTTTCTGTTTATGGAACTTCTTTTGATGATCGCTTAAGCAACCTTGATCGAGTTTTGCAGATATGTGAGCACAGTAACCTTGTCTTGAATTGGGAGAAGTGCCACTTTATGGTGAATGAAGGTATTGTCTTGGGTCATAAAATTTCTGAACAAGGTATTGAGGTGGATAAGGCTAAAGTTGATGCAATTGAGAAGATGACATATGCTACGGTAACAAAAGTCCTTCCTTGGCGCTAGGAATTCTTCTTGATACTTCTCTTGTTTACGTCGCTTTTTCCCTTCAAGAGGAAAGGGTGATGCAACACAGAATCAGTAAGTATTTCCCTCAGTTTGAGAACCAAGGTATCGATCCACAAGGAGGGTCTCGTCAAGTCCAGAGTACTTGCGCAAACACAAACAAGCTTGCACCCAACGCTTCAAAGGGGTTGTCAATCCCTTCAAGATTGTTTGCAAACTGAGATCTGAAAGCGGAAAGTGCAACAAAGTAAAAAAGTGTAAGGCTGAAGATATGGTGTGGAATAGACCCGGGGGCCATAGTGTTCACTAGAGGCTTCTCTCAAAATAGCAAATATCACGGTTGGTGAACAAATTACCGTCGAGCAATTGATAGAACCGCGCAAAGTCATGACGATATCTAAGGCAATGATCATACATATAGGCATCACGTCCGAGACAAGTAGACCAATACTTTCTGCATCTACTACTATTACTCCACACATCGACCGCTATCCAGCATGCATCTAGTGTATTGAGTTCATGACAAACAGAGTAACGCCTTAAGCAAGATGACATGATGTAGAGGGATAATCTCAAACCAATGATGAAAACCCCATATTTTTACCCGTGATGGCAACAACATGATGTGTGCCTTCTTACCCCTTCTGTCACTGGGTGAGGTCATCGCATGGTATGAACCCAAAACCAAGCACTTCTCCGATTGCAAGAATCACAGTTGTAGTTGGCCAAACAAAACCCACAACTCGAAGAGAATTACAAGGATATGAAATCATGAATAAGAGAGATCAGAAGAAACTCAAATAATATTCATAGATAATCTGATCATAAATCCACAATTCATCGGATCTCGACAAACACACGACATGATGAAACGGTTGGACACGCCCTGGAGAAAGAAGACAAGGTGCAGAGCACCATTTCTGCACGCCAGGGAGGTGGTCACCACCCCACTTGGTGTCCTGGGCCACCCCTTGGCCAGGTCAAGGTGTCAAACATGGAAGGCATGCATGCCATGGAGCACTGGTGGAGTTTGGAGCCAAGTGGAGCAAGTTTGAATGGGTGCTGACTATGATTTAGTTTGCAGCAGCAAACTTAAGGCTAGCAAAACTGGTTTGCACAGAGAGTTAATTGGGGTGAAACCTTGTCTAGCAGTGTTTTTTATAGAAGGACTACAAGACTGTAAAGTTTCATCTCAAGAAAGCAAGTGTAGCTAGTACTTGCTGTACAAAGCCACATTTCCGCCAGAAATCAACTTGAGGAGGTGTTGCTCATTTTTTTCCACATGAGCATGCCATCTCTTGGTTCTAGATGAAGCTTTGGCATAGAATAGATGCTCTGGAAAGAGTTGGGGGCTTTGGGTTAAACAGAAGCATGGGAAGAGAGGTAAAAAATAGTGATTTCAAGGGTAAAATAAGAGATATTTACAAAGGGTCCTTCTCCAACATTTGACCAGTGGCCATGGGAAAGTTACTGGAGGTAAAATATGACTATGTGAGGCTGTGGTAGAAAGTTGAGCTCAAGGGTAAAAGTGGAAGGGGCAAAAGAAGCCAAATTAGTCAATGCACACAAGGTGTTTGATCTGTGGTTGGGCTACCAGATGAATTCCAATGGCTAAGAAACTTAACAGGGTCAAATAATAGATGAAAATAGGCTTGCACAGCAAATTTTGGATTTGATGGAGAAGTTTTCCAATGTAGATTTGAAAAACCCTAGAAATGGGAAGAAATGGGTTTCTTCTTAGAACCCTATTCAAATAAATTCCCACAAATCCAATATTTGGTGTACGGGCATTATTTGAGCATTAAGGCATGCACAAAATGTTGGAGGTCAATTGGAGAAACTTTTTAATGTAAAGTTTACCAAAGTCAGAAATCAATGGAGAAGGTTTTGAGGGTCTTAGGACAAGTTCTTCTATTCTCCTTGGTGTACCAGTTGGTGTGGATGCCTTATTGGAGTATTAGAACATGTCCACCAAATTTGAGCATAATTGGAGACACTTCACAATGTAGAGTTGCTCAAATTTGATTCTGGACAGATAGGGTTTTAGGATAGTTAGGGGAGTCAAATCAACTTGGATTGAGATGAAACTTGTCAAGATCATCAATAATATCATAGATGACATGCTAGAATTTTACTGGAATTTATTGAGAATATTTCTAATATAAATATTTAAAAAGCTTGAAATAGGCAGGAATGGTCTTGGAGGGATTTGCCCTATATTTTGAACATGACCATGTGTTGAAGCTCATAAATATGGAATAAATATATCCACTGAGTTTCCCTAAATTTTCTTAAATATTTTGAAAGCAATAAAAATAACTTTCCTTCGTAGGAGACCATTTCTGGCCTCACAGAAAGGCTTTTTAAATAAAATAATAAAATAAATTTTAAAATAATAATATGGTGGTTTTTGGAATACATTTTGATAATAGGTTTTAAATAAAATAATTGGTGCAAAAGAAGTTCCCTAATTTGAGGACTTGTAGTACAAACCTCATCTCACGGGTTCGAAAGTTTAATTCAAAGAAATGCTTTTTGGTGAAAATAGATATTTACCTTAAACACATGGCATATTCATTAGGCAGGAGATCATGAAATGAGGAGGTGATTAGGAGGATGGCAAGAATTAATGGGGAGCAATCACATGCATTCAAGCAACACTAGTGGAAAACGGGCCTTTGGCCGGGACCCTTTAATCCCGGCCTGCCTCTGGGCCGGGACTAAAGGCCCGGCCACGTCGCCCCAATTATCAATGCCTCCCTCGAGGCTTTAGTCCCGGCCCGTAAGGAGCCTTTAGTCCCGGTTCGTGTCCCAAACCGGGACTAAAGGGCTACGCGGTGGGTAGTGGTGGTGGCAACCGTTCGTATCCCCCTTTAGTCCCGGTTGGTGGCTCAACCCGGGACTAAAGGCCTAACACGTGGCCTGCCGTAGTGGTGGCAACCATTGGTATACCTCTTTAGTCCCGGTTGGTGGCTCAACCCGGGACTAAAGTCCCTAAACGGTTTGTATCCCCCGTCGTTTCAGGCGATGAAAAGCACGAACCGAAGCAGAGTCGCCATTTCTCTGTTTCTTCTTCTCTCTCGCTCTCGCTCTCTGTTCTTCTCCTCTCTTCTTCCCTTCTCTTCTTCCACCATGCCAACTCGCTTTGGAGAGGTGCTTGCACATGGCACGACCATGCTCGATGTCGTGTACACGAACGAGAGCAGGGAGATGTCGTATTTTCTTGAACAATTGAAGGAACGATGGCTTGATGCCGCAATGGATCATGAGAAGTTCTTGGGGCTTGATCTGGAGTACACGGCCGATCAACGCGGTATTGCCGTCATCCAACTAAGCTTCGCACACCATGTCTTGATCTTCCAATAGGAGAACGATGATCGTGCTGAGTGTCCCACGGGAGAACTACGGCTGCCCCAAAGAAATCCATATCGACTTTGATGAACTCTTCCAGATGTACAATGGCGACGCCCTCGACAAATCGCTTATGAGTTGCTATTGTCTGTAAGTTTTTCAATTCGTTGCCTACATATAACTTGTTTAGTTATTTCAATTCATTGTCTATATATAACTTGTACTCTATTATGCAGAATGAAGATTCTGGATTGTAAAAGTAAGAGCATCCTAAATATTGGGTTTATTGACCCAGATAAAATACATATAGTGACGCTAACTGATAAACCCAAGGAGACGGAGGAAAACCTTCTAAGGTTTCTAACACATCAAAATTTCTGTGACCACATATTGTTTCCATACAACTTCAGGTGAGGGTCTTTACTCTGTTGTGTCCATTCACTTATAAGTGTAATTTATAAGTTACTCACACACACATATATATATATATACATGTGCATCTTCCATTGGATTCCGTTGGACATTCAAATTGATAAGGGAAGAGTTGATGCCTTCGACCCATTATCGAGACCCTTGGAACAGTTCCAAAGCCTACAGGACATGCTCCAAGGGTAATTTCAATCATTCTTGCGCTCTATCGGTCTCTTTCGATGATTTTCTGATATATCAATTAATGAAAAACTTAGCAAAACATTATCCTTGTCGGGCAGGGTTTGGAAGCAGTTCAAGTGCGTGACTCCCGGTAACTTTCCTCAGAAGCTGACCTTTAGAGTGGCTCAGGTAAGTAGTAGTATGATATACTTCTATTTTCAATACATTTATGATGCTAGATTATTATTTTGATTATATATATTCTATTCTCGTAAAGTGCGACCAGCAGCCACGGGGAACGCATCTATGCGGATACTATGTTTGCGAGACCATTCGCACGTTTACCTCTGAGCACAAGGATCACAAATTCGACGTAAGCAATGAAAATTCACACCTCTATTTTTACCCGTCATTATTTGTTATCATGATTGATATTCATATTCATATCCTCTTCTTATATAGTACACGGCCATGAGGACGAAGGTCCTACCAGAGCAACGCGCGATTGATGTTGCAGAGGAGCTTGCGACCTTTCTGAGGACGGAAGCTATAGATGACAAAGGACGATTTAGTGTAGCTAGGGGCCATTACTGATGTTCGTCCATGTAATCGAATAGACGGGCTCTAGTCCCAATAATTCAGATCTCCATATAATTGTATATATATGCTCGCTTGTAAGATAAGTTAATCTTATATATATGCATAATTATTTCTATTTAAATTATATGAAAACTAATTCCCGAACACCAAACGAGGCATCACATTAATCTCCCGAACACCTAAACCCTAAAACCCTAAAACCCAAAAATAATTTCATTCAAAAAAAAACCCAAAAATAAGCAAAATCTGAAACTCTTTAGTCCCGGCCCGTGTAACGAACCGATACTAAAGGTCCTGCCCCTGGGGCGCTACGAGGCGCCCACGTGGAGCACCTTTAGTCCCGGCTTGTAACAGGGCTGGGACTAAAGGTTAGGCCTTTAGTCCCGCCCCCTTTAGTCCCGGTTGGTGAACCGGGACTAAAGCCCCTTACGGGCCGGGGCTAAAGGCCCCGTCCCCACTAGTGCAAATAGGCAAACAATAGTCACTCCAAGCATCACAAGCACTCACAAAAAAATTTAATTGGTCCTAATTTTTGAAATAAGTTAATTAGTCGGGAAGGCCAAAAACTAGGTGTGAGATACGATGAGCTGGAAAGCTTCGGATTGGAGCTAGTTGAACCAAGATTCCTAGCTAACCTCGAAGTCAAACCCACTCTAGCAGACGACATCAAAGAGGCCCAGAAGGGGCACAAGAGCATTGAAGGCATCAAGAAGAAAATCCAGGAAGGCAAGGCCCCAGAATTCTCAGTGGATGATCAAGGAGCCGTCTGGTTTGGGAAACGTTTATGCGTACCCAACAAGGTTGAACTCAAGAATTTAATACTGCAAGAAGCCCATGACACACCCTACTCAATTCACCCCGGTGGAACCAAGATGTATTAAGACCTCCGGGAAAGGTTGTGGTGGCATGGCATGAAGAGGGAGATAGCTTCCTATATCGCCAAATGCAATGTATGCCAGCGTGTCAAGGTTGAGCACCAGTGACCTGCTGGGCTGCTACAACCTCTCTAGGTGTCTGAATGGAAGTGGGACGGAGTCGGCAAGGACTTCATCATCGGTCTGCCCAAGTCAGGCAAAGGGCACGACTCCATATGGGTCATTGTCGACCACCTAACCAAAGTGGCCCATTTTATTCCGGTCAACACCACTTACGATGGTAGCCAATTGGCTACCTTATATATCCATCGTATTGTGAGCGTCCATGAAGTTCCCAAGGAAATTGTATGTGACTGAGGCACGTGGTTCACCTCAAGATTATGGAAGAAGTTCCAAGAAGCTCTTGGAACCAAGCTCTCTTTCAGCACCGCCTTCCACCCGCAGACGGGCGGACAGACGGAGCGAGTGAATCAGATACTTGAGGATATGCTCCGCCCTTGTGTCTTAGCACATGAGACTAAATGGGAAGACTGTCTACCATTCGCTGAGCTCTCATACAACAACAGCTATCAGTCCAGTCTCCAGATGGCCCCATTTGAAGTGATATATAGACAGAAGTGCCGCACCCCACTCAACTGGTCCGAAGCTGGTGAAGGATTGATATTCGGGCCATACGTTCTTCGTGAAGCAGAAGACAAGGTGCAACTTGTCAGGGAACGCCTGAAAGCGGCCAAGTCGCGACAGAAGAACTATGCGTATTCTCGTCGTAGGGAATTGGAGTTCAACCTCGGAGACCAGTTGTACCTCCACGTCACACCTCTCAAGGGAACCAGGCGTTTCCACGTCAAGGGGAAACTTGATCCAAGGTTCATTGGACCTTTTAAGATCATGGCAAGGCGTGGACAAGTTTCTTACCGGTTGGAGCTACCTCCGGAACTTTCGGGTGTGCACAACGTCTTCCACGTGTCACAACTCCGGAAGTGCCTTCAAGCGCCAAACCGTTTGAATCTTTATAAGGACATTGACCATCAAGCCATTGACCTTCAACCAAACCTCACTTATCGCGAGAGGCCTATTCACATCCTGGACGAAGCGGAGCGTTCTACCAGAATCCGCACTATGAAGTACTTCAAGGTTCAGTGGAATAACCACACCGAAGTGTAAGCAACATGGGAGCATAAAGACTATCTCTGATCCAAATTTCTGTACCTTTTTAAGCACCTAGCTTAGGAATCTCTGTAAGGGATCGTATTAATTTCAAAAAAATTACGAAGCCATGCAAGGATCTATCTATGGAGAAACCAGCAATGAAAGAGGTTGTAGAGCATCTTCATACCTTTGAAGATCGCTAAGCGGAACAGTTGATAGAACGCGGTTAATGGAGTCGTACTCGCAGCGATTCAGATCGCGGTAGATTCCGATCTATGCACCAAACGATGGTGCCTCTGTGTTCAACAAACATACATCCCGGTGACGTCTCTTCCTTCTTGATCCAGCAAGGAGAGAGGAGAAGTTGAGGGAGAGCTCCGGCAGCACGACGGCGTGGTGACGGTGGAGCTATGTGGTTCTCCGGCAGGGCTTCGCCAAGTGCTGCGGATGAGGAAGAACAGAGAGGTACGGCTGCGCCATGGGAGAGAGATGAATTATTGTGTCTCAAAAATCCCAAAACCTCAAGTATATATAGGGGGAAGGAGAGGGAGGGCTGCCTTGGCCTCTCCTTCAAGGAGGAGGAGTTCGGTTGAGCTAGGGAGAGTTTTGTGGGAGGTGCATCCCTTCCTTTTGAAACTCATTTTGCCTTATCCCCTTATCCCTAGCCGCATGTGCGATACGTCCATTTTGCATCATGCTTTCATATTGATATTTATCGCTTTATGGACTGTTATATTACTTTGTGGAACCTTACTTATGCCTTTTCTCTCTTATTTTGCAAGGTTTATTTTAAGAGGGAGAATAGCGGCAGCTGGAATTCTGGACTGGAAAAGGAGCAAGTCTGAGTCCTCTATTCTGCGCAACTCCAAATGCCCTGAAAATCAACGTGGATTTTTTTTGGATTTTATAAAAAATACTGGGCGAAAGAAGTGTTAGAGGGGAGCAACCAAGGGCCCACAAGCCTGGTTGCCGCGGCCTACCCCCTAGCCGCAACAACAGGGCTTGTGGGCACCCTGGTGGCCCACTGGCCCCCCTCTTTTGCTATATGAAGGGTTTCGTCCGGAAAAAATCAGGGTGGAGCTTTTTCGTGGATTCTCCGTCGCCATGAGGCGGAACTTGAGCAGATCCAATCTAGAGCTCCGGCAGGACGATCCTGTCGGGGAAACTTCCCTCCCGGAGGGGGAAATCGTCGCCATTGTCATCACCAACACTCCTCTCATCGGAGGGGAGGCATCTCCATCAACATCTTCATCAGCACCATCTCCTCTCCAAACTCTAGTTCATCTCTTGTAACCAATCTCCGTCTCGCGACTCCGATTGGTACTTGTATGGTTGCTAGTAGTGTTGATTAATCTTTGTAGTTGATGCTAGTTGGATTAATTGGTGGAAGAGTTTATGTTCAGATCCTTGATGCTATTCATTACACCTCTGATCATGATTATGATTATGCTTTGTGAGTAGTTACTTTTGTTCCTGAGGACATGGGATAAGTCATGCTAATAATAGTCATGTGAATTTGGTATTCGTTCGGTATTTGATATGATGTATGTTGTTTTTCCTCTAGTGGTGTTATGTGAACGTCGACTACATAACACTTCACCATATTTGGGCCTAGAGGAAGGCATTGGGGAGTAGTAAGTACATGATGGGTTGCTGGAGTGACAGAAGCTTAAACCCCAGTCTATGCGTTCCTTCGTAAGGGGCTGATTTGGATCCACTAGTTTAATGCTATGGTTAGACGTTGTCTTAATTCTTCTTTCATAGTTGCGGATGCTTGCGAGAGGGGTTAATCATAAGTGGGATGCTTGTCCAAGTAAGGGAAGTACCCAAGCGCCGGTCCACCCACATATCAAACTATCAAAGTAACGAACGCGAATCATATGAACATGATGAAACTAGCATGATAGAAATTCCCGTGTGTCCTCGGGAACATTTTTCCTCTTATAAGACTTTGTTCAGGCTTGTCCCTTGCTACAAAAGGGATTGTGCCACTTGCTGCACCGCTGCTACTACTTGTTACTTGTCACTTTTCGCTTGCTACGTTTCACCTCACTACACCATCACTTGTTACCGCTACTTTCAGTGCTTGCAGTTATTACCTTGCTGAAAACTGTTTATCAGAGCCTTCTCCTCCTCGTTGGGTTCGACACTCTTACTTATCGAAAGGACTATGATTGATCCCCTATACTTGTGGGTCATCAAGACTTTTTTCTGGCGCCGTTGCCGGGGAGGAAGCACCTTTGGTAAGTGGAATTTGGTAAGGAAACATTTATATACTGTGCTGAAATTTATTGTCACTTGTCACTTTGGAAACTGTTTCTTTTAGGATTTTGATCGGGGTATCTTCACCACGAACGGAAGCATGAGGAGTTGTTCCTCAACCTGAGGTACATACTGAAAATATCTTTTATGAAATTTCTTCGGGTATGCTTGAGAAACTGCTGGCTAATCTTTGTACAGGAGATGGATCTTCACATCCAGACTTGCATCTAATCTATGTAGACGAAGTTTGTGGTTTATTTAAGCTTGCAGGTTTTCCCGAGGATGAGGTAAATAAGAAAGTCTTTCCTTTATCTTTGAAGGAAAAGGCGTTCACATGGTATAGGCTATGTGATGATACTGGATCATGGGACTACACTCGGTTGAAACTGGAATTTCATCAAAAGTTTTATCCTATGCATTTAGTACATCGTGATCGGAATTATATTTATAACTTTTGGCCTCGTGACAGGGAAAGCATAGCTCAAGCTTCGGGGAGGCTTAAATCAATGCTATATTCATGCCCCAATCATGAGCTCTCGAGAGAAATTATCACTCAAAACTTTTATGCTCGGCTTTCCCATGAAGATCGTACCATGCTTGACACTTCTTGTACCGGTTCTTTTATAAAGAAGGATATTGACCACAAGTGGAATTTATTGGAAAGAATCAAATGTAACTCTAAAGATTGGGAGATGGAAGAAGGTAAGGAGTCAGGTATGAAATTCCAGTATGATTGCGTTAAATCTTTTGTTGAAACAAACACTTCTAGAGATTTTAGCGCTAAGTATGGACTTTACTCTGAGATAGTAGCTTCTCTATGTGAATCTTTTGCTGCTCATGTTGATTTTCCCAAAGAGAAGTGGTTTAAGTATCATCCTCCTATAGAAATCAACATAGTTAAACCCAATCTAGTTGAGGAGAAAGTCATTGCCTTTAGTGATCCTATTGTTCCTTGTGCCTACGCTGAGAAACCACCTTACCCTGCTAGGAAAAAGGATTATTCTAAAGCTCCAACTGTGATATGTAGGGGTTACATTAGACCACTTGCACCCCTGAGGAAATTAGAGTTGAACCTAGTGTTGCTATTATCAAAGATTTCTTAGCCGAAGACATAGATGGGCATGTTATCAAATTCTGTGAGGACTCCGCTAGAATAGCTAAACCTCACGCGAAAGACAAATGCGGACCTGTAGTTGGCCTGCCCGTTGTCTCTGTCAAGATAGGAGATCACTTTTACCATGGTTTATGTGATATGGGTGCTAGTGTTAGTGCAATACCCCGTTCCCTATATGATGAAATCAAAGATGAGATTGCACCTGCTGAGTTAGAACCCATCGATGTCACTATTACGCTAGCTAATAGAGACACTATCTGCCCTCTGGGAATTGTGAGAGACGTAGAAGTCCTGTGTGGTAAGACGAAGTATCCTACTGATTTCCTCGTCCTTGCTACTGCACAAGATAGCTTTTGTCCCATCATATTTGGTAGACCCTTTCTCAACACTGTCAATGCTCACATTGATTGCATTAAACAGACTGTCACTGTTAGTTTCGAGGGTGTGTCTCATGAATTCAACTTCTCCAAGTTTGGAAGACAACCCCATGAAAAAGAGTCGTCTGGTAGGGATGAAATCATTGCTCTTGCCTCTATTGTCGTACCTCCTACGGATCCTTTAGAGCAATATCTGCTTGAGCATGAAAATGATATGCATATGGAGGAAAGAGATGAGATAGATAAAATTGTCTTAGAACAATATCCTATTCTCAAGAATAATCTGCATGTTGAACTACTTGGGGATCCTCCCCCACCAAAGGGTGATCCTGTGTTCGAGCTAAAACATTTAGCAGATACTCTTAAGTATGCCTATCTTGATGAGGAGGAGATATATCTTGTTATTATTAGTGCTCACCTCTCGAATCACGAAGAGAAGAAGTTACTAAAAACTTTGAGGAAGCACCGTGCTGCTATTGGATATACTCTTGATGATCTTAAGGGTATTAGTCCCACTCTATGTCAGCACAAGATTAAAACTGATCCTGATTCTAAGCCAGTTGCTGATCATCAATGGAGATTAGATCCGAGGATGAAAGAGGTCGTGAGAAAAGAAATATTAAAGCTTCTGGAAGCAGGAATCATTTATCATGTTGCTCATAGTGATTGGGTAAATCCAGTGCATTGATTATCTTAGAAGGGAGGTATCACCGTCGTTCCTAATGATAAGAATGAACTAATCCCGCAGAGGATTATTACTGGCTATAGGATGTTGTTAGACTTCCGGAAACTGAACAAGGCAACCAGGAAGGACCATTATCCTTTGTCGTTTATCGACCAGATGCTAGAAAGGCTATCTAAACACACACACTTCTGCTTTCTAGACGGTTATTCAGGTTTCTCGCAAATACCTGTTGCACAATCTGATCAGGAGAAAACCACTTTCACCTGCCCCTTCGGTACCTTTGCTTATAGACGTATGCCTTTTGGCTTGTGCAATGCACCTGCCACCTTTCAAAGATGTATGATGGCTATATTCTCTGACTTTTGTGAAAAGATTGTTGAGGTTTTCATGGATGATTTCTCCGTTTACGGTTCTTCCTTTGATGATTGTCTCAGCAACCTTGATCGAGTCTTACAGAGATGCAAAGATACCAACCTCGTCTTGAAATGGGAGAAGTGCCACTTCATGGTTAATGAAGGCATCGTCTTAGGATACAAAATCTCTGAGAAAGGCATTGAAGTTGATAAGTCTAAGGTTGATGCAATTGAGAAAATGCCTTGCCCCACAGATATCAGAGGTATACGAAGTTTCCTAGGTCATGCTGGTTTCTATAGGAGGTTCATTAAAGACTTCTCTAAGATTCTAGGCCTCTTACCAACCACTTGCAGAAGGATGTTCCTTTTGTTTTTGATGAGGATTGTGAGGAAACTTTCGAAATACTTAAGAAGGCCTTAATAACCGCACCTATTGTTCAACCACCTGATTGGAACTTCCCCTTTGAAATCATGTGCGATGCTAGTGATTATGCCATTGGTGCTGTTCTAGGAGAAACACAAGAAGTTGAATGTCACTCACTACGCTAGTAAAACTCTAGACAGTGCCCAAAGAAACTATGCCACTACGGAGAAGTCGTGTTTGCATGTGAAAAGTTCAGATCTTATATAGTTGACTCCAAAGTCACTATTCACTCTGATCATGCTACTATTAAGTACCTCATGGAGAAGAAGGACGCTAAGCCTAGGCTAATCAGATGGGTTCTCCTGCTACAGGAATTTGATTTGCACGTTGTTGACCGAAAGGGTGCTGATAACCCTGTAGCAGATAACTTGTTTAGGCTAGAGAATGTCCTTGATGACCCATGACCTATTGATGACAGCTTTCCTGATGAGCAATTGAATGTCATCCGCACTTCACATAGTGCATCGTGGTATGCTGATTACGCAAACTATATCGTAGCCAAATACATACCACCCAGTTTCACCTACCAGCAACAGAAGAAATTCTTCTTTGATTTGAGACACTATTTTTGGGATGATCCTCACCTTTATAAGGAAGGAGTAGATGGTGTTATTAGACGTTGTGTGCCTGAACATGAACATGGACAGATCCTGCAGAAGTGTCATTCCGAGGCTTATGGAGGACACCATGCTGGAGACAGAACTGCTCATAAGGTATTGCAATCAGGTTTCTATTGGCCCACTCTATTCAAGGATGCCCGTAAGTTTGTCTTGTCTTGTGACGAATGCCAAAGAATAGGGAATATCAGTAAGCGTCAGAAAATGCCTATGAACTATTCACTTGTCATTGAACCATTTGATGTATGGGGCTTTGATTATATGGGACCCTTCCCGAGTTCCAACGGGTATACTCACATTTTAGTTGCTGTGGATTATGTCACTAAGTGGGTAGAATCTATCCCCACTAGAAATGCTGATCACCACACCTCTATTAAGATGCTTAAAGAAGTCATTTTCCCAAGATTTGGAGTCCTAGATATCTGATGACTGATGGCGGTTCACACTTCATTCATGGTGTTTTCCGCAAGATGCTCGCTAAGTATGATGTCAACCATAGATTTGCATCTCCTTATCATCCTCAGTCTAGTGGTCAAGTGGAGTTGAGTAATAGGGAGATCAAATTGATCTTACAAAAGACTGTCAATAGATCTCGAAAGAATTGGTCTAGCAAACTTGACGATGCACTATGGGCTTATAGGACTGCTTATAAGAATCCCATGGGCATGTTGCCGTATAAAATGGTTTACGGTAAGGCCTGTCATTTACCTCTTGAGCTGGAACACAAAGCTTATTGGGCAATCAAAGAGCTCAACTTCGATTTCAAACTTTTTTTTGTGTGTAAGACAGTAGGATAAGATCCTACTGCATGTATATATAAAGCCAATAGTTACACATGTACATGATAGGGAGGGGGTGGAATGGGGATGGGGGGAGGGGGGAGGTGGGTAGGGTGGGGTTACATATTATGTGGTATCAGCTAGGGTTGCCACAATGTTATCTATGGTTTGCACCTTGCTAGTAGGCACACAGTGTCTAAGATTGGAGAAGTCTAATACAAACCTACGTCGCCAGGCCCCAAGAGATGGAGTTATTTGCTCAAAGCACTTGTTATTTCTTTCCTTCCATAGACTCTAGGCTGCTACCAGAAAAATATCCATGAACATGTTCCTGGGGTGTTCTGTCCTCTGATGATGTAGTTTCTCTAGTCTATGTTGTTGTTCTGACCATTTGATGTTTAGCATATCCCAACAGCGTTGGCTAAAGCTGCATTCGAAGAAAAGATGTTCCAGTGTTTCCTCCACGTGCCGATCACATAGCATGAAGTCAAGAGTAGCCCCTATGTTGTAATGCCTCCGTTTGAGCATATTCCTCATGTTGAGCCTGTCCATCAGCAAGAATCATCCAAATACCTTGATCTTTGGGACACATTTTTTTTTCACAGCCAGTGAAACGCTGGATGCACCGTAGTACCTTTGAAATATAAACGTCGATATGCTGCCGTTGCAAAGGTGTCAGCCCCCCAGGAACACACCCAGTCATCTCCCCTAGGGTTTAGCCGCACATCTCTGATTTCTTGTTGCATCATTCTGAGTTCATCATGCGCTTGTTCTGACAGGGGCAGTGAGAAGGCCTCTTGAAGCGAGCTCGTCCCCAAGAAGTTCTGAACCGAGGCATCTTTAGTTCTAGCAAAGGAGAAAGCCCGAGTGAACTTTTCTACATATACGGCATTGTTCTAGTTCTCTTTCCAAAAGAGCGTCGAGAGGCCATTGTTAACATTGACTCGCGTTATCCCTCGGAACACCGGCATAAGTTTAGTCAGTTCTCGCCACCAGAAAGAGCCATAGCGATCTTGCGCATGGGGGATTGCTTCACCGTAGTGTGTGTTCCAGATCAATGCTACCCATGGGATCTCTTTTCTGTTGTAGAACATGTGAAGCATCTTTAGGAGCATCGCGTCATTCTGTAGCTTGAGGTTCAGGACCCCTAGGCCGCCATTCTCTTTCGGGCGGCAAACTGCGTCCCACGCTACTGGTGCATTACTTTTGAATCCATCTTCAGTCTTTTTCCTCCATAGGCACCTCCTCCGGAGTTTATCAAATTGTTCTACAATCCTTGGGGGGGTTCTGAGGGTCCCCATTGGGTACACGAGTAGCGACGTGACCAATGAGTTCATCAAAGCCAATCAGCCGACATGTGACATCAGCGCCATGGCGGCTGTGATTTTTCTCTCTGCTTTACAGACTAGCTGCGTCATATCCAGGACAGTAGGTTTAGATGTACCCAGCAGGAGCCCTAGGTAGGTGAACGGCATTGTTTCCTGCACACAACGAAAGATCGAGATGATGTTGTCACAGACCTCTTGTGTCACATTGGTAGGAACTAGGGTTGATTTCTGATAGTTAATCCTGAGCCCTATCGTCATGGCGAAGTCATCCAATATTCTTTTCATTCTCGCAGCCTCGACATCACACGCCTGCATGATGATGATGGTGTCGTCGGCGTATTGAATTACTGGAAACTCAGCATCACCTCTTGGGTCGACAGGATGGGATAACAAGCCCAGATTTAGGTGTTTGTTAATCTCTGTTTGGAGTATGTCAGCCGCCAGTACAAATATCCATGGTGAGAGAGGGTCTCCCTGTCTTACTCCACATCTGCAGGGGAATTGTTTACCAGGGACTCCATTCAGTAATACCGATGATTTCCCTGACGAGAAGATGCATTGCATCCATTGGATCCACTTTGAATTAAACCCCATACGTTGCATGATGGTGATCATAGCCGAATGTTCAACCGTATCAAAAGCTTTAGCAAAGTCTAATTTAAGCAGGACTATCTCCTTTTGAGAGCTTTGACATTGGTGTATATACTCAAAAGCCCACGCCAAGCAGTCATGAATAGATCTACCACGGAGGAACCCGTACTGGTTTCGATGCACAATCCGTAGAATGATCTTCTCGAGTCGCTGCGCCAGTATCTTGGTGATCATCTTGAGGCAGCAGTTAAGCAGGGTAATGGGACGATAGTCGTTTACTGTCTCAGGAGAAGCCATCTTGGGGATGAGCGTGATGTGCCCATAATTTAGAGATTCGAAGTTGAGATTACCTCAGTGATATTCATCACAAAGATCATAGAAGTCTTTCTTGATGATGTGCCAACAAGTTTTAAGAAAGGCGCCGTTAAAACCGTCCGGCCCTGGAGATTTGTCAGCTGGCATCTCTTTCACTACAGCATCTATTTCCTCTTTTGCAAAGGGGATTGTAAGAGCTTCAAAGTCGATGCCTTATCGCCGTAGTTGCGTTAAATCAAACCGTATATCGGAAGCTCTCGCCGCGCCCATCCTTGTTCTATAGGTGTCAAACAGGAGGGCCTCCTTGTTGGCATGTGTCTCAACCATGATCCCTGCATCAGTTTTGAGTGTAGCCACAAAGTTGCGTCGATACCGTTCAGTTGCCACCGTTTGAAAAAACTTGGTGTTTTCATCTCCAAACTTGATCCATCTGATCGAGCATCTCTTGCGCCAGTACTCTTTCTGCTATTGCAGCAACCCGAGAAGGTGATTTTTGAGGATGCGCCAGAAGTTTCGTTCTGGCATCGTGAGAGTACGTCGATCTTCGAGGGAATCTAACTCCAGCAACGCCTTGTTGGTGTTGATGGTTGCTACCTTAAGGCGGGAGATACTGCTGCTCCATCTTCGTAGCGCAAATCGAACAGCTTTAAGTTTCAGACAGATTATCGCCGCTGCATTGCTATTCCGACCATGTTTGACGAGTTTATTCCATGCTAGTGAGACTGTCTCCATAAACCCTGGGTGGGCAATCCAGTATGTTTCAAAGCGGAACGTTTTGTTGCGTGGAATGTTGGTTTGTATTTCGAGCGAACAAGGAATATGATCTGATACAGGCCGTGCCAAGGGACGTACCAGAGTGTTGGGAAAGGAGGTAGTCCAATTCAGAGACGTAAAGAACCAGTCGAGCTGTTCGAGAAGAGGGTTTAGCTACATGTTCGACCATGTATATGCTCGGCCTTTGATTGGGATCTCCGTTAACATCTTCTCACTGATGAGTTCATTAAACGTAAACATGTCTTGAATGTTACCTCCGGGTAGGTTGCGGTTCGTTGGTGCCCTAATGAAGTTGAAATCCCCTAGGATCAACCAGTCCTCGGTTGCCACAATGTCAAGATCAAAGAGCCACGAGGTGAAACGAACCCTTTGATCCCCTTGGCAGGGGCCATATATGTTCAATAGCTTCCACATGTGCAAAGTTTGTGTTGATGAGAACTGGCCCCTAACGCGAAATCCTCTTCTACAAACCTAGTTCCTACAAATATAGAGTTGTTCCAAATCGTGACTATCCCACCAGAAGCCCCTCGGGAGGGAATATATGCAAATTTGTCAAATCGTTTTGGACACAATGTACGTAAGGCATGTTCATCAAATGAGGGCATTTTCGATTCTTGTAAGCAAATTATGGAGCAGCTGCTGTCACGAATAGCATTCGATAGAGCTAGATGTTTTTTGGGCGAATTAAGACCACGAATATTCCAACATAAGACATTCCAACTACGCAAAAGTACCATAGAGATTAAAGAGGAGGTGGGTCAGGCACAAGATCAAACTTGGCCATCTGCAGGGCCTGGATCTTCTCGAAGGAGCTCCGAAGCTGCAAGCTCTGCTTCAGCTATAACACACAGCTGTGTCCCAATGGCTTGCATGGTGTTGATGGCAGTAGGAGGGGGAACCTCAAGTGTCAGAGCACGATCAGCTTCCTGTAGTGCAATATTGGGAATCATCCTGGGCTTAACTTTGGATTTAGTGATCTTACCCTCTGCCATGGATGGGATCTTGAAACCATCATACTTGTTTGATCTCAGGCTGCGGCGAAGGTTGGAAGTATCAACTTGTAGTTTCATTTTGCCTTTGTGCCTCAGAGGAATCTTGGTGACTTGTAGTTCCTGGTCCATGCTGCATTCTGTTTCCAATGGATCCGTGTGCTCAATAGTTGGAGCCAGTGCCTGCTCAGGGGATAGTGCTTCTATGATAACAATAGATGATGAGCTGCTCACGGGGAGAGTAGGACAGGTGTTGCTAAAGATTATGCCATCATCACTTAGAGCAACTGCAACTTCCACATGCATGCATTCATGCTTGAAACCATAATCAGTATTCCAAGGGCCTCTCGAAGCTATTAGAGGTTTGATGGCTCTAAAAATGAAATCATTTAGCTGATGTCTTGGAGCTGGATCAGTTAGTAGTAGGGTGAGCACTGATTCTCGATGTTCAGATAAGCCAAAGCGAATTCCACCATTGTGAACTTCCAGGGAGATTCTCAAAAGACCCTCAGAGTGTTGTTGCTGATGTGTTTGAGAGTGTATCACCAGGGGATTCAGAGATCCAGCAGATAGGTTGGTGCTAGCAGAGCTGTTGGAGTTAGATATAGCATCATTCCAAGCTTGAGAAGCACTATCTGAGATGTTACCTTCAGGAACCAGGCCATCTTGCACTTGTAGTCCCTGGGCAGCAAGCCAAGCTTGAAAGTTGTAGAGATAAGGAGGTAATTGTGGTGCCTGTGGTGGTGAGGCTGGCCACACTGCCCATCCATTATGCTGATCCTGTTGCTGTGGGGCTTCATGAGCAGGAGGAGCCCCCTGAGGTTGAGCTGCATTTTGAACTAGCCAGTTATGCACTTGCTGTTGGTACAGTTGCTCAGCAGTGAGCTCAGGGCCAAACTGAGGGTGTGGGTTGCCATTAGGAGGAGGTGGTTCCTCCGCAGCAGGGAGAACCTCAGGTAATAAACCATTTCAGTCATTGCTACGCAAGATAGTAACTTGAACAGTCCAACAGTCTCTAGCACCACTTAGTTGCCAGACTACAAAGCTCTTTGGGATTAAACGCATATTAAGGACTCTCACTTTGAGCAGAACAAATATCCTATCCTGTCTCGGATTATACCAGGAAACCAAAGCACCAAACCCTCCTAGGGATTTCTGAATGTAGTACTCTCTTTGATAGTCATAGGGAAACCCAAAATACATAATCCATAGTTCAGGCCCAAAGGTGGTACTACGACGACTCAGAGCTTCATTCTGAGGTACAAAAGTGATGAGGAGGTCCTCGTCCTCAAGCTCTAGGGAAGAAGCAATGGCAGTATCTCTCATGAATGCATCCGCAAATCCAAATATCCCAATGCCCAATGGATGATCAGAAGATTCGGTGGTGAATAAGTGAGCTTCGTGAAGCAAACCTTCGATCTGAGTGCGGATGGCTTCGCGGCGATGAAGTGGAACATAGTGACTGGCCTCCGCAATCGCCAAGAAGTCGTGGTTGAGGGGTGGAAACGGCCCAACCACCATCCCACTCCGCACGATTCGATCATTCGGGCCAGGTTCCACGGCGAATCCAGGCGAGAGGAACGGCACTGGGATCCGCGGGTAGTTCGCCATGGAAATGGAGGTGGTTGGCAGACGAGGCGACGACGATGAGACAGGAGACAAAGGAGGGTGAAGCGGCCGGAGTCTCGGATGGGACAGGAGAGTGATGAGCTCTGTGGGGGGAGGCGCAGAATTCGAAGCGAGAGGGGTAGAATCGGAAACTTTAGGTATCCAAATCCATTTAGAGGATTTTTCTCACTTAAAACAGGAATGGATTTTGTGCCCATATGCCCCACACCAGTCGCACCTGGTGTATCGACGATGTTTGCCTGAAGATTGAACCAAGCGGGAAACGACAACTTGGGATTGATTGCAATCACTAGTGCTAATTGCTCGAGTAGTAGTCGTGTCAGTCGACAGATTATGCTTAATAATCGCAGGGCAGGCAATCATCTTGTGATTAGGAGCTGAGCAGTTAATGCAAATCAGACGCGAGCAGCAGTCCCGTTTATTATGTCCCCATTGAAGGCATCTTGCGCATAAAAACGACCAATTAATGGCTAATTCCAATATTTCATAAGCAGAATATTGGGCTTGCCCTAAATCTGTCTTGTGTCGAGCCTCTAAAACCAGTGAGAAGCGGTTGTTTGATATCATCTCATTACAGGAATGGAGGGCCCAGGCATATGAGAATGCCAAGTTGTTCAAGAAAAAGGTTAAGAGGTGGCACGATAAAAGAATACAAAAACGAGAGTTCAAACAATTTTCTCAATTACTCTCTTATGAGTCTCCTCTTCCACCACAAGTTCAACCGGATCAGGGAAATAATTAGAAGTATAGCAACATCCACCGCTGCCTTCTTCTTTGCTGCATGATTTTGAAAAAGAGATGCAATGTGCCCGTTTCTCTTCATAACAGCATAAATATTACAAAAATAGAATGCTAAATAATTAAATAAATTACGCTTACACAATTGAATTTTTCACATGCGATTATGAAACACTCACATGATACGTGTACTGATTATTGAACAATAGATCTGTCTCCACCGGCTCAGATGTTGGTACTAGGGCAAATCCTCAATCTCTATGTGTGATAGATGATTTTATCATTTTAGTGCTTAGCAATTAACAATTAAAGTACACATCAATTTTTTTAAGAAAACAAGTCAAAGACTTCTAGCTGTTCACGGCTGCCTGAAACTGGAAGAACACACGGCGAGAGGCAGGAAGACTCACTGAGGTAACCTGTCAACGAGTCAACGAGATGACCTCCGTGGCCAGCTGCGCGGTTGTTCACGGCTGCCTGGAAGAACACACGGCTGCCTGGAAGAACACACGGCTGTTCACAGCTGCCTGGAAGAAGAACACACGGCGAGTAGCCGGACCTCCGTGGCCAGCTATGCAGCGGCGGCGGCGGCGGCATGCAACAGCGCTGCGACTCGTCACTCGTGTCGGTCGGCGGCTCAGCGCCGTGCGCGTTCTACTGCCGCCGACTGTCGGGCTCTAGATGTGACGTCCGCCGGCGCCGGACCTCCTGCGACGGCGCGATCTGTGATAGATGAACCGTCGCCGTCGGTGCTGCCTCGATGGCTCTGATCCCTAATTGGCATCAGTCGGCTCCCCTCTCCAATCGCATCAGGTACGTTACGTACGTACGCATCTCCCCTGGTCGATCCGCATGGGCCGCGTGGGCTGCCTGGCCTCCTTTGCATCAGGCACGTACGCATCTCCTCTGCAGATAAGTGTTCTTTTTATAAAACACGTATATATACATGTATTTTTGCGATAATTTCAGGATATGCCAGGGCATACCTGACATACCCTGTAGCTTCGTCCTGTCAATAAGAGGAGAGAGATTATATGTCTTAGTTTTGTGCTGCTTTTCAACAAAGCTATTAAATTTACTCTTCGTAACAAAAAGTAGTTTATTTGCACGATAATGAAGAAAATAAAGTTGGCGCAATGTTCTGAAATCTTTATTGTTGGCTCTCATCAACAAAGATTAATGGCTTAGGTGGTTACATTCCGAAGATGCACTACTTGTGTGTGTTGGGTTCTTGCAGAAAACAGAGAAAGTAAACGAACTTTTGTAAAGCCCAAGTGCACGCAGGCCGCAACGCCAAGGTGATGATTCTTGTCTTTCACCTAACTTCCCCCCGCGCGAGCACAAAGATTGTGTTTCTTTTCAATTCAAATCTATATATATTGGCAGTCTCAACCCTACAACAGTGACGAAGACCATCAGTTGAGCTTGGCTCCAACCAAACAAAATTCTCAAGTTTCAGCCGTGAGCATGTCTCAAGTAGCTGGCGCAACCGGAGGAGCATTTGGCGGTGCTAAAACAAGTAAGGATCCACAAAATTTCCATTCATCTTTCACTCAACTGTCCATCTAATGATCGACTTCCTTGTCTTTCCGCAGAGACTGTTTTTCTGGCAATGATCATCTTATTTGCCAGAACCGCTCAGGGGCAGCCGCGAGAGATCGCATGGGACCATGACGCGGTGAATGCGGAGCACACGGAGCTGCTCGATACATGGCACGGCCATGTCATCGAAACTGTGGAAACACGTTTCCGCATGAAGGTCGGTGACCTTTGCGACGTGATGGCTCCGCAGCGGGAGCTTGAAGACAAGATGACGATGCCACCGGACACGTGGATCAAACCCACCTTGAAGGGCCGAGGGAACGACAAGGTGACCTTGTGGTTCTCCAACGACGACCTTTACTTTTTGGGCTACACTAATCTTACGGGCCACCTGCATACGTTAGGAGGGTACGATGGCTTATTCCTAGAGCCGTTTTATCCACTTAGATTCGGCGGCAGCTATACTGACCTCATGGGTGTACACAGAACACCCCAAGGAAAAAAAATACCTGCTCACACGTTTGTCGTTAGCGTTCCACTAGGGAAAGAGTCGCTGCTAGATGCGATCCACGTCCTCTCCTCCTATAACCCTTCAACCCCCGACACCGACCTAAAAATAGCAATAGCCAAAATTGTACTCATGGGACCGGAATCCTTACGATTCCGTCCCATACGCGACGCATATATTTTAGAGTGGCACCAAGAAACAAACACCTATCTGACTTTGGGTCAGACAAAATATTTGGTTAAATGGTCAGAGATTAGTAAAGAATTGGTGCGGTGGGAAAAATCGGGCAGGAAAATTTTCCTTAAAACCAAGGGGGCTCGTGAGTTAAAGGATGAACTTGGTATAGGTTCTGCAGAGGAGGCGATGGGATTAGTATACTTGCTACTTCGGCCTAGGCCTTGAGAGACGTGAGGCACTCGCGTAGTTGAAATGGCAGCAAGAAGTTTGGTGATGTAATAGGAATCGGAGAACTATATGAAAGAAATTGTAAGAGAGGTCGAAAATATATGTACTTCAACGGAGTTCCAGTTTTTATTGTTGTTATTATTGTTGCACATTATTGTTTTTTCCAAAGCATGTTATGTAATGATATTATTGTGTGCTTGTATGCTCGAGCAATGCTACACCTACGAAAGTTTTACGCGAGTTTTACAGACTGAACTGAGGTGGAATGTATTGATTGATGATTAAGATGAAATGGACCCTATTTTGAAAATCAGAGGGGGGATTAGTGAGGAGAAAAACCAGTCCGTAAAACTTCTGTAAAAAGTTCCCATAAGTGTATCATTTTTGTTGTATGCTCAGAGAAACAAGTTAGTGGGGCTAGCTCTTTAGACTTTAGATATAGAAAATGTGTGGATGACAACTTGGTATATATGGAGTGAATTTACCGCTTTCTTTCCTCTTCTAGACCGCCAACTATAATGAACAAGCAATTCTGGTGTGTGAAGTAGCTCACCTGCTGGTGCTGGCGGCCGGAGCACGTCCACCAACTGGATGCTTGCCTCATCCTCATGTAAGCCTTGCCGCCCTTCTCCTCTTCTCCCCAAGAGGATGAAGAGTACCTGCGCACATGAGGACGCCGACGTCGTCCAGCATGCCTTGCAGGTTACAGCGGCCGAGGCAGAACATGACAACGCCGAGGATGAGTCGTCCCTGTCGACAAGGCCATGGCGGCCGGGATCGATCACGTTGGCGTGCGAGGACAGAGCGGTGCACAGGAGCGACACGGAGGCGGAGAGCGTCTTGTCTTGGCCGGCCCGGTGGACAATGCCGAGGTCAGGGAGGGAGCGGGACGGCGGCGACAGAGAAGCGCACCACATACTCGACCGTGAGCCAGCACATGCCGCCACCGGTTGTCATGGATCGGCTCCACCAGGCTCTGAACGCCTTCAATCTGGAGACCCATTCACTTGGGTCGCACATGGCAATGCTTCCTTCTTCCCGGATTTTCATGTCATACAGACACAACCTCGATTTTCAACCTCTCATATTTATAGACTTTTTTTTTTTAAAGATTCAGCAACCGCTGGCTTTTAAATTATAGCAGATAGCACATGAAGAAAGAAAAACATCTGGGGGGAGTTGCGATCACATGATCAAGGAAGTAAAAAGAAGAAACTTAAAAAAATTTAGGGGCTAATGCAATCTTTCACGGTGGTTCCCCAAACGGGTGCTCCAAAGCTGTCGCGACTGCTTCGCGCCAGAGTGTTAGGGTTTTAGTGATTTCTTCTTTGATGTCTTGGACTTTAGCTTCCTTGTTTCTCAAGGTGATAGACATTTCTTTTAGCAAACACGTTGAATTAGTATGTCGTCGCCGGCCGGCTGGAGCACGCACGCATGCAGCGGCAGCTAGCACCCGTTGCCTCGCTAGAGCAAGCACGCATGTACATGCACGCACCCGGCCAGCGGCTGCCTAGCCAGCAAGCAGAGCAGCAGCGGCCGGCCATGGCTGTGCACACACGCACGCGGCCAACGGCTGGCTAGCCAACACGCACACGGACAGCGGCTCGCTAGCCAACACGCATCGCACGCACGCATAGCAGCAGCGGCTAGCACAAGGACTACGTACGCGCGGCCAGCTATTTGCACGCCGGCGCGCAGGCGCGAGCACTTGTGCCCCGCGCCCCCGGCTGCTCGAGCGCACACGCTAGCACCGCGGCCGCAAGCCCGGGCTCAGCCGCGCCACGCCCGTGGCTTTCGCGTTTCGTCCCCAGCCCGGGCGTGCGAGCTCTGGCCACGCTAGCACGCCCGCGAGGCCCGTGGCTCGAGCCATCGCCTCCGCCGACGCCGGAGCCAGTCGCCGCCTCCATCCACGCGGGAGCCAGCCTCCACCCATGTCGGAGCCAGCGCGAGGCATCGCCTCCTCCACCGGCGTCGTTGCCTTCTCCAAGCCAGCAACAAAGTGACGGGCGGGAAAGAAGGACTGGGTCGCTGCAAGTGGGACCAAGTGGGCATGCGGTGGGCTGTCCGGACGTGACCTGGAGTGACTCGTAGCGTCTTCATATTTGAGACACATTTGATGGATGTCGATGAGTCCAAACATATATGCATGCGGCCATGCACGTTGAACAGGCGGCATCACACTCTCTCGCGTACGGTAGGGTGCATAGTGCCGGTGCCGCAAGCGCGTCGTGATGTACGTCGGCTCCTGCAAGAAAGGACCTATCATCGACCTCATGTCCACCGCATCATTCGGGTTACGCGTTCCGGCGAGGAAGAATAGGACATGGAAAACAGTGGAAGATTGAGTTTCATGAGCCAGCTAGTGTTTCATGTCATTTTCTACCTCATCGGCAACCGAATCGACGTCATATGGGACGCAACCATCCGTCGGACATGGACCACGGCGAAGTCGGACGACCTCTGTTTAGTACTCCCTCCGTCCCAAAATTCTTGTCTTAGAATTATCTATATATGAATGTATCTAGTCACATCTTAGTATTTAGATACATCCATTTTTATATAAATCTAAGACAATAATTTTGGGACGGAGAGAGTATTAGGTTTACGCTGCATGTAATAATATGAATTTAAGATTTTAATTTAAAATATCCAAATATAAAATACATTATTCGCAGACGTTTATAAGTGCTGGTTGAAGATGCTTTTACGTGTTGGCCCTCTCGCTTGTCTTGCCACCATATCAGTTTTGGGAAATCCATCAGGCATGACGTATAACAATGGTGTTAGTGCCACTGTCCGGATGTGTCACCACCGTCTTGCCGTGATACCGTCGCCGTCGAGAACGACCACACTGAGCTGCGAGCCGAGATTGGGCAAAGGGAATCGAGGGAGAAGTTAAACCACGTTGCGTCAAGATTCTGCCAGGTGTCGCTCAATCCAGTGGGTTTACCAATATAAACCGTGCGACAGGTTTTATAGAAACAAAAAATGCTAAACTTACAAAAAGTTACATAAGGTTACACGCTGATTAATATTCTTTCTTTCTAATTAACCATTCATTTACTGATTTTCAAGAGGGATGGGACCCTCATTACCTTAATCTTCAACCAAAATCCACCTACCTCCAAAGCCCATATAAGTTTACGTACATGTAGTATTACTGATATAAGAATATTTTTCTATAAAACTTCTTTTAGGAAAATAGCCGCACTTATTCATCCATAGCTAGAGATCTCGTCTGAAATTACATTAAGAATAAAGTCAGGTGGCGATTTCATCCAAATCTCACTACGAAACTCCCCTACTACATCTACCCTAGTCAGTTTATGCGCAGTCATATTACCCGTGCAACGAATCCATGTGACCTTAAACTCCTCGAACGAATTGAGCATTTCCTTGATGTCTTGCATCCAAGGCCCCACAGCACACAAGTTCCTTCCAGGTTGATTAATCATCGTTACTAGTGCCTTGTTGTCCGGCTCCACATGTGCACGTTGGATGTGTAGATCGACCGCCAGCTGTATCGTCCGTCTGCAAGCCAAAATTTTCACTGATCCGCCCAAGAACACAGCGTTGTGATCCCTAAAAATTGCACCCCCACCACCATTGGTTCCTTGCTTCGAGACCGCGTCGTCGAGGTTTATTTTCACCCATCCAGTTGCAAGAGGCTCTCATTTCCGAATGGTTTTTGGCTCCGACTGCGACGCCCTCGTCTCGTGCCCTAATTTTCAGTCTGACATTTGCACCTTCAGTGTAGCTAGTATTTCATGTGGTTGTTCTAGCCTACGTCCCTCCCTTGTATCATTTCTGGCGAGCCATAGTTCGTATGTTGCCTATAGCATGATGTCCTTCTCATCCTCGGTAGCCTTGGCGAACCATTCAAGCAACCATGTAGAGAGAGAACACTCGGAGGTCAAATAAGCCGGTGGGCTTGCCATCATTACACCCGGTTCCTCTCTCAACAATTGCCAAAACCGTATCGAATGTTGGCATGTCCAGAATCGGTGAACCATGGTTTCTTCTCTACCACATCCAACACATAAGACGCCCGCCTTTATTCTACCCCGTTGGAGCTCCGCTCCTACAGCCAGACCGTTCCTTATCATACGCCACATATGAATTTTGATTTTAGTTGGTGCACTAGTCTCCCATAAAGCCATGTATCATTTATGTTTCGCAACCGAGCTAGATGCCTTTGGTTGTCGTGTTCTAGCTGTGTTCAACGACATCCTCAAGTGATAAGCAGGCTTTACGGTGAAGATGTCCTTCCTTGTGAAGTTCCACGCTAAATGATCCTCAACTCCCCACCCTCTATGGCAATTTGCTTAATATACACTGTATCAGTCGGGGTAAACATGGCCTCCAACTTGTCCCCATTCTAGCCAGTCCCCTCATCACTAATCAGATCAGCTACCTTAGAGCATCTCCAACAGTCGCGCTACCCGCGGCGCGGTAAAATATAGTTTGCAGCGCGCGATTTGCATATTTTGGCACGGCCGCCAGCGCTGGCTCCAGCAGGCACGCTAAAATACAGCGCATGCGCATAGCTCGAGCAGGCGCGCTAAAATGCAGCACGCGTAAACAGCCGGCGCTTGCCATGTGTTGCATTTTTGACCCATTTTGAACACAAAATGAATTTCAAACATTAAAACAAAGACATGGCATAATTTAAATCACACAAACAAGTACATGATGACATAAAAAGTTCATGCCCACAAAATCATCCAACCAAGTTCATGCCCACTGGTTCAAATTCATGCCCACATCAAGCCTCGTCCTCGTCTTCATCTTCATCTTCATCTTCCTCTTCCTCCGATTCATCATCCGAAGCGGATTCTTTCTCCTCCTCTTCACGGGTGTTGGCAAGATCATGCGAAGGTGTTGGCACACCGGAAGACATGCCGTCCATGGCGCCCGGAGGTGCTCCCATGCCTCCCATGAGAGACGCAAAAAACTCATACCTCCCATGCCGCCAATGCCGCCCGGAGGTGCTCCGAAGCCATCCATGCCTCCCATGCCGCCAATGTCACCACCTCCCATGCCGCCCAGAGGTGCTCCGAAGCCATACATGCCTCCCATGCCACCCATGCCACCGCCACCCATGCCGCCAATGTCGCCCGAACGTGCTCCGAAGCCACCCATGCCGTCAATGCCACCGCCACCCATGCCGCCAATGTCGCCCGAACGTGCTCCGAAGCCACCCATGCCGTCAATGCCACCGCCACCCATGCCGCCAATGTCAGCGCCACCCATGCTGCGAAGCATCGCTCTTTATTGTATCAACACCTCTTCACGGGTAAGATAGATATACTCCTTTTGCGCCTCATTGAGAGTAGATGTGTCCAAGAAGAACAAATACTTCTCCCATTCCAACAACCTGGATCGCTCCTCTATGGTCACCTTCCTCTCCTCCAATGTCACCTTCCTCTCCTCGGTCGCCACCCTCCTCTCCTCGGCCGCGGCATCTTGGGTCCTTGCCATCTTCCTCACCTTGTTTGCTTCTTTTCTTGCCTTCACAATAGCTTACATAGCATTTTTTTATCTCATCATCCCCTTTCCTCTTCTTCTTTTCTTTTGCATCTTTCTTGAACCCATCCGGTCGTTTTGGCTTCGAGTATGAAACCGAGTTTGGTGTAGAGCTTCTCTTGCCGTCATCACTTGATGCCTCCTCGTCATCATGATCCAACTCAATTGTTTTCTTGCGTTTGTTGCTCTCATCAACATCATCGATGTCGTCACGCTTCTTCCACTTCTCATCATCCTTCAATTCTTCATAGCAATGAGACAAGGTAAATGGTCTCCGTTTCTTGATGTTCCCTTTCTTGGTCTTCTTCTCCTCTCCTATGAACAAGTTTTGTGCAATATTGAACTGCAAAAAAACAAAACAAGTTAGCACTACAAACACCAAGAACAAGCATGATGAACATGGATGAAATGGCACTTACCATATCTATATCATTAGTGCCATTGTCAACTGCCTTTTGTGCGGCCGCACACTTTTGACAATCTCGGTTGATTGTCGACCACCGGGAGCGAAGAGATCGTGACGAGCGGTCAACTCCACTCTTGTTGCGTAGATCAAAGTTCTCCTTCATCCGATTCCAATATGCATCTTTACTTTGATCACCTCCAATGGATGGATCTCTCGACACTTGCAACCAAGTATTGCATAGCAATATGTCTTCATCATTGGTGTAGTTGCCTCCTCTTCCTTTCGGTGCGTCGATAATGTCCTCACCATCCTCGTCCACCTCGAACTCATGGTCATCGAAATGCATGTTATTGGTTTGAGACCAATGAGAATTATTGGAGCCAACAATCATAGTTGACATATATGCCTCATCGTTGACACTAGAAAGGATATACAACGAAGCAAATGAGCTATCTATATGTATGCATTCAAAAAATAACAACAACATTTTTTTTTACCTTTGGTGCATTTCCTCGAACACCTTTTGTGCGTCAGCCGGCGGCTGAACAAGTGAGCTCGCCAGCGCTTCGGGAACCGTCGCGGCCGTCACACGCCCTTCAAGTCTCTTTCTCGACGGCTTGGAGGAGCCAGAGCCGTCCGCCACCTTCTTCTTCTTCCCAGAAACCTTGCCCTTCTTCGCCCGTGCCACATTTGAGAGCTGCAAGAGGGGGGCACGTGGGTTCGCGGCAGGCACCGGCGTGAGGCCACCCGCCGCCGAGGTCATCCGTGGCGACATGAAAAGATCGTGCGCGACACTGGTGCTTGAAGGAGTGGCGGCGGCGGCGATGCCAAAGCTCCCAGCGCTAGGGTTTGCGGCGGCGGCGACGGCTGCAATGGAGGAGTCGCGATTGTAGGAAGGGGTCAAGGGGGTGCCGACGGGGGCATCCATCGGGTAGTTCGCCGGTGGCGGCGCGCGGCGGGGCGAAGGTGACGCGGTGGGGGCGAAAGTGGAGAGAGCGGCGCGAGCGCTCGAGTATGCAGCGCGCCGAAGCGGGCGCATCAAATAAGCAGCGCGCGATGCCGATTCCGACCGTGCGTTGTACTCTTTATGCCCCGCGCGCGTTTATCGCGCGACCGCTGAAGCAACTTTTTTTGTTGTGCGCGCACTAAAAACGCAATTTTTTTAGCACGGCATTGTTTTAACGAGGTTGTTGGAGATGCTCTTAGTAACACCTTGCATATAAATTTGACTCAAAGGTTGTGGGCTTTAAGTGCACAGTATCGAGGGATCCTTGCATATAAATTTGACTCAAAGGTTGTGGGCTTCCACTGCGCAGTATCCCGGGATCGTGATGAATATTTATGCAGGGAATATTTTGCTATAAATTGATTGAAAAACAGACTATATTTTTCGGAATAGATTCGCGTGCATTGATGAGTATTATATTGTAGGAGTACGGTTGAAAAAAAAAGTCGCAAAATGAAAATGATAATAGGAAAAGGGACAAAATTTTTGATACCATAGCAAGCAACTCAGGATACCACACCGCACATTTATAGTTCAACACTCATATCAAATGGAAGTCAGACAAGAACAAGTACATATTACACTCGTTGATAAACACAACGCACAAAAGTACTGATAAAACTAACATAGCAGGCTTCCCCTCGATGGCCTTATCTTTGGTTCATATTTTTTCTTGATGCGGGTTTCTTCTGCTGTCTGCATGCCAACGGGTAAACAAAGATTAGCTCACTTCAAACAATAAACGCAGGAAGAACAGATGAGCGATGTATAGAACGCACCAATCAAAAGAGAACAAGGTAAGGTTGGAAAACGTGCACCTTTGTCCTCAAGGTGACGGATGGTTCGCTAAATTGTTCTCCGGACTGTCTTTTTTGCCTGCAAACCAAATTAGTAGTGCCATTAGTACTATATAGTCGCATGACAGAAACTACTGTACTCATTTGACACACAACAATTAAGGCTTAAGTAGTAAGAGTACCACGGATAAACCACTTGTACACTCCGATGCACGTGCCAATGAAGGTTATGAGTGCTGTAACCCAAACGCCAGTGTATGTGGATATCTCAATCATGTGACTTGCGTGCTCATTGTTTGGAGTTAAAGTGATCGTCTCCTTTGGGGCTGAAGGAGGAGAGGGAGTGGCGGGTGATGGGGTGGAGCTCCCACTCCCAGAGAAGTCGTCACAGCTCTCATAGGGCTTGTCTCCGGAACGTCTCTTGCCTCCACATCTCAGATAAAGAGCAAAGAGTGTCCTTGAGGTGGTGCCGGAATCAGCGATCTGAGGTTGATCGACCACCATGCAGAGACAGTCCACCATGTCCACCGTCGGCAGAATGAAGGAGCAGCAGGATGTGGTCATTGGATCACGTACCTCAATGCATGCCTTGAGGATATCGGTGGCCAGCGCGGTGGCATTGCAACCTCGAAGAGATTAAGAAGACCAATGTCAGCATTGCATTTAGGACTAATTAAACATGTACTCTAAATAGTAAATACTATACTAGGCTAGCACGGAGGTAGAGTAAAACGAGCTGGAACTCGAAAGCAAAATGCCAGTGGAACAAACATCTTACTTTGTCTCTGTCTCAAAGGTCGAACAAAGAAATACCAATATACCAATACCAATACCAATACCAATACGAGCATGAAGAGGGGGTGTTTTATACCTTTATCAGCGTCGTCGGCGGCGGTGGATGCGAGTGCGACGGAGGTGGAGGCGGAGGTGGGTGGGACGGAGGCAAGCACCGCGAGCAGTATCACAACCCCCCAAGCTGCACAAGCCATGCCGGACGCCCTCATCGCTCCCTTCCTTCCTGAGACCATAGAAAGAAGGACATGGAAATCAGATCTATAACCCTCGGGCTCGGAGAAAAGTGTAGCAAAAGCATATATATGAGCAGCGTGTAAAAACTAAAAGCAGCATGAACTAGCGTCGCCTCGCGCCTCGCTCCCCCAGCCCGATTCACCGCTACGTCTCAGGGGTAACCACACCGCCCCGGCGCCTCGCTCCCCCAGCCCGATTCGCCGCTACGTCTCAGGGGTAACCACACCGCCCCGGCGCCTCGCTCCCCCAGCCCGATTCGCCGCTACGTCTCAGGGGTAACCACGCCGCCCCGGCGCCCGCTCCTCCGCCGCCCGATCGAGAGGCTCGGGCGAAAACAAACCCGCAAACCCCCACGCTCTATCCGTTCTTCACCCCCGCCAGGCGCCTCGCCGGAGAGGAGCGCCGTTCTGCACCGCCGCCTGGCGCCTCGCCGGGGAGGAGCGCCTCTTCAACGCCGCCCGGAGAGGAGCGCCGTTCTGCACCGCCGCCTGGCGCCTCGCCGGGGAGGAGCGCATCTTCAACGCCGCCCGGAGAGGAGCGCCGTTCTGCACCGCCGCCTGGCGCCTCGCCGGGGAGGAGCGCATCTTCAACGCCGCCTGGCGCCTCGCCGTAGAGGAGCGAGAGCACGCTCTCTCCTCTCCGGCGAGGCGCCAGGAGGCGGTGAAGACACGCTCCTCTCCTGCAAGAAGCCCGGCAGCGGCGCAGATCGGCGCTCATCTCCAGGCGGCTGGCGGCTGCGAAGAACGGCGCTCCTCTCCGGCGAGACGCGCGCCCCCGTGTCTCGGAGGTCACTCTACGTGAAGGGAGGACGGCGGTTGCGTACCTGGAGGTCGCCGGTCGGTCGCACCCGTCTGCTGCTTCTGCTCGGTGGCGTGGCCTGCTTCTACGCGCAGTGCGGACGAGGAGTGCTCGGGGCTTGGGCTGCGTGCAATGAGTGGCCTTATAAAGACTAGACGACCCGGGCCCGCGGGGCAACAGGAAGCGCGGGGTGGCGGCGGGCGGGCTCCGCTGGTGGGGCGGGGTGGGGAGGGAACCACGGCCACACAGTCGATCGCCTTCTTTTTGTCAAGCAAGCCAGCCCAAATCAAAGCCTGTACAAAGGCTTTGCAGGTTTCGGCAGCGATGCTGCGCTGTGACTAAACTTTTGACGTCCGCCTCGGATTTTGATTTTGATTTGAATCGCTGCGGACTCGAGACAGACCGTGGGTTGCAGCAAAGTGGGATGGGACGGTGGTATTGAGATCCGTCCGTGACTTGAGATCGTATTAGCAAGTGACGATTTATTAGGACATATGATTAGATGGGTTGTTCGAATGTTTGAGGCGGTTTTAAGGCGGCGCGGCCAGATACTCGTGCTTCGGTCAAAGATTACTATAGTCGACGAGGAGTGCCGTTCCATGGTCGTGCGGTGGTTGTACGGACATTGAGACACGAGCCCAGGCGATGCGGTTGCTTTATCCTTGTCTTAATAATAATAATTCAACTTCAAGCCCCTGTAGATAGTTTTGGCACCACACTCATGGCCAGCGTGTGGGCGGCATTGGAAGTGCCAACTACTGTAGCACTACAATCACCTGCGCCGCCGGTTGCTCTCCGTGCATGAACTAGAAGGGATAAACTGCCTCGAAATGATGCGAAATGATGATCATGGAAGGAATCCGACTCAACTGTCCTTTCAATTTTCTGGGACAGTGCCTGAGATATGGGACCGGGCTGAGCAGGCCTCATTTTCACACCAAGGGAGTACTACCCACCGCCTTGCTGATCAAACGTACAAATATGACCACCAAAGAGAACAATGGGCTAGCTATCTCCAAAGTATAATCACTGATTGTAAGATTTCTTTTTGAACGACATTTTAAAATTCGAAACGATAATTGTGCTCTTTTTCTAAGAACATTTTCAGCCACGACTTGTAAATTCCGAGAACGCGGACGATTAGTGACCAGTCGTGTCTCTTATTTGTTCGTGCGCGCAACCATAAATTTCATTTTCTTTCTTATATGTCCGATCACTTGTGTGTGGTTGATGAAGAAGAAACGGAGAAAGAGAAGAAGAAGAAAAATGATCCGAGGTGGGGTTGTATCCTATCTGACGGACTCACCGGGCACGACCGAACGTGTCCGCCAACCCTCATGTTCTCCCTATATTTAGGATGTAAACGAGGATTCACGGACATCCGGACATAAAAAGACGATCTGAGAGGTGTGGTTGGATTAATTTTTTTTATTTTCTCTTTTTCCGGATCGCATGAGTGGTCCAATTTTAGATGCTCTAACTTGTTTGATTTCATCGGTCTGGTCCCGGTCCGACTGTGGCTTTCTGGGAGGCGGGCGGGCCCTTCGCTCGCATGGGCCGGGCATCTACTGTAGAGTGCTGTAAAATCAGCCGTGTTCCACGCTGCAAGTTGTACTTGAGCGGCACAGGTTGGAGCAGCTGCTGGCTGGTACAGCATGGTGCATACTGCATAGTTCTTCGATCCGTCTACAACTCCCCGGCCGTCTCATTCCGATTCCCTGCTGTATATACTCCAGCTTTGGATACTTGTATGGCTCGTCAAACTGCCACGATGCCTAATCAGGCATTCCAAATAGCGTCTCATGGTTAAGCAATTCGCACAAGAAACAAGACTCGAAGTAGTACTGTTCTCTTTGTTTTCATCAACAGACCTTTTGACGTTGGAAGACTCCTAATCATGTGGGGAGGATTTGATTGGTCCAACCAGCGAAAGCATCCAACCGTTCCATGGACGAGCTTTTGGGATCAACAGAAACAAAATCAGGCTAAAGAGTAAAAGGTGCGGGTTCAGAAAGTAAAAGAAAAAAGCCAGTATCTGCACTCTGCAGTGGATCAAACTTTTCTACTTTTTAATGAGAGAGACGGATTGCAGCCTGCAGCGGATTAAGAGTTACTCCGACTCATTCCAAACGTACGTTGCAAGGGCATCTCCAAAAGTTGTGTCACCATGTGAAATCTTCAGTTTTAAACTCACAAAGAAGAGTTCAAACTTGATTCCGATATATGACATATGACTAGCTAGTTAAAATTCGGCCTAATCTATCTAACTTGCCACACGCAGATCTCGAACCCTGGTCTTCCAATGCTACCACGAGCACCGTCGTCGTCTTCGTCCAGTCACAGGTGTCACCTTACCCGCCGTGACATCCGCCCCGGGCTACCGCGCCACGCATGGGGTCGCCCCACGCGCATTGCACTCCGGTTGCAGGAGCGCCTTCAGCATCATCTTGGCGTTGAGCCTGCATCAATGGCGGGCGTGCGACACTTTGATCGTCTTTCACGGGTCCATCATCTAGGCGGTGGCAAGCTCCAAGTCGGCGAGGATGTTCGGTCCACAATACATGCGACCAGGCGAAGGACACCGAGCGTAGCACCATGAGCCACTTCAAGAACGTGAAGCGTTGCAACGATGATATGGGGGTCGCAATGTGCGACGAGCCACTCGTCCTGTCGATAACTAGCTCGTGGTGGCGGAGAGGGTTGGTCGGGTACGACGGTAAGATGGGGTGGCGCCGACGCAAAGAATGAGGGGTCACCACTTTTCGAGAAGCAATATCTACCACTAATAGAAAAATGAGCATTGGTACTCAACTCAATGAAACCTTAAATATGTCAAAACTAAATATTTTCTTTTGCGGGTGTTCAAAATTGTAGTTGCATTGCACAAAATCATTTGAAGAGAAGATGAAGCCTCATTGGTACTCAGCTCAACATAAAGGATCAAAGTGTTGGGGATGTTGCTTCTGGGAATACTCTCATGTCTTGATTCATTTTTAGGTTTCATCGATGTGCCATATGTTGGTTGTGAAGTGCGTAAATGTGTGTTGGCCTTAAATTGTCGAATATGTATCCATGTCTCTTATGAGATGTAACGCTTTTATGCAAATTGGTGATGCATGGCTATGTTCATTTTCATCTATACTTTCAATTTCCTTTGCGCGACTGGTTAAGAAATAAGAAAATGAAGGAATGTTTAGGAGGGTCGGCTACCGGAAATTAAAATCTTAAATCTCTGTATATAAAATTGAGGTGGTTATTAGGATGAAACCACATGCGACAATAAGAGTATTGGAAGCGGTTCCGGTTACGGAACCATATGTGTGGATGATGATAATGCATGCGGTTTCGACAACTGCGCCAATGCGCGGAGTGCTAGCGATGTGGGCTTTGAGGTGGAATGGGAAACTTCCACCAGTCCATGTACCAAAACCATCTGCAAAGCCCGATTATGTTCTAGTGTACATTGCCTCGAGATGCCGTCAGTGAAACTTGTCCTCGAACAAAACCTCGTTTGATGTCTGACCAATCGACATCGTCGTCGATGCCGGATTCGCTGCAGCCCACGTGCCTCCTGCTTGACCAGTAGGATACCTTTGCAGTGGAGGGCGATGGACACACTGACGAGGATCAAGGGATAGGCGAGGATGGTGGCGCGATCAGGTTTGCCCCATGGTGATGGCATGTCTTGTCGACTCCACGGACTGGAGCTCAATCTATCGCCGAATATATAGTCTTGTCAGGGCGACGCCCGAGCCGGGCAACCACATAACCCTAAATAGCTTATGCTCCTCCATGTTAATCATGTTGCCCCGCGTGATGGAGAATGGGGTGATGGGTGACAGATAGGGTTTGGGTGGGCGACACAGTGCCAATTGGAGTGCGGGGAAGAAAGGGGTTTGTTAAAAAGAGGGTGCGGGTTGTCGGCACGTCGTGGCGAATTATCTAAACTTCACTATTCCTTCTCTCGATTTGAGGCTATGCCCGACTGATCTGATCGAATCAAAATAACGGGGAAGACTAGTATATGATCTTACATTGCCAATTGGAGTGCGGGAAAGAAACGGGTTTGTTAAAAAGAGGGTGCGGGTTGTCGGCCTGTCGTGGCGAATAATCTAAACTTCACTACTCCTTCTCTCGATTTGAGGCTATGCCCGACTGATCTGATCGAATCAAAATAATGGGGAAGACTAGTATAGGATCTTACATTGTCAATTGGAGTGTGGGAAAGAAAGGGGTATGTTAAAAAGAGGGTGCGGGTTGTCGGGCCGTCGTGGCGAACAATCTAAACTTCACTACTCCTACTCTCGATTTGAGGCTACGCCCGAATGATCTGACTGAATCAAAATAACGGGGAAGACTAGTATAGGATCTTACATTGTTGCTGAGATCATTTTTTCTTTGATAATACAAACATGTTCGAACTTCAATATTTGATGTACAACCTTAAAAAGTGTCAGCTCCTAATTTGACCTACACTACTAGAAAAAAAATACCATATGTGAATAATGCTAAAATACTATTCACACAAAGATGCCACTATTCGCATTTAGTTTGTCTTTTTAATCTCTAACCATATATCGAGTTTTGAGCTGTTTTTTTTAAGTTGTAGACACAGGCTGCAAATATGTTGTCAAATAATTTCTAAAAAAATACAGTGTCTAAATATGAATTTTGTGGTTGATCTCACCTAATGTGAGATCTTGCACTAGTCACCCTTGGAATAACGGTGTTCATTGGATAGCATTTTAGGTATGGTCTGCAAATCTGCATAAGTCGGAGCGATGTGGAGAACTCCCACTGATATGCTAACCAATCATGATACAAGAGATTAGAACAAGAACAAATAACAAAAGCTAGGCAAACACAAGAACCGTCGGACACGTAGTAGTACATGGCATGACGCCAGAATGCATGCGAGGACCCAGCTTTACGTCACCCGCGTGCCCGCCACAACGCACAGGCCACAGCTACACGATTGACCGGTCGTCCTGGCAAACATGACTACTACTGTACACGCTACGGGGCCTTGGTGGGGGGCCAGTGGCGGTGGACAGCCATGACGTTTATGGACTCGAGCTTCCGATCGAACTCCGAAGGATTCGTGCACGCTCTCCCACCCCGGATGAGTTGCGGTCTCATCTCCTGTTTCTAGTGAAGCAAATACGAGGGTTCACATTTCACATACCCGACTCGTTTCTAGAGTACACTCTAAGCATAATAATCTAGGTTTTTTATACTCACTCCTATGTCACAAGATGCCCTAGTTTTTGGATAAAGTTAATGTTCATTTGGTAAGTTTTATTTTAGAGCTAGTAGCCAGTTTTTCTCTCTCTGTTTTATATTGTAAATCTCCCCTAATAATAAAGCACAGAACGCTTCTTTCGTCCGTCGTGGCGTTTTTGCAAAACAAACCTTTTGTTTTTGGTAAATCAACCCGCAGTCCTTTCTGAAGTGGATCTGAGAAAACGCTTCATTGTTTCAAAAAGCCCCCTACATTTGTAAGAATTTCAAACGCGATCCTATGTTTCATCTTATCCAGACACTCTCTCCAGCAACGACGAGGTGAGGGGCGGCGCGGACGCGGGCGCGGCGGGGCGTGGCGGGAGCCGGAGCCGGGGCGAGTGCGAGGGCGACGAGGGCAGCCATGTGGTCCGGCACCTGGCGCAAGGCCTACGGCGCCCTCAACGACTCCACCAAGGCTGGCCTCACCAACTTAACGGCGAGTACAAGGTCAGTCCTGCCCATCCTGCCACCAACGCCTCCCCTTGCATCTCCTCCCGACCTACACTTCGTTCCTCTGATTATCCTGCATATTGGCACCAGGAATTTCGGATCTTTGCAGGACCTGTACTTCGTTCCTCTGATTATCCTGCCAGGAATTTCGGATCTTTGCAGGCGACGAACCACGTGGAGTGCCCGCCCAAGGAGCGGCACTTCAGGAGTGAGCGATTCCCCCTCCCTCCCCCCTCCCTCACCATACAATGCAGCATCTATGCGGCCTTGGTAAAATCTTTTTTGCTGGATGTTGCAGGGATAATGTTTTGGACCTCGGTGAATCGCCCGCGAGCCGACGTCGCCTACTCCATATGTACATTAGCCAGGAGATCGTCCAAGACCAAGAACTGGATAGTGGGTCTTGTTGGAGTTAAAGATGGGCTCCTACTTGGGAGTTGCTGCAGCTTCTGCAAATCCTCCTCACTTCATCCACTTGTGCTACAAGCCCGTTGGTGGCAATGTCAAGAGAAAGTTGGCTATTGTTGTGAAGGGTCTAACATTTGACAGGTTTGTATCGCTAAGCATATTTTATGAGTTACACTACTGTACTGGGTAGATTTGTCATCTTCAATATGCTTTGTCATGCTGGTAGAATGCAGTGATATTAATAATTCATGACTGTTAAATCTTAACACTCAATTCACCAATTTATTTGCAGTGGAGGCTACAACATTAAGACTCGACCAGCCCGTAGTATTGGATGGACGGCAGAAGCGCGGGTACTTTGAAGTTGTAGTTTTAGTAGTCGAACTAGGTACTTACAGAAGGAAAGTTCAGGGGCGAAAGTAATACGATGGTGGACAGGAAGGGTCTGCAATCTGAACATGAGAAGTGCTACAGCGAGAGTGTGGCAATGCAGTTGTCTGAACATTCCATTATAATCCATGTCGATCAGACCTTAAACCATGAGGTCAGTGTGGCAATGCAGTTGTTCAAACCTTCCATTATAATTCATGTCGATCACACCTGAAACCACGAGGTTAGTGTTCCTTACAACTGCTCCTCAAAAGTCTACAACATTTATTTCACTTTTAAGAACTATTATGTGTATATATGTGCATGCAGACATGCTTCTTAATCTCCCCATACTACTGGAAATTTAAAACTAAGAATTCTTATATGTATACTACCCTATCATGGTTATTTTTCATATACTCTATATTTGCGCACAGATTCTAAACAAATTACATCTGTGGCTGAACTTCAAATTAACAGCTTCTACGTAATTTGAGAGGGGAGATAACACTAACGCTGAAGGGAGGCTTACGCTTGCTGATGCTTTGGTCTATGCTTGTAATCAAGGTGTTGACAAGGTAATAAATTGCTTCTTTAGACATCATATTCTGTTCATACAAATTTGGCGGCTTTGACGATTGATGTAGAGAACTTTAAGTGGAATATCAACGAGATATTGTTGTAGTAGTTGTAATGCGGATATGTTGAAAAATATGTAGTAAAACTCATATCCTTATTCAGCATCGAGGGGCACTACTTTATTTGCTCAGTCCACTTACAAAAGCATGATTTATCATTTTCCCTTTTTAGCTTGCCATATAAGGAGTTATGCATCGCACTACATGACCTAAACAATCAATTATGCTTATCATATCTGTTGAAAGAGAAAGATAACTTAGAACAGATAAGTGATGTTCATTAGTTTGCTTTGAACTTTTTACTCAGTTGCCTTGCGACTTAATGTAATTATTGTGACATGCAGATTATTGATCTGGCAACACTAACCGGTGCATGTGTTGTTGCACTTGGGCCTAGCATTGCTGGTAAGCTCAAACACATATTTTCCTCTCAGCCAACTTCAATTTTTTGTGCTTCTAAAATGGAAATAGTGGAGTACTCTGAAGTCATGCATACTAATGAACATGTCTCTTCAGGAATCTTCACACCAAGTGATGAACTAGCCCAGGAAGTCACAGCTGCATCTGAGTTATCCGGGGAGAAGTTCTGGAGATTGCCTATGGAGGAAAGCTACTCGGAGCAGATGAAGTCTGGTGTGGCTGACATGGTCAACACGGGCGGTCGACACGGCGGTTCCATCACAGCTGCCCTGTTTTTGTACATAAAATGTTTGGAACATTGAAAATAAATGTTTGGCAAATAATAAAATATTCATGATTTTTTTTAAAATTTCTTGTGTAAAAAATGTTAATGAAATTGAATAAAATTTTACCAATCCAAGAAATTTTTATCGATGGAAAATATCCTAAAAATTCAAAAACTGTTCGTGACTTACAAAAGAGTTTATTCATTCAAAAAATGGTCATGCATTTCAAAAAATGTTTTTTAATTTCAAAAAATATTTGTTAAATCAAAAAAATGTTTGCGAATTTCAAAAATTGTTCCAATAAATTTCAAAAAAATGTTCGTCGATTCCAAAAATGTTCGTCAATTCAAGAAAATTGTTTAATTTTTCCCAATTTCAAAATTATCTTCCAATAGTATTAGATATTAATGAATTCAAAAAATATTCTTACTTATAGAAAATGGTTATGAATTAATAAGTGTTCACTAATTTAGAAAAGTTTCACGCTTTCAAATATGTGCACGATTTTAAGAAAATGTTCAAGATTTCATGAAATTGAAAGTAATAGTGTATCCTGATGATTCAGCAAAATTTGTTCGTCCATTGAAGATTATGATCTTTTTTCTTCCGTTGCAACGCACGGGCCCTTTGCTAGTGTCCACTAATAAGCCGAAACAATTTCCCCGTCCACCCACATCCTTCGCATCGTATAAGTGGAAGGCCCGCATCTGCCACATATTTTGGCACGAGATAATTAGCCATATTACTGAAAGTAAACGTCGCTTCTGCTAGTAACTGATGCATAGCTCAAAATGAGAACGGGTCGGTTTAGCCCGCCGGGTCATTGACCCAGTCCAAAAAGTTAAGGCCAATGGGCCAGGTGGGTTGGTCTTGAATCGTATATGGGTGAGTCAGATCGATCCATCTGAACCAATAAGACACAAAACCGGAGACATGCATATCATATAGCCTAAATGGGTCCGTACGTGAGGCTATTTGATATCGTTGTGTTACAGTATCTGAAGTTCTGAATCAAGGACGCACGAACAACGTGCATGCATGCATACATATAGGCATATTGCACAGCGTGCACGCGTACATGTGGGCATATTTCCTCGACTAATGCACTATGGCTAATTATTTTCCATAATGAGGTATCTAATGACGTGTACATCACCTCATCTATGTGCGGACATGATGAGTTAAAAAATCGAAAAAGAAAGAGGACGGGATGAGTAATACACGAGGACGCCAACGTGTGTAAAAAATGCTGAATTGTGGACCGGCCTTGTGTATCCAATGGGCCACTCAGGCCAGAAAATTCTAATGAAATGGGTCGATCCATGGCCTCGCATATTGACCTTCGAGCCACCGGGCCAGGTCCAAGGCCAGGTCCGGATCGACCCATTCCCATCTTGATGTATAGCATGTAACTGAATCAAAGAAAGAAAGCTCAACCAACACTCCTAGCTCCAGGTATCTATTGTACCTCGTCCAAGTACTTGGGCTGCTTGAGGAGGCTCGCGACACGGCCGGATCGGGGCGTCCTCCTGCACTTGCTTCCGCCTCATAGACTTGGTATGCGATCTAGCCGGCAAGGCTTCCCAGACGACGACATAGAGGTGGTGCAGGTGCAGCTCCTTTACCTAATACCTGCGCCGCTGCTCCTCATACGCGATCGCACCGGCCATTTTCTCTCACGTCTTCTCTCTCTAGTTGTTTAAGCTGGTTGGGGGTAGGGGATACGATATGCTCTGGTAGATGAATGCAAGTGAATGAGCGGGGAGAAGACGAGCGACGGCGACCAATAATTCGGACGAGATTCATTCAGAAGTTATAAACGTTGGAAATTATTGCCCTTTTATAGATTTTAGTTCATCATGGTCCACGGCAGAAACGTTGTCGCATCCATGGGAGAGTTCGGACGCCATGACGGAGATGGACAATGACATTGAGATGGCGTCCATGACACAGCTGGGTGGCCATGTCGGAGCTGGACGACGATGTCCACGGTGGGACTAAGGCGGAGGTGGAAGGCGGCGCTGCCGCCATGGCGGAACTATACGACCGCGTATCATAGTCCCCGATGCATCGTGACGTTGGCAAACCCTATTTGACGCTGCACACGTCAGTTATAGTGCAATTTCCCTAACCGGCACGTGCTCCCAGGTTAGCTGGGCTCTGCCGCAAAAAAGAGCAGGACCAGGATTCGATCCTACAATCTCTTGCACATTCGCAAGAAGGAATAACCATTTGACCATCGACGATCAATTGCTCTTCTATTGCTTCTTCCCTCTTTTCTACCAGCGCGTCTTTTTTATTTTTTCTATTTTCTTTTTCATTTTATTTTTTCGTCTTTCTTTTTTATTTGGAAGGGTTTTGTTCTGTTTTTTACTACTTTTCTTTGTTTGTTTTTTCTATTTTATTTGGAACAATTTTTTGGTTTTTGTTCTTTTTATTTTTAAAATTAGATGAACACTTTTCAAAATTTCATGAACTTTTTGAAAAATTTGTGATCTTTTTTTAAATTCGATGAACTTTTTAAAAAATGATGATTTTTTTATCAAATTTGATGTTTTTTTTCAAAATAGGTGATTTTTTTCAAAATCTCTGAACTTTTTTCAAATTCGATGATTTTTTTTCAAAATCTGTGAAGTTTTTTAAAAAAGGATGAACTTTTAATAAAATTTGATAATTTTTTTTAAAATCGGTGTATGTTTTTCAAAAAACGTGAATTTTCTCAAAATAGGTGATTTTTCCCAAAATCTGTGAACTTTAAAAAAATGATGAACTTTTAATAAAATTTGATGAATGTTTTTTTAAAATCGGTGAACGTTTTTCAAAAATGATGAACTTTTATCAAATGTGACGAACTTTTTAAGAAATGGGTGAACGATTTTAAAATACGATGAACATTTTTAAAAATGATGAATTGTTTTTCAAATTTGATGAATGATTTTTGAAAATTAGTGAACTTTTTATGAATTTGTATGACCTTATAAAAATTGGATGAAAATTTTCAAAATTAATGAACTTTTTTGAAATGCCGAGTTTTATTTTCATAATTTTTTTTATTAAAATCAACGATTTACTAATTAATCAGTCAGCCATGTACGACCAAAAATGTTCACGAGCGAGCGAGGGAGCGATCAGGCGGGAGCGAGCGAGCAGGCGGAAGCGAGCGATCGGGCAACGTTACATGAGCCGGCCCAAAATCAAGCTCTACATGCGTCAGTTCCTGATCGGGCGCCTGCAAACTGATTAGGGACTCCCCGTCACGTCATGCATGATTAAAGGAAGTGAGACGGGCATGTGCTTGATGTGGACGTCGCGGAACAAACCCATATATCCCACTTATCTAATCGTTTTATCCATGAGTATTCACAAACATAAGTTATGTGGGCTTTTAAGTGGGCACTGCGGGCAGCCCGCGTCCACTAGCAGCGTGACTGACAAACCACAAAAGTTTGGGTTACACAGCAAAGCTCCTTGTTAGAATTAATTAATTAGTTTAATTAATCGAAATCTCTGCCATGTGGAACCAACAGCCGTTTCTCCCCCAGCGATCGCGTCCTAATGTAACGGACGCATCGTTTGGATTGTGCCTTTTGTAAACGTCGCGTCTATGCGACACATCCCTTCGACGGATATAAATATGTAAACCATCGACACCAATCAATAGCGATTATTACTGTTCATCACACTGTTTCTTTACACGTTATCACACACTCCTCTCCAGCGAGAGCACTAGGCCACAAAACTCGTCGGAGAAGAAAGCAAACCGGTGAGGATGTCGTCCATCGCCTCCCTCCTCCTTGGTCTTCTCTAGGAAGAAGGGCGCCGTCACTTCCTTGCCGAGCAGCGCCGCCGATTCGTCCGCCATCGATGGGGGGCACCACCAGCAGTTTCTGGCCTTGGCATTAACCGCCGCCAGAACTTCGCTGGACGACGCCGCCAAGTCGTGGCCGCTGGACGCCGCCGCCACGCCACATCGGTGAACCGACGTCTGGCCACGCCGGTGGACAACAACCAGGGATTGGACCCAGGGCTGGTAGCCGGACCGAGTGCACCACCGCTGCTGAACTCTGACGTGGGTGCGCCAGAGCCTGGACTCGCTGCTCCCTCCCCTCCACGGTGGTGTCGTGTGCACGGGTATGTCCCGTGCCCCACTCGCTCCATTGGCACACGCCTGCCGTCACCAATGCCAGCATAGGAGGAGGAGCGGGAGATCGTCGCTCACATACCTGCACGCTGCTACAGCCCGGCTCCGACGCGCGTCGCCGCTGATGGGGGCGACGACCTCATCTTCGTCCCGACTCCAGGACGCGAGATGGCCACCGCGGGGACAAACAGCGCCCCATGGGCGTTCGGTCGCTCCCCTGCTCTTCCCGGCGAGCAGCCAGTCTTCCTCTTCGGGACTGGAGGGACACGGCCCGCCACGGACATCGCCGGCACAAGCAGCAACGCGGGTCCACCTGTCACCAGCGCGAGCCGCCGTCTCCTCTTTGGGCGCTCCGTCGCCGCCGTCGACCGTCGTCCTGGACGCCGTCGGGGAACTTGGAATCCGGCATCGCTCGGACTCGCCAGTGGACTCCCGAACAGATACGGCATCCCGGACTACACCCCCTCGTCGGACGAGGAGAAGGGCCCCATTCCTTCAGTGCCGGCGTCTCGCCGGTGAGCGCGCGTCGGGCGCGGCGGCCGGAACAGAGGAGGGGCCATGCCGCCTGAAAAGAGGATTGGGGGCGGTAGGGGAAACCCTAACCGTCACCCTCTTTTATGTGATGGACAAAGCGGCGTCGGGCCTGCTGGGCCGAAAGGCCAGATGGGCTGTGACCCATGCCTCGTTCTGAGCCGGAAAAAAAAACGAAAGTTACTTGACCGAGGACCCTTTTTTCGTTTTTCTTTTTCTGTTAAGTTATTTGACTAGCAGTTTGAAAGTTGTGACTAGTTATTTAGTAATTTGTGTAAATTACTTTATATTGTATTGTTCAGTAATTAGTGTATATTACTGTATTGTACAAGTATAATGTATGTCAACATATATGTTCCGGCAATTTGAGAATTGCTATATGTTGATAAATATACATGCATTGTTTTATTTACAACACAATTAATTTGCTATGAAAGTAAATTAATAAGCATGATGATTACATGCAGGATATGGCTGACATATCGAAAAAAGAGTTTGCTGAACTTGCCGTCGATGGTTCTAACTATTTGACATGGGCAATGGATGTCAAAATAAATTTGACGGCCAAGGGACTCAATTCCGCAATAACCACACCTGCCCAAGGGACTTCATCTATAACAGACATAACAAGATATTCAACGTTGCACTTCATTCGACATCATCTTCACCCTGACCTAAAAACAGAGTATGTGATGGAGGAGAACCCTCCGACACCCTGGTACTCCTTAAAAGAGAGGTATGATCAACAAAGGTCAGTGATGTTGCCTGAAGCGCAACGGGAATGGGCGCTAGTCCGATTCCAAGACTTTAAGTCTGTAGCTGCATACAATTCTGCTGTTCATAAGATCAACTCCAAGTTGAGATTCTGCAATAATGCAGTTTCTGATGCTGATCTTATTGAAAAGACGCTTTCTACTTTCCATCCTTCGATGAGGATACTTGCTGAACAATACCGTCAGCAAAAGTATAAGAAGTATTCTGAGTTGATTTACTCGCTGCTTCAGGCAGAGAAGCACAATGAGCTTCTTGAGAAGAACAATTTGGCTCGTCCAACAGGAACGATGCCTCTGCGTGAATCACACTTCAACTCTAAGAATACTCAAAAGTTCAATGGTTCCAACAAGAACCGTAGAACGTTCAATGGAAAGTGGAAGCGTAATGAGAAGCAGAATAAGAATGGAGTCCAAAAGGGCAAAGGTTCTTTCAAGAAAAATGAAAGGACTAGCAACACTGGTTGTTTTAGGTGTGGTTGTAAAGGACATATTGCAAAGAAGTGTGACACTTCGAACCATTTGGTGGAATTGTACCAACAGTCACTTGGAAAGGGCAAGAAGGCTCAGGGGAACCAGTATGAAGCACACTTCACTGGAAATGAAGATGGTACCCCTACGGTTGATGGTTCTCGAGATGATTCTATGAACATGGACAACCAGGAGCAGAATTAGCAAGTGGAAGATCCAATACTAGATGACGATGACATGCTAGTGGAATTTGGTTCTAGTGACATATTTGGAGACCAGATTTAGTCTCATTTGTCTAAGTATTGTAACAATGTTATTAGACATATTATATGTGTTGTAAAATAAGTTATGTCCTTAGACATAATGTGTTAGCTATGTCGTGTGACATAGGGCTTGTAATATGTACAAGACATATATAAGTTTGTAATGTATGTATTGATTCTATGAGTTTGATTATATACTGAACTTTGTTCTTTTACTCTACAGAACTTCAAGGAATAATACAATGGAGGAGAAAATGTGTTTAGTGGATAGTGGATCTACTAACGCGATACTTAGGGAGATGAAGTATTTCCAAACACTCAAGAAGAGCAATGGAAGTGTCATGAAAATTGCTGGTCGAGACACGGTAATTGTTGGTTCTGTACAAGCTACAATTACACTCCCTATGGGTACTAAATTGATAATCCAGGATGCTCTACTGTATCCAGATTCTACTCGTACCTTGCTGAGTTTTAAGGATATCCGCAAAAATGGTTTTCATGTGGAAACTAATGAAGAGAGTGAGGCTGAATGCCTACTCATAACTCAGCAAAAGGGATTTCGAAAGGAAATCCTTGAGAATCTGCCTTCTCTATCTTCTGGGTTGTATTATACATACATTAAACCAGAGACGCATTTGGCATACAAGATAGTTTTTCAGAATCTTGATAAGTTCAAGATTTGGCATGGTCGCCTAGGTCATCCTGCTATTGGGATGATGAGAAAAATTATTGATGGTTCTGTTGGACACAACATAACGGATAGAAAGTTCCCAAAATCATCTGATTTTGTATGCACTGCATGTGCAACTGGGAAATTAATCACAAGGCCATCTTATGTGAAATTAAAGAATGAGCCACTTGATTTCCTTGAACGTATTCAAGGAGATATTTGTGGTCCAATACAACCGTTATCTCGACCATTCAGATATTTCATGGTCCTAATTGATGCATCAACAAGATGGTCAAATGTGTGTCTACTGTCAACAAGGAACCATGCTTTTGCAAAGATAATTGTTCAGATCATTAAATTGAGAGCAAATCATCCTGAGCATAGGATAAAAACCATTAGAATGGATAATGCTGCAGAATTCAGTTCTAGAGCATTTAATGATTACTGCCTAGCTTTGGGCATTTTTGTCGAGCACTCAGTACCTTATGTACATACCCAAAATGGTCTTGCGGAATCACTTATCAAGAGGATCAAGTTGATAGCAAGACCGCTCCTGTAGAATAGTAATCTTCCAGCTTCATGTTGGGGTCATGCAGTTTTACATGCTGCAGAATTGATACAAATTCGACCAACTGCATATCATACGGTCTCCCCGTTGCAGTTAGTACGTGGAAACCAACCAAGTATTTCCCATCTGCGACAATTCGGTTGCGCGGTATATGTACCGATCTCACCACCACATTGTACATCAATGGGCCCTCATAGAAGAATGGGGATCTATGTGGGGTACAATTCTCCGTCAATCATTAAGTACCTGGAACCCCTGACAGGAGATTTGTTTACAGCCCGGTACGCTGATTGCATTTTTGATGAGGACAATTTCCCGGCATTAGGGGGAGAGAATAACCACAAAGAATGCCGAGAAATAGATTGGCATGTGAAAGGCATCCAGTCCTTAGATCCACGTACGAATGAGTCTGAACTGGAGGTTCAGAAGATTATAAATTTGCAAAATATTGCAAATAATCTGCCAGATGCATTTACTGATTATAAAGGTGTCACAAAATCAAATGTTCCCGCTATGAATGTGCCAGAGAGAATAGATGTGACCCATAGATCTACTCAGCCACCTAAGAGGGGGAGGAATCTGGACACAAAGGACAAGGCTTTGCAGAAGTGTCCAAGGGGAATGAGGAATCCTCAAAAGGTAAATGCAAATCAACAAAATGTTGATATTCAACCTAGGGTTGAAGGACACCCGAAGGATGTTGGACATCCACAACCCAGCACGAGTGTGCACACAAATTTTGGTGTTGGGACACCGGAAGACCTTGATCCAATTGTTGAGGGAAATCACGAAGGATCAAAAGGTATTGATGAAATATCCATTAACTATATTGATTCAGGAGAATCATACAATAGAAAGACTACAATTGTCGACATTTATTTCGCCTCTAGAATTGCAGAAGGCCTTGATTTGGATTGCGAACCTAAGTCCATGGCAGAGTGCATGAAGCGCTCAGACTGGTCCAAATGGAAGGTAGCAATTGAGGATGAATTGCGCTCGCTCATAAAAAGAGGGGTATTTACTGCAGTAATACCTACTCCTCAGCATGTATTCCCTGTGGGAGCAAAATGGGTTTTCGTTCGTAAGAGGAACGAGAACAATGAGGTGGTGAGATACAAGGCGAGGCTTGTAGCACAGGGATTCACGCAGAGACCCGGCATCAATTATGATGAAACATATTCTCCTGTTATGAGTGGAACAACGTTCCGATATTTAATATCACTCGCAGTGAAAATGAATTTGTCTATCCAACTAATGGATGTTGTGACTGCATATCTATATGGGTCACTGGATTCAGATATTTATATGAAAGTTCCTGAAGGAATGAAGCTTCCGAATCCAAAGGCTAACCGCAACATGTATTGCGTAAAGCTTCAGAAGTCATTGTATGGCTTGAAGCAGTCGGGAAGAATGTGGTATAACCGACTGAGTATATATATTTCTTCTTCAGAAGGGTTACTCAAACAACAATGATTGCCCATGTGTGTTTATTAAGAAATCTAAGAATGGATTTTGCATTATTTCTGTGTATGTGGATGATCTGAATATCATTGGGACTACACAAGAAATACATGAGGCAAGTAATCATCTTAAGACGAAGTTTGAGATGAAAGATCTCGGTAAGACTAAATTTTGTTTGGGCTTACAACTTGAACATCTTCCTTCGGGAATACTAGTTCATCAGTCTGCTTATATCCAAAAGATTCTTGAGAAATTTAATATGGATAAAGCATATCCATCGAAAACACCAATGGTTGTTAGATCTCTTGATAGAGATAAAGACCCATTTAGACCTAAGGGTGATGATGAAGAGGTATTAGGACCTGAGTTTCCTTACCTCAGTGCTATTGGAGCACTAATGTATCTAGCAAACTGCACCAGGCCTGATATATCATTTGCAGTAAATTTATTAGCTAGATTCAGTGCATCACCAACAAAGAGGCATTGGGTTGGTGTGAAGAACGTTTTCAGATATCTTCAAGGCACCAGAGATCTTGGTTTGTTCTATCAAAAAAATCAAGATAAAACTATGGTGGGATATTGTGATGCTGGATACCTATCGGATCCCCATAATGCCAGATCACAGACTGGTTTTGTCTTCTTGAGTGGAGGTACCGCCTTCTCTTGAAGTCGACAAAACAAACTCTGGTGGCTACGTCCACGAATCATTCCGAAATTATTGCTTTGTTTGAAGCATCACGTGAATGTGCATGGCTTCGCAGAATGATAAACTTTATCGAAAGTGCAAGTGGGATTGGATCATTAGAATCACCCACCATTATTTATGAAGATAATGCTGCATGCATTACACAAATGCAAACAGGTTATATAAAGAGTAATATTACAAAGCATATTTCTCCTAAGTTATTTTATCCCCATGAGTTACAGGAAACTGGGGAGATAAATATTTTGCAAACGAAGTCATGTGATAATCTTGCTGATTTGTTTACAAAGTCATTACCAAGTTCTTTATTTGAGAAGTACATCAATGGAATTGGTATGAAACGACTTCGGGATTTGCAAAGTTCACGGGGAGTGTCTCCCTGAATGATAATCTATTTGTGATCCTCGGATCTTTGATATTGCACTCTTTTCCTTTATAAGTTTTCCTGAATGGTTTCTTATGGAAGGTTTTTAATGAGGCAATAGTAATGCATGCATGGTGATATGTCGGTTTCTCATTATTTTCCCATTGGGTTTTTGGAAGGAGTTTTTGATGGCATATTATACATATCTCCTCACATTTTTCCTACAGGGTTTTTGGAGGAGACTAATCGTGATATGATGATCAAGATGTTGATGATAATGTTTACGAGAATAATTGAGGCAGGGATTAGGGGGAGTGTTAGAATTAATTAATTGAAATCTCTGCCATGTGGAACCAACAACCGTTTCTCCCACGAACGATCGCGTCCTAATGTAACGGACGCATCGTTTGGATTGTGCCTTTTGTAAACGTCGCGTATGTACGACACATCCCTTCGAGGGATATAAATATGTAAACCATCGACATCAATCAATAGCGATTATTACTGTTCATCATACTGTTTCTTTACACTCGTGATGCGTCTAGTGTGCGGCTGTACGGCTGTATGCGCGCGCACTATCCCACGGGTGGTTGAGCTTCACGGGTGGGGAGAATACTCAATGATACAAACTATCATAAGCTCTATCCTCTCGTTAAAACAAATATTTATTTCAAGAACGTCTAGAAAAAATGTGATTATTCACAAGGAATGTGTCTACAATCCTTAATTGCAAATTGAAATTCACAAGGAATTTATACTTATACTAATTATACATTTCCTAGAAAATTTCACGTTAATCAAAAATTACGAGCCGTATATTTGGTGAGACCAAGTTATTACCGTGTAGATCTTCTGATTTTTTTTCCAGATCAAAATGAAAAACAAACTAGCAAAAGAGCCCATGCGTTGCAATGGAAGAGAAAATAACACACGCTCTGAACGCAATATATTTTCACATGGCATCACATTTGTGTTGCCGACGATGACTTTAGTACTCACATAACGAAAACGCGTTTGAATGTACAGTCACTCGGAATAAGATGAGAAATATGTTGTTTCTCCCCCACGAGGTTTTTCAAAGTTGTGCATGTGTGGTTAACAATGTTTTATTTCCTCTCAATTTGGTTTTAATTTAATGGTTGTTTATTGCAATTCATATCGTCGCCGGAAAGAGAGGGAAAAAAGGACCGTACACTACAGATTAAGTTTGCACCAAAAATAATATTTAAGAAGTATTCAACAGCTACAAATAACATCCTATTTAGATTCTACATATTTTTTTAATCAAATTTCATATATAACATGTTAAAATCGGAGTTACGGTTTAAAAGATATGAATAATTTTGTTTTAGGTAAATTTGGATTGATTAACTAAAAAGTTAGGGTTTTTTGTTAAAATACGGAGGGCGGTTGATTACCTGAAACATCAGGGGTTGTCTGAACAATGCAAAAAAAAAAACAATTCATTTTCTGACTTAAATCCGGACTGCGGGTTGATTACCTGAAACATCAGGGGGTTTTCTAAAAATTTCAAAAAACGATTCGTTTTCTCACTTAAATTCGGACTGCGGCTTGATTTCAAAAAACGCCGGTGACTTTTTTATAAAAGTGGCACGACGACGGACGACAGAAGCGATCGGCGTTTTATTATTAGGGAGAGATATATGAGCCGTCCATGTTATAGGACCAGGATTTATAACGAACCGTGCAATGCATTTAATTCATCAATATTAACACTTAGTCTCCCGTAAAAAAGGATCAAAGAGAGTCCTTACGTATTGTCCCACCTTAGTCTCCCGTAGAAAAAACAGCAAAGAATTATCAAGAGCCAGTTATGGATGGAGACTGTACCGGACGATGTAAGTGTGCTGATGGCGAGCGATGCTGCCGTGCCGGTTTGAGTAATGGAATCGAGGTCTTCCAAGTAAAAAAAAGTCCAGACTCTAGCCGCTAGCACCGCTACTCTTTAGTTCTGTCTCCCGTTCTCTGATTTCATCCATCTCCTTTTCCCGATCTAGCATGTGGTGGCGTTCCCTCTCCCCTCCACGGTGCATCTCTTTCTCCCGATCTGGCATGTGTCGGCGTTCTCTCTCCCCTCCACGGTACGCCACCTAGGGTTCAAGTTCCATGTCCAATAAGATTGCTCCTTCTATGCATTCTCCCAACTACCACTAGGATCTCAATAACATGAATACTTCCATAAGAGGCGATTAGGACGGGGATGTTTGAGATAGCTAGAGGTGCATGCCATCTAGGCGGGACAAACTGCCAACCAAAGGATGTTCGGAAGAAAATTCATATGGTGATCACTGATCACATGACTGCTCCTTAATTATTGTTTTTTTAATAATTTATCATGTACGTATGCGTTATCTACTCTAATAATTTCTTCATCCTCTACTTTGAAAATTTAATTCATATTATCGTTCAGAACAGCGTAGCTTCAGCTTTGTGCATACTTCCTATGTGTAGCATTGAGTTTTCTTGCAACTCTTTTACAAGAATAATGTGGCTGAGTTTTCTTGCAGCTCTTTTACAAGATTCCTAGCATAAATATGATGAGTTGCTTCAGCTTTCTGCATACTTCCTATGTGTAGCATTAGTTGGACTTAAAAATTTATGAGGTATTTTGATTATCGTCAAGCAACAATGGATGCCCTCAATCATGCAAGTCCTCGGCCAGCTAGAGGTTTGTTTTGCAGCGCCATGATTCAGTTATTTGGAGTAAATTATGTTTTGTTTGCAGCACATCTTCATGTGTAGTATATTTTTGTTTACTACTTCCTCCGTTCCTAAATATAAGTTTTTTAAGAGACTACATCAAAGGTTTACATACGAAGCAAAATGAATGAATCTACACTCTAAAATATGTCTATATATATTCACATGTAGTCCACTAGTAGAATCTCTCGAAAGAATTATATTTAGAAACGGGAGGAGTAAAATGCAATTCGCTGCATCTTTTGTATGTGAATAACGAGCATGTGGTAGAACATATTTCTGTGTCACTATTTTCCGTTAGTACCACTTTATTTTCCTATTGTATAGTATATATTTCATGGCTTATGTTTCTGTGATATCCAAGTATCTCTATTCTTTTGGATGGATGGAACCTTTCCCATAATTGATTCATTATTTTCATTTAAGTAGGAACCATACAGTTCCCAAGAAATAAAAAATGCCATACACTCTCATCATATAGTGACTGGTTATGCTCTTTGGTGGAAATCCATTGCAACATGCAAATTCGTATTTTTTGCTTAGGGCATTATTTTGGCTTTAATAGGCCACACTTCTTTGTTTTGTTTTCATTGTACCGACAAATGGTTTCATCGGTCATGATGTGTTTTTATCAGTATTTGCAGCGTAACCATTTTTTAACTATACATGTTGAGTTAACGATCATGGTATATATCTTATACAGTTCTTAAATCGTTTGTCGGAACAAGGCGTATAATATACCCTTGGATTTCTACGAAAAAATCCGAACTTCATCATGTTTAACACTTTCCGAGATTCGTCGCGGTTTAAGAGCAGTTTCAAAAATGGTGGGCACATGGCGACCTCCAGCGAGCGTATTTTCACGATGTCTTTTAAATCGCTTGTCGGAATGAAGCAAACAATATGGCATTTGAAAGGTATCATCGAGGCGTAACTTTTTCATATATACTTCGTTCTCTAATTCCTTATGCTTTAAGAGTAATTTCAGATTTACTAAAATATGGAATTCTGTTTTTGATTTTGTTTTCGATTTTCTAGGTACGTTTTTCGTTGCAGTTTTTAAACCATTTACCGGAACGAGGCAGATGATACGGCATTAAAAATCTGCTGAATAGGCGCAACTTTCATATGTTGGCCATTTATTGAGATTCTATATGGTTTTAAACGAATTTTGAAAACGGTGCGGCTGTCTACGAGTGGCAACAAGCGTATTTTTATCATTTTTTCCAAACCTCTTGTAGGAACGGTGCAAATGATACGGCGCTGGAAAGATATCAACGAGGTGCAACGTTTTCATGTAGAAAGCTTTCTTTAATTCCTTACGGTTTAAGAATAGCTTTGAAATTACCGAAATGCAGATATTTTGTTTTTCACGACACCAAAATCAACGCATGAACCGCATCAAACTGAAAAGTGCACTGCTTTAGACTGAAAACAGCATTGTATCACACGGACAAAAGCACTACATGATTTATTTTCTCACACATTAATTTTTCATCACGAGAAAGTTGTGCACACTTCACGTCGGGTGTAAATGAACCGCAACACTATCAAGAAGTAAACCATATTACTTCTTTTGTCGTTGCATTAGACGGGGAAGTGAACCGAAATTGCACTTATGTTTTTTCATCCCAAAAGAAGTGGATTGCACACAACAACGTTGCATGGTAAACAAAAAAAATTCTACGCACACGAAGACCTATCATGGTGATGATCATCTACGGGAGGGGGATCAGATCCACATACCCTTGCAGATCGCTAAGCGGGAAGCGTTAAGAAACGCGGTTGATGTAGTGGAACGTCTTCGCGATCCAAATCGCCTCCGTCCCATGATCCGTCCCGATCTAGCGCCGAACGGACGACATCTCCGCGTTCATCACACGTACAGCTCGACGATGATCTCCGCCTTCTTGATCCAGCAAGAGGGGGCGGAGAGGTAGATGAGTTCTCCAGTAGCGCGACGGCGTGACGACGATGGTTGTTGGAAATATGCCCTAGAGGCAATAATAAATTAGTTATTATTATATTTCCTTGTTCATAACAATCGTTTATTATCCATGCTAGAATTGTATTGATTGGAAACTCAAATACATGTGTGGATACATAGACAAAACACTGTCCCTGGTGAGCCTCTAGTTGACTAGTTCGTTGATCAAAGATGGACAAGGTTTCCTGGCCATAAGCAAGTGTTGTCACTCGATAACAGGATCACATCATTAGGAGAATCATGTGATGGACAAGACCCAAATTATATACGTAGCATATTGATCGGGTCATTTTATTGCTATTGTTTTATGTGTGTCAAGTATTTATGCCTATGACCATGAGATCATATAACTCACTGGCACCGGAGAAATACCTTTTGTGTATCAAACGTCACAACGTAACTGGGTGACTATAAAGGTACTCTACAGGTATCTCCGAAAGTATCCGTTGAGTTAGTATGGATCAAGACTGGGATTTGTCACTCCGTGTGACGGAGAGGTATCTCGGGGCCCACTCGGTAATACAACATCACACACAAACCTTGCAAGCAATGTGACTAAGTGTAAGTCACGGGATCTTGTATTACGGAACGAGTAAAGAGACTTGCCGGTAACGAGATTGAAATAGGTATACAGATACCGATGATCAAATCTTAGGCAAGTAACATACCGAAGGACAAAGGGAATGACATATGGGATTATATGAATCCTTGACACTAAGGTTCAATCGATAAGATCTTTGGAGAATATGTAGGATCCAATATGGACATCCAGGTCCCGCTATTGGATATTGACCGAGGAGTACCTTCGGGCATGTCTACATAGTTCTCGAACCCGCATGGTCTGCACACTTAAGGTTCGGCGATGTTTTAGTATAGTTGAGTTATATGTGTGCTCACCGAATGTTGTTTGGAGTCCCGGATGAGATCACGGACGTCACGATGGTTTCCGGAATCGTCCGGAAACGAAGATTTATATATAGGATGGTATCATTTGGTTACCGAAAGGTTTTCGGGCATTATCGGCATTGTACCGGGAGTGACGAATGGGTTCCGAAAGTTCACCGGGAGGGGGGCAACCCACCCGGAGGAAGCCCAGTGGCCTTAGGGGTGGCGCACCAGCCCTTAGTAGGCTGGTGGGACAGCCCAAGAGGGCCTTGGCGCCAAAGAGAAGAAAACCAAAGAGAAAGATAAAAAAAGAGGGGAGGTGGGAAGGAAGAGAAGGACTCCACTTTCCAATCCTAATCGGAGTAGGATTCCTCCTATCCTCCTTGGCTGGCGCACCCTTGAGGGCTCAAGGCAAGCCTCCTCCCCCTCCCTCCTATATATAGTGGTGATTTAGGGCTGATTTAAGACAACTTTTGCCACGTGCAACTCAGATCTAGACACCATAGTTCTTCCTCTAGATCGTATTTCTGGGGAGCTCGGGCGGAGCCCTGCAGGAGTAGATCGTCACCACCACCGGAGCGCCGTCACGCTGCCGGAGAACTCATCTACTTCTCCGTCTTGCTTGCTGGATCAAGAAGGCCGAGATCATCGTCGAGTTGTACGTGTGCTGAACGCGGAGGTGTCGTCCGTTCGGCACTAGATCGGAACGGATCGTGGGACGGATCGCGGGACGGTTCGTGGGACGGTTCGTGGGGATGATCAAGGGACGTGAAGACGTTCCACTACATCAACCGCGTTTCTTAACGCTTCCTGCTGTGCGATCTACAAGGGTACGTAGATCTAATCTCCTCTCGTAGATGGACATCACCATGATAGGTGTTCGTGTGCGTAGGAAATTTTTTGTTTCCCATGCAACATTCCCCAAGAGTGGCATCATGAGCTAGGTTCATGCATAGATGTTATCGCGAGTAGAACACAAAGGGTTTTGTGGACGGTGATGTTCAATATGCTGCCCTCCTTAGTATTTTCTCGATTCGGCGGTATTGTTGGATTGAAGCGGCCCGGACCGACATTATTCTTACGCTTACAAAAGACTGGTTTCATCGATTGACATGCAACCTCGTTGCATAAAGATGACTGGCGGGTGTCGGTTTCTTCAACTTTAGTTGAATTGCTTTTGACCGAGGCGGTCCTTGGAGAGGTTAAATAGCAATTTGCATATCTCCGTTGTGGTTTTTTGCGTAAGTAAGATGCGATCATACTAGATACCCATAGCAGCCACATAAAACATGCAACAACAAATTAGAGGATGTCCAACTTGTTTTTGCAGGGTATGCTTGTGATATGATATGGCCAATGACGTGATGTGATATATTGGATGTATGAGATGATCATGTTGTAATAGTTAATATCGACTTGCACGTCGATGGTACGAAAACCGGTAGGAGCCATAGGGTTGTCTTTAAACTAACGTTTGTGTTTGCAGATGTGTTTACTATATTGCTAGGACGTAGCTTTAGTAGTGATAGCATAAGTAGCACGACAACCTCGATGGCGACACGTTGATGGATTTCATGGTGTAGCGTCGGTGACAAGAAGATCGTGCCGGTACTATGGTGATGGAGATCAAGAAGCACAAGATGATGGCCATATCATGTCACTTATGAATTGCATGTGATGTTAATACTTTTATGCACCTTATTTTGCTTAGAACGACGGTAGCATTATGAGGTGATATCTCACTAAAATTTCAAGACGAAATTGTATTCTCCCCGACTGTGCACCGTTGCTACAGTTCGTCGTTTCGAGACACCACGTGATGATCGGGTGTGATAGACTCAACATTCACATACAACGGGTGCAAAACAGTTGCTCACGCGGAACACTCGGGTTAAGCTTGACGAGCCTAGCATGTGCAGACATGGCCTCGGAACACATGAGACCGAAAGGTCAAGCATGAATCATATAGTTGATATGATTAGCATAGAGATGCTTACCACTGAAATTATTCTCAACTCACGTGATGATCGGACTTGAGTTAGTGGATTTGGATCATGTACCACTCAAATGACTAGATAGATGTACTTTTTGAGTGGGAGTTCTTAAGTAATATGATTAATTGAACTAATTATCATGAACATAGTCTAATCATGTTTCCGAATTACGATGTAGCTTGCGCTATAGCTCTACTGTTTGTATATGTTCCTAGATAAAGTTTAGTTGAAAGTTAGCAACTTTGCGGACTGAGTCCGTAAAACTGATGATTGTCCTCATTGCTGCGCAGAAGGCTTATGTCCTTAATGCACCACTCGGCCTGTTGCATCTCGAGCGTCGTCTGTGGATGTTGCGAACATCTGACATACACGTTTTTGATGACTACGTGATAGTTCAGTGCGTAATACTTAATGGCTTAGAACCAAGGCGCCGAAGACATTTTGAAACGTCACGGTACATAAAAGATGTTCCAAGAGATGAAATTGAGATTTCGTGCTCGTGACCTTGTTGAGAGGTGTGAGACCTCCGACGAGATTCTTTGTCTACAAAGTAAAGGAGAAAAGCTCAATCGTTGAGCATGTTCTCAGATTGTTTGAGTACAATAATCGCTTGAATCAAGTGGGAGTTAATATTCCACATGAGATAATGATGGTTCTCCAAAGTCACTTCCACTAAGCTGCTGGAGCCTCGTGATGAACTATAACATATCAAGGATAGATATGATGATCCTTGAGCGATTCACAATGTTTGACACTGCGAAAGTAGAAATCAAGAAGGAGCATCAGTTGTTGATGGTTAGTAAAACCACTAGTTTCAAGAAGGGCAAGGGCTCGAAGGGATACTTCATGAAACGGCAAACCAGTTGCTTCTCTAATGAAGAAACCCAAGATTGAACCCAAACCCGAGACTAAGTGCTTCTGTTATGAGGGGAACGGTCACCGAGGCGGAGCTACCCTAGATACTTGGTAGATGAGAAGGCTGGCGAAGTCAATAGAAGTATATTTTATATACATGATATTGATGTGTACTTTAATAGTACTCCTAGTAGCACGAGGGTATTAGATACCGGTTCGATTGCTAAGTGATTATTAACTCGAAATGAAAGCTACGGAATAAACGGAGACTAGCTAAAGGCGAGGTGACGATAAGTGTTGGAAGTGTTTCCAAGGTTGATGTGATCAAACATCGCACGCTCCATCTACCATCGGGATTGGTGTTAAACCTAAATAATAGTTATTTGGTGTTTGCGTTGAGCATGAACATGATTGGATTGTGTTTATTGCAATACGATTATTCATTTAAAGAGAATAATGGTTATTCTATTTGCTTGAATAATTACCTTCAATGGTTTATTGAATCTCGATCGTAGTGTTACACATGTTCATACTATTGATGCCAAGAGATACAAAGTAGTAATGATAGTACCGCTTACTTGTGGCGCTGCCGCTTGAGTCATGACGGTATAAAATGCATGAAGAAGCTCCATGCTGATGGATCTTTGTACTCACTCATTTTTGAAACGTTTGAGCCATGCAAACCATACTTATTGGTATTAACGCATGAAGAAACTCCATGCAGATGGATCGTTTGGACTCACTTGATTTTGAATCACTTAAGACATGCAAATTATACCACATGGAACAAGAGAGTAACTTGTTGGGAGTAATACAGTTTTTAATGTGTGCATTCCAATGAGTGCTGAGGCACACAGTGGATATCGTTATGTTCTTACTTCACTCACGATTTGAGTAGATACATGAGTATTTACTTGATGAATCACAAGTCTGAAATATTGAAAAGTTCAAAGCTATTTTAGAGTGAAGATCGTCGTGACAAGAGGATAAACTGTCTACGATATGATCATAGAGATGAATATCTGAGTTACGAGTTTTTGGTATGCAGTTAAGACAATGTGGAAATTGTTTCGCAGTTCATGCCACCTGGAACACCATAGTGTGATGATGTGTCTAAACGTCATAGCTGCGCCCTATTAGATATAGTGCATACTATGATGTCTCTTATCAAATTACCACTATTGTTTATGGGTTATGCATTAGAGACAGCCGCATTCACTTTAAATAGGGAACTGATACGTGCATTTTGCATCATGCTTTCATGTTGATATTTATCGCTTTATGAGCTGTTATTACACTTCACGGTACAATACTTATGCCTTTTCTCTCTTATTTTGCAAGATTTACATGAAGAGGGAGAATGCCGGCAGCTGGAATTTTGGCCCAAAAAAGGAGCAAGTTTGAGATACCTATTCTGCGAAACTCCAAAAGCCGTGAAAATCAACGAGGATTTATTTTGGAATTTAAAAAAATTATTGGGCCGAAGAAGTACCAGAGGGGAGCCAACATGGGGCCACAAGCCTGCTAGGCGCGACCTACCCCCTGGCCGCGCCTAGGGGGCTTGTGGGCTCCCTGTTGGCCCTCTAACCCACCTCTTTTGCTATAAGGAGGGTTTTGTTCCAGAAAAATCAGGAAAAGGTTTTCGGAGGAATCGCCGCCACCACGAGGCGGAACTTGAGCAGAACCAATCTAGAGCTCCGGCAGGGTCGTCCTATCGGGGAAACTTCCCTCCTGGAGGGGGAAATCGTCGCCATCATCATCACCAACACTCCTCTCATCGGAGGGGACTCATCACCATCAACATCTTCATTAGCACCATCTCATCTCCAAACCCTAGTTCATCTCTTGTAACCAATCTCCGTCTCGCGACTCCGATTGGTACTTGTAAGGTTGCTAGTAGTGTTAATTACTCTTTGTAGTTGATGCTAGTTGGATTACGCGGTGAAAGATTATATGTTCAGATCCTTGATGCTATTCATTACCTCTCTGGTCATGAATATGATTATGCTTTGTGAGTAGTCACTTTTGTTCGTGAGGACATGGGATAAGTCATGCTATAAATAGTCATGTGAATCTGGTATTCGTTCGATATTTTGATGCGTTGTATGTTCTTTTTCCTCTAGTGGTGTTATGTGAACGTTGACTACATAACACTTCACCATTATTTGGGCCTATAGGAAGGCATTGGGAAGTAGTAAGTAGATGATGGGTTGCTAGAGTGACAGAAGCTTAAACCCTACTTTATGCGTTGCTTCATAAGGGGCTGATTTGGATCCACTAGTTTAATGCTATGGTTAGACTTTATCTTAATTCTTCTTTCGTAGTTGCGGATGCTTGCGAGAGGGGTTAATCATAAGTGGGAGGCTTGTCTAAGTAAGGGAAGCACCCAAGCATCGGTCCACCCACGTATCAAACTATCAAAGTAGCGAACGCGAATCATATGAACATGATGAAAACTAGCTTGACAGAAATTCCCATGTGTTCTCGGGAGCGCTTTACCTCCTATAAGAGTTTGTTTGGGCTTGTCCCTTGCTACAAAAAGGATTGGGCCATCTTGTTGCACCTTTGTTACTTGCTACGAATCATCTTATCACACAACTATCTGTTACCGATAATTTCAGTGCTTGTAGAGAATACCTTGCTGAAAACCACTTGTCAGATCCTTCTGCTCCTCGTTGGGTTCGACACTCTTACTTATCGAAAGGACTACGATAGATCCCCTACACTTGTGGGTCATCAAGACACTTTTCGGGTGCCGTTGCCAGGGAGTGAAGCGCCTTTGGTAAGTGGAATTTGGTAAGGAAACATTTATATAGTGTAATGAAATTTATTGTCACTTGTCACTATGGAAACTAATCCTTTGAGAAGCTTGTTCGGGGTATCTTCACCTCGAACGGAAGCACAAGGAGTTGCTCCTCAACCTGCTGCACCTACTGAAAATACTTGTTATGAATTTCCTTCGGGTATGCTTGAGAAACTGCTGGCTAATCCTTTTACAAGAGATGGAACATCACATCCCGACTTGCATCTAATCTATGTAGATGAAGTTTGTGGTTTATTTAAGCTTGCAGGTTTTCCCAAGGATGAGGTCAATAAGAATGTCTTTCCCTTATCTTTGAGGGATAAAGCATTGACATGGTATAGGCTATGTGATGATACTGGATCATGGAACTACAACCGGTTGAAATTGGAATTTCATCAAAAGTTTTATCCTATGCATCTAGTACATCGTGATTGGAATTATATTTATAATTTTTGGCCTTGTGACAGAGAAAGCATCGCTCAAGCTTGGGGGAGGCTTAAATCAATGTTATATTCATGCCCCAACCATGAGCTCTCGAGAGAAATTATCATTCAGAACTTCTATGCTCGGCTTTCTCATGATGATCGCACCATGCTTGACACTTCTTGTACCGGTTCTTTTATGAAGAGAGATATTGACTTCAGATGGAATTTATTGGAAAGAATTAAACACAACTCTGAAGATTGGGAGTTTAAAGAAGGTAAGGAGTCAGGTATGAATCTCAAGTTTGATTGCGTTAAATCCTTTGTTGAAACAAATACTTTTTGTGATTTTAGCGCTAAATATGGACTTGACTCTGAGATAGTAGCTTCATTGTGTGAATCATTTGCTGCTCATATTGATCTCCCCAAAGAGAAGTGGTTTAAATATCATCCTCCCTTAGAAGTCAATGTAGTTAAACCCAATCGAGTTGAAGAGAAAGTCATTGCCTATAATGATCCTATTGTTCCTAGTGCTCACATTGAGAAACCACCTTTCCTTGTTAGGATAAAGGATCATTCTAAAGCTTCAACTGTGATACGTAGGGGCTACATTAGAACACCTACACCCCCTGAGCAAATTATAGTTGAACCTAGCATTGCTATTATCAAAGACCTCGTGTCCGACAATGTTGATGGCCATGATAGTCACTTCTGTGAAGATGCTGCTAGAATTGCTAAACCACATGCTAGAGACAAACATAGGCATGTTGTTGGCACGCCTGTTGTTTCTGTTAAGATAGGAGATCATTGTTATCATGGTTTATGTGATGTGGGTGCTAGTGTTAGTGCAATACCTCGATCCTTATATGATGAAATCAAAGACGAGATTGCACTTGTCGAGATAGAACCCATTGATGTCACTATTTAGCTTGACAATAGAGATACTATCTCCCCTTTGGGAATTGTTAGAGATGTTGAAGTCTTGTGTGGTAAAACGAAGTATCCTGCTGATTTCCTCGTTCTTGCTACCACACAAGATAGCTTTTGTCCCATCATATTTGGCAGACCTTTTCTCAATACTGTCAATGCTCATATTGACTATGAGAAGGAAACTGTCACTGTTGGCTTTGAAGGTGTGTCACATGAGTTCAATTTCTCCAAGTTTGGTAGACAACCTCATGAAAAAGAGTTGTCTAGTAAGAATGAAACTATTTCCCTAGCTTCTATTGCTGTGCCTCCTACTGATCCCCTAGAGCAATACTTGCTTGAACATGAAAATGATATGCATATGGATGAAAGGGATGAGATAGATAGAATTATCTTTGAACAATATCCTATCCTTAAGAATAATTTGCATGTTGAACTGCTTGGAGATCCACCCCCACCAAAGGGTGATCCTGTGTTCGAGCTTAACCAGTTGCCTGATACTCTTAAGTATGCTTATCTTGATGAAAAAGAGATATATCATGTTATTATTAGTGCTAGCCTCTCAAAGCATGAAGAAAAGAAATTATTGAAAACTCTGAGAAAGCACCGTGCTGCTATTGGATATACTCTTGATGATCTTAAGGGCATTAGTCCCACTCTATGCCAGCACAAGATTAAAACTAATCATGATTCCAAACCAGTTGCTGATCATCAACGGAGATTAAATCCTAAGATGAAAGAGGTAGTAAGAAAAGAAATACTAAAGCTCCTGGAAGCAGGTATTATCTATCCTGTTGCTCATAGTGATTGGGTGAGTCCGGTGCATTGCGTCCCTAAGAAGGGAGGTATTACCGTTGTCCCTAATGATAAGGATGAATTGATCCCACACAAGATTATTACTGGCTATAGGATGGTGATCGATTTTAGGAAGTTGAATAAAGCCACTAGGAAAGATCATTACCTTTGCCTTTTACCGACCAAATGCTAGAAAGACTGTCTAAACACACACACTTCTTCTTTCTAGATGGTTATTGTGGTTTCTCCCAAATACTTGTTGAACAATCTGATCAGGAGAAAACCACTTTCACATGCCCTTTCGGTACCTTTGCTTACAGACGTATGCCTTTTGGCTTATGTAATGCACCTGCCACCTTTCAAAGATGTATGATGGCTATATTCTTTGACTTTTGTGAAAAGATTGTTGAGGTTTTCATGGATGACTTCTCCGTTTACGGGTCTTCTTTTGATGATTGCCTCAGAAACCTTGATCGAGTCTTGCAGAGATGTAAAGACACCAACCTTGTCTTGAATTGGGAGAAGTGCCACTTTATGGTTAATGAAGGCATCGTCTTAGGATATAAAATTTCTAAAAGAGGTATTGAAGTCGATAAGGCTAAGGTTGATGCGATCAAGAAAATGCCATGCCCCACATATATCAAAGGTATAAGAAGTTTCCTTGGTCATGTTGGTTTCTATAGAAGGTTCATTAAAGACTTCTCTAAGATTTCTAGGCCTCTTACCAATCTCTTGCAAAAGGATATTCCTTTTGTTTTTGACGATGATTGTGAGGAAGCCTTCGAAATACTTAAGAAGGCCTTGATAACTACGTCTATTGTTCAACCACCTGATTGGAACTTACCTTTTGAAATCATGTGTGATGCTAGTGATTATGCTGTTGGCGTTGTTCTAGGACAAAGAGTTGATAAGAAGTTGAATGTTATTCACTATGCTAGTAAAACTCTAGACAATGCCCAAAGAAACTATGCCACTACGGAAAAGGAATTTTTAGCAGTCGTGTTTGCATGTGAAAAGTTCAGGTCTTACATTGTTGATTCCAAAGTCACTATTCACACTGATCATGCTGCTATTAAGTATCTTATGGAAAATAAAGACGCTAAACCTAGACTTATTAGATGGGTTCTCTTGCTACAAGAATTTGATTTGCATGTTGTCGATAGGAAGGGTGATGAGAACCCCGTAGAAGATAACTTGTCTAGGTTGGAGAATGTTCTTGATGACCCACAACCTATTGCCGATAGCTTTCATGATGAGCAACTGAATGTCATCAATACTTCACGTAGTGCACTGTGGTATGCTGATTATGCAAATTATATCGTGGCCAAATATATACCACCCAGTTTCACATACCAGCAAAAGATGAAATTCTTCTTTGATTTGAGACATTACTTTTGGGATGATCCTCACCTTTATAAGGAAGGAGTAGATAGTGTTATTAGACGTTGTGTACCTGAACATGAACAGGGACATATCCTACAGAAGTGTCACTCCGAGGCTTACGGAGGACACCATGCTGGAGATAGAACTGCACACAAGGTATTCCAATCAGTTTCTATTGGCCCACTCTCTTCAAGGATGCCTCTAAGTTTGTCTTGTCTTGTGACGAATGTCAAATAATAGGTAATATCAGTAAACATCAGGAAGTGCCTATGAATTATTCACTTGTCATTGAACCATTTGATGTTTGGGTCTTTGATTATATGGGACCTTTTCCAAAATCCAACGGGTATACTCATATCCTAGTTGCTGTTGATTACGTTAGTAAGTGGGTAGAAGCTATCCCAACTAGTAGTGCTGATCACAACACCTCTATCAGGATGTTTAAAGAAGTTATTTTCCGTAGATTTGGAGTCTCTAGATATCTAATGACTGATGGTGGTTCACATTTCATTCATGGTGCTTTCTGTAAAACGCTTGCTAAGTATGATGTCAACCATAGAATTGCATCTCCCTATCATCCTCAGTCCAGTGGTCAAGTAGAGCTAAGCAATAGAGAGATTAAACTAATTCTGCAAAAGACTCTCAATAGGTATAGAAAGAATTGGTCTAAGAAGCTTGACAATGCACTGTGGGCTTATAGAACTGCCTATAAGAATCCCATGGGCATGTCTCCGTACAAAATGGTTTACGGCAAAGCATGTCATTTACCTCTTGAGCTAGAGCATAAGGCTTATTGGGCAATCAAAGAGCTCAACTTTGATTTCAAACTTGCTAGTGAGAAGAGGTTATTTGATATTAGCTCACTTGATGAATGGAGAGCTCAGATATATGAGAATGCCAAGTTGTTCAAAGAAAAGGTTAAGAGGTGGCATGATAAAAGGATACAAAAGCGTGAGTTCAATGTAGGTGATTATGTCTTGCTATATAATTTTCGTTTAAGATTTTTTGCAGGCAAGCTTCTCTCTAAATGGGAAAGTCCCTACATTGTCGAGGAAGTATATCATTTCGGTGCCATCAAGATCAACAACACGGAAGGTAATTTTCCAAGAGTGTAAATGGGAAAAGAATCAAGCATTACATCTCAGGTACTCCCATAAATGTTGAAAGCAATATTATCAATACCATAACTCCGGAGGAGTACATAAGGGATATTTATCAGTCTGTTTCAGACTCTGAAAACAAAGAGGTATATGATTCGGTAAGTAAACAAACTCCAAAACTTTCCCAGTAGGAATTTTTCTCCGTTTTGGATTTTTTGAAAAAATAGAAAATTTGAAAGTAGTCCGGAAAGCGCATGAGGAGGCGACAAGCCTGCCAGGCGCGGGCCACCCCCCCTGGCCGCGCCTGGGGGGGCTTGTGACCACCTCGCGTGTCTCCCAGACTCCATTTTCTTGCGGAGTACTCCTTCTGGTCTGGAAAAAACATTATATATTCTCCTGAAAGTTATAACCCTCGTATCACGCAATTTTCCTCTGTTTTCGTTTTGAGCCTGTTTCTGCTGCAGATCTAGATCGCTATGGTGTCCCCAAAAGCTCCGAAGGACAAGAACTTTGAGAAGGTCATCAATCCCTACCTCGCGGGAGTGCTGCAACACCCTCAATCTATCGAGATGCGTGAGGGGTTGTTGCACATCCGTGATGTTGAAGGGCCGAAGAAGACCGGAAGCGTGGAGGTGAGGCTCGAAGCAATGGAGCAACAAGTCTTCAAGTGCCAAGGGATGCTGGAGCGTGGACTCAACTCCAACCACATGATGATCACGAAGTTCACCAACAAGCACAAGATCGATGCCAATGACATCGGGCAGAACCTCTCCAGGCTCTATGACAGAATTGATCACCTCCAAGCCCAGATCTATGACCTGCAGAACCAAAACTGTGAGTATGAGTATAGATTTAAATCAATACGGTTGGCTGCAGATTTGAGGATTTCGGAGACTCGGTCATATTTCCATGATGGAGCACCTATGCCTTGGAAGACGGAGGATCAAACCCAGGTTGCAACAACTCCACCTCCATCACCTCCAAAGGAAGACAACTAAGCACGGGTATGGGCAATCCCCTTGGCTTTTGCCAAGATTGGGGGAGTTGCCCCGGTATCGTATCACCATCACATCTTTTGCCTTTACCTTTTCTTAGTTCGATCCTTTTTGGTCTTTTCTTTCTCTAGTAGAATAAAGTCCTTAGTGTTTTAGGCTTGAGTTTTGCTTTGTGTCACCCTCGATGTATTCGAGTTCGTGAGTCATATAATAAAGAGTGTTTTAGTTAAGGGCCTTGCCTCATGCCATGATTAAAATAATGAGAAAAGAACAAAAGCATGAAAGATCATGTAATGATCTTATGGGAAGTGATGGCTTCACATATAAAAAGAATGTTGATTGAAACTTGTTGAGGGTGGACAAACGTAGACCTTGGTCATTGTTGCAATTAATAGAAAGTGATAAAGAAGAGGTCCACATATAAATATAGCATCTTTAAAACTATCTATGATTGTGAACACTCACTAAACTATTACATGCTTAGAAGTAGATGTTGGACAAGGAAGACAACATAATGAAGTATGTTTGCTTGGTTCCGAACAATGATTATATGACTAGAGATCCCTTAGCATGTGACGCTTGCTTCCACCCCATATCAGCCAAAACTTCCGCACTAAGTAGAGATACTACTTGTGCATCCCTAAACCTTCAACCCAGTTTTTCCATGAGAGTCCACCATACCTACCTATGGATTGAATAAGATCCCTCAAGTAAGTTGTCATCTGTGCAAGCAATAAAAATTGCTCCCTAAATATGTATGATCTATTAGTGTGTGGAAAATAAGCTTTGTACGAACATGTGATGAGGAAGACATAAAAGCGACAGACTGCATAATAAAGTTCTTTATCACATGAGGCAATATAAAGTGACGTTCCTTCACACTAAGAGGTCGCACATCCAAACCTCAAAAGCACATGACAACCTCTGTTTCCCTCTGCGAAGGGCCTATCTTGTATCTTTACTTTTTGTCCTTGAAAGAGTCATGGTGATTTACACCAATTCCTTATTTCGCCTTTATCTTGGCTAACGTCATAAGCTAGGGAAAGATCTATATTCATATGTCAACTTGGAAGTGAGTATTCATGAACTATTATTGTTGACATTACCCTTGAGGTAAATAGTTGGGAGGCAAAACTATAAGCCCCTATCTTTCTCTATGTACGACTGAAACTTTGATCTCATGAGTACCACGTGAGTTGTAGCAATCGTAGAAGACAAAAGGATGATTGAGTATGTGGATTTGCTTTACAAGCTATTATTTGACTCTTTCCGATGTTGTGATAAATTGCAATTGCTTCAATGACTATAGGCTATTGGTTGTTAATTCTCATTAAGGTTCTTGATCCATACTTTACTTTGTGGAGGAATTATCACTTTAGCATGAGGGATTATATGATGTTATTGCTGTTCTAACTATGATCATGATGCTTGCATGTCTGTATCTTGTTTTGTCGACACCTCTATCTCTAAACATGTGGGCATGTTGATTGATCTTGGCTTTCGCTTGAGGACAAGCGAGGTCTAAGCTTGGGGGAGTTGATACGTCCATTTTGCATCATGCTTTCATGTTGATATTTATCGCTTTATGGGTTGTTATTACACTTCACGGTACAATACTTATGCCTTTTCTCTCTTATTTTGCAAGGTTTACATGAAGAGGGAGAATGCCGGCAACTGGAGTTCTGACCTGAAAAAGTAAATAGTTTGAGATACCTATTCTGCGCAACTCCAAAAGCCATGAAAATCAACGAGGATTTATTTTGGAATTTATAAAAAATACTAGGCCGAAGAAGTACTAGAGGGGAGCCAGTAGGAGGCCACAAGCCTGCAAGGCGCGGCCTACCCCCCTGGCCGCGCCTAGGGGGCTTGTGGGCTCCCTGTTGGCCCTCTCGCCCCCCCTCTTTTTCTATAAGGAGGGTTTCGTTCCAGAAAAAAATCAGGAGACAGATTTCGGGAGGAATCGCCGCCGCCACGAGGCGGAACTTGAGCAGAACCAATCTAGAGCTCCGGCAGGGTCGTCCTGTCGGGGAAACTTCCCTCCCGGAGGGGGAAATCGTCGCCATCGTCATCACCAACACTCCTCTCATCGGAGGGGAGTCATCACCATCAACATCTTCATCAGCACCATCTCATCACCAAACCCTAGTTCATCTCTCGTAACCAATCTCCGTCTCGCGACTCCGATTGGTACTTGTAAGGTTGCTAGTAGTGTTAATTACTCTTTGTAGTTGATGCTAGTTGGATTACTCGGTGGAAGATTATATGTTCATATACTTGATGCTATTCATTACCTCTGTGGTCACGAATATGATTATTCTTTGTGAGTAGTCAATTTTGTTCGTGAGGACATGGGATAACTCATGCTATAAGTAGTCATGTGAATTTGGTATTCGTTCGATATTTTGATGCGTTGTATGTTGTTTTTCCTCTAGTGGTGTTATGTGAACGTCGACTACATAACACTTCACCATTATTTGGGCCTAGAGGAAAGCATTGGGAAGTAGTAAGTAGATGATGGGTTGCTAGAGTGACAGAAGCTTAAACCCTAGTTTATGCGTTGCTTCGTAAGGGGCTGATTTGGATCCACTAGTTTAATGCTATGGTTATACTTTGTCTTAATTGTTATTTCGTAGTTGCGGATGCTTGCGAGATGGGTTAATCATAAGTGGGAGGCTTGTCCAAGTAAGGGCAGCACCCAAGCACCGGTCCACCCACATATCAAAGTATCAAAGTAGCGAACGCGAATCATATGAACATGATGAAAACTAGCTTGATAGAAATTCTCATGTGTCCTCGGGAGCGCTTTACCTCCTATAAGAGTTTGTTCAGGCTTGTCCCTTGCTACAAAAGGGATTGGGCCATCTTGCTGCACCTTTGTTACTTGCTACTTGCTACTTGCTACGAATCATCTTATCACACAACTATCTGTTACCGATAATTGCAGTGCTTGCAGAGACTACCTTGCTGAAAACCACTTCTCAGATCCTTCTGCTCCTCGTTGGGTTCGACACTCTTACTTATCGAAAGGACTACGATAGATCCCCTACACTTGTGGGTCATCAGGCACCGCGTATTTCCATTGAGATGACACACTATAGACTATGGTTTGGAGAAACCTAAGCTGTCGTTTCTTGAAAGTTTGGGGCTGGGACGCTTATGTGAAAAAGTTTCAGTCTGATGAGCTGGAACCCAAAGCGAATAAATGCATCTTCATAGGACATCCAAAACAGTTGGATACATCTCCTATCTCAGATCCGGAAGCAAAGTGTTTGTTTCTAGAAACGGATCCTTTCTCGAGGAAAGGTTTCTCTCGAAAGAATTGAGTGGGAGGGTGGTGGAACTTGATGAGGTTAGTGAACCGTCACTTCAACCAGTGTGTAGCAGGGCACAGGAAGATGTTCCTATGGCGCCTACACCAATTGAAGTGGAAGGTGATGATGGTGATCATTAGAGCTTCGGATCAAGTTATTACAAACCTCGTAGGTTGACAAGGTCGCGTACTACTACAGAGTGGTACAGTAACCCTGTCTTGGAGGTCATGTTGTTGAACAACAATGAACCTACGAGCTATGGAGAAGCGATGGTGGGCCCGGATTCCGACAAATGGCTGGAGGCCATGAAACCCGAGAGAGGATACATGTATGAAGACAAAGTGTAGACTTTGGAAGAGTAGCTTGATGGTCGTAGGACTATTAAGTAAAGATGGATCTTTAAAAGGAAGATAGACGATGATGGTGACTATTCACCATTAAGAAAAGCTCGACTTGTCGCAAAGATGTTTCTGACAAGATCAATGAGTTGACTATGATGAGACTTTCTCACTCGTAGAAATGCTAAAAGTCTGTTGGAATTATGTTAGTAGTTGCTACATTATTTATGAAATATTGCACATAGGATGTCAAAACATTGTTTCCTTGACGGTTTCCTTGAGGAAAGGTTGTATGTGATACAACCAGAAGGTTTTGTCGATCCTATGGATGCTAACAAGTATGCAAGCTCCAACGATCCTTCTATGGACTGGTGCAAGCATCTCGGAGTTGGAATAAACGCTTTGATGAGATGATCAAATCTTTTGGGTTTGTACAAGGTTTATGAGGAACTTGTATTTCCAAAGAAGTGAGTGGGAGCACTATAGAATTTCTGATAAGTATATGTGGTTGACATATTTTAAATTGGAAGTAAACTAGAATTTCTGTGAAGCATAAAAGGTTGTTTGAAAGGAGATTTTCAAAGGAAGACCTGGATAGAGCTATTTGAACATTGAGCATCAAGATCTATAGAGATAGATCAAAACGCTTAATAGAAATTTCAAATGAAATGCATGCCTTGACAGTTTTTGAAGGAGTTCAAAATAGATCAGCAAAGAAGGAGTTCTTGGATGTGTTGTAAGGTGTGAATTTGAGTAAGACTCAAAAGCCCGACCACGACAGAAGAAAGAGAAAGGACGAAGGTCATCCCCTATGCCTTAGTCGTAGACTCTAAAGTATGCCATGCTATGTGTTGCACCTAATGTGTGCCTTACCATGAGTCTGACAAGGGGTACAAGGTGTTGGGGAACGTCGCATGGGAAACAAAAAATTTCCTACGCGCACGAAGACCTATCATGGTGATGTCCATCTACGAGAGGGGATGAGTGATCTACGTACCCTTGTAGATCGTACAGCAGAAGCGTTAGTGAACGCGGTTGATGTAGTGGAACGTCCTCACGTCCCTCGATCCGCCCCGCGAACTATCCCGCGATCAGTCCCACGATCTAGTGCCGAACGGACGGCACCTCCGCGTTCAGCACACGTACAGCTCGACGATGATCTCGGCCTTCTTGATCCAGCAAGAGAGACGGAGAGGTAGAAGAGTTCTCCGGCAGCGTGACGGCGCTCCGGAGGTTGGTGATGACCTTGTCTCAGCAGGGCTCCGCCCGAGCTCCGCAGAAACGCGATCTAGAGGAAAAACCGTGGAGGTATGTGGTCGGGCTGCCGTGGAAAAGTCGTCTCAAATCAGCCCTAAAACCTCCGTATATATAGGTGGGAGGGAGGGGAGGAGGCAGCCTCAAAACCTAAAGGTCTGGCCGAAATTGGAGGTGGAGGAGTCCTACAACATGATTGATAAGACAGGATTCTCGTACCACTCAGGAGTAGCACGCACTCTTGTCAACCTGCAAGGTCCGACAACAACTTGATCTGAAGCTTCATGATCACCATCATTAGCTTCCACTTCAACTGGTGTTGCCTCGACAAAAAATTCTTTCTGCCCTGCGCCACCATCTTGTTGAAGTAGAGGTTTCACAACCTCATCAAGTTCTATCTTCCTCCCACTCAATTCTTTTGAGAGAAACTCTTTCTCAAGAAAAGCTCCATTCTTAGCGACAAACACTTTGCCCTCAGATCTGAGATAGAAGGTATACCCAACTATCTCTTTTGGGTAACCTATGAAGACGCACTTTTCCGCTTTGGGTTCCATCTTTTCAGGATGAAGCTTTTTGACATAAGCATCACATCTCCAAACTTTAAGAAATGACAACTTTGGCTTGTTGCCATACCACAGCTCATATGGTGTCGTCTCAACGGATTTTGATGGTGCCCTATTTAAAGTGAATGCAGCTATCTCCAATGCATAGCCCCAAAATGATAATTGCAAATCGGTAAGAGACATCACAGAACGCACCATATCTAATAAAGTATGATTACGACGTTCGGACACGCCATTGCGCTGTGGTGTTCCACGCGGTGTCAACTGTGAAACAATTCCACATTGTCTTAAGTGAGCACCAAACTCGTAACTCAGATATTCACCTCCTCGATCAGATCGTAGAAACTTGATCTTCTTGCTATGATGATTTTCAACTTCGCTTTGAAATTGCTTGAACTTTACAAACGTTTCAGACTTGTGCTTCATCAAGTAGATATAGCCATACCTACTCAAATCGTCAGTGAAGGTGAGAAAATAATGATATCCGCCGCGTGCCTCTATGCTCATCGGTCCGCACATATCAGTGTGTATGATCTTCAACAAGTCACTTGCACGCTCCATTGTTCCGGAGAACGGAGTCTTAGTCATCTTGCCCATGAGACATGGTTCGCATGTGTCAAGTGATTCAAAATCAAGTGACTCCAAAAGTCCATCAACATGGAGTTTCTTCATGTGTTTTACACCAATATGACCTAAGCGGCAGTGCCCACAAGAAAGTGGCGCTATCATTATCAACTCTACATCTTTTGGTCTCAATGTTATGGACATGAGTGTCATCACAATCAAGATTCAATATGAACAAAACCCTCACATTGGGTGCATGACCGTAAAAGATATTACTCATATAAATGGAACAACCATTATTATCTGACATAAATGAGTAACCGTCTCACAATAAACAAGATCCAGATATACTGTTCATGCTTAACGCATGCTTTAAGTTCATCACTAATCCCGATGGTAACTGAAGTGAGAGCGTGCCGAAGGCGATCGCATCAACCTTGGAACCATTTCACACGCGCATCGTCACTTGATCCTTCGCCAACCTTCGTTTATTTCGCAGTTCCTATTTCGAGTTGCAAATGTGAGCAACAGAACCGGTATCAAATACCCACGCACTACTAGGAGAGCTGGTGAGGTACACGTCAATAACATGTATATCAAATATACCTTGTTTGGCGTTGGCCGCCTTCTTATCGGCCAGATACTTGGGGCAGTTGCGCTTCCAGTGACCAGTCCCCTTGCAATAATAGCACTCAGTTTCCGTCTTAGGTCCAGCCTTGGGTTTCTTCGTCAGAGGGGCAACATCTTTGCCACTCTTCTTGGAGTTACCCTTCTTGCCTTTGCCGTTTTTCTTGAAACTAGTGGTCTTATTGACCATCAACACTTGATGTTCTTTCTCGATTTCTGACAGAGCGACCTTCAGCATCGCAAAAACTCACGGGTGACTTATTCATCCCTTGCATGTTATAGTTCAACATGAATCTCTTATAGCTAGGTGGCAGTGACTGAAGAATTGTAACTGCATCTAGTGCCCCTTAGTGATTTTGGTGGTTTGAAGACTTATAGGTTAAGGGACTAATAGTTTTGTGAGTGTACACATGCTCTATAAGTCGCTCGGGAGTTTGAGTTATACGATGAATATCGACCCCTAAAAATGTATGTCTTCGGATGAAGACTTTGGTCTTTCCTTGAAGACTTTGAACGCGAAGAAATTGCGATGAAATTGATATTCCTCATGAAGACATTGAAGAAGAGGAATTCGGTGTGTCCTGAAGAATACACTCTGAAGACTTTGAAGCGCGAAGATTACTCTTTCTGTTTCATTTTCTTTACACTTGACTCATAGGAACACCGTATTGTTAAAGGGGGTCAAGGTAAAACTACGGAATGAATTTTCTCATGATGCTCAACCCAAGCCTAAATCTACCAAAGCCTCAAAGTGTGGAATATGAGAGACATGAGGACTTTCACAGTTGAAAGTTCCGACTGTTGCCGCGACACGCGCCACCTCACTGATCTTATCCACCCAACACTCACATCATTTAAGGGCATTTATGTCAAATCATGTCGGGATGCTCCTAGGCTATAAATAGCCGCCCCCAACAACCACTAGTTGGTTGGCTGCTCCGAGAGAAACTGACACTTGTCATTTAGAGCAACCCAAATTCCTCAGGGTCTTCGAGAGAAAATCATCAAGTGAGGAAATACCCCCAAACACCAAACCCAAACCAAAAACCCAAGTGATTGAGCATCACTGAAGAAGTTGTTCCTGTGTGGAGCCGATGCTTTTTACCTTTGAGGATTGTGCATCTTCCATATGGTCAAGCGTCATGGTATAGAGAATCCAGCAGACAATTGTGGGTCACCGAGTGACCGAGTTTGTGAGGGTTTGGAAGTCTGCCCTGAAGACTTACCACGAGTGTTGGGCGAGGATTGTGTGTCCTTATCTCAAGGAGAATACGGTAGGGATTGTGTGTCCCGGGACTGTCTGTCCTTTTGGTTATAATACCACGCCACTCCGAACGAGACATACAACTGTCACAACAGTTGGAACTGGGTCATCAACTATTGTCTTCATTGAGCCACGGGTTCTATTTCTTCAACTCTTTCATTTCCTCAATTGTATGTTGAAGACTTTCATTTGTGATGTTTGAAGAATTTGTCTGAAGACTTTCTCTAAATTTCCTCAACCTTAAATTCTTCACTTGAGTTAATCTTCACCTGCTTAATTTGTGCTTGTGAACTGTGCAAATCGAATCTCTTAAATTCATCGTGTACGTTGTTGTAGTCGTTTTTGCACTCCTGATCCTGTACTCATTCCGCTGCACTAAGTTCATAACTGAGGACTTTCCTCGTAAGGAATTTCCTCGGTGATGAAATTCTAAAAATCTCCTATTCACCCCCCTCTAGTCGATATAACGCACTTTCAAGAATTTTGTCAGTGATAGCTTCTTGCGGGAGTTCAATCCCCAGCTCAGCTAGATGGTTAGAGTACCCAGACATTCTGAGCACGTGTTCACTGACAAGCGAATTCTCCTCCATTTTGCAAGCATGGAACTTATCGGAGGTCTCATACCTCTCGATCCGGGCATTCTTCTCAAAGATAAACTTCAACTCCTAGAACATCTCATATGCTCCATGACGTTCAAAACGTCTTTGAAGTCCTGGTTCTAAGCCATACAAAACTGCACATTGAACTAGTGAGTAGTCATCCTTACGGGACTGCCAAGCGTTCAAAACATCTTGGGTCGCCTTACCGTGTGGTGTATCACCTAGCGCAACATCAAGGACATATTGCTTTTGGCCAGCTGTCAGGATAAGCCTCAGATTATGAGCCAGTTAACAAAGTTGCTTCCATCATCTTTGAGCTTAGATTTCTCTAGGAACGTATTAAAATTCATGGTTGCTACCGCGCGAGCCATTGATGTACAACATAAAATTTTGCAAAGATTACTTAGAATATGTTCAAGACATCTGAGTTTAGCTAATCATATTACTAATAAACACCCACTCAAATAGGCATCCCTCTAGTCATTTGAGTGTGGCATGATCCAAATCCACTAACTCAAGTCCAATCATCACGTGAGCAGAGATTAGTTTCAATGGTGAACATCTCCATGTTGATCATATCACCTATATGATTCATGCTCGACCTTTCGGTCTCTTGTGTTCCAAGGCCATGTCTGTACATGCTAGGCTCGTCAAGTTTAACCCAAGTGTTCCGCATGTGCAACTATTTTGCATCCGTTGTATGTGAACGTTGAGTCTATCACACTCGATCATCATGTGGTGTCTCGAAACGATGAACTTCCGCAACTGTGCACAGTCGGGGAGAACACAATTTTATGTTGAAATTTTAGTGAGGGGTCACCTTATAATGCTACCGTCATTCTAAGCAAAATAAGGAGCATAAAAGGATTAACATCACATGCAAATTAGAAGTGACATGATATGGTCATGAACTTGTGCTTCTTGATCTCCATCACCAAAGCACCTTAATGATCTCCATCGTCACCGGCGCCACACCATGATCTCCATCATTGTGTTGCCATCGAGGTTGTCGCGCCATCTATGCTATTACTACCAGAGCTACTACCTAACGATATAGCAAGAGCATCTTCAAACGCAAAATAAATTTAAAGACAACCTTATGGCTCATGTCGGTTGTTGTAGCATCGACGTGCAAGTAGATATTTAGCTATTACAACATGATCATCTCATACATCCAATATATCATATCATGTCTTTGGCCATATTACATCACAAGCATACCCTACAAAAACAAGTTAGACGTCCTCTAATCTGTTGTTGCGTGTTTTACGTGGCTGCTATGGGTATCTAGTATGATCGCATCTTACTTACGCAAAGCCACAACAGTGATATGCAAATTGATATTTAACCTTCTCCAAGGATCACCTCGGTCCAAACCGATTCAACTAAAGTTGAAGAAACAGACACCCGTCAGTCATCTTTATGCAACAAGTTGCATGTTAGTCGATGAAACCGGTCTCTTGTAAGCATACGAATAAAGTTGGTCCGGGCTGCTTCAATCCAACGCTGCCGTTGAATCAACAAAAGACTAAGGGGGGCAGAAAATCGAACATCAACACCCACAAACTCTTCCGTGTTCTACTCGAGATATCATCTACGCATGAACCTAGCTCATGATGCCACTGTTGGGGAATGTTGCATGGGAAACAACAAAAATCCTACGCACACGAAGATCTATCATGGTGATGACCATCTACGAGAGGGAGATCGGATCCACATACACTTGTAGATCGCTAAGCGGGAATCGTTAAGAAACGCGGTTGATGTAGTGGAACGTCTTCGCGATCCAAATCGCTGTCGTCCCACGATCCGTCCCAATCTAGCGCCGAACGGACGGCACCTCCGCGTTCAGCACACGTACAGCTCGACGATGATCTCCGCCTTCTTGATCTAGCAAGAGGGGGCGGAGTGGTAGATGAGTTCTCCAGCAGCGCGAAAGCGTGACGGCGATGGTGGTGGAGCTAGTCTGGCACGGCTTCGCCTAAGCACCGCTGAAAAACTAGACAAGAGGAGAAACATATCTAGAGAGAGGGAAGCACATGGCTGATTATTGTTCTCTCAAAATCCTCAAAAGCTCTACTATATATAGGAGGAGAGGAGGGAGGCCGCCGGCCCTAGGGCTGCCCCTTTGCGTCGGTCGAAGTGGAGGAGAGGAGGAGTCCTCCTCCAATCCTACTCTTAGTAGGATTCCTCTTCCACTTGGAAACCTTTTCCACCTTTTGCATTTTCCCCTTATTTTCCACTCCAGCCGCATGGGCCCTTAGAAGAGGCTTTGGCCAGCCCACCAAGGGTTGGTTTGCCTCCTCTCTTGGCCCATGAAGCCCTAGTGTCATCACACCCCTCCCGATGGTCCCCCGGCACTCCGGGTACACTACCAATGAGCCTGAAACCTTCCCGGTAACCAAAACAGGAATTTCTATATATCAATCTTTACCTCTGGACCATTCCGGAACTCCTCGTGACGTCTAGGATCCCATCCGGGACTCCGAACTGTTGGGGAACGTCGCATGGGAAACAAAAATTTTCCTACGCGCACGAAGACCTATCATGGTGATGTCCATCTACGAGAGGGAATGAGTGATCTACGAACCCTTGTAGACCGTACAGCAGAAGCGTTAGTGAACGCGGTTGATGTAGTGGAACGTCCTCACGTCCCTCGATCCGCCCCGCGAACAATCCCGCGATCAGTTCCACGATCTAGTACCGAACGGACGGCACCTCCGCGTTCAACACACGTACAGCTCGACGATGATCTCGGCCTTCTTGATCCAGCAAGAGAGACGAAGAGGTAGAAGAGTTCTCCGGCAGCGTGACGGCGCTCCGGAGGTTGGTGATGACCTTGTCTCAGCAGGGCTCCGCCCGAGCTCTGCAGAAACGCGATCTAGAGGAAAACCCGTGGATGTATGTGGTCGGGCTGCCGTGGGAAAGTCGTCTCAAATCAGCCCTAAAACCTCCGTATATATAGGTGGGAGGGAGGGGAGGAGGCAGCCTCAAAACCTAAAGGTTTGGCCGAAATTGGAGGTGGAGGAGTCCTACTCCAATCCTACTTGGAGTAGGATTCCACCTTCCCACTTGGAAACTCTTTCCACCTTGTGTTTTTCCTTCTCAAACCTTATGGGCCTTAGTGGGAACTTATTCCAGCCCACTAGGGGCTGGTTTATCTCTTCCCATAGCCCATGAGACCCCTTGGGGCGTGACACCCCTCCCGATGGTCCCCGGCACCCCTCCCGGCACTCCCGGTACACTACCGATGAGCCCGAAACTTTTCCGGTAATGCACGAAAACCTTCCGGTAACCAAATGAGGTCATCCTATATATCAATCTTCGTTTCCGGACCATTCCGGAAACCCTCGTGACGTCCGTGATCTCATCCGGGACTCCGAACAACATTCGGTAACCAACCATATAACTCAAATACGCATAAAACAACGTCGAACCTTAAGTGTGCAGACCCTGCGGGTTCGAGAACTATGTAGACATGACCCGAGAGACTCCTCGGTCAATATCCAATAGCGGGACCTGGATGCCCATATTGGATCCTACATATTCTACGAAGATCTTATCGTTTGAACCTCAGTGCCAAGGATTCATATAATCCCGTATGTCATTCCCTTTGTCCTTCGGTATGTTACTTGCCCGAGATTCGATCGTTAGTATCCGCATACCTATTTCAATCTCGTTTACCGGCAAGTCTCTTTACTCGTTCCGTAATACAAGATCCCGCAACTTACATTAAGTTACATTGCTTGCAAGGCTTGTGTGTGATGTTGTATTACCGAGTGGGCCCCGAGATACCTCTCCGTCACACGGAGTGACAAATCCCAGTCTCGATCTATACTAACTCAACGAACACCTTCGGAGATACCTGTAGAGCATATTTATAGTCACCCAGTTACGTTGCGACGTTTGATACACATAAAGCATTCCTCCGGTGTCCGTGAGTTATATGATCTCATGGTCATAGGAACAAATACTTGACACGCAGAAAACAGTAGCAACAAAATGACACGATCAACATGCTACGTCTATTAGTTTGGGTCTAGTCCATCACATGATTCTCCTAATGATGTGATCCCGTTATCAAGTGACAACACTTGCCTATGGCGAGGAAACCTTGACCATCTTTGATCAACGAGCTAGTCAACTAGAGGATTACTAGGGACAGTGTTTTGTCTATGTATCCACACAAGTATTGTGTTTCCAATCAATACAATTATAGCATGGATAATAAACAATTATCATGAACTAAGAAATATAATAATAACTAATTTATTATTGCCTCTAGGGCATATTTCCAACAGTCTCCCACTTGCACTAGAGTCAATAATCTAGTTCACATCACCATGTGATTCCAACGAATCCAACACCCATATAGTTATGGGGTCTGATCACGTCTTGCTCGTGAGAGAGGTTTTAGTCAACGGTTCTGAAACTTTCAGATTCGTGCGTTCTTTACAAATCTTTATGTCATCTTATAGATGCTGCTACTACGTGCTATTCGGAAATGCTCCAAATATCTACTCTACTATACGAATCCGTTTCACTACTCATAGTTATCCGGATTAGTGTCAAAGCTTGCATTGACGTAACCCTTTATGACAAACTCTTTAACCACCTCCATAATCGAGAAAAATTCTTAGTCCATTAGTTACTAAGGATAAATTTCGACCTCTGCTAGTGATTCAATCATGGATCACTCTCTATACCTCTCAACATACTTTGAGTCAAGGCACACTTCAGGTGCGGTACACAGCATGGCATACTTTAGATTCTACGGCTAAGGCATAGAAGACGACCTTCGTCTATTCTCTTTATTCTGCCGTGGTCGGGTTTTGAGTCTTACTCAAATTCACACCTCACAACGCAACCAAGAACTCCTTCTTTGCTGGTCTATTTTGAACTCTTTCAAAAACTTGTCAAGGCATGCATCTTGTTGAAACTTCTATTAAGCGCTTTCGATCTATCTCCATAGATCTTTGATGCTCAACGTTCAAGTAGCGTAATCCAGGTACTCCTTTGAAAACTTCTTTCAAACAACCTTGTATGCTTTACAGAAATTCTACATTACTTCTGATCCACAATATGTCAACCACATATACCTACCAGAAATTCTATAGTGTTCCCACTCACTTCTTTGGAAATACAAGTTTCTCATAAACCTTGTACAAACCCAAAATCTTTGATCATCTCATCAAAGTGTATATTCCAACTCCGAGATGCTTGCACCAGTCCATTGAAGGATCACTGGAGCTTGCATACTTGCTAGTATCTTTAGGATCGACAAAACCTTCTGGTTGTATCACATACAATGTTTGCTCAAAGAAACCGTTGAGAAAACAATGTTTTGACATCCTATGTGCAATATTTCATAAATAATGCATCAACAACTAACATAATTCTAACAGACCTTTAGCATCGCTACGAGTGAGAAAGACTCATCATAGTCAACAATTTGATCTTGTCGGAAACATCTTTGCGACAAGTCGAGCTTTTCTTAATAGTGACTTATCACCATCACCGTCTGTCTTTCCTTTAAAGACCCATCTTTACTCAATAGTCCTCTGACCATCAAGTAGTTCTTCCAAAGTCTACACTTTGTTTTCATACATGGATCCTCTCTCGGATTTCATGGCTTCTAGCCATTTGTCGGAATCTGGGCCCACCATCGCTTTCTCCATAACTCGTAGGTTCACTGTTGCTCAACAACATGACCTCCAAGACAGGGTTACCGTACCACTCTGTAGTAGTACGCGACCTTGTCAACCTACGAGGCTTGTAGTAACTTGATCTGATGCTCGATGATCACCATCATCAGCTTCCACTTCAATTGGTGTAGGCGCCACAGGAACAACTTCCTGCGCCCTGCTACACACTGGTTGAAGTGATGGTTCAATAACCTCATCAAGTTTTACCACTCTCCCACTCAATTCTTTCGAGAGAAACCTTTCCTCGAGAAAGGATCCGTTTCTAGAAACAAACAGTTTGCTTTCAGATCTGAGATAGGAGATGTACCCAATTGTTTTGGATATCCTATGAAGATGCATTTATCCGCTTTGGGTTCGAGCTTATCAGACTGAAACTTTTTCACATAAGTGTCAAAACCCCAAACTTTCAAGAAACGACAGTTTAGATTTCTCTAAACCTCAGTCTATACTGTGTCATCTCAACGGAAATACGCGGTGCCCTATTTAAAGTGAGTGCGGTTGTCCCTAATGCATAACCCATAAACGATAGTGGTAATTCGATAAGAGACATCATAGTATGCACCATACCAAATAGTGTGTGGCTATGACGTTCAGACACATCATCACACTATGATGTTCCAGGTGGCATGAACTGCGAAACAATTTCCACATTGTCTTAACTGTGTACCAAAACTCGTAACTCAGATATTCATTTCCATGATCATATCGTAGACAGTTCATCCTCTTGTTACGACGAACTTCACTCTGAAACGGAATTGAACTTTTCAACATTTCAGACTTGTGATTCATTAAGTAAATACTCCTGTATCTACTCAAATCGTCAGTGAAGTAAGAACATAATGATATCCACTGCGTGCCTCAGCACCCATTGGACTGCATACATCAAAATGTATCACTTCCAACAAGTTACTATCTTATTTCATCTCAATGAAAACAAGGCCTTGCTCATGTGGTATGATTTGCATGTCACTAGTGATTCAAAATCAGGTGAGTACAAAGATCCATCAGCATGGAGCCTCTTCATGCAATTTATACTAACATGACTCAAGCGGCAGTGCCACAAGTAAATGGTACTATCATCATTAACTCGTATCTTTTGGCACCAATATCATGAACATGTGTAACACTACGATCGAGATTCAATAAACCATTGAAGGTGAATATTCAAGAAAATAGAGTAACCATTATTCTCTTTAAATGAATAATCGTATTGCAATAAACACGATCTAATCATGTTCATGCTTAACGGAAGCACCAAATAACAATTATTTAGGTTTAACACCAATCCCGATGGTAGAGGGAGCGTGCGGCGTTTGATCATATCAACCTTGGAAACACTTCCAACACGTATCGTCACCTCGCCTTTAGCTAGTCTCCGTTTATACCGTAGCTTTCATTTCGTGTTACTAATCACTTAGCAACCGAACCAGTATCCAATACCCTCATGCTACTAGGAGTACTAGTAAAGTACACATCAACATCATGTATATCAAATACACTTCTTTCGACTTTTGCGAGCCTTCTTTATCTACCAAGTATCTAGAGTTGCTCCGCCTCAGTGACTGTTCCCCTCATTACAGAAGCACTTAGTCTCGGGTTTGGGTTTAATCTT